>NC_136068.1:1483401150-1484601150 GCF_964261635.1 Lissotriton helveticus
GTGGGGTGGATATGCCCAGATGTGGGTCCCATGCACACTGTCACTCGAACCAAGAGATACCTGGCTGATGAGCCTTAACTGGGGCAAAATCAGTCCAGGGTTGCTTGTGTTCTGATTCAGGGAAGACCCTGCTTAACAGTTCAGGTTGGAAGGTTCTCTTTGGTGCAAGGTCAGGACAGATTTGTATATGGTGAGTCCAAACTGAGGTGGCATGGCGGGCAAAAGAATTATGGACTGGGATGCAGCCAGAGCAATTACTAGTAGCTGAGTTTAATTCAAGCATTTCATTCATCACTACAAAATCATTGTCCAATCCACAATAAACTAAATATGCACTCTCCAGAAGAAAATTCATCTGTTTCTTTTTATCCTTTGCATCTGATCAGGTAGACCAGGCCAAATTGTTGTCAAAACGGACTCCATGGGATATTGCACCCCCTATTGTAAAGATCCGTGAATAACTATCTACTCATCATGGCTAAGGGTCCTTCTGGGTCCTGCAGATAAATATAATGAAAATATCTTTATGGAGAAAGGGCTAAAACAAAGGTGTGTTTTGGAACCTCTGTATTTCTCACTTTATTTGGTCTTCCTTAACAACTCCTCAATATTTTGTTACTACCCTCCAGTGTTGAGCAGCTAAAGGATTAATTTGCTGATGAAAGCAGATGAGTGGTCAGAGTGATCCTATCTATCATGGGGGTAACAAACAGTGCATGTTCCAGAAACGTGCATCTCATGATAAACGTTGCAAAAACTAGCATCATGGTCTTTGGTCTCTGAATCTGCTCCGTCCTTTACACTTTGACTGTCCGTGAAAAACCCTCAGGGTGGTTAAAAACGATATTTAATGTTCTCATTTAGGAATACTCCCCTTACAAAGAGCTATTTCAACTCATGCTGCAAAAGTCAAATGGTCTTTTTCATTTTGTTAGTTCACTGGGAAGGCAAAAAGCTGATGAACTACTTCATGGTTATATGGTAAAGATTCCAGGCATTCTTTTGAGGTCTTGAATTTTGTAAGATTTAAAACTATTGTAGGGGGGAGGAGCTACGCGCGGACCAAGATGGCTGCGTGAGACCTTAGCTCCGTAGAGCCCGCTCCTCCTTTAAGACTATCCTGTCATAATCCTGCTACCTGAGAGGGATACTCGACGACTGAGTCGAAAAGATATCACTAGGCGAAAAAAGGGGCGAATTCTGATATCTCTACCCCTCAGGAGTGACATCGGAAGATTTGGGCCTGACGTCTTCGGGGACCGGGAGCCAAGGTGTACTACTAAGCCGGACACTAATGCAACAACAGCGGCTGGAATCCACCGGAAGTTCCGGCTCGACTCCGACATCGGCCTCCTTTGCGTCCTTCTGAAGTCGTGGAACTAACAACGTCTGGCACCGCATCGCCGTAACGGACTACGACAGGAGCACACGACAGAGGTGCGACGCACGGCCCGAGGTGTGATACCCGTCTCTGAATCACAAGGGAGGCAGCCATCACGAGACCACTCATGGCGACGAAGCCTGACAGCGAAAAGGCCCCGTCTAGGAGTAATAGAGGCTTGAAAAACTTGCAAACTAATAAAATAGATATGCACAGGCCAAAGGCTCGCCGACGGAACAGAGGAAATCCCCCCCGCCCGGAGGACACTCCCCGGGAGGAACGGAGGTGCCAACGCTGGTCGATGTCATGGTGGCCATAAACAAAGTGCAGACGTCTCTGGAGGAAAGAATGGACGCTTTAGATTCTAAATTGGACACTGTGAAAATTTAAATGAATCTACTGAGAGCGGACCATGCCAAGACGAGTGAAAAGGTTAAATCCTAAGACATCAAGACTTCCAGTCTAGTCGACGACATGGCGGAGATGCAGCGTGAGCTCCGGGCCTTACACGCGGCCCGGGAAGATACACGGCGGAAGTTGGACGAGTATGAGGGACGCAACAGGAGGAACAATATCTGAATTCTTGGAATTCCGGAAAAGTCGGAGAATCAGGCCCCAGATTTATTGGTAGAAGACATCATTCTGAATCACCTGAAACCGAAGGGCCTCAGCAAAATCTTTACTATTGAGCGTGCTCACAGAGTACCGGGCGGCCAGCCAAAACCTGGGGCACCTCCTCGCCCAATGATAGCGAGAGTGCTGAACTATAGGGACAGAGACGCGATTCTGCAGGCGGCACGTACCGCCGACCCGCTCCGGTTTGAAAATACCACCTTGTCCTTCTTCCCTGATTTCACCCAGGCCGTGCAACGGCAGAGACAGAGTTTCCTTCCTGTTAAACGGAGGTTGAGGGACAAGGGACTGCGGTACTCAATGCTTTTTCCAGCAAAGCTCAGAGTGGAGGTGGATGGGAAGGCATGGTTTTTTGATCATCCGGAGGCTGCATCGGACTGGCTGGACAGCACCTCCCAGACACAATCCGAGAGAAGGGCCGAAGAAGAAGCGGCGGAAGATCAGTGAGACAAGGACCGTCTAATTGTTGATTGTCACTGTGGGGGTTGTGAGTTACAAGACATTAATGAGAGACTATAGCTCGGGTGGATCCTTATTGGAGCGGGATGAAGGGGCTAGGGTCTGGGTTCCCCCTCATACTATTTTTGGTTAAATGGTTAGGGTTGGGCGATAGGCACGCTGCAAGTTGGGGTTGGGCATTGTCCTTATGCAGGGGTGCAGGGAGGGGGGTGGTGTGATTGGGGTGGGGAGTTCTATGTTTGTTCGTGGTTGCGTATTTTTGTTTTGGTGAGATTATTGTATGTTTGTGTGTGTTTTTGACCCAGGTGATTCTCCATTACTGTTTTTTTTCTCGCAAATGGGTTAGAAGGTGCATGAGAAACGAGGATCGGGGATGAAAGTTCTGAGCTGGAACGTAAATGGCTTGGGTGATTAGATCAAAAGGGGTATGGTCAACCAACTTATCAGGAGACACTCCCCGGAAGTAGTATTGCTACAGGAAACTCACTTGATAGGCAACAAATGCATGGCCCTACATCGAGGGGGATTCAAAATGGTGGTGCACGCGGGCTTCACATCCGGTTCCAGGGGGGTGGGTATTCTGATTAAGAACTCCTTCCCCTTTTCAGTACAGAAGACCTGGATTGACCAGCGGGGTAGATACGCTGGGGTTACGGGCCAGTCAGAGGGTCAGATCATTACACTATTGTCAGTCTACGTTCCACCGGCTCTTCAGTCCGAGACCTTTAGAGACTTGAGGAATTTAATCCTTGCATTTCCTCTGGGGCGGTTAGTGATCGTCGGGGACTTCAATTCAGTATTAGACGGGGACTTAGATCGTTGGCCTCCCCGGGTATTGACGCAATCCCAGAGGTGGCTTCCTGAGTTTTGGGATACGCTTGGGCTCATTGATTGCTGGTGTGCGCGAAACCCGAGATCGGTTCATTACTCTCATGTTTCAGCTGCCGACTAGACTATGCGATTGTTCCTGTAGCAGTGGCATCTTCGATTTCGAAGGTTAAATATTTGGGGAGAGGTGTATCTGACCACTCCCCGCTATGGCTCAGCCTAACGTTCGGACTCCCTGTGGTGGGTAGGGTGGCCCCAATTGGGGCATGGAGATTGAGGGACCCGGTGGTAAGGAAGGAGGTTCTTAAGGTGGTGGACAGATACTTTGTAGAGAATGAAGGGTCGGTTTCATCTGCCGGGACGCTCTGGGAGGCATACAAAGCCGTAGTGAGGGGCGAGGTGTTGTCCGTTGTATCGCGACGCAAGAGGGAGTGACTGGCAGAGATAACTAGCAAGGAGGAGGAAGTTCTGAGTTTAGAGCGACTTTGCGCAGAGTCCCCAGAGGCGGCGGACCTCCACTTATTGAAACTCCGGGAAGAGGAATACAGGATCTTGGCTAGGGAGGGCGCTGTGGCGCAACACAATGTTACACAAAGTCGCATATACGAGCATGGTGATAAGGCCGGGAAACTCATTGCTTGGTTGGAGAGAGGAGAGCGTGCGTCGAGGTTGGTCCCAGAATTGTGTAGTCAGGAATGAGGTGTGATAAAGGATCCGCAGGCGGTGGCAGAAGAATTCGGAGAGTATTATCAGGGAGTTTATAAGGCTGGGAACGACTACACTGAACAGGAGAACGGAGACATGATCAAAGATATTGTTATGCCTTGCCTCTCAGAGGAGGATAAAAGTTTTCTGGACTCCGCCGTAACGGTGGATGAAGTTGCTCAGGCCATCAGACAGGTCAACTCCGGTAAGGCCACCGGCCCGAACGGGATACCTATTGAGTTATACAAGCTGAATGCCAATAGAGTAGCACCGTACCTCCGTGCTATGTTTCTCGAGAGCCGAGAGAAAGGAGAACTCCCATATGATCAACGGCTGGCCAACATTGCTGTTATTCACAAACCGGCTAAGCCTGAGACGAGTTGCTCCTCGTATAGACCCTTCTCGCTCCTCAATGTAGAGTCTAAGGTTTTGGCCAAACTACTCGCTAACAGATTAGTGAAAGTGATCACGACACTTATCCACCCGGACCAATCCGGCTTTATGCCCAACCGCAATACTGCATTAAATTTGCGACGGTTGCATGGTGTGATTGGTGGGTCGTCTAAGCTTGAGGAACCAGCGGTCCTCGTATCGTTAGATGCCACAATGGCATTCGATAGAGTGGAATGGCCATATCTCTTTGCAGTATTGATTAAGCTGGGTTTCGGTGATGGTTTTGTGAGTTGGGTGCGCTTGTTGTACGCGAGGCCGCTGGCGAGAGTGGTTGTAAATAACTGTAAGTCTCGAGATTTTCCCCTTGGGAGAGGCGCCAGACAGGTGTGTCCTCTTTCACCGTTGCTTTTTGCATTTGGCCATGGAACCATTAGCGGCTTGGGTACGATGGGACATCACCATACGTGGACTGCGTTGGGCGCCGGGGTGGGGGGATAAAGTGTCGCTGTACGCTGACGATGTTTTGCTTTACCTTACCAGGCCGAAGTTCTCCTTCCGATGCTTCCTAGACGTACTTGCTAATTTTGGGAAGTACTCCGGCCTAGCTATTAATTGGAGTAAATCAGTGCTTTATGTCCTAACCGGAGACCCACCTGAGGTCCCACACACCTGTCCTATTCGTATAGAAAAGAATGGCTTTAAATATTTGGGGATTTACGTCTCGCTTGACCCGAAACAACGCTACGATAACAACCTGGTGTCCCCTCTGGCTCGCTGTAGGGGCGACGTGGAACGTAGGAGAACTCTCCCGCTGTCTCTGCTGGGCAGGGCAACGCTGTTTAAGATGCTGGCGTTGCCTAGATTTTTATACGCACTGCAGAACGCAATGGACCCTGTGCCGGCTGCCTACTTCAGAGAGATAGAAGCCCTCCAGCGACATCTCTTGTGGGACGGAGGGGCGCGTATAGGCTTTGGCAAACTGACTCGCTCCTGGTATGACGGTGGAATTGGACTCCCAGACCTGAAGAAGTACTACTGGGCAGCCCACTTGGCCGCGCTGAACCATATAGTCTATGGTATTCCGGGAGATCCGGGTTATGCTATGGATCGGGGCCAGGCCCCCGGTGGTAGAATAGAGAGAGCTTTATACTCTAGACTGGGCAAGTTTCCTCTTACGGGGCCGACGGCGCACACAGTATGGGTGTGGCATGCTGCCACCAGAAGCCTGAGATGGGAGGGCAGGCTTGCACTGGCCACTCCACTGTTAAACTCTGAGAAATTGGGCAGCTTGTGGGAATCAAAAGGGTTCGAAAACTGGGATCTAATAGGAATTACCCAGATTAAGGATGTGTGGGGGAAAGACACATAACACACATTTGATTCGCTTGCCAGACAATATAGTCTACACCAGAATGAATACTTTCATTACCTGCAGGTCCATCACTCCTTGTTGACACACATCCCGAAAGGAACGGTACTCCCTGATGCGTCCCCTCAGGAGGACCGGGTCCTAGACGGACACATCCCAGATAAGACGATCTCACTGATATACTGCAAATTAGTTAACAACGCAGAGGACCCACTGGTTAGACTCAGAGCACAATGGTGTGCAGATGGCCTTGACATGGATGATGAGGATTGGATAGAGGCGCTGTCCTCCCCCAAGGTAGTGGCTATTTCAATGAGGCTTCGATTGGTCCAATTGAAGATACTTCACAGAGTCTATAGCACAGGGCCACGACTCGTACGAATGGGTAGAGCGACTGGAGCGGAATGTAAGCGAGAATGTGGGGAAGAGGGCACACTGATGCATATCCTTTGGCACTGTACGTATATACATGCGTACTGGGTGAGGATCCGTGAGAAATTGAGAGCTGTCTTGGAGTTGGAAGTACGAATGGAAGTCCGGAGATGCCTCTTGAACATAAAGGAACCGACGGATCTCAATGACTACCAGAAGCAATGGGTTACGCTGTCATGTATGGTTGCCAAACGAAATATAGCTCAGTTGTGGGGTGCCCGCCAACCGCCCCGAATACGTAAATGGGAAGAAGATCTAGACTGGTGCATGATGAGAGAGCGGGCGGGCTATGTTGCAAGGGGTTGCCCTCGGAAGTCGACGAAGGTATGGGGGGCCTGGAATCAGTATCGTGGAGACCTCTGTGAAGCCCCTATGGAAGACCCTGATATACTAGTGCAAGATCTTCCTTGATCCAAATGTTTACCTTACTTATGGATTGATCCTAAAATGTGCCAAAAGAACCGAAGTGTTGTTATTCATGCTTTCACCTGAGATGTTGTTGTTTTTTCTTTTGTATTGTTTTTAATAATAAAAAGATTTAAAAAAACAAAAAAAACTATTGTACTCTGCCTGGTTGAAAGTGCGCTTTGTAAACAAAATCTCATGTTAGAAAGAGCAGGTCCTATTGACAGCAATAACGATTAACACTGAAAAGGCCTTTCATAGGCTCAGTTGGCAGTATCTTGGAACAATGCTAGGAGGAATGGTTTGTCCCACTCATTTCCTCTGGCCACTCACCCCTATCTTTAGATCCCAAAACACCTCTAGCTATTAGCAATAGGCTGACACCCTTGTGGAAGAGATGTGGCGCAATGGCCAGGGCGGCTGACTCCGGAACATTGGGGATCACAGTTCGATTGCCGGTGGCAGGTTAGCCCAGCTCCATGTGACTTTGGGCAATAGCTCAGTCAATCTTCCCAACCGCCCCAGTGCCTTGACACCCTTAGGAGTAATTGTTTACGCTTTACAAATATCGAATTACATCATCCTCTGAATTTACTAAACACACCATTTAAGGTTTTTAGTACCATATGTTAACAAGCATTGGATAGCCAATAGGTCTCGCCTTTGGGACCATATAAGTGTTTTGCCATGCAACAGTTGAATGTTGTTGCACCAGGGATATTGTGCTGCATAACTAAATACGTATAAGGTCCCAAAGGCGAGACCTATTGGCTATGCCAATGCTTGTTTCAACATCCTGGGGATTCTAAAGTTACCCAGGGTTTATGGATTCCCCTGGAAGGGACCGATAATTTGGCCAAAATACAGCTCAATTTGGGGTTTTTTGGGAAACAAGTGCTACAGAATAAAGCATCAGTCTTTTTCCTTGCAAATGACTTCAACGAAGGGTTTGAGGAGCTAAAATCACCATCTTCCCAGCTTTCAGTTTTGGCATTTTATTGGGACATAGCCCATTTCTCCTAATGCTTTTGTATGTTCAACCTCCTTCCAGTTAGTGGTAGAACTGGGTGGAAAACCTATGGTGGGTCCCGGAAAACTATATATTTCTGAAAAATACACAAACGTCTGAATTCAGCAAGGGGTCATATGTGTAGATCCTTCAAGGTTTTCCCAGGCACTTTGCAGGATGGCAACTTCCACCTCTGGACCCACCAGAACCCTGGCCCCATTCCGTGCTTCTGAACCTAGCCAAACAGGGAAAGCCTCCCTGGGTCCACGGGACCCCATTCTTTGCCATTTGGAACGTGGCAGGCTGGAGGAGGGAGCCCCAGAACAGGGTGCCCACCCCATGGCCCAGCAGGGGCCCCTGTTCAGATCTTCTGAAGCCAGCCACGCAGTGGCACCATGTGGTGGGCTTGTAGACCCAGGCCTGCTGGCTCCCTGAACCTGCGAAGCCCCGTCCTATGGATCGAATCCCTCACCGGGGCCATGGTCAGGTTTTTCCAGGTTTTTCCAACCAAGCATCCCACGCCAAATAAGCTCAACTATGCCCGATCTACCAGAGTACGGTCTGGGCCTCCCCCTGACCGTGACCACGTAGCCCATTTATCCCACCGCATGCTTGGCGGCATGGAGAGTCAGCGCATGGAGCCCGGGCCACGCCAGAGCAATGACTGAGGGCACAACCACAACCTCCCTCACTGTTAAAGAAGTGGGAGAGAGCTTCTCGGGCCTGCCGCTTCCCCTTTGTCAGGCCCGCTCGTTCTTAGGAGAATGCTCAGCCTTGTGCCTGGCCTGCCGATGGAACCTCCTGGGTGGCTCGGGACATCGACAGTCGCTGCCATTGAACATCGGGCCCAGGCATCTGCTGAGGGCTTCTCAGAGCTCTCCCAGGCTTGTGTTCCAGCCTCGGCTGGGCGGGGTGGGGTTTTGGACCTTCATGCAAGGCTGGTCTCTGCTGTTTGCTCCAAACCCAGTACAGGAGCAAGAAAGTCCTTCCAGGACCTGCAGCCACCCTGCCCTGAGTACTGTCACCGCCATACCGTGGGCTCAGGGTGCTGCCTTGGGTGGATGCCTTCCACCTTATTGGAGCCAAGGAGGGTTAAGCCCGGGCCACATCCTCCCATCACGGGCCTCATTGAGCAGTCCTTTTCCTTGACTATTAAGCCCCCACAAAATGAGGGCTTACAGAAGCCTGGGGGCAGGACAAAAGTTGGAGTTAGCCCAGCCAGCTGACCGGTGGCCCATCTGGTCACACAGCATGGTGACCAGATGGCCAAAGACAACCCAGGACCAGATGGCCCAGGATGACCACAAATAGGGCCCAGTCACAAGGCAGTCCAACAATGACAGGAGTGGCCATGCACTGTGAGGCCAGTGCTTGGGAGGCTCCTTCCCAGGGCTTCTTGCCTCACAGCAACTTGTGAAGGGGGGGTCTGGCCAACTGGTCACCCTGCAAGGGATGTAATGTAAGGGATCTTTGTATAGCGCTGAACTGTCACCCAAAGGGTATCCTGGCGCTTAGATTGTCTGAACAGCAGGGGCAAAGAAAAAGACAAAGGGGGGGGAAACGGGACAAAATCTAGGTTCTTGGAAACAGAGTGGTTTTCAGCCTCTTCCTAAAACTGGACAGAGTATTAAGTTGCCTAAGCTCTAAAGGTAGAGCATTCCACAGTCTAGAGGCAGTAAAAGTGAAGGATCGGCTACCCATACGTGCTCTCTTGATTTTTGGGACTCTGATCAAGTGTGCCGTGGAAGAGCGAAGTGCTCGAGTGGGGACATACCAGGTGAATTTTCTCAAGGAGCACTCTGGGTCCAATCGCATGGACTGCCCTATGTACAATACAGAGAGCCTTAAATTGTATCCACTGTACAACCGGCAGCCAATGGAGGTCCCTGAGGGCCATGGAAGCTCTCCACGGCTGATTCAATGCAAGTTTTGCAGCCATAGTTTGTATTCTTTGTAATTTCTTAAGTAAGGAGGCCGGAGCATCCAGGAGCAGAGCATTACAATAGTCGATTCTACTCAAGACTATGCACTGAACCACCTGAGCTCTGGCGTCTGAGGGCAAAAACGGTAGAATCTTGCGCAAGGCCCGTAGAAGGGAGATACAGGTGCCAACCGTTTTATTCACCTGGGAGTCCAATTGGAGATTACTATCCATCAGTACTCCAAGGTTACGTACAGTATTAGCGTTTACCAAAGAAGTATTGGAGGAGGCAGGTCAGAAATTTGTGGGAAGGGGGGGTTGAATACTACCTGCCGCGCAGCATAGAACCTCAGTTTTGCTTTAGTTCAACTGTAGGGAGTACCATTTTAACCAGACTCCCACTTGATGCAGACAGTTATGGAACTTTTCCCTGGACACTGCATTATTGCCCTCAAGAGTGAAGACAAGTTGAGTGTTGTCAGCATAATTAATAACATTGATTCCAAAGGTTCTTATTAAGGAGATGAGGGGACGAAGAAAGAGATTGAACAGAATGGGGCTGATAGCCGAGCCCTGAGGAACCCCTTGTTTAACCTCTCTATATTGAGAAAAAAAAGGGGACAGAGTCACTGTCTGCTGCCTATTAGGAAGGTACTAGGCTATCCAGTCACAAGCCCTACCCACCACCCCTCCTTCCCCGATCAGAATCTGGTGGTCGACCGTATCAAATGCGGCCAACATGTCCAGCAGTACCAGAATAACTGTCTGACCACTGTCGGCCCGCAATCGTAGGTTGTCGAGGACTGCCACCAGGGCCGTCTCGGTCTTATGTGCGGGGCGGAATCCAAATTGGACTTCATCCAACAACTGATTATCTTCCACATGTTTGGAAAGGGATTTAGTCACTATTCTTTCCAATATTTTTTACCTGGTAGGGTAAGAAGGAGATAGGCCTACAGTTGCTCGGAACTAGCGGATCCAAAGAGGCCTTTTTCAGTAAGGGAGAAACTATTGCCTTCCTCCAACAATCCGGCACTACAGCAGTAGTTAGGGACTGTCTACAGATCTGATGGAGAAGCGGTAAAAGCTCATCTCCAAACAGCTTCCTGAACCTATGAGGCAAGGGATCCTTAGGAGAGCCTGATGAAACTCCAGAGGCAGATCATGCCCCCAACCCTGCACCCTGTGGCGCAGGGACACGAGGGGTAGGCCCTCATGCCGGTCAGCACGTGGTGGAGGCAGCCTCCCACATGCCCACATTTCCTCCTCCGCATCTGTATTAAAGTGTCCCATTTTGCATGGTTACCCCCACTTTTTACCTGACATCTGATGCAACCTGAATTGATGTGCACTGGGTCCCTGCCAACCCGGTACCCAGGGCCTTTGATCTTTCACCAAGAATGTACCTTTGTATCCACAACTGGCACATCCCTGACCACAGTTAAGCCCCTTGTAAAAAGTACCATGGGTACCAAAGGCACTGTGACCAGGGAAGGCCTCTAAGGGCTGCAGCACCTATTGAGCCACCCTTAGAGTCCCCGTAGCTTACACACACTCACTGACATTGCAGGTGTGTGGTTTAGTGCATAGAAAAGTGAAGAGTCGACATGGCATACATCCCTTTGTCCTATGTATGAAGAGAGGGGACACTAGGAGCTAATTAGAGACCCAGTGACTCGTGCTCCCAAGTGTATGACTTTTATCAAAAGGGAGTCACTGTTCCTATTGAGGAGAAGAGGTAGAGAGAGAGAAAGGGTACTCAAGTCATGTGCGACTCTATGTGTGGGGAACAATGTGTCCTCATCTTGATGCCTTCACACATCCCGAAGGATGTCATGGTTCATCATTGGGTTGGTGCTCCTCGTTGGGCCGGCGCTGCAATGCCCTACAGGTCCCCTGAAGGGTCTCTTTATCGAAGAGCTTTTGATGAAGCCATGTGGGGGTAAGTGGCAGTGAAGTCCTAAATGTGTGCTTTAAAAGATGGCTGGAGGGGGAGTGAGGAATTCTACTAAAGTGATCCCTTTCTCATCGTTAAAAACAAAGTGGACAGTGTTGCTGTAGGGGATATTATGTCCCTTTGTAGCTAACGATTTATATATCCCTAATGGATATATCCTCTGGTTAACATGTTTCGCATTTTTGCACTGTCTCAGGAGGAGATCCAGAGCGCTTCATCAGGACCAAACAAGTTCAAATTATAGAAAGAGAAGTGTATCAGGGGCCTAATTTGATCCAGTGCCACTGAAAAGATAAAGGGAGTAGTGCTTCCCTTAAAAAATGGAAAAATGCCCCATGAGATCTGTTTGAGGTTTCTCAAGATGGAGACGGCGAGAAGCGCACAGGTGCAATGGCCCCTGACACATCAAGCTGGATAAACTCTCTTTCCCCCCAATATGGCCCCTAATAGAAGTGGGCGTACCGCAGGTAGGAAGAGTTGCTCCAATAAATTCCTGGTATCTAAAGAACCCCACAATTAAGACTAAACTGATGCAAGAAATGGAACACTACTTCCAAGCAAATTAAGTATTGGTGGACTCCGTGCTAACGCTCTGGGAGGCATTTTAAACAGTAGCCAGGGACACCGGGACACGGAAGGAGAAAAACGCACAACTCACCAGGCTAGAAACGGACATGATAGAACTCAAAAGAGGATCAAGGGGGACAGCTTGGAGAAGGACGAACACCTACTGAAAATAAAGAGGTAGGAATATAAGGATCTAGCCACAGACACTGTGCAGGGGGGCCCAACATAGAGCTAAGTGCTGTAAAATGTATGAGGTTGGGATAAAGCAGGGAAATGATTAGCTTGGGTGGATCGAGGAGAGCAAGGCAACAGGCTGGTAGTTAAACTAATTGACGATCCTAATAGACAGATTAGAGACCCCAGGGGATCGCGGATGTATTCACGAGCCATTCTCAGCACATTTATAAGTCCCAAGTAGTGTCCACAGAGAAAGAGTCAGAGTCCCTATTATCGGTTATGCCAATACCAACCCTCTCACCAGAAGATCTCGAGACACTGGACAGTGAGCTCACCACCTCAGGTCGAGAGGGCCATAGAAGACCTACAAACCAGAAAGGCGATGGGCCTTAATGGCTTGCCCATCAAACTGTATAAACTTGCCCCTAGTAAAATAGCGTCCCACCTCATCAAGATGTGCAGGGAAAGCTCCCAGCAGACCAGAGACTAGTTACCATTGTTATCCTCCATAAGAGTGCCAAACCCCAAAATAGGTGTTCATCTTACAGACCAATATCGCTACTTAACGCCGAAGTTAAGATCTTGGCAAAGTTACTGACCACCCGACTGCTCCAAGTAGTCACCAAACTCGTGCATCCGGACCAGTCGGGCTTCATGCCAGAAAGGACCTCTGACGTCTACACGGAGTACTGAGCAGAACTTATACCTTGCAAGAAGATGCAGTGGTGGTGTCCTTAGATGCCACCATGGCATTTGATACTATCGAGCGGCCATATATGTATGCTGTACTCAAAAGAATGGGATTCGGCCCCTAATTTGTAAGCTGGATACAACTTCTATATGCCGTGCCACTTGCGCAAGTGGTAGTAAATAACCAAAAATCATCAACATTCACTCTTGAACTAGGCAGGGCTGTCCCCTGTCCCCACTGCTCTTTACTCTGATACTCGAGCCGCTGGCGTGGTGGATATGAAAAAATCCTATTATGAGAGGCCTATGATGGTCGAAGGGCTGGGAAGATTGCATCTCATTGTATGCCAATGACATACTGTTGTACTTGGCCTCACCAAGGGCCTCGATAAATAGAGCACTCCATATCTTTACCAATTTTGGAAAATACTCTGGCTATACCATAAATGGGGGAAATCAGTCATATATGTGCTGAGAAGGAATTTTTCCTCCTTACCCCAAAACTATCTGATAGAAGAGGCGCAAGAGGGATTCAAGTACCTGTCACCAAAGATCCGGCACTATATTATGAATGAAACCTCTTGCCCCCGCTGCATCTACTAAAAAGTGATGTCAAACATTGGAAAACTCTTCCTCTGTCCCTACTGGGCAGAGCGGCTTTATTTAAAATGATGTCTCTCCTGTGTTTTCTATATATTTTGCAAAATTCACTGTCCCTGATTTGAATCAATTATTTCAGGGCCATTGAAGGGGAGCAAAGAGAACTTCTGTGGGATGTGAAACCGCCCAGCATTGCGACACAAAAGTTGATAAGGGGCTGTTACGACAGTGGTTTAGGACTACCAGATGTGAAAAGGTACTATTGGGCAGCAAGTCTAGCAGCCATAAGCGAATCTGCGTTTGACAGGCCCCACCGATCATGCAGTCCATATATGGCATACCACAAATAAAAGCCTGGGAGGGGCAAGGAAAACCACACAGATGACCTTATTGTGGGACTCAGACAGATTCAGCGCTTTGAGAAATACCAGGGACTTTGATAGATGGGATATGATTGGAATCTCAAGGGTGGGAGACCTATGGAAAAAGAGAGATGTGGTCCCCTTTGCGCAGCTACAGACAGAATTCGTATTGGCGGACAAAGAATACCGTAGATATCTACAAATAAGACATGCTCTAAGAACAGTCATTCCAAAAGGGGAATCCCTTGCAGAATCCACCCCGCTGGAGGATAGAATCCTTGATGGACACATGCCACAAAAAGCCATATCCCTGACCTATCAGAAGTTAATTAACTGCGGCTGTGCAAACACTGGGTAACTGACATGGGAGATATGGAAGATGAAGACTGGCAGGAAGCCTTAGCGTCCCCCCGGGATGGGGCGATCTCTTACAGACTAAAGCTAATGCACCTCAAAGGTCTGCATAGGGTATATTTATCATGTCCAACTCGTAAAAATGGGATACAGACAACACTCTAACTGTGGCAGGAAATGTGGCAGGGATGGAACATTCAAACATATCATTTGGGAATGTGTGCACATGCAGCGATACTGGTCTGCAGTGACCCGATGTATGGGAGAAGTCCAGGGAACCCAAACAGCACATAAGATAGTATTATGCCTCGTAAATATTTGGGAACCCACTGACCTAGGTAGTAAAGCAAGGACCTGGGTGACATTGGGGATGTTAGTAACCAAACATAACATCGCCAAGTTATGGGGCGCACAGGGGCCACCAACAATTACAGCATGGAAGAAAGATCTGGACTGGTGTATGTTGATGGAACAAACAGTATATAAATCGAGGGGTTGCCCTAGGAAATTGTTACAAGTATGGGGTAAATGGAATGAATACAGGGTAAACATCTGTGAACTTCGGCAGGTGACCTTCCGACTGACCCCATTTACAGAATAAGTGGGATATCATCAAATCACTAGCTCAAAGGGAAAAGATAGAATTGGGTGGGAACCAAGATATTCCTTCAATGATTGTAATGCTCTGTATAAAGATGTGTGATTTTGTCATATTATATTAGTATTATCATTCATAAAAATATATCTTTTTTAAAATACTTCTTGTACAACTGTATCATCTCCTCTCTGAGCCTAACTCCTAAAACAAAAGCATTATTCAAACTAACAATGATACATTTCTCCACCTGCAACAGAACGTGAGAAATAATAAAACCAGCATGCACATAAAACTCAAATTAACTTATTGACTGTTGTGAGAGAGACTCCAGGAAGAAAAGCATTTCAGGCCCACCGAAATTGGCCAACATAAGGAAAATGGCACACGGGCATCATGAAACTACATATAAATGAACATTTACTGAGCGTTTCTAAATCAACACGTTACATGAGCACGTCAAATATGTCAATAATTGTAAGTGGCATACACAAATTCTGCAAGTTAATGTTTTCAGCTAGACACAAATGTTCTGCATTATTTATTTGTTCATGTTTATGTACTATATGACTGTAACACATCATTTTCATGTTATTACAGTACACGTTCTAATAACCCATGTTAATGCAACAAAAGAAGAAATGTAGGTCCGAACTACTCATGATTACGATGCACCCCTACAAATCAAAAGAGCATAATTGTGCTCTAACTGTCCCCCCTCAGATGACAAGTGTCATCACAGCCAATCATAATTCCTTGGAGACAGAACCAACCTAAACAGAAGTTGTAGTCATTCTTCCCTGGCGAACCCTTTCTAGGCTTTTGAGATTCTCATAGTGACTGTCCTGAAGTCTCTCCATTCTCCTTTCCTATTCTCTGAGAGATCTCCCAGCCTGTCTTACCTTATGACATTTGTAAGCCCTTACGAATCCAAGCAAAAGAATCACACAAAGTACCACTAGGATAATGGGTTTCAGAATGTAACCAAGAATTCCCTTACCAAGATTTTCGCACCAACTTCCAATCTTTCCAAATCCTTTACCAACCTTGTCCAATACTCCTTCAGTTGCACCTCATGATGAATCTCAGTAATGTTACTTATGAATCACTGACAAAATATCGATTACAACAATATCGAGGTACAAAAATATTGTGACAAAAATATCATAGTCAAAAATATCGACATCCTATCTACATCATGGTAAGTACAAAAATATAGAGAAAAAAATACTGTTGTCAAAAATATCATTATCAAAAATATCGCTTTTTAAAAAAAAAGGAAAAAAAGAAAATAAAGTAAATAATGCATATAATTAAAAGAACTATATTTAAAAATATAAAAAAATAATAACTAATACATATAGGGGTCGATTCCGATTCAGGAAAAAAAACGTCCGTCCGAATCGTATCCAGAGCCCTCTCCGTACGAATCGTACATGTCCGTCCGAATCGCATAGTGTGATTCGTACGGACAGTTTCCGTCTGAATCGTCGCGACCCATATGAATTGCATTCTGTACGACTCGGACCCTCAATGTGGACCGTACGATTCGTACACATGCTGTACGACCTGACAAGTACGATCCGGACCGTGGAATAGAGACGCGATTCGTACGGTACACGTCAGGTAAGTGCGATTCGTATGGAGGGTCACACATTTACATACACACCGTATGGTGCGTACACCCCATGATCGCAGGGGTACGCACCGTACCCCTGCGATCATGGGGTGTACGCACCATACCCCATGATCGCAGGGTGTACGCTCCATACACCTTGCGATTATGGGGTACGCACCGTACCCCTGCGATCATGGGGTGTACGCACCGTACCCGGGGTCCGTTCCGTGCCTGTTTCGGGGCGTACTCTGCTTTTCCGACAGTTTTCAGCTCCCATAGGAAAAGAGTCGTACGGAGGGTCGGAGGAACGAATCGTACTTGCTGGGTCGGGAAAACCTGCTTCGAACCGTATAAACGTCATTTGCTGCGCGTTCCGGCGGCGAATCGTACGGGAATTCGAGTCATACGGTTCCTGGTACGATTCGTGGTACGATTTGTACGGGGAGCTGCATTGGGTGAGAATCGTACTACGTTGTACGTACGGGGACGTTGCAGGGTACGATTTGTACGGGAAAAAGACCCCGTATGGCTATTCGGAGTGCTTTTTCCTGAATCGGAATCGACCCCATAATGTTAAAATAAATTAAACATATACATATAAAATATAATATATATACTTACTTAATATTCATACATATTTATTTTAATAACTTATACATTGTTTAAAACATTTTATACATTATAAATGCCTATATACACATACAAAAATAATATATAAAAAATATATGAAACAAATTAAAAAACTATAATATTTTTAATGTTTTTAAAATAAATTATACACAACTTTAACTAAAACAATACAGAAACATATTGGATAGCGGAGGGAAAAAAATTGCTTTTCCCACTCCAGTGAGTGCAACAGAAGGGAAAGTGTTGGATAGCGTAGAGATAAAAATTACTATTACCACTCCAGAGAGCGCAAAAGTAGGGAAAGTGTTGGATAGCGTAGGGGTAAACATTACTATTCCAACTCCTGGGAGTGCAACAGTAGGAAAAGTGTTGGATAGCGTAGGGGTAAAAATGACGATTCCCACTCCAGAGAGTGCAACAGTAGGGAAAGTGTTCGATAGCGTAGGGGTAAAAATCATTATTCCCACTCCAGAGAGTGCAACAGTAGGGAAAGTTTTGGATAGCGTAGGGGTAAAAATTACTATTCCCACTCCAGAGAGTGCAACAGTAGGGAAAGTCTTGGATAGCAAAAGGGTTAAAATTACTATTCCCACTCCAGTGAGTGCAACAGTAGGGAAAGTGCTGGATAGCATAGGGGTTATAATTGCTATTCCATCTCCAGAGAGGGCAACAGGTAGGGAAAGTTTTGGATAGTCTAGGGGTAAAAATTACTAGTCCCACTCCAGAGAGTGCAACAGTAGGGAAAGTGTTAGATAGCATAGGGGTTAAAATTAACATACTTAGTAATTAAATCATGTTTTAATTAAATAATGATTTATTACTAAATTAACAATAAATTAATTATAAATACTAATAAATTAAAATTCATAATTACTTTAATAACATTAAATTACTTCCCACCCTATTCCCCAATAAACACACAACCCACTACACAAAATAATACAATTATCAATTAATAAAAAATAATCACCACATATTAATTAATTAGCAATACATTAATTATCAATACCAATAAATAATAATTATTACACATTAATTACCAATTACTTAATTAACAATAAATTAATGAGGAATACCAATACATATTAATAAATAATTACTCAATTATAATAAATTACTTCCCACCCTATTCCCTTATCAACACACAACCCACTCCTAAACTAAATTAACACAATATATTTATCAATGAATTAATAAATAAAAATTAATTAATAATTGATAAACAATACATTAATTAATTAAAATAATTATCAACACCAAAAAATAAAAACTATTAATTAATTTGTTATAATTAATTTATTTCCCACCCTATTCCCCCATAAACCCACAACCCTCTCCAATAAAAAAATTAACACAATTAATATAATTATCAATTAATCAATTAATAAAAATTAATTAACAATTAATTAACAATAAATTGATTATCAATACTAATACATAAAAATGAATAATTACTTAATTACAATTACATTCCTTCCCACCCTATTCCCCTATAAACCCACAACCCGCTACAGAACTAAAATGCTAAATTTAATAAAAAAATTATTAATAATTTCAAAAAATTAGGATTTAATTTACTATAATTAAATTACTATCCACCCTATTCCCCTATACACCCACAACCCGCTACGGTACTAAAACGCTAAATTTACATTTTAAAAAAATTACGAACTTCTGAACAATGAATACATATATTTAAAAAAAATACAAAACATGTGGAACACATACACATATAATACGTACTAAAATACATACCGCTAACATAAACATCAATATTATTAACATTGATATTTTTGCTATCGATATTACTAACTTTGATATTAACAAAAACAATATTTCTTACCTTCAGGTCGATATTCTGTTCACCGATATTCTTGATGTCAAGATTCTGTCCCTACAGTATTTAAAACTCAATATTAATGTAGGTAGAAATAAAAAACTCAATATCTGTGCACCGTTACTTATATATCTCCTCAGATCCTTGCTATGATCTTGGATATGAACCACACTGTTGGACCTTCAGCAATTTACAGACTCCGCCCTCTTTTGTTAATAATACATCAAGTGCAATACAGTTCTGCATCACCATCGCCCTTATTGACACCATCTCTCCATCTCCAAGCAACAGAGACTGAGATGTATTCGCTGACAACTTATCCACAATAGTTGACAATCTTCTGATATTTACATCATTAAGAACCCCTCCAAAGCTAGGTATCATTGCTCCAAATACATCTCCAACAATCTCTCCGCCACTTGCACCTCACTTCTGTGTGTAATCCATCTTCTAACGGACCCACATCCTCAACGTGGTAGATCGTACAGAACACAACCATTTCATAACATGTACCATACCAATTAAGTGGTAGTCATACACTCACATTTTTCCCCACACACAAAGTACACATTTGCCACCACTTGCACCGCTTCTGGCAAAAACTTCTTCGCAGTAGCTTCAATTGCAAAAATGCGATCACACGCACTTTGTCCAACAAAGATCATAGTAAGTCTGTACCTGTCTAATGCAAAGTTTTCCTCAATGTTCAAAATCTTAAGCTATTGGACCATAACTCACCTTAGCCTTGTGTGCTAACTCGTCCTTGGTCCACTCAAATTTCCCTTCTCCACTGTTAGGTTTAACTGCTAATTGTCTATGTCTATCTTCTACCTGATCTATGAACTTTTTCTCTACATCAGTTAATGACACGTCAAATTATGGTAATGAGCATAAGCTGTGTCTAATGTAACGGTAGGTATGAAATACTTCCCCACTCTCTCTTCCTGCTTCTAATAATCATACTTATTCAAGTGCTTACAAGCTGGAACTTCTGAAAACACTGCGTCATAGGTTGAGAAATAATATTTGTAGTGTTCCTTACCGTAAAACATACTAAGCAATAGACTACATGTAATATGATATGTCAATGGGAGATGATTGTATCAAATTCCCTCTTCCACCGATGCCGGCAACTGCATACACACATAATAACCTCTCACATCCATTGTATTCCCATATTCATTCAACGTATAATCACCCTTAGACAAATCAACATGCGACTAGTTTGATCTAGCATAGCCTTTTCTGCTCCTAATGTACCCTCTTTTGTGCTAGAAGTGATAGGTGTGGATGACCCTTGTATTCCCACCCCATCAACTTCTGCATTGTGTCATCTTTTTGCAGAAACTATAATAACTACAGCTATTACTATTATCACTACTACTATGAATGTGCATATTACAGACTTTGCTCTACGTTTTGATTTTCCAGACTCCATCTTTAAATGAGTTTGGTTTAGCACAGCAAGAGGATTAACGCAAAGGTCTCTTTCCTTTCCTCTGAGTACTGCTTAACAGTAAATGCACAGCTCATTGGAGTACTGGAATTCAAATTCACAGTTTGTTGCACAAATATTTACACAGTTCAAAAAGACTTCCGTAGCCTTGTTTCTTCTACATAAAAGTCCCTCATTTTATTCTTCTTCCACTCGGACCTAGGTTATCTTCTTTAACACATTTTTTTATTTTATTTACAGTTCACAGTTCAATTAACAGTCCCTCACAAGTTCAGAGCCAATTTCATCAATGACACGCTGTAGAATCTCATGACGAACTGCTGCAACCTCCTGAGCTGGTGGGTGATATCCAAAAATGGGTAAAGACGAATCTCTCAGAACCAATTTCCTCACCCCACTCAATATTGGAGATCTGTGTACAGTCAGTGTCAACAGTCCATTGGCTTCGATTCCAGGAACTAACAGTTCAATTTCAATGATCAGTTCTGGAACTCTGCTAATCACTCATGAAGACCTCAGTCTCCCTGTCCCCACTGCTCCTGGTATCTGTAACCATGTAAGTCCACTCTAGGGCAGCATATCTCTGACAAGGTACTCTTGCCCTCCTCGATCTCCTCAAGTCCTCTTGTGCTTGTTCTGTGTCGCTGAGCTCTGATTCAGACATTTCAGACACAGGGGCAAGATCTCTTCCAGATGCAAGTCTCAGGTTTTGTCTCTTCTGTCTCACAGGCCACGATTATCTTGCAAACTCTGCTCTCCTTCTCTGCACCCATCACCTTGCACACCAGTTCTTTCAGCTTAGTCTGACTCTGTATCACTCACAACATTAACATCTCCCTCAGAGTCGATACCTGGGCCTTGTGTAACGTGGCCCCCTCAACTTGCTCTGGTGTGTAGCCAGCCTCACAGGAACCCTCAAACTTGACTTGTCCTCCCTAGTGGCGCATAACCACAGATGGACTTTAATCAGGGAGAGGAGATGTTTCTTCCGAGGGTCCTGAAACTCTGCGGGTGTGTGAGGCATGAATCCAGTTCGGCAAGCCTCCACACTTTACAGCTGTGTTCGTCACCAGAATCACTTGGTACGGACCCCTCTAACGAGCATCAAGACAGCTCTTACTCACATGCCTCTTAACCAATATTCAGTCGCCTGGACATAGGTCATGGCAGAGATCCTTCGATGTCGAGGCAGTCGCAATTTCAACCTGGTGAGACACAGAACGGACCATGTCAGCCAATCCTTTGCAATAGTCAAGGATCAAATTATCAGTGATGTTTATCAATGCTGTAGATGGCACTGCTGGCAACCGCATCGCCCTTCCCATCAGAATCTCGTGGGGCAAAAGTCCTGTTCTCCTATCGGGAATGCTACGCACACTCATCAACAACAAAGGAAATGCATCAGGCAATTTCAGAGACGTGGACGAACAGACCTTTTGAGAGCTCAATTCATTTGTTCCACAAGGCGCGACACCTCGGGTCTGTAACTACAGTGCAATCTCTGATCAACTTGTAAGGCGAAAGCACCTTCATAATCTCACCATGAAAGTGAGTTCCTCTATCCGAACCGCAGTATTAGCTCTCTTAGTAACAGTTTTGCTACTGTGAGACTGTCACACCTTCTAGTTGGTTATGCTTCCACCCACCGTGAGAAAACACACACAACCACTAGAATGTACCTCAATCCATTGCACCTGGGCATTTCAATGAAATTGAGTTGGATCCTGTTGAAGGGGCCAATGCAACCAAAGTTTTCTTTCCAGCATTCATTTGTCGACATGTAAGACATCTGTGACACACTGCTTCAGCAAACGCACAAAACCGTGGATTGAACCACGTCCGTCTTTGCACTCGCACCATAACATCCCTCCCAATGTGAACTGCTCCATGAATCTACCTCACCATAGGGCTCAATAAATTATTTGGCAACACTGCTCGACCATCAGTCGAAACCGAAATGCCATCGTCTTGTTTCCCACAACCTGCTTTAATCCAACCAGCTTCTTCCTGATCCAACACTTCTCCCTGCAGACACTTGACCTCATTCCAAGTGTCCGCTATGGCTAACATCATGCTGAGCTTGGTTCTTTCTGTGCTATCTCCAGTATACTACCCATTAAGAATGCACCCTTGTTCAGCACAGAAACGTGCAACTTCATCGGTCTACCTATTCCAGAGGGTCACAAAATCCTACCCCCTTCCATGAGCTGTACATTTGACCACTGCGATCTGCTTTGGATGCTGCAAAGCTTCCAACAATTGTCTCACATATTCCCCATTTCTGATTGGAGATCCTGATGACATTAGGAACCTTCTCTGTGAGCATAGCTGTCCGAAGTCATGAACCACACTGAACCCATACTGGCTATCGGTGTAGATGGTGACTCGGATTTCAACTGAAACCAGGCATGCACGTGTCAATGCAATGATTTCAGCTACCTGTGCAGAGTGTACTCCCTGAAAACAAGCAGCTTCCACAACTCCAGAAATAGTACAGACAGCACATGCTGCTCCCAAATAACCTGCATTGTCTGTTAAGCATGAACCCTCAACAAAAATGATTTAATCAGACTCAGGCAGAGGTTCATCCACAATGTCAGGTTTCGGTTTGTTGCACAGTTCAGTCACATTGAGACAGTCATGGTCTTCACAATCTTCATTATCAATGTTTGGAAAAGGCATCAAAGTAGCAGGATTCAATACAGAACATCTATTCTGAGTTACATTCTCTGAGGCAAAAATGAATTATTCATAGCATGTGAGCAGTCGCTGCTCGTAAGACTTGCGGGTGGAGGGGTCGTGCAGGGGCTCTTGGGGGGGATTTTAAAAGTAAATACAAAAATTACCTTACTGGGTCCTGCGGCCCCTCCTCTCCTGGCTGGGTCCCGTGCCCGAGTTTTCCTGCTGCTTTCCTGCTCTCCTGCCTCAGGCAGGAACAGGAATCGGGCGTCCTCCCTGCCCTTCCCTAAGCCAATCACAACACTGCAAGGGCAGCATTGTGATTGGTGCGGACGGCACCCAGCCGGGCGCCTGTAGGGAGGCCATTTTCTCTATGTAGGCTGCATCCAGCCTACATAGAGAAAATTCAGATTGTGCAAACAGTCAAGGACTACAGCATTGGGAAAGCCACTCCTCCCGACCCACCCACCCGCCTGCCTCCAACCAGGCATACCATTTTGCTATCTCGCAGCGCGAGAAGCAGAAACATAAAATGGTATTTAAAATATAATTTTATGTTTCTGCTTCTCGCACTGTAAGAAAGCAGTGGGGCGACGCTCATCCGCTCTAATGGATGAGCCTACCCTGTGTGTGAGTGTGTTATTTGTCGAATGCTGTGTTTTGTTTCTGGTCAACAGAAGCTCAACTGAGTGTGGAACATATACAGTAAGTAGATGACCCATCACAATTCGCTCATACCTTTTAATGCTGACACCTGTTGCAGCAAAGGATTTGAGGTATTCGGGCAACGCTGAAGCTACAGGATCTAACGTAGCTGAGAAGTAGGCAACTGGTCTCAGGACACCTCCTTGTGTTTGTGTGAGTACTGACAGTGCGCAACTCACTCTCTCACAACAAAATAACAAGAATACTTTATTGTAATCAGGCATTCCTAGAGTCGGAGCGCAACACAGACTTTCTCTCAGGTCCAGAAAGGCAACCAAACAGTCGTCCCATGGTACCAGTTCCCTCACATCCTTGTGTGTCAACCTCTGCAGAGGTTTCGCCTTCAAGGAGAAGTTGGGAAACCACTTACAACAGAACCCAACTATTCCCCAAAACATCCTGACTTCCTTCTGTGTGGTAGGCACATTCATTTTCATGATCGCCTCAATTCGGTCTGGTGACACCTTCCTCTTGCCTTTCTCAATGCTATGACCCAAATACTGGACTTTAGGTAAGCAGTACTGAAGTTTGCTTGGACACATCTTGAGTCCATTCTCTGCCAGGTGTTTCAAAAATGGGACAGTATCAATTCTACAGGCGTTTTCTGTCTCCAATGTAATCATGAGATCGTCAATGTACTGCACGAGAACTTAACTCTGCAGCAGTACTAGACTCTCAAGATTCTTTTTCAAAATCTGGTTAAAAATCGATGGACTCTCAGTATACCCTTGTGGGACACAACACCACGTTAACACACAATTTTTCAGATGGAAAGGTAACAAAAATTGGCTTTTTTTGTGGAAGGGTATCGAAAAGACGCTTGATATAGATCAATCACTGTAAACCATTCGGCCTCACAAAGAATTTGGAACATGATCACAGATGGATTCGGTACCACAGGACAACATGGGACCACAATTGTGTTGAACTTTTGCAGGTCCTGCACTTTCCGGTCCTTCCCACTTGGTTTCTGCAGCCCCATAATGGGTGAATTGCATAGGCTCCCGAATATTTCCCTAAAAATGCCTTGTTCGATCATGAACTCAATCACTGGCTTAATTCCTACCACCGTTTCCGGCATCTGATTGTACTGGGGCATTCTTGGGAACTCTGCAATCGGCTTGATCTGTATTTTAACTAGCTCAACTCCTCAGATCAGTCCTATCTCTTCTCCCGTGAAATCCCACACCACTGCCCCTCAAGTCGTATGGCAGATCTACAGTTGTCAACATGGGAAACACCTCTATGCAGAGATTCTGATTCGTCAATTTGAATGCAATGTCATCATCATTAGTCTGTAATTCAATTCCCTTGGTTGTGCAATAGATGGTAAAATTCAATTTAGAGTGGAGTGCAAAAAAACGAGGGATTTAGGCCCAGATCCCTGTACTGGGGTGAATGTATGACATTGTTCTGCATTCTGTCCATCAACTGTTGTTTTTGCATTTGTCACTCCGAGTGGGATGGGTATGCTCAGACGTGAGTCCCATGCTCTCCACACCACTGGAGTCAAGCTATCCTGGCTGAAGACGGCTGATAGCCAGAACCCGGTCCTAGGATGCTTGATTCCGGTCCAGTAAAGACATGGCTTGGCAGTTCGGGCTGGACTGTTCCCATGAGGCACAGGGTTAAGGCTGATTTGCATATGGCCAAACGATAGATTTAGGCCCAGATCTCTGTACGGGGGTGAATGTATGACATTGTTCTGCATTCTGTCCAACTGTTGTTTTTGCATTAAAATTCAATTTACCCAAAAGATCACGACCCAACAAACAGACTGGACTCGAATCGCACACCACAAACTGGTGACGATCTTGAAAGGTTCCAATTCTCACAGGTATTCCATCTGTTAAAGGATTAGTAATTTTCTTGTTAGCAAGTTCTACAACTTTATTGTCCCAAGAGGGGTAGGTTTGGGTCTAGAACGGATAGCACCAGTATCAAAAAAGTATGTAATGGGATGACCAGCCCCATCAGCCTCCAACACGGTCCTCTCTGGTCTACCTCTAAGACTGCTCAAAGGGTACAGTCTTCCTCCCCTCTCAGGCACCGTCATTGCAAAGGGCCTAGATCGAACTCATCCAGAGTTTCGATAAAGGGCATCTGCTGGCATACTCGATTGCCTTGTGGAATCCTCGGAGGTTGGGGAACTTGCGCTTGTGGACTCAGACCTCCTCTGTGTATGGACCTAGGTCTTCTCACAGTATAGGTGACCTCTGGTACCTGCACTATCTCATCTTGGATCTGATTTGCTGGGGTTAATCTACACTCGCACTTCCAATGCCTGATCTTGTGACAAAAATGACATGCAGTAGTTTTATTTAGGGTACTAACGTCAATCCCTGTCTTGGGATCTATGGGCTTCCCTGTTCCCTGACCCGCGTTAGTCGACACATTCTGGGTCCCTCCTTGATTGTTTCCCTGCTTACTTCCCACTGTTCCTCCACTTGACTGCACTTGATCTACCCTATCTTCATCCCCCATCTGAACTAGCATTAGCTTGTCCTTTAGTTTCCTATGCTTCAAATCTACCTCATCATGACAGTATCTGGCATACTACAGAATCTCGTCCACAGACTTATTTTGCAAACAGATCAGGTGCTGCTGGATCATAAAGCTAACTTTTGGCCTCTGACCTAGAACAAATTCGGAAACAAACTGCCCCATGTCCTTTACATCTAAAGCTGGGTCTGGTGGTTCAGTGGACTAATGCGTCCACTGCAGGGACATGTGTTAAACTTCATGGTCACAGGTTTAAATCCTGGTGGGTCCACTCAGCCTTTCATCCATCCGAGGTTGATAAAATGAATACCATTGAGTTGGGTAACGATAAATATCAGTTATTCAGTGCCAAGGTGCCTACGGGTGAATGTGCGCTTTACAAATACACATGTTTACAAATACACATGTTATGTGTCTAATCCACTATACTGCTTAAAGGCTTGCAAGAGCCTTTCATAGTAAGCATGTACTGATTCCTTGGATTCCTGGGTCATCTGATCAAATTTGACCCAATCAATGTCTTGTGTGCGAGATTTTAGACTGCAACCATGTGATTACCTGCTCATACTTTTTCATAACCACTGTGAAGGACCATGCATTATGGGGTCTCAGCCTGGTTTGGACGATGACCATTCAACTGCAACTTTACAAGCCGACCACAAATCACTCAGTACTACAATGTCAAACAAGGTATTCAAATCAACCCACAGAACTTTTGAAACCTTGACAAAGCAATCGACCTGCTTTTTCAACAGGCTTTTCCCAAATCCGAGGAGAATCATTTGTAAATGCCGCCAAATCACCCCTGCTCCAAACACATGCACATACCCTCCGCTTGGTAGCTCTCGCAATGGGTAAGCCTCTACTCCTGCTGTTCCTCCTCTAGGAGGCGGCGTATCTCCTATCCCTTTTTTGACACTCTTTTTCTTTGACCACCTTGCCTCCCACTTATCAAGCATGCTCCATGCACGTATCCCTACAATCAACTCTCGTATGTGGGTTTTCAATCCTATCACTCTTTGCTCATTAAATTCCTGATCACTATATTTTAACCTATGACTTCCCTGTAGCATTTTAATTTTGGACAAGTCTACATCATACCTTTGGGCCCATTCACTGCTCTGGTTACTACGAGGATTTCCTTTGGCTATGCTCCGTGTAACACTCTGACTCCCAGAGATTCCCTGATCAGTTCCTCCTCCTGTCATCCTTCCCGTGGGTCCTCTAACTGGGAGTTGCCACATCCTCAAGTCAGAACGTGAGTCCGCCAACGACACTGATCTCACTGCACTAGACCTAATACACCCTCTAGAAGAGTCTGCAGTAGCTGGTAATGGAGTACTAGTTTCTATAGGCATCAAAAATTGACCATTTCTGTTTGTGGTACCATTTCCATCAGAGCTGACCCTTTCTCCAACTCCTGATTGTGACTGGTTACTGTTTTCCCCTCGATTTGGATCATACACTGACATTATAGGTCCAATAGTGACCGATACCATAAGGGCTTCCAGCAATCGTGCAGCAGCATTAACTCCGTTCATCTCGGTACCTCTCAATGGAGGTAGCCCCGTTCCTTCCATTCCTGTTGAAATCTTTCCCATTACTCTTGCACTAGGGCTCGTCTGTGGTTCTCCTATCATCTCTGTGAGTGCTCGCCTTCCCTCTTCTGAATCTGGATTGTATGGGGGTGGACACTCTGCTAGCAACCTATCCAACAAGCTGCCATCAGTGTCACAATCATCTTCTCTTCTCTTCCGAGCATCTCCTGTTTTCCCTAGTAGTGAAAATAGCCTCTCTCCCTCGATGGTATCTATCCTTCACTTCTTCAACTGTGCATCACATCGCGCATCTTGGTAGACCTTCATCGTCTTTTTCATCCTTCCCTGACTTCACTCTCTACTCTTTGCCTGTGCTGCTCTCATCCATGCATCTAATGCCTCGAACTGTGTTAGACTAGGTGGAGGTCGCAATGAAGCCATCACTCCCCTCAACTGGTACAGCACATTTAATCTAAATGAACCATAATGTGGAAAAGCCAAATCTCCTTCTTTTTCAGTAATCTTATGCCAATTTTGAAGCCAAACTATAGTATGAAGTCCAACATTTGTGGCCATATAATTTGCTGGGGTATCCTCGGATGGTGCTTCCTCGCCCACTCGAGTCACTACTCCTCTATCTCCCCCCCACAAAGATCTCGTAACACCCTAAAGCATCGCATGATGGAATCAAATTCTTTTACCCACAAAATGCTTTTGTTTCAACTTCCCGATGACAATCCACCCATCCCAACGCAGCTTTACACCAACCGACCCATCGCAGCGTGGCACACTTCAACGTCACTCTTCCTCCTCACACAACAGTTCCCCCTGATGGTTTCGAGTAATTGTCTGCCTCACCTCTAGTAACTTCCTGTCCACCAAACAACCGGGCAGCTACAAATCAGACCATCTGTCCACAAATGATCGGACAGTCATATAAATAAATTGATAGGATCCAGTCTCTCAACCCACTCACACACAGTGATCCACAACCTGCGTTGGCCACTACAATAGCCGTGGTCTGCCCTTGTGGACTAGCTTCCCACACAATTCTAACAAGCTCTCCCACACAAGTTCCCTATCTCCACTGGGTCATCGATAGCGCTTCACGACTCCCACAATCACTGGTCAGACAATTACATCACTCGGTGTCCTCTACACCTCAAATCTATCCCGGGATCTTAGGCTACTTGTTGAGCCTGACATCAAAATCATCAAATCATATCGCATGGACCATGCGCGTTTGGCCCGAAATCACATTCACACGCCTCTCAACCCAAACTCCGCCAGACATCATTTTCATGTTATTACAGTACACGTTGTAATGACACATGTTAATACGACAAAAGAATAAATGCAGGTGCAAACTATTCATGATTAGGATGCACCTCTACAAATGAAAAGAGCACAATTGCGCTCTAACATATAATAGGGTGTTTCCCACAGCAAGGAAGGGACTCATTGGCCCCGACCTGCACACCCCTTTTACGCCCCTAAATGTAGTAATTAGGGGTGACCCTGACCCTTGCCTCCTCAGATTCGAGGAAGATAGAAGAAGAACCAAACAGCTGTGCTGACCCAGGAAGGAGAAGAGGACACCAACTGCCTTGGCCCCAGCCCTACTGGTATGTCCCATTTATGACCTGCCTACAGCAAGAACCCCGGAGAGTCCAGCAGCCAGCAACCCCCAGACCCTGGAGGACCTGCCCTGCAACCTTCCTACAAACTCTGTCTCCTGTGAGCACCGGACTTACCTCCTGAATCTGCATACTGGTGTCTTTACGATTCTGCACCACTCTGCACCTGACATCCATGGGCTGAGTTCGAGTGGCCCAACACCACAAGCAGGTCTCCCCAGCAATCCTGACCTCGGATCTGGTGATCCCTGAACTCCCTCAAGCCGACGCCTGCAGCTTCAACCTAAAGGGCCCCCGACCTGGTAGGAAAACCCGACGCCAGAAGACACCCCTGCACCTGAAGCCCCACAGCCATGGGTAGCATAACCGACAGTGTCCAGGCATCCCCCAAGATCCCAACTTACCCCTCCAGCTGGTGGTCGCCTTCAGGATGCCTCCCTCCCCGAGCCTGCGGCATCTTTGTGAAACCGAAGGTCTCCATCTGAAAGCACAGGTGCCCTGACGCCCGACTTTCAACCTGCTGCCCCAGTGCCACTGGTGGAGGAGCTTGAGTGCTGGTCGTTGGACCCTTCAGCGCTGACCTTAACCCCAGGAGCTTTGCTCCCACACCAGAGCGGCCTGCTCGAAAGCAGTCCCTAACCGGAGGCCCCCTTGGCTAACGTTGGGGCCCCTGCACTCTGCACGCGGCCACCCTAGTGCCACTGGTGGTGCAAACTGAGTGCCTACCTAGACCTTGGGGAACCTTGGTCCTTACTCCCAAAACTCCCACTCATAAGTCCAGTAATTACCAGTAAAACCAATAACCATTTTTCTTCCATAGGAACTAATGTTACGAGTTTCTGTTCGGAAAACATTCAGTGTTGAACTGATTGTTTTATATGGGAAGAAAGTAACTTTACTTTAAACTGATAACTGTTGTACTTACCTGCAAGTGACAAAGTCTAGGGTATGATATCTAGGCATATCACCCAAAGTAACTGAAAAGTATCCAAGAATAATCAAAAGTAATCTTTCTGTATTTTTAACTGTTTAAAAAGTAATACAAACCTGTAAATTAATCCAATACAATCCACAGTAGCATTACTGTGTACAGCCTTGCATTTGAAAGGACGTCTTCCCTACCTGTGGCAAGAACTGCTTGATTCTACAAAATAAAACCAAAGTTTACCTTTTTATACTCTCCTAATTGGTCTTGAATCTGCCTCTGAGTGTGTGCCATGAATATGCCTCTTTTTCCCGCATACCATTACCCCGCATGTTGTTACAATGCGGATGTAACAACGACCGCGTTGTAACAACGCATTCCATTACCCCGCAATTCGCAACAACGACTTGTGGAGGTAGGGCGCTGGATGTTTGAATAGTAAAATTTACTATTCCAACTCCAGTCTGTGCGGATTGTAGGGAAGGAGTTGGATTTAAAATCCAACACCTTCTCCGCAAGTCATTGTAACGACTTGCAAGGTAATGTTATTCGTTGTCACAACGCGGTTGTTGTTACGACCCCGTTGTAGCAGCATGCAGGGTTACAGATGCGGGTTGACGGTTGTTTACCAAGTGCCATCAACCCTAATAGAGTGAATACAATAAATGCTTAACACACCATCTGGATAAGCCTAACTGCTCGCCCATACTACCACAAAGAGAGCTGTTAGCTAATTTAGCCTCTGCTATACCTCTGGGAACTCCCTAGACTCTGTGCACACCAGACCTCATTTTGATATAGTATATACAGAGCCAGCTTCCTACAGTGTCCCTCCCGCTGGCCAGGTGGCAGAGGGACTCACCCCCCGGTCACTGGCTGAGAACTGCCAGACCCCAAGGGGGTTCAGAGTACCCTGTCCCACGTAATCCGGAGTAAGGCTACCCGCCTTTCTTGTGTCCTCGCGCACTGAAAGACAGAGGGGACCACTGGCACAAACATACCCAACCTCCTAGAGCCCTGCCTGCGCTTAAGAAATCCAATGATCCGCTATTGGGACTTCCAGGGCAGTTGGTATTGCAGCTTCATGTCCCTGCCTGCTCTCGGGAAGGCAGGCACAGTGGAAAGGCCCATCGGGCAGGTATTGGAGGCAGTAATCGACCCAGGCTCCTGGGCCCCCAGCAGCCCAGGCCCTAGCAGCACCCGGCTGGGAACTACTGTTGGACCACAAGAGGGTCTGGAGTACCTTGTCCCTAATATTCTAGGGGAAGGTTATGACCCTTACTTGTATTCCATTCACACCGAGACACAGAGAGAACCCCCAGCACAAATGCACCCACCTCCTAAAGCCCTGCCTGAGCTTAAGGAAGCAACTGAGCCCTCGTTCGGAACTTCAGGGGAAGCTGGGATGTCCACTTCTTAACCCTGTACAATAAAGGGGGGAGAAGGAGGATAAGGACTAGGTCGCCCTCCCAGAACATATCATAAGACATAAACCCAAGGTACTGGGTTCTAGGACCTAGTTTGTGTTTGTTGGCTACTGGCCACTATGGTCAGACATTTGCCAAAGAACAAAAGAAAATTTTATTTTCCGAGTCCCATCACTCACCAGGGTTTCCCTACGGTGACATGCTTCATCATTGGGGCCATCCCAGCTCTCTACGAACTGAGGCGTGCTACGACTTGCGAAGTTACGTAGGAGCACTTATTGAAGGACTATTTGTTGTGCAATGTGAGGTGGAGTGGGTGTTGGTGATAAAAAATACCGTTCTATTGGGCCTCAAATAATTTTTATTCCTGCTCCTAGGTGGGTATGGTTAAAAATGGGGTAGACCCTGTGTACCAAACTATAATGGGAAAGGAATCAGTGTGCGGTCGACATGTTTCGAGCTTCCCCTAGCTCTTCCTCAGGACGACACAGGGACCAGTCCTGTGTATGCCACTCCTACTTTATCCTAATAGGAAAACAAACATAAAAAAACAATGTACGCTGCTACTAATAAAAGCATGTGTTTAAATACATACGATTCCTAATTCTCTTAGTATATCTGTGAAAATAAATGGAAAGAAATTAGAAATAAACCCCCCTCCTTTGAGCGGGGTACACATTATTCCTCCAAATTTGCATATCAATATGGGTGGATTGCTCCATATTGGTGCGTGCAGACTCTCAGCAATCCAGTGAGTGAGTCTAGAAAAATTAGTGATGGTGAAGGGTGTGAATTCACACATATAAACAAAACAGGACTTAATATGACAATTTAAAACACACACATTCTTTCAGTCAAATGACCACATAATTGCGTGATAATAGCGGGAACCATTAATTGTCACTGTGCCTAATAGCACTTCATGGTCACGGCGGGTGGCGGTGCCTCCTATAAACAATCCTAAAATGGGGAATGAAATGGGAAGAGAGAAAGAAAAAGAACGGCTGTGATTGTTTGCCGTTTTCTTGTAAACTAAGGAATCGCTAAAGAACCTTTAAAATGGCTGCGAGGGTGTTGCCTTTACCCTCGTTGGTTGTGCAACCTGTTCGGGAGAGAACGAACTTACTTGATACTCAGAGATACCGTGCTCAAAACACCTATACAGCTTCCCTGCGGGTCCGCATCACAGCGTGTCTCGAGGCAAGGGAGCTTTAAAAAGGACTTCCGTGTTACGCGTTGCCGCGTGTGGCGGCAAGACTAGACCGACACCTGATTGGTAATGGCCGCCACCGTTTGGCAAGTTTGGCGGCCATTTTAGGTAGGTCGTGCTGCTAAACATAGTCAAGGTTGTCGCTGGCTGGCGATTGTTTGGCAACGTCTAATATTGCCACCCAGTAGTAATTCCTGGTCCAATTTAATCAAATTCGCTAGGAGATGTTATCATAGTCAATAAATTCCATGACAGCGGTGAGAGAGAAAGATGCTGGTAAGAGGAGTCTTTTTAACACTGGTCTTATAAAGTTAGACTAGACCGTCAAAGGAATATTAATGGCCGCCACCCTATGACAAGTTTGGCGGACATCTTAGGTAGGTCGCGCTGCAGACCATAATCGCCACTGCCTGACGATTATTAAGCAACGTTTAATATTGCCACCGAAATATTTTGTAATTACTGGCCCATCTTGAATTAATTGACTTGGAGATGTTGTCATTGACAATAAATTCCAAAGTCAGTGGTGAAAGAGTATGTCAAGATTGGGCTAGTATAGGAATCTTTCTGCTTTAATCCAGGTTAACCATTTCATGTTGGTCATGATAGTTACAGTAGGAACAATATGTCAGATATGTGAGGTGGTTGTCTTTCATACCCTGTATTTGGTTGTGGAAAACAAATTCCAAAGGTGTAGAGAGCTTACAGGTGTTACAGTATGCCCTAAGTGTGGTTTAAGGGGACAGGGTCGTTCTCACGATTTTGGTTCTGGAATTAGGTGAAAACGCCCCAAGGTATATCGTCATTGAGTCCTTGTGTGTCGATGTGGAGTTTAAACACCCAACGTTGTTTGCGCTCATGTAGTATTTTCTCAAGGTTCTCTTTTTGTTTAATGTGTTCGAACACTACCCGTTTGAGATCATTTGGTGTGTGTTGCTTGTCAATGAAGTGACTCGTCATTCTGGTGGTTGCCCGTTTGCATCTAATGTTGCTTCTGTGCTTCACTGTTCGTGGGCTCACCTTTCTTGTCGTCATTCCTACGTAGTGTAGATTGCATGTGCAGGTAATCAAATAGATCACTCCTGTGGTATTGCAGTTGGTAAACTGACGTAATTCCCACTTTGTGTTGTTATTCAGGGTTACCTTTTTGGTAGCTGTGGTTAAGTGGCATACACTGCAATTACTGCAGGGATAATGTCCTGCAGGTAAAGGGTGTAGTCTCAGGGTGTTACTTTCTAGTGTACCTGTGGGTCTTGGCCTAGTGTGTACCAGTTGATTTTTTTAGGTTCATTCCACGTCTATGGCTGAACATAGGTGTGGGTATATCAAGTGTGCCACTGTTCAGAGTTTTCCAGTGTTTTTTCACTATCTTGGTGACCTGGTCAGATGCTGTATTGAAGGTGGTGATGCATATGGGACTTTTGTTTACTGTGTCATTGGTTATTTTAGGTTCCAGGAGGGCTTCCCTGTTATTGTTGCTTGCTCTATTTTTTGCTTTAGCAACCAGGTGTTTGGGGTAGTTGCAGGTTATGAATTTGTCGTTCAGATCCTTAGCTTGCGTTATGTAGTCCTGTTTGTCAGTGCAATTTCTTCTAAGTCTAAGGAATTGTCCGAATGGAAGGTTTTGTTTGAGGAGTCTGGGGTGGAAACTGTCATATGACAAAAGGCAGTTCCTAGCCGTGGGTTTAAAATGTGTTGTGGTTGCTAGTATACCTTCTCCAGCCCAGATGTTGAGGTCCAAGAAAACTAAATGTGGCCTGCTCATTGTGTGTGTGAATTTCAAAAAACTGTCTTGTGTGTTGAGCCATAAGAAGAAGCTATTTGCTTCATCTTCAGTGCCTTGCCATATTAACAGAACATTGTCTATATACCTCTTCCACATTTTTATATGTTGTAAGTGGGGGTTATTGGTATTCAAGATCTTATGTTTCTCTAGATGGTACACATAAAGACCTGCCACACTCGGCGCAAATGTGCTGCCCATGCTCGTTCCATGTTGTTGGCGGAACAGGGTCTCCTCGAAACGAAAGAAGTTCTCTGTTAGTGCTAATCTACAACACTCAGGTGAAAACGCCCCAAGGTATATCGTCACACATAGTTTTTACACAAGATACACCTATACCCAAAACAATGACAGAAATCACGGGCCTATCTTTCTCAGAAGATGAGGTAGACAGGGTCATAGCATACATGCTACCACACACTGGGGCTCCTAACGGAGAGAACAATGAGGCCAGCCAATGCTGGGATGAACTAACTGAGCTGAAACTAACGCAAAAAAAGACCTTTATACATGGCGTATTGATAGCAGAGTACTTGCGGGGCAACATGGCACCAAGAGGCTTAATCGTACGAAATGAACCATTCATTTTCCAGAAGGACAAACAATTCAAAAAAGATTGGTCACTAATATCGTGGCATTGCACCAGAGATTGGTTAGTGTTAATAATAAAGACAGCAGCACGACTCTTAGAAGCTGTTAAAGAAGAGATACTTACCATAGAGGTCCGTTTGAAGTCCTACCAAACCACTAGTGAATTGAAAAAACAATTAGATGAACTAAACAAAAGCATGACTGAGTTTGAAATAGGTCTTAAAGATATGAAATACGTCAAACTAGCGAAAGACCAGAAGTCCTTTTCACACAAAAAAGTGTACCCATACACTAAAGAAGACTATGTACCCAGTGGTAGAAATCCAGGCTACAACACAGATAGCAATGGCACTGACTCAGCATCCGATAGCTCAGGCTCATCAGGCTATAACCGCGTCAAGAACCGAAGACCAAGAAGAGGACGAGGCAATACGACCAGATACCAGAGGGGTCAACCAATGAATTGGCACCCCCTACACAGGTCCCCAACCGTATGGACCTCCACCGCCATTCTTTTATGGCGCAGCCCAGTACCCCCAAGCATACTATCAACAATTTCAACATTGGGAACAGGGACAAGACCAAGGTAGCCAGCCTTTTTTAGGCCGAGGCAAAACAATCCAACGGGGCGAAACAGAAAAGGACAACAACTACAATGGGCACAACCTTTGGAAATGGCAAGGAACCACACACTGAGCATGGGCCCACCGGAACCAACAACAACCTAGTCTAGTTGTGAATATATCTGATACAACGTTAACACCAATACAAACACAAGTCCTTGAGAAAGGCCTGGGTTTTGTTCCTACACCATCAGTTGATAGATTTAAACTCTGTTGCGAGCTCAAAGAGTTCATAAGGAAAATAAAGCTAGAGGTATTCTTTAGGGACAAAGAACCCAAAGAAGTACAGCGAAACGACACTGGACTGAAAAAGAAATCCAACTTTACACCGCAATCAATACACCTACCCGTTGAGCTCTTGGCGTTTGACAAGGCTGTCATGAAGGGAGTAGAGGAATTGGATCCAAAAACCATCAAGGTATTTCAAAATACTAGCAACGCCGAACGAGCGGCTATACAAGAACTTTCCCGGAAACGAAACCATTACTGTTAAACCAGCGGACAAGGGAGGAGCAATAGTACTCCAAAACTCACGGGATTACAGAAACTGAGGTACTGGGTTTTTAGGAACCGGTACCGAACCGGTAACCCAGCGGTGCCAGGGGATCAACACACCAAAGACCTCGGGTTCTCCTGAGTCAGACCCACAGAAACTTCAGAGTCTTCTAGGTGAAGTCAAAGATTAGTTTATTGGCTGCAACCAAGGTGACAGGGTCCTAGAAGTACGATACAAGTATATTCAGGAGACTGCACACTTTCATGAAGTCAGACTTCTCTTCTTATACCTAATATTCACCCTTTGGCGAAACATTCCTTGGGTGCGCGGTATTTCATTTATGGTTACTGATTACAAAGAGAAAACAGAGTCATGATGACATGTACATATTTCACGTCGTGATGCCCATAACAAATCATCCGGCAAGGCCCAACATTTTATCAGATATCGCTGGACCCCTAATAAAAATGGTCACCTCCCCACCATAAAGTAAGTGAGGAAAAGGAGTGGAGAAAGATGTGAGCGAGATATGGCAGGTGTGCGTGCTGAAATGGTTTTATGGCCGGTTGGGCCTAGATACTATCTTGCTTGGTCACTGGGAGGGAACTGACCTAACGAGCTCGGCCTGGGGCAATGGTTCTAACTTGTACTGGGGTCAGGAAGAAGTCGATTAAGGAGTACGTGTCCTTGTGGAATCAAATTTGACTGGATTAAGGCCTATGTAGAGGGCAACATGCAACTAAGGGTTCAGAAGGTAAATGACGATTTCGAGGTGCAATTGTCACTTGAATATACTGAAAATACATGTGCTTGATGTACTCGTCATTTCCGGTCTTTTGATACCAAATTCGTCCTATTTCGACGAAGTTTTTATTCTCGAGTCCGGGACTATTACGGATCCATATTTTTCAGAACCACAGACCCTCCTTTTGCCCTTACATAGGCAATTAATCTATCCTTATGTTAATCTGAGTCCAGATCTATATTCCTAAAGTCATTGAGGTGTTGCTGCAACATCATTCTAGTGCTGAGTTCGTGTCTTGACACAGGCTTCCTTACACATGATGTAGCACAGAGGCCACATATTGCAGGAGCACACTGTATGCATAGACAGAACAGGAAAAGAATGGCTAAGACCATCCCAATGACCATCAGAATTTTCCATCCCCAGGCAGATATCAGCCCCCAGAACCATCCCATTAATGACCAATCTCCTTTGTCCACATGAATAGATTTGGAAATCTTATGTAGTTTGGAGATGGCCCTGTACACTGTTGGAGCATTATCTGGAATAAAAATGCAACAACTGGACTGGATCAATTTGCATACCCCACCCCGGTCCGCAAGTATTACATCCAAAGCGACCCGGTTCTGAAGGGTCATCAGTCGATCCGACTGGAGCTCAGCAGTCAGGTTACTAAGGGCACCGGCAGTCTCAATCACGGTGGATTCAACTACCCTTGTTAATTGCCTTATGTTTCTGCTGTTAACCATGGCTCCCCAGAACGGCAGAATACCCATTGCAAAGTCACCAAATTCTTGACCCGCAGTGTCTTCTTTACTCAAAACACCTCTAACTACCCTTGTCCGATGGTAATTCGCCGCTGCTGTGTAGGTGGGAGGTAACAGGAATGAAACAAAACATGAGCCCGAGAAGTCAGGGGGCAACCATGTATAGGCTCTATCGTGGCAGATGAAATAAGTACCCTTTGCGGCTAAAAAGGCTGGGGAAGTCTGAGATCCAAAAACATACGTTTCTGCGCAGACACTCTTCCCTAGCTGAGCTCTGGGATTCCTACCAATACCTTGCAGACACAGGTGACCTTGATGGGGTACGATCCAGATAGGGGACGATCTCCTAGCTTGCTGCTTCTCACTTAATGTAGCGCCATATCCGGTCACATTCCAACCTACATATGCAAGTATCTCATCGTGTGGGGTATCTTCGTAAGAAGTCACTTCCTTGATCATGTCAACTATACCCTTGACTAGGGCGCTAGTCTTGAGGTTGTCTTTTACAGAACGTAGGGGTTGGATTTCTCGTGCATATATGAACATTGTCCTATATGCCCATACTGACCCATTGTGACTAAATGGCAGGACCAAATAGGGGATACCTCTATCCGTGGTGTGGGGCATGAGACCACACACCCAACAGTTGGTTGTGTTCATTACAAGTTGGTGTTGGTGTAATAGCTGAACGAAGGAGTTATTAATGAACTCTAATCTCCTATTTGATTCGTGGTCAGGCAGAGAGTGGAAAGAATGAGAGGAAACAGTAGTGGGAGGTATGGGCGATGTAGTAGGCGTGAATGTCATATGAGAAGAGAATAAAACATAGCTTATCAAAAACACCATTACGCTAAATAGCATAAAAATACACATCATTATAAAAATTTTCTTTCTCATTGTTTTCAAAAGCCTCTGCTTAAAGTTCATTTGTCTGGCAGTTCTCTCCACATCAGGAAACTCCATCCTCTCTAAGGTGCTGCCCGCGGCGGTAGGTTGTTTCTGCTAAAGGATGCTTCCGTCAGTCTAGGGTGGCTCCCTTCGACCGACTGGAACCAGCAACCTAATGTTGTCAGCTGCACCCAAAAGTCTTTAATCAACCGCGACCCTAGCAGCGGAACCCAGATGGCGGTTCAAAAAAACAAAAATAAGCAAGTTACCTAGATGGGAGAATCTGCATTTTCAAAATAGCATTTTGGAAGGAAAAACTTATTATTTTATTAGTCCACAGGTTTTTCTCTCGGATCAAAAAATAAATCACTTTTACTTTAGTCTGTTTTTCTCGGTCGTAAATTATAGCGTCTTTTCCCGGGTGCTGTCTGGTCCGGAAATAGTAGCTCAGGTTCCACAGAGTTCAATTGTTCTGATGGCGGCGTAGTTTCTTGAAAAATGTCCTTACTGTCACAATCGCGTTTAGCTTCTTTTACGCGTTCATCAGTTGTGCGCTTTGAGTCAGTGCCTCCTGTCCGGACCCATTGGTCATGTGGCAGAGGGAAAGGTATTCTCTTACAGTGGATCCCGTGGACCCAATTGGCCTTCCCCTCCACTTTAACAGTCGACCTTGTAGACAGGAGGACGAGGTGAGGTCCGGTCCATCTGGGCTGGTCGTTTCTTGTCCTCTGGAAATTCTTGACCAGAACCCAGGAGCCAGGGTCAATGGAGTGACCCGGTGTCTCGGAAACCGGAGGCAAGGTGTTGTGGACCTGTTGATATAAAACATGCAATTTAGCCGTCAATTCATACAGATAGTCGAGCAAAATGGGGTGTTGCAGCTCGCTAAACTTCGTGGGCCTAGGCACTCCCCATATGTTGGCTGGCCGACCAAAGACTATTTCATAGGGGCTGAGTTTCATTCGCGAATGCACAGTCATTCTGGTGGACAGGAGTGCTAAGGGTAGAGCGTCGGGCCATTTAAGACCCGTGCTCGCTTGGATTTTGGCCAATTTAAGTTTAAGCGTGCCATTGTAACATTCCACTAATCCAGCTGATTGGGGGTGATTTGCAGCGTGGAACTTCTGACTAATGCCTAGCCCTTCACACACTCGTTTCATCACACAACCCACAAATTCACTTCCGTTGTCCGACCAGACCATTCTAGGCATTCCGAACCTGGGGAAGAACTCTTTCACAAGGGCTTTCGCTGTGGACAAGGCGGTATTGTCCCTTAGGGGATAGGCTTCTACCCACCTTGAGAAGGCGCAAACAACCACGAGCACATATTTTAAGTTGTTGCACCTCTCCATGTGTATGAAATCTAGCTGCAAAACCTCGAACGGATACGTAGGAGGTGCAAAATGACCAGCTGGAGTTGGGGTTCCCCTACCAGGATTGTGCTTCAGACATACCATGCAATTCTTGACAACATTCTCTGCACACTTGGGAATCCCTGAATTCTTCCACACTGGGGCCAACGACTCGCAAATCCCTTTCGCGCTGATATGGGCCATCCCATGAGCCATTGTAACCACTGCAGGCACATATGCATCGGGTAACATCCATCTTTGTTGCTCTGTCGATTCAATCCAACAACCATTTACATCCATTCTCCCTGTACTTTCTTTCCACATGCTTAACTCTTTCTCCGTGGCCTCAGCTTGGATGGACTTCACACTTTCTATCGTGTCTTCACATATTCCAACATCACCAGTCCATCTTTCTGGGCTCGCAACATACATTCGGCTCATCATATTCTTTGCCGTTTCCTTAGCAGTTTCATCAGCAAATGCATTTCCACGACCAACATCATCAATCACTTTCTTGTGTGCACTACATTTCACGACCGCTACTTTCAGGGGCAACGTCAGTGATTCAAGAAGCTCATTCACCAACTGACCATGCTGAATCTTAGCTCCATGCGAAGTCAGGAACCCACGTTCTCTCCACAGTCGTCCAAAACTGTGAGCCACTCCAAAAGCGTACTGACTGTCGGTATAGACAGTCACTTTCATTCCTTTTGATAACACACATGCTCTCGTTAACGCCACGAGTTCGGCGGCTTGAGCCGAACCATGTGGTATTCGCGCAGTTTCAACGATTGTGTGCAGAGTTGTGACAGCATATGCTGTAGTCACGTTACCATTTGGGAGTTTAAAGCATGAACCATCCACCCATAATGTACCATCACATTCGGCGAGAGGAGTATCGGATAGATCAATTCTCCCTTTGGTCTCCTCCTCCGTTCTGAGGAAACAATCGTGCTGTTCTGAAGCATCCGATTCCTCAGCAATTGGTAACAATGTGGCTATGTTCAGAGTACTGCACCTTTTGATGTGCACATGGCTTGCTAGTAGCGTCAATTCATAACTGGACAGTCGAGCACTAGTTAAGTGCTGTGTCTTGGTCCTATTTAACAATGTGTCTACTGCATGCGGAACCATCACGATTAGCGTATTATTCATTACTAGACCTGCAGACTGTCGAATAGAAACAGCTGCTGCTGCTGTGGCCTTTAGACAACTTGGCAATGCTCGTGCTACCGGATCCAAAGTTGACGAAAAATAGGCGCATGGCCGTTGTCTATCTCCGTATAACTGAGTCAGCACAGACAATGCACAACCCCCCTTCTCGTGGACATACAATGTGAAAGGTTTACTGTAGTTGGGGTTACCTAACACAGGGGCCGAACATAATGCTGTGCGTAATTCGAGAAAGCTTTTCTGACACTCATCGGACCAAGGAATGGGATTGGGTGTATTTGTACACGTTAGTGCCAATAAGGGTTTGGCTAATAACGAAAAATTTGGGATCCACTGTCTGCAGTACGATGTAATGCCCAAGAAAGCGCGTACTTCTCTCTGCGTTCTTGGCACATTCAAATTTGCTATTGCCTGAATTCTTTCTGGGGTCAGTTTCCTTCCCTCCTTCGATAAGAGATGACCTAAGTAGGTCACTTCTTGTCGGCAATATTGAAGCTTGGAAAGTGACACCTTGTGATGTAGATCACATAGATGACGCAGTAGTGCCAACGTGGCCATTTTACATATTTTCTCAGTATCCGCGGCTATGAGCAAATCGTCCACGTACTGTACGAGAGTGGAACCTTTGGGCAAAACCATTGCGTCAAGCTGACTTTTCAGAGCTTGACTGTATATTGAGGGGCTTTCACAGTAGCCTTGAGGAGCGCGTTTAAAGCGAAAACTGCGACCACCTAAACTAAAGGAAAAAATATCCCTGCTTTCCTCAGCAATCGGGATACTGAAGAAAGCATTCTTCAGGTCAATCACCGAAAACCAGGATGCGGATGCTGGAATCATAGTCAATAATGTTGTAATGTCGGGGACAGCAGGGAATTGTGGTACCACTATCTTATTTACTTCCCTAAGATCAATCACGAATCTATACACAGGTGGCTGAGAAGGGTCAGTTCGTTTTAAAACAGGCAGAACAGGACTATTGCAAACATTTCCTCGTGTTTCCTCAATTACGTCTTTCTCAATTAACTCGTAAACAATCGCTAGCAAAGCTTTTTCGCCCTCATTGGATATTCTGTATTGGGGAATTCGTGGCATTTTGACATTCGGCTTCAATGTTACAATATATGGTGGAATTTCTAAAAGACCCACATCATTTGGACCAGTAGCCCAAAGAATATCCGGAAGGAGTGCCAATTCTGCTGGAAGCGTATTTCTCGACAAATACATTGGAGAAACCACTTTCTTACCTAAAGTCAGTTGTACTCCTGAGGGAGAACAGTACAAAGTCGCATACAATCTTTTTAGCAAATCTAATCCTAGCAAATTTTCACCACAACCTGTTGTCAAAATAAGGGGTGCTTCGAATTCACAAGGACCAACAGAAAGAGATAAAGGGTCAGAAATCGGATTTCTAACCGGGGCGCCAGAAAAACCTACGGAAACGTTCATTTCGCCAGACAAAGGTGCGCCAGGGAGTTTGGAGTGCATAATAGAACTCTTTGTAGCACCAGTATCCAACAGAAAAGCTTCTGACACACCCGATGTAATCACCTCAACGTAAGGTCCACTCTGATCTACTGGAACTGAAACAACTCCCTCTCTTCGTCTAAGGCTGTCCTAGCAATCGTTATTCTCCCACTGCTCATTTTCTGGGTAATACTCATCGACGTAGTATTGCGCTGTCCTGTCAGATACGTTATTTTGCTGGTCAAACCTGTTCATAGAGTTTTGTGGTGGAAGGGGACGTGCGTCCTGAGGGGTGTTTCCACGCCCTCTACCTCTGGCCGCTTGCTGACTACCACGACCTCGTACACCAGAAAACTCATTTGTACGTTGCGGCAGGGCAGGACAGTCATATTTGTAATGACCTTCTTGTTTGCAGTATAAACACTGATTGGGACCTACGCGGTTTTGATTGTAATCGAATCTCTGCAAGTTTCTCTGTGGCTGCTGAAAAGTGTTCCGGTAGTGATTCGGACCATTATTATTTCTATTACCACCACCACGTGGAGGATAAGCTTGCTGTAGCAAAACCTTCGTTTTGAGTTCTCTAGTTTTCTTTTCTACTTTATCTTTCTCATCCTTGTCTATATTCTCGTAGTACTGTGCGGTAGCTAATATCTGGGCTGAAGATGAGACTGCCCAAGAGCTTTCTTAATCTTTCAATTTCCTACATAAGTCTGGAAGCCGATTGTGCACGAATTTATCGACGAACAATCTCTGACCACCTTCTGTGGTCATATCTTGACCGCTGTGGTCAATGAATGTTTCTTCAAATCTGGTGAAGAAATCTGACACAGTTTCTTCTTTCTTTTGCTTGCATGCAGATAACTTATCCCAATTTACACGTATCGCAGGCATTATTGTCTTCATGTAATCTACTATCCTACCAGGTAGTTCCGCTATCAGGGGCTCAGGCTTTGCACCACCAACTTGTCGTGCATCTGTAACAGTAATATTAGCCCACGTGTCACCTAATTCCTGGTCATGATCTTCATGACGAATTTTTCCCCATAAAGGCTGTGGAACAACGTTCCCGAATAACATATCGATATCGGCTAAATTCATAATACATGACCCAGCAGTTTGTGATAATTCTTTATAGTACCCTGCAGGATTTTTACGCGGATCTGGTAGTGTTTGTTTGAGTGCTAAAACTTCAGCTCGTTTCCATGGAACATGTACCCATACTCGGTGAAAGTGGGGCAGGACAGGTGGGACAGCTGTCGCGTCACCCTCTCTCCATTGTGGGGGAACTTCTCTCATAGGGTATTGTCGTGCCTTTTTCCTACTAGATGCACTAGATTCCGATGGTGACCCAGAAGTACTTCCCTTACTTCGATGTGATAATAGCATTTCAACTGCTTCTTCCACATCGGGACCTACAATCATACCCAGACTAAACTTAAACCTTATACGACACATCTCTTGTGGGAGGCACTCCTGATCATTGTCTTCTAAATCTTCGCAAAGAAAAACACACATCTGTTCGAACACATATCTCTGTGTCGCTGTTTCCCATTGATGGAAAACTTCCATGACAGACTGTAAATCATATTTTGCAGTGTCCATGACCCATTTCCGAGCTAAATTATTCAGGGAATCTCTCTCTTGATAATCGGGCAGTTGACTTCGCAACTGTCTTCTTCCTATGTTAGGGGTCGTAGCAGGCGACCCGAAAAGTGGTAAAAGAAGATTAGTAACAGTACTGGCCATTTTCTGCCGAAGGGAAGGTGAAACGGAAGAACAAACAGATGAAAGAACGGGGTGAGGTAAAGCGGATGCAGAGATGGCAGAAGAGGTATGAGGAATAATAGATGTGGTACTAGGCAAAATCATAGAAGGGGCATTTGTAGAAAGTACAGTAGGCAAGATCGTAGAAAACACAGGAGCAATAGAAGTGGTCGGTGGGCCTGGAGGAGGCTGCACCGAAGAAGTAGGAGCCAGCTGAAGAACAGCTGGTGGGTGCTGTGGAAAAGCCAGAGGCGCAGATTGTGCAACTAAAGATTGCGGGGGTGCTGTAGCATTCTGCGCATAGGGCGGTGGCGAAGTTAACAATTGCGACATTAATTGGTCTTTTTCACGCTCTTTTGCTGTCCCTTGCTGAAGAGACGGCAAAACTGGATAGCACTTATCTATTGCCATTTTACGTTGCCTGTGTAATTGTTCATTTATCTGCTCTTCCTCATTATCTTTAAACTGCACGGCAGCTTGCATTACTGAAAGTCCTTCTTCTCTCTTATTTTCCTTAGCTAATTTAATTTCTTTTTGCTTGGCTTCTTTGCGCCATATGCGGAAAGAGTCAAACATCGCCGGCCGGGCTTTCTTTTTGAAGAGTTTAACTTCAAGGTTGTCTAAGATTTCAGAATCAAAGCTACCATATTGGGGCCATTTTAAAACACCGTCTTTCCTAGTGTATTTAATCCATACCTCGTTGTAAACGATGGGGCCTACCCCATGTTTAACGTATAGCTCGTAAGTCGGAGTTCCAACTGGAGGAACCGGACATGAGTCCTCCAATCGGGAGTCCCTATTATTATTACCAAGACAAAACAAATTCCAGAGTCTAAGACTAGGCATCCTTTCTCTCTAGTCTAGTTCCAAAACTTCAAAGGAGTTATCGATTACGATATTGCTCGTGAAAACACGAGTCCTTCGGTTATGGTACTTGCAAGAACCAATAAAAACCTTTATGTATCTCTAAGATATCACAAAGTAAGTCCAACTAAGGACTAGGAGACGCTCCACTTATACTTAACTGAAAATTATCGATGGCTTCACCAGAAGACTCGTCTCAGCGTTTCGCTCTACCGAAAATGTCAAGGGTCCAACATCAGGGCGATAGCCAGGGCAGCAGTCCTTGTAGCCGTCGGGAAGCGGGGAACCTCGTAGTAAAGACCTTCGGACCACGTCGACATGCAGGGGTCGATGAGGTGGTGGGCCCTCCTCCGGAATTTTCACACGAAGCTCCTCACGATCTTCAGGCTGATTGGTACCACTGGAATCGCTCCAACGCTGGGCGCCAAATGAGGTACTGGGTTTTTAGGAACCGGTACCGAACCGGTAACCCAGCGGTGCCAGGGGATCAACACACCAAAGACCTCGGGTTCTCCTGAGTCAGACCCACAGAAACTTCAGAGTCTTCTAGGTGAAGTCAAAGATTAGTTTATTGGCTGCAACCAAGGTGACAGGGTCCTAGAAGTACGATACAAGTATATTCAGGAGACTGCACACTTTCATGAAGTCAGGCTTCTCTTCTTATACCTAATATTCACCCTTTGGCGAAACATTCCTTGGGTGCGCGGTATTTCATTTATGGTTACTGATTACAAAGAGAAAACAGAGTCATGATGACATGTACATATTTCACGTCGTGATGCCCATAACAAATCATCCGGCAAGGCCCAACATTTTATCAGATATCGCTGGACCCCTAATAAAAATGGTCACCTCCCCACCATAAAGTAAGTGAGGAAAAGGAGTGGAGAAAGATGTGAGCGAGATATGGCAGGTGTGCGTGCTGAAATGGTTTTATGGCCGGTTGGGCCTAGATACTATCTTGCTTGGTCACTGGGAGGGAACTGACCTAACGAGCTCGGCCTGGGGCAATGGTTCTAACTTGTACTGGGGTCAGGAAGAAGTCGATTAAGGAGTACGTGTCCTTGTGGAATCAAATTCGACTGGATTAAGGCCTATGTAGAGGGCAACATGCAACTAAGGGTTCAGAAGGTAAATGACGATTTCGAGGTGCAATTGTCACTTGAATATACTGAAAATACATGTGCTTGATATATTCGTCATTTCCGGTCTTTTGATACCAAATTCGTCCTATTTCGACGAAGTTTTTATTCTCGAGTCCGGGACTATTACGGATCCATATTTTTCAATACCACAAAACGAATGTCTTCGTTTCTTAGCAGATGAAAGGAACTATATCCGCATCACAGAAGACCCAACAGAACGACTCCGCATCAACATTGCATTCCTCATTGAGGAATCAACAACCAATGACAGGTTGAGTAAAAAAGAAGCGGAATTCCTGTTCAACAGCAAACCAATCATCCCTTACTTCTACACGATCCCAAAAATCCACAAGAATCTAGACAAACCACCAGGGAGACCCATTGTGTCTGGCATAGGCTCAATTCTAGAACCGTCATCAAAATTCGCTGATGCCTTTTTAAAACCAATCGTTGAAGAAACAGACACCTACCTGCAAGACACAAAAGCAGTCTCATGCCTCTTAAAAGACATAGATTTTGACCCCATATCAAACATACTGATCAGTTTAGATGTGGAGAGTCTGTATACCAGCCTCCCCCATAAAGAAACCTTGGGTATCCTGGAGGAGGTTCTTTTTGAAGCTGACTGGCCTTATCACACACCTAGACATGTGGTACTTGAGTGTAGTAGATTAGCACTAACAGAGAACTTTTTTCGTTTCGAGGAGACCCTGTTCCGCCAACAGCATTGAACGAGCATGGGCAGCACATTAGCGCCGAGTGTGGCAGGTCTTTATGTGTACCATCTAGAGAAACATAAGATCTTGAATACCAATAACCCCCACTTAAAACATATAAAAATGTGGAAGAGGTATATAGACGATGTTCTGTTAATATGGCAAGGCACTGAAGATGAAGCAAATAGCTTCTTCTTATGGCTCAACACACAAGACAGTTTTTTGAAATTCATACACACAATGAGCAGGTCACATTTAGTTTTCTTGGACCTCAACTGGCTAGACTGGGCTAGACAAGGTATACTAGCAACCACAACACATTTTAAAACCACGGCTAGGAACTGCCTTTTGTCATATGACAGTTTCCAACCCCAGACACCTCAAACAAAACCTTCCATTTGGACAATTCCTTAGACTTAGAAGAAATTGCACTGGCAAACAGGACTACATAATGCAAGCTAAGGATCTGAGCGACAAACTCATAACCCGCACCTACCCCAAACACCTCGTTGCTAAAGCAAAAAAGAGAGCAAGCAACAATAACAGGGAAGCCCTCCTGGAATCTAAAATAACCAATGACACACAAGAGACCCATATGCATCACCACCTTCAATACAGCATCTGACCAGGTCACCAAGATAGTGAAAAAACACTGGAAAACTATGAACAGTGGCGGACTTGATATACCCACACCTATGTTCAGCCATAGACGTGGAATGAACCTGAAAAATCAACTGGTACACACTAGGCCAAGACCCACAGGTACACTAGATAGTAACACCATGAGACTACACCCTTTACCTGCAGGACATTATCCCTGCAGTAATTGCAGTGTATGCCACTTAACCACAGCTACCAAAAAGGTAACCCTGAATAACAACACAACATGGTAATTATGTCAGTTTACCAACTGCAATACCACAGGAGTGATCTATTTGATTACCTGCACATGCAACCTACACTACGTAGGAATGACGACAAGAAAGGTGAGCACACGAATAGTGGAGCACAGAAGCAACATTAGATGCAAACGGGAAACCACGAGAATCACAAATCTCTTCATTGACAAGCAACACACACCAAATGATCTCAAATGGGTAGTGTTGGAACACAGTAAACAAAAAGAGAACCTTGAGAAAATACTACATGAGCGCGAACAACGTTGGGTGTTTAAACTCCATACGGACACACAAGGACTCAATGACGATATACCTTGGGGCATTTTCACCTAATTCCAGAACCAAAATCAGGGAACGACCCTGTCCTCTTTAAACCACACTTAGGGCATAATGTAACACCTGTAAGCTCTCTACACCTTTGGAATTTGTTTTCCACAACCAAATACAGGGTATGAAAGACAACCACCTCACATATCTGACATATTGTTCCTACTTTAACTATCATGACCAACATGAAATGGTTAACCTGGATAAAAGCAGAAAGATTCCTATACTAGCCCGATCCTGACATACTCTTTCACCACTGACTTTGGAATTTATTGTCAATGACAACATCTCCAAGTCAATTAATTCAAGGTGGGCCAGTAATTACAAAATATTTCGGTGGCAATATTAAATGTTGCTTGATAATCGTCAGGCAGTAGCGATTATGGTCTGCAGCGCTACCTACCTAAGATGGCCGCCAAACTTGTCATACGGTGGCAGCCATTAATAATCATTTGACGGTCTAGTCTAACCTTATAAGACCAGTGCTAAAAAGACTCCTCTTACCAGCACCTTTCTCTCTCACCACTGTCATGGAATGTATCAACTTTGATAACATCTCCTAGCGAATTTTATTAAATTTGACCAGTAATTACTACAAATTACTACATACTTGGGTGGCAATATTTGACGTTGCCAAACAATCGCCAGCCAGCGACAACCGTGACTATGTTTAGCAGCAGGACCTACCTAAAATGGCCGCCAAACTTGCCAAACGGTTGCGGCCATTACCAATCAGGTGTCGGTCTAGTCTTGCCGCCACACGCGGCAACGCGTAACACGGAAGTCCTTTTTAAAGCTCCCTTGCCTCGAGACACGCTAAGATGCGGTCCGGCAGGGAAGCTGTATAGGTGTTTTGAGCGCGGCGTCTCCGAGTATCAAGTAAGTTCGTTCTCTCCTGAACAGGTTGCACAACCAACGAGGTTAAAGGCAACACCCTCACAGCCATTTTAAAGGTTCTTTAGCGATTCCTTCGTTTACACGATTTGCTTTAAACGATTGCTAAAAACCTGGCTATTCACTTCACAACGCTAAGATCTGCCACACGACTTTTGGTCATTATGTTCTCACAGCGCCGGGACACCTCCTTGTGAGGTAGCTGTTCGCGCTCTATAAAACTCATTATTATTATTATTATTATTATTACAAGAAAACGGCAAACAATCACAGCAGTTCTTTTTCTTTCTCTCTCCCCATTTCATTCCCCATTTTAGGATTGTTTATAGGAGGCACCGCCACCCGCTGTGACCATGAAGTGCTATTAGGCACAGTGACAAGTAATGGTTCTCGCTATTATCACGCAATTATGTTGTCATTTGTCTAAAAGAACGTGTGTGTTTTAAATTGTCATATTAAGCCCTGTGTTGTTTATATGTGTGAATTCACACCCTTCACCATCACTAATTTTTCTAGACTCACTCACTGGATTGCTGAGAGTCTGCACGCACCAATATGGAGCAATCCACCCATATTGATATGCAAATTTGGAGTAATAATGTGTACCCCCGCTCAAAGGAGCGGGGTTTATTTCTAATTTCTTTCCATTTATTTTTACAGATATACTACGAGAATTAGGAATCGTATGTATTTAAACGCATGCTTTTATTAGTAGCAGCGTACATTATTGTTTGTTTATGTTTGTTTTCCTATTAGGATAAATTAGGAGTGGCATACACAGGGCTGGTCCCTGTGTGGTCCTGAGGAAGAGCTAGGGGAAGCTCGAAACATGTCGACCGCACACTGATTCCTTTCCCATTATAGTTTGGTACACAGTGTCTACCCTATTTTTAACCATACCCACCTAGGAGCAGGAATATAAATTATTTGAGGCCCACTAGAACGGTATTTTTAATCACCAACACCCACTCCACCTCACATTGCACAACACATAGTCCTTCAATAAGAGCTCCTACGTAACTTCGCAAGTCGTAGCATGCCCCAGTTCGTAGAGAGCTGGGATGGCCCCATTGATGAATCATGTTACCGTGGGGAAACCCTGGTGAGTGATGGGACTCAGGAAATACATTTTTCTTTTCTTCTCTGGCAAATGTCTGACCATAGTGGCCAGTAGCCAACAAACACGAACTAGGTCCTAGAACCCAGTACCTTGGGTTTATGTCTTATGACACTTCATAACCCTGCCTACTCTCTGGGAAGGCAGGCTCGGAGGAGAGGTCCATCAGGCAGGGCTGGGAGGCAGGTGCAGAGCAGGGCCCCCATGGTCCCGGGTGGGCCCTGGCTTCGCCCAGCTCAGATCGCATGACCTTAAGGGGGTTTGAGGTACCCTCTCCCTATCAGATCTCCATCTTTCTGAGCTTTGGTTACAGGGCCAGGAAACATATCCTTTTCTGCATAGTGTCATTAGAAATGTAATGGAAGACAACGATTTTTAAGTAACCCTTCAAAAATGCACCTTTGCGTTTCGTCATTCGAAGTACTCTTTTCAACTGCTGGTGTCATAGTAAACAAGCTATGATTTGCTGTGGACTCTTGGTCTTGCCAGCAGCTTTTGATTGGATCCTGTATGCTTTCTGGATTTGCAGAGGTTGTTGAAACATAATACCTGTTATTTGGGTAAAGAAGCGTTTCAGGAAGGCAATCATGCCATCTTTCTCTAATTTCTTGGGGACTCGTGAAAAGCGCAAGTTGTTTCTTCTGTTTCTGTCTTCTAGCTCTGTGAGTTTGGTTTTCAGATTTACTTGTGAGGGATTGTAAAGGCCAGCTTTTGTGAGTGTAATCAACGTGGGATACTGCAGTACTCCTGTGTCTTGGAGGAGTACATGGTTTGAGGTTCCCAAATGCCCATGCACAACTTAACTGGCCTAGATGGAATTCTAGCTAAAAGAACCGATGGACGGAATACTGAACCAATCAAACATTCACCCCCAGTCAAAGATCTAGGTTTAATCCATAATTTTTTTGCTCACCACGCAACCCCAGGTTGGATGTAGCCATAAGCAAAAAAGTCTTGATTCTACTCCTCATGGGAACAGCTCAGCCTGAACTGCCAGGCAGGTCCTCCCTGGACCAGCAACATGCATCCTGGGACTGGTTTCGGGGTATCACCCCTCATCAGCCAGGCTAGCTTGAATCCAGTGGCACAGGTAAAACATGTCTCAGGCCTGCCTTTGTGGAATGTGTGCACCTTTTTAAACTGCCATTTCGGGCAGGCAAAGTAAACCTTTTGCGGGGTTCAAATCTCCCTTTTTAAGACATATAAGTCACCCCTCGGTTAGGCCCTAAACATTACAAACTCCACAGCTCCATAATGACTTCACTAAAACCTGGGAAGTTTGACAAACACATTTCAGTGGTTTCTCCCTAGGAGGGAGTTACGCTCTGCAACTTTCACTAAACTTGTAGTCCCTAAAGTCAAAGTGGCAACTTGGGTGGGAGGGTTTTTTTCGTGGGAGGGACAGTGAAGTTGTGGAACTGACTCCCAGTAGGACTGAAAATAGAAAACAACCTCCTGGAATTCCGCAAATCCCCAAAAAACCCTGCTATGTAAGAAGTAGCTGACCTTTTTCTTGTCTGCTCCGTGCAGAGTCACACATCAGGCTTGAGCCGCCGCGCTTAGTCACCTCTGGGAATTAGCGCATGTTACAAATCCTAATTTCATTTCATTTCCTTCATTTCATCAAACTTCTAAGCAAATTAAAGCCAGTGTAGGATTTAATGTAAAATGCACACAGAGAGCATCTTAGAGATGCCCCCTGAAACACACCCAGCCCTGGTGTGGTTCCTGAATGGCTACCCACCTTTCAGTAGCGGCTGCTACTGGACCTGGGTGGTGAGGCGGGAGGAGCGATGAAAAAAAATTAAAACACTTGCCTGTAACAGCCGGCCACTGCCTCGCCGCTGTCATCTTCCTTCTCTTCCTGCAGTCCTGGCCAGCAGCAGGAAGCACCCGGGCTCCCAAGCTCCCCTGAGCCAATCACAACGCTGTAATGCAGCATTGTGATTGGTCTGAGTGCAGTGGTTCGGCGCTCAGACTGGGAATGGAAGGCTTTGCATGTTCCTCACCAGGCTGTGCAATGCAGCCTGGTGGGGAAGATGCAGAGTGCGCTTGACTGTTTGGCCGGCCCAAAGGGGTTGACCAAGCAGTCCTGTGCACATAGGGAGTTTAAACCACTCCTCCTCCTGCTCTGGCCAACCTGCCCACCCGAGATCCACGAATGAAATGGAAAAACTAAAATGATATTAACAATAGTTACTATAATTTTATTGTTCCTTTTGTTCAGTGGAGCAACACTTCTCTGCAGGGAGCAGAGGATCCGCGACTGCCGCCATTTGCCACCACCAGACAGGTTTCTGGACCCGTTGGTAGAGATTCTCCGCTCTCTGGGTCCAGGAACAAAGCCCATCCTGGACAATAGTGTCTCACCTCCTTCCTCAGGATGGGTTGGGTCCACGACAGGGGAAACTTCAAAGTTCTTCTGCCTTTGTAAATTGTCCCTGCCTTTTGCTGCTCCAGCAACTGGCTCTCTCCGGTTCTCACCATCACTCGGGCAGGAGAAGTGGGGGAGGCGAGGTGAAGCGCACACCTCAGTCCTCTCCATCTTAGAGATGAGGGGACCCAACCAATTGGGAAGAGACTAATGCCTTCCTCCAACGGGAGGGTGGCATAATAGGGGGTGTACTCACCCCAAAGAAGGGCCCCATTGGTCCCGTCCTACACACCCCGTAACGGCCCAAAATTTAGTATTTAGGTGCAACCCCGAACCTTGCCTCCTCAGATTAGAAGAGTAAAGAAGAAGGACCGGAGAGCTGTGCTGACCCAGGAAGAACTGGACACCTACTGCTTTGGCCCCAGCCCTACCGGCCTGCCCCAACTCCGACCTAGCTACAGCAAAGAAATGTCATGAATTGGAGGAGTCCCGCTGATTACAAGCTATATAAAAGACCTCTGGGGACACACATTTTTGGACTGTGTGGAGGTTGAAAGTTACCCTTTTAAGTGTTTCCGGGACTATCTCCCACACGGATTGCGTATGAATTGTATTTTTCGCAACTGTTATTAGACTGTATGGTTAGGAAGGAACCTTGAAATATTGATGATTATTGCATCACTGTTACTTGTATTCGTTGGATGTTTTTTTATGTATAAGAACAAAATATATAAACACATTTGAAATTCAACGTGAGACAGAATCATGAATGATCAATTAACTAAGTGAGCGGTCCGGGGAGTGAGCACCCACATGTCAGCAGTAATTCATTGTTCTCTCTACAGGATTTATTTGGATCTTTTCCCACACATCCCTTGTTTTGTTTGCTCTTACAGCAAAGAAACTGGCATGTCCAGCAGCCGCCCAGAGGACCTGCCCTGCATTCAGCTTAGGAACTCTGTGTTCTGTGGGCACCGGATTTGCCCACTCAAGACTCCAAGACCAGAACCCGGATCCAGGCAGCTCTGTGGTTCTGTACCATTCTGCCCCCGGCCACCACAGCCTGAGTTTGAGTGGCCCAGTGCCCCGAGGAGGTCTCTCTGGCGATTTTGAAATAGGTCCTGGTGACCCCTGACCTCCCGCTAGCTTTAAGACAACGCTTGCAGCTTCAACCGGAAGGGTGCCCCCTAACCACAACCGAAGGCGGTAAAAAGACCCAGACAGCGACTAAAGCGGTCTGAAGAATCTGAAGCCAAAAGACATCCCACATCCTTGGGTGACCTCACCGACATTGGCCCCTGCACTCTAGACCCGGCCTCGCTAGTGCCGGTGGTGGTGCAAATTGAGTGCCTACCCAGAGTTTGGGGGAGCTTGGTCCTAAACCTCAAAACTCCCACTCGTAAGTCCAGTACTTACCTGTAAAACCGATAACCTGATTGTGCTCCCCACATAGAATTTTATCACATTTGCAGATCAAAACATACAACATATGTGGTGGTACAGTCAATATGTGTACGTATGACAAATTTCTGTGTATTGTTATAAGGAAAATGTAAAACACCATTAGTATCTAGTCCACATATATTGCGGGACCCGCACTTATGAGAACCTATAGCTCATTTGTGTAGTGACTCCTTGCACTTCCGCACCGGCCAGCAATACTGGCAACGTGAAATCTGCACTTCGCACTACAGGGTCAACAGCCTGCAGTGTCCGCCAACGCAAATCTCCAGCAACAACCATCCTCGATGCCCAACAATATCTTCATGCCTCAGCGACAGCCATCCTTGACGCCCGGCCTGTTCTTCGTGCTATAGCAACGACCATCAGCAACGCCATCAGTGCTACACGCGGGACCCTACACAGCTAACGGGACTCTTCAGGCTGGGCTGTAGAAGGTAACTCTTTCAGCAGGACTATCTGGCCTGCGCTCCATCGCAAGTGGCCTGAACTTGTGACTTATACCTGTTCTCACACAACCAGAAAAATGCGAGTGGCGCTTTGCACTTGTAGGCACTATACATATCTTAAAAATTTGAAATTACATATCTCCGATTCTATTGATTTGATTTTTGTTATTTAGGTCTCAAATAATGTATTACATTGTACTCTATTCTAAATTGGAGTGGGATTTTCCTTGTGTTTTCACGTTATTACTCTTTGAAGTGCTGCATAAATACTTTACACATTGCCTCTAAATTAAGCCTAACTGCTTAATGCTATGCTACCAGAGAGGCAAGCCCAGGTTAATTTGTGGCTTGCTTGTGACTTCCCCCTGACAGTAATTGTGGTTGCTGCCTGAGTAGGGTTTCACCCCACCCACTTCATCCAGTAACCCAATTTCCTACAGATTTGCATCAAGGACCTCTCCTGCATTCCTCTGAGGAGCGTCGCTCCCAAGATGGCTGCTGTTGTCAGCCAGGTCTAATTCGAGCTCCATAGCAGGCTCTCTTAGCAGTAAAAGTGCTCCTCCTTGTGCCCCAGGAGATTTATGAGTCTCCCACTCCAGCCATCATCCTGAAGCTGCTCAAGCTCCTTTGCTCTGCCCGGGGAGCAGTTAGTCTCGTTTGCTGTGTCATGATCACAGTGTTTTACTAAGCCACTACACACTTCTTATACGCCGACCCAAATAGGTCTCCAACGTTTGCTCAACACTCTTCAAACACACCAATAACAACCAACTGGTGCTGAATTTACAAAAGACTCTGATTATAGGGAAAAAAATTAACAAGCATTTGCATGCAATAGGCCTCACGTTTGCGAGAGTTTAAGCTTTTAGCACTGTAAATGGATATGCCTTTTATTTATGTTTTGCTAATTAACACATAAAATAGAAGGCATCATTTACAGTGCCAATAGCTCAAACTCTTGTAAAAGCGAGACCCACCTATCCAAAGAAGCTGCTGCCGTTGTTCCCGTCCCAGTCATTGGACTTCAGTGTCCAGGGGCTCGACTGCAGTCTGCAGCAGTGACGCACTGCCTGTACTATCGTAGACACGGTCTAGTGTCTCATTCTGATGTATCCACACTAAACACCCACCCACCACCAGGCTTCATTGGTCAGATGACCCTGGCCAATAAAAGGGGCTGAGCGCAGTTGCACCTTGTAATTGCGGCGCTCTGCTCATTGAACCATTTCCACTGCCTGATTGATTTTACTTTTCAGATTCCAATTGCTCACCTGCGCTCTGCTTGTTGAATCATTTCATTTCAAAAATCTTTATTTCGATCACAGATCATAAAAGACACATAGCATATATACAACTTAAAAGCTTATTAAACATGAAGTGATCCAATATTTAAAATGGTTTAAACGAATCGTGAAACAATCAAATATATTTCATTGAACTAGTCCTTCTTTCCTTATTGTTTTTCCCTTCTACACCAGTCTTTTCATCGCTCGGGTTCGGATGTACCACATTGAAGTCAAAAATTTCGATAAGGCGAAAACTAGAGTGGGAGAGAGGTCAGATTTTAAAACTCTTGTTGAATCACTTCCGCTGCCTGTTTGATTTTACTTTTCAGATTCCGATTGCTCACCTGCGCTCTGCTTGTTGAATCTTTTCCGCTGCCTGATTGATTTGCTTGATTTATCTTGATTTATCTTGCACACCGACACTCGGCCCGGCCCGGCCCGCTCTGCCCTCTAAGGTGCTGGGCCTGCGTCTCCCTGGCTTGACCGGGGCCAGGCTGCGCGCCAAAGAGGGGAAGGAGAAGAGCCCAAACCCCTTAACCCCCCCCCCCCCCCACCCCATCCAGCTGCATTAAATGACCACGGAGGCAGATGCCATGGCTCAACCCAGCACCACCGCCGAAGGCGACATGGAATGGCAGATTAAAATGAAGAGGGGGCGCGGATCGTGCCCAGACTCACCGGAGAAAGCAACAAAGCTTGCCCGCCCTCCCCCCGCAAGCAGCACAATACCAACCTCAAACCGCTATCTGGCTCTCCAAGGTACCCAGGACGGTGACGCCCACCCTCAAGACCACACCGCTCCTGAACCCGAGACCTCCTCAGGTCCCACCAAGCGACTAAGGATCCCCCCCATCATCCTGAAGAACCTAGCCACTCACAAGGACCTCGTGGAGATGCTGGATGAACACTGCACCTCCCCCAACACGGTCAAGCCCAGGCAAGACCACGCCAAGATTATGCTCACCACCCCAGACGACTACAGGAGCGTGACCAGTATACTTACCGACCAGAAAACGGAGTATTACACCTTTCCATTGACCACTGCAAAAGCCCAGCGCTTTGTAATACGGGGGCTCCCAGCAAATGCCTCACTTGAGCACATCACTGGGGACTTAGCTGAACGCGGGCTTCCGGTCAAAAATATCGCACAGATTGCCTCTCCAGCAGACAGGAGCAAGAAATTTCCCCTCTTTGTCGTAACCCTGTCAGCAAGCCTTGATCGGAAGCTAGCTGACCTCTCAGGAGTCACACGTCTCTGCAGCTGCATCGTCACCACTGAAGCACCTAGAGGGAAACGAGGACCAGTCATGTGCTACGACTGCCAGCGCTTGGGGCATACCTCTGCCTTCTGCCAACAGAAGCCAAAGTGCGTACGCTGTGGAGGCGAGCACACCTCTAACCAATGCACAAGGAACCGGGAAACCGAACCAGCAAAATGTGCCAACTGCGCAGGACCACATCCAGCAAGCTACCGCGGCTGTTCCTACCTCCAGAAGGCAAAGAAGGAATGCCAACGCCAACCCCTCCAACCACAAAAGACTTCCCTACACTCAACAACGACGGACCAGGGGCAAAGGAAGACTTACAAACCCTCATTGGCACACAGGATCCCAAACGGCAATCCAACCAACAGCCATAGCAGGGCGCGCATGGATGGAAGATCTTACGCAGAAACAGCTAAACCCAAATAGGACAGCCCAGCACCAACAACCGCCCCAGCACCAACAACCGCCCCAGCACCAACTACCGCCCCAGCACCAACGACCGCCCCAGCACCATCCTGTGAAATAGGCTCAGCCATCAACTGGCAGGAACTCATCGCGAAGATTGCAAAAACAGTTGCAGACATGAACATCCACCCGGTGGTGACAATGGTGGCAAACCTTATCGCCGGACTTTTCCAGGGCGAAGAAAACACCAGCAATGGCAGCAAAATCTAAAAGAAACTCCCTCTTCGTGATGTGGAATGCTAATGGCATTCAGAAGAAAACTGCAGAACTCCTGCACCTGATGGAAACCATGGACATGGGTATAGCGCTTATTTCCGAGACCCACCTCCAAGGAAGCCAGAAGCTCAACATAGCAAACCACAGGGTAAACTGCACAGATCGCACCACTGGAGCCAAGGGTGGAGGAACAGCGGTGATCGTCAGCACAAAAGTGAAGCACCACGAGATCTCTCTACCACCAGTTAGGAGCATTGAAGCAACTGGCATACAGATCCAGACATCTGCAGGCCCGCTGCGGCTGATCGCCGCCTACTCACCCCCAGGCAAGCTAAGCCCAAAGGACCTGGATGCTTTATTGGACCCCAGCATCCCAACACTAATTGGAGGCGACCTTAATGCCAAGCACAAATGCTGGAACTCTCGGACGGGAAACAGCAAAGGACACGCCCTACTTGCCCACTCAAAGAAGGAGGACTTTGTAGTGGCCGGCCCGACTCAACCAACACACTATCCAGGCTCTGCACTGCATAAACCGGATGTTCTGGACATTGTGGTCATGAAGAATCTCTCCCAGTCTATGGAGCTTGAAACCCTAACAGCGCTGACCTCCGACCACAACCCAGTGTTGATCACAGTTGGAGACGTACTTGAAGACCAGCAGCAGGGCACCAGGCACAACTTCAAGAAGGCGGACTGGTGCCTATACAAGAGATGCCTGGAGGAGACACTGGTCCCTGGTCCCCTGCGAAGCACTGAAGACATTGACCAGGCGATTCGCCACTTCACAGCTTCAATCCACACAGCTATTGAGCGCAGCATTCCAGAGCAGAAACTACAACGATGCTCTATCTACGATCTCCCGAAGGGCATCAAGTAGTCAATAGATGACAAGAACAGAGCCCGCAGAGAGTGGCAAAGGAACCGCACCCCCGACCTGCTGAAGAAGTATAATAAACTGACAAGACAGCTGAAGATGCAAATAAGCCAGCACAGAGGCGAAAAATGGGAAGCAGCTACAGCTAACCTAAAGGACTCAGACAACTCTCTCTGGAGAATGACCCGCCGCCTGACTGGGAAGAAAGAACCAAATCCACCGATACAAGGGACGACTCACCTGGCATGCAGCAACAGGGATAAGGCTGAGGTCTTCGCTGACACGCTGGAGGCATCCTTCAGGCCCAACCAGACAAGCAAACTGGCAAAAGAAGTCGAGCAAGAGGTCGCCAAGCATCACCGGGAGCACCCACCAGAAACAGAAACTGCACACATTGAGGAATGCTCAATGGGCGAATTACTGGCCCTGGCAAAAATACTAAAAAACGGCAAGGCACCAGGGAAGGACAGAATAGCCAACCAAGCCATCAAGATGCTCCCAGATACTGCAGTGGATCACCTTGCTGAGATATTTAACGCATGCATGCAGCACCAGTACTTCCCAAACGCCTGGAAAGAAGCAAGAGTCGTCGTATTCCCCAAGGCTGGGAAACCACTGCGAGATCCTGTAAACTACCGCCCCATAAGTCTGCTATCTGGCCTATCAAAACTCTTTGAAAAAGTTATCCTCGCCCGTCTCGTGGACTTCGTGACAAGCAACAACCTCCTTGCTAAAGAACAGTTTGGGTTCCGGAAAGATCACTCAACCAATCACCAACTCCTCAGAGTTGTGGACATCATCAGCCATGGATTCAACATCAACAAGTCTACCGGAGTAGTCTTTCTGGATGTAGCCAAAGCATTTGACCGAGTATGGCACGAGGGACTGCTTTACAAACTTATCAAGCTTCAGTTTCCCAGCTACCTGGTCAAGCTACTGTCCAGCTACCTGACAAAACGGACCTTTCACGTGGCAGTGCCAGAAGAATGCTCATCGCCACGCCCAATTCTTGCTGGAGTGCCTCAGGGATCAATCCTAGGACCATTCCTCTTCAACATATTCACAAACGACATCCCCACGGACCTAAAGAAGACTGATCTTGCCCTTTACGCAGATGATGTTGCAGTCATCTCTCAATCCTTCAGCAACAAAGAAGTGGCTAAGAACCTGGAGACATCGCTCTGCAGACTCTCCGAATGGTACAGCGACTGGCAGATCACCTTGAACACAGGCAAAACCACTGCAACATTATTTACCAGGAAGCAGAACAGGAAACACCCACAGATCCTCCTCAATGGGGACGAGGTCAAATGGGAAAACAGCAGCTCCTACCTGGGGGTGACTCTGGACTCTAAACTCAGCTGGAGAAACCACATAGAGAAGACCTGCCAGAAAGCAGCATCCAAACTGGCTGCATTATACCCACTCCTGAAGACTAAGTCGATGCCCATGCAGAGCAAGGTGCGAGTAGTCACTGCAATAATTCGACCAACTATGACATACGCTTCACCAGTTTGGAGTGGCTGCCGCCCACAGCTTCGGAAGGACCTACAAAAACTACAGAGTAAGGCCTTACGGATTGCAGCAGGTGCTCCCATGTTCACACGAACAGTAGACCTCCAGAGAGACCTAGGCATCGAGATGTTGAACGACCATCTCCTCACACTCAACAGGACGTTCTACAATGGACTGGATCAAAAAGAAAACCCACTGATCAGGAAACTTGCAGATATCTCTACAAACCCATTTGACCGCTACCCGCGTCCCATTGAAGCGCTAATCTTGCGAAACTGAAACAGCAACGCAGCATCCAAAAACTCATCACTGCCTGAAGGCAAACGCCGGCAGATACGCAAAACTCCCCGCTGCCCTGTTGGCATAATCGCCTCGGCAAGCAACTAAAACCCGCTCACTGCCTGATGGCATAATCGCCGCGGCAGGCACCCAAACCTCAACACTAACAGAAGGTTCTAGACGGACAAAGACGAGACTCTCTGAGGAAACACAATTATTTACAACAAGGGGTGGTGAGGGACAGAGTCTCTGAATTAAGCAGAATACTCTCACCCAGTCAAGAGATCAGGGCTAGATCCAACACCGTTTTTTAGCTCATTGCACCATCCCAGTTTCAGAACCTGGCTGTATGCAAATTAGTCTGTTCCTGTCCCAGTGCATGATGGGAACAGGGCAACCAAACTACAAAAGCCAATTCTTACACTGGGAAGGAAACAAGCTTCCGGGGACCGGTTTCTGGCATTACAGCCGTCTTCGGCCCGGCTTGCTTGAATCCTGATGGTGCAATGAGCAAGGGACTCATGTCTGAGTATACCCTTCCACGCTTAGGGTGGACAAAATTATTTACAACAAGGGGTGGTGAGGGACAGAGTCTCTGAATTAAGCAGAATACTCTCACCCAGTCAAGAGATCAGGGCTAGATCCAACACCGTTTTTTAGCTCATTGCACCATCCCAGTTTCAGAACCTGGCTGTATGCAAATTAGTCTGTTCCTGTCCCAGTGCATGATGGGAACAGGGCAACCAAACTACAAAAGCCAATTCTTACACTGGGAAGGAAACAAGCTTCCGGGGACCGGTTTCTGGCATTACAGCCGTCTTCGGCCCGGCTTGCTTGAATCCTGATGGTGCAATGAGCAAGGGACTCATGTCTGAGTATACCCTTCCACGCTTAGGGTGGACAAAATTATTTACAAAAAGGGGTGGTGAGGGACAGAGTCTCTGAATTAAGCAGAATACTCTCACCCAGTCAAGAGATCGGGGCTAGATCCAACACCGTTTTTTAGCTCATTGCACCATCCCAGTTTCAGAACCTGGCTGTATGCAAATTAGTCTGTTCCTGTCCCAGTGCATGATGGGAACAGGGCAACCAAACTACAAAAGCCAATTCTTACACTGGGAAGGAAACAAGCTTCCGGGGACCGGTTTCTGGCATTACAGCCGTCTTCGGCCCGGCTTGCTTGAATCCTGATGGTGCAATGAGCAAGGGACTCATGTCTGAGTATACCCTTCCACGCTTAGGGTGGACAAAATTATTTACAACAAGGGGTGGTGAGGGACAGAGTCTCTGAATTAAGCAGAATACTCTCACCCAGTCAAGAGATCAGGGCTAGACCCAACACCGTTTTTTAGCTCATTGCACCATCCCAGTTTCAGAACCTGGCTGTATGCAAATTAGTCTGTTCCTGTCCCAGTGCATGATGGGAACAGGGCAACCAAACTACAAAAGCCAATTCTTACACTGGGAAGGAAACAAGCTTCCGGGGACCGGTTTCTGGCATTACAGCCGTCTTCGGCCCGGCTTGCTTGAATCCTGATGGTGCAATGAGCAAGGGACTCATGTCTGAGTATACCCTTCCACGCTTAGGGTGGACAAAATTATTTACAACAAGGGGTGGTGAGGGACAGAGTCTCTGAATTAAGCAGAATACTCTCACCCAGTCAAGAGATCAGGGCTAGATCCAACACCGTTTTTTAGCTCATTGCACCATCCCAGTTTCAGAACCTGGCTGTATGCAAATTAGTCTGTTCCTGTCCCAGTGCATGATGGGAACAGGGCAACCAAACTACAAAAGCCAATTCTTACACTGGGAAGGAAACAAGCTTCCGGGGACCGGTTTCTGGCATTACAGCCGTCTTCGGCCCGGCTTGCTTGAATCCTGATGGTGCAATGAGCAAGGGACTCATGTCTGAGTATACCCTTCCACGCTTAGGGTGGACAAAATTATTTACAACAAGGGGTGGTGAGGGACAGAGTCTCTGAATTAAGCAGAATACTCTCACCCAGTCAAGAGATCAGGGCTAGATCCAACACCGTTTTTTAGCTCATTGCACCATCCCAGTTTCAGAACCTGGCTGTATGCAAATTAGTCTGTTCCTGTCCCAGTGCATGATGGGAACAGGGCAACCAAACTACAAAAGCCAATTCTTACACTGGGAAGGAAACAAGCTTCCGGGGACCGGTTTCTGGCATTACAGCCGTCTTCGGCCCGGCTTGCTTGAATCCTGATGGTGCAATGAGCAAGGGACTCATGTCTTGGTATACCCTTCCACGCTTAGGGTGGACAAAATTATTTACAACAAGGGGTGGTGAGGGACAGAGTCTCTGAATTAAGCAGAATACTCTCACCCAGTCAAGAGATCAGGGCTAGATCCAACACCGTTTTTTAGCTCATTGCACCATCCCAGTTTCAGAACCTGGCTGTATGCAAATTAGTCTGTTCCTGTCCCAGTGCATGATGGGAACAGGGCAACCAAACTACAAAAGCCAATTCTTACACTGGGAAGGAAACAAGCTTCCGGGGACCGGTTTCTGGCATTACAGCCGTCTTCGGCCCGGCTTGCTTGAATCCTGATGGTGCAATGAGCAAGGGACTCATGTCTGAGTATACCCTTCCACGCTTAGGGTGGACAAAATTATTTACAACAAGGGGTGGTGAGGGACAGAGTCTCTGAATTAAGCAGAATACTCTCACCCAGTCAAGAGATCAGGGCTAGATCCAACACCGTTTTTTAGCTCATTGCACCATCCCAGTTTCAGAACCTGGCTGTATGCAAATTAGTCTGTTCCTGTCCCAGTGCATGATGGGAACAGGGCAACCAAACTACAAAAGCCAATTCTTACACTGGGAAGGAAACAAGCTTCCGGGGACCGGTTTCTGGCATTACAGCCGTCTTCGGCCCGGCTTGCTTGAATCCTGATGGTGCAATGAGCAAGGGACTCATGTCTGAGTATACCCTTCCACGCTTAGGGTGGACAAAATTATTTACAACAAGGGGTGGTGAGGGACAGAGTCTCTGAATTAAGCAGAATACTCTCACCCAGTCAAGAGATCAGGGCTAGATCCAACACCGTTTTTTAGCTCATTGCACCATCCCAGTTTCAGAACCTGGCTGTATGCAAATTAGTCTGTTCCTGTCCCAGTGCATGATGGGAACAGGGCAACCAAACTACAAAAGCCAATTCTTACACTGGGAAGGAAACAAGCTTCCGGGGACCGGTTTCTGGCATTACAGCCGTCTTCGGCCCGGCTTGCTTGAATCCTGATGGTGCAATGAGCAAGGGACTCATGTCTGAGTATACCCTTCCACGCTTAGGGTGGACAAAATTATTTACAACAAGGGGTGGTGAGGGACAGAGTCTCTGAATTAAGCAGAATACTCTCACCCAGTCAAGAGATCAGGGCTAGATCCAACACCGTTTTTTAGCTCATTGCACCATCCCAGTTTCAGAACCTGGCTGTATGCAAATTAGTCTGTTCCTGTCCCAGTGCATGATGGGAACAGGGCAACCAAACTACAAAAGCCAATTCTTACACTGGGAAGGAAACAAGCTTCCGGGGACCGGTTTCTGGCATTACAGCCGTCTTCGGCCCGGCTTGCTTGAATCCTGATGGTGCAATGAGCAAGGGACTCATGTCTGAGTATACCCTTCCACGCTTAGGGTGGACAAAATTATTTACAACAAGGGGTGGTGAGGGACAGAGTCTCTGAATTAAGCAGAATACTCTCACCCAGTCAAGAGATCAGGGCTAGATCCAACACCGTTTTTTAGCTCATTGCACCATCCCAGTTTCAGAACCTGGCTGTATGCAAATTAGTCTGTTCCTGTCCCAGTGCATGATGGGAACAGGGCAACCAAACTACAAAAGCCAATTCTTACACTGGGAAGGAAACAAGCTTCCGGGGACCGGTTTCTGGCATTACAGCCGTCTTCGGCCCGGCTTGCTTGAATCCTGATGGTGCAATGAGCAAGGGACTCATGTCTGAGTATACCCTTCCACGCTTAGGGTGGACAAAATTATTTACAACAAGGGGTGGTGAGGGACAGAGTCTCTGAATTAAGCAGAATACTCTCACCCAGTCAAGAGATCAGGGCTAGATCCAACACCGTTTTTTAGCTCATTGCACCATCCCAGTTTCAGAACCTGGCTGTATGCAAATTAGTCTGTTCCTGTCCCAGTGCATGATGGGAACAGGGCAACCAAACTACAAAAGCCAATTCTTACACTGGGAAGGAAACAAGCTTCCGGGGACCGGTTTCTGGCATTACAGCCGTCTTCGGCCCGGCTTGCTTGAATCCTGATGGTGCAATGAGCAATACCGAAGACGGCTGTAATGCCAGAAACCGGTCCCCGGAAGCTTGTTTCCTTCCCAGTGTAAGAATTGGCTTTTGTAGTCTGGTCTGCCCTGTTCCCATGATGCACTGGGCCAGGGACAGACTAATTTGCATACAGCCAGGTTCTGAAACTGGGATGGTGCAATGAGCTAAAAAACGGTGTTGGATCTAGCCCTGATCTCTTGACTGGGTGAGAGTACTCTGCTTAATTCAGAGACTCTGTCCATCACCACCCCTTGTTGTAAATAATCTCTGAGGAAACATGCTGACAAATCTGCAAACTCTACTGACCGCTACCAGCGGCCCATCACTGAGCTGACCATGTGATACAACCTCAACTGTGACAAAGCGTCACACACCAATAAGACAACCTAAACAGCGACTACAAAATTCTAAATGAATATGGAGTAATGAGGCTACTGCCTCGGTATCCAAAAACTCACCACTGTCAGAAGGAATCTGACAGGAGAAGACATGACTCAGGTGCTCAGGGCCCACTAGCTAACCCACTACCACTGTGTCTGCGTCTCATTCGCCATCAGCCTAATGAGGGCCTAGCGCCCATCATCACACTGCCGAGACCAGGTCCTTCCTTCCTTTGCTCAGCGGCCCCGGACATTTCCGTATCTCTTCTTTTGCGGGGCTTTTTGATCGGTCTGGACTGGGGAATTCAAGCAAACTCCGCCGTCTACATCAACCTGTGAAGTATTAATAATACATGACCTCCGGCCATTGCTGTCCCACTTTCTGCTCACACCCTCCCTCCCTCACACAAATCGGATTGCTGCCCCCTTAAAAGCCATGCACAAGCAGATTTGCCAATAGTCTCTCCTGATGCACAAGACAAAAAACACAAACCTGTCTCGACCCGGAGAAGCCATTGTTACACACCCTTTTCTTTGACAACTGATGAGTTTTTCTCACGCACTTGTCATGACGACTGCTGGCGCTGCCTCGTGCCAATTCGACTTAACACACATGCCTGCAGAGGGAAATTAAACATGGACACTATTTTAACGATGGAAACGAGTGGCAAAACTACGATTATTTACAGTGCTTAGAATAAGCAAAGTACCAATCCCTACTTAAAACAGCTCAAGTTATTATCCTTTGCTAAAGGAATGTGCCCCCCCCCCCCCAAGACCATGGAGGGCCCCCTCTCCACAGCCCACCACCTACCACTTTTGCTGAGGGGGGGCCCTGGAGCTCCGGGACCAACCTCGCACCAAGGGCTGCTGGGGCTTATGTTAAGCCTCTGTTTACCGCTGACTCCCACTTCAAATTGCACTGGCCGCCAGAGGTTTAGGCCTAGAATGAACACTGCATTGAAATATTAGGCCCAGGAGGCACAATTGGCCCCCAGTAGCGTACCGCTAGAACTACAAGTGCAGGGAGGGAGGGAGGAGAGCAGAGCTGCAGCTTTGGGGGAGGAGGGGAAGGGGGTTTTATGATGTAGGACACCCCCTGATAATTTCTTAGTCAGTTATTGCACTTTCAGATTAGCCATTTTCCACAACAGTGACGTCAATTCACTGTTGGTGCAGACCAGTGGTCGAAGAGGGGAAAAAAAAGTAGGGGAACTGTGGGTGGAGAATGAGGGGGCAGGAATAACCGAATATTGGATCAGTGGGCGGAGTCAGGGGTGTGGCTAGAAATAGCAAAACATACCAATTTTTTGTACGTTTAGCATTTCACTGACCAGTTACAGCTTATAAAGTTATATAATTCAAACAATGGATAAACATGTTTATTTGAGGTTTAATTCAGAAAAAAGCAAACACTCATAAGGAATACAGGTTTATGTAAATCGTGCAAAATATAAGCAGGAACAACATGTTACATTAATGCTTTTACTCTCATTGTTCAGAAATCCCTGAGTATTTTTTGTCTCAAACATTGAGAACATGAATTCAGGGCTCCTCCTATACACGTGTTAAGCAGGGCTCAGAAGAGAAAGGGACCCTTGAGGAGAATATAGACTCACCGAAACCCACAAAGGCTCCTTCATATTGATGTCAGCCAACTAGCTGCTCAATCATAATATAGCAAAAAGAATAACTGGTGGACAGAATGCAGAACAATGTCATGCATTCACCCCAGTACAGAGATCGGGGCCTAAATCCATCGTTTTTTTGCTCACCATGTCATTCCAGTTTGGACCCAGCCATATGCAAATCAGTCTTGATCCTGCACCCAATGGGAACATTTCAGCCCGAACTGCCAGGCCAGGTCCTCACTGGACTGGAAACAAGCATCCTAGGACCGGTTTCGGGCTTTCAGCCCTCATCAGAGGATAGCTTGATTCCAGTGGCATGGAGAGCAAGGGACCCACGTCTGGCATACCTGTCCCACTCGGGGTGACAAAAGCAAAAAGAAAAACTGATGGGCAAAATGCAGAACAATGTCATGCATTTACCCCAGTACAGCGATCTGGGCCTAAATCCATCGTTTTTTTGCTCACTATGCCATTCCAGTTTGGACCCAGCCATATGCAAATCAGTCTTGATCCTGCACCCAATGGGAACAGTGCAGTCCAAACTGCCAGGTCCTCCCTGGACTGGAAACAAGCATCCCAGGACTGGTTTCGGGCTTTCAGCTCTCATCAGCCAGGATAGCTTGATTCCAGTGGCATGGAGAGCACGGGACCCGCGTCTGGGCATACCTGTCCCACTCGGGGTGACAAAAGCAAAAAGAACAACTGATGGACAGAATGCAAAACAATGTCATACATTCAGCCCAGTACAGAGATCTGGCCCTAAATCCATCATTTTTTTGTTCACCGCTCCTGTCCGTTCACCGCTCCTGCTCATGCCTAATCACTGCTTCTGCCCCGTCACCATTCCTGCCCCGATCCACTCCTGCCTCGTCACCACTCCTGCCCCGTCATCACTCCTGCCCCGTCTCCTCTCCTGTCCCGTCACCTCTCCTGCCCCGTCACCTCTCCTGCCCAGTCACCTCTCCCTTCCTGTTGCCTCTCTTGCCCCGTCACTGCTCCTGCCCCTGCCCCGTCACTTTTCCTGCCCCATCACCCCTCCTGCCCATTCACTGCTCCTGCCTGTTCACTACTCTTGTCTGGTCAGCACTCCTGCCCGATCACCCCTCTTACCCCATCACTTCTCCTGCCCCATCAGTTCTCCTGCCCCGTTCACTGCTCTTATCCGTTCACTGCCCCTTCCCGGTAACCACTCCTGCTCATGCCTAATCACCGCTCCTGCCCTGTCACCGCTCCTGCCCCGTCACTTCTCCTGCCCTGTCACCTCTCCTTTTCTGTCGCCTCAAAAAAACTAAACAATGGAGGGAGTTTGTCGAAGTATTAGAGTATCCCTTTTTAACCTCCTCTTAATTGGCAAATGTTAGCATTGAATATTCAATCCCACCGAACCAGCACTATTCTCAAGTATTATTTTTATTATATTTTTATATTTTTTATTTTAAAGCGTGTTTTTTGTTCCAATCAGCTTCCATCACATGCAATAAATCATAAATATGACAAAGAAAACAATGTTTTTCAAGACGAAATGACAAACTGAATCATAAGTATGACCAGCCCAATGTTTTACAAAAACAAAAATAACAGTCAAAATAACAGCCTCTAAGCAATATTCAACAATTGAACAAAATAACAGTCAGTTTAACAGCCAACGCATTTCGTCCCCTTCTGGGACATCATCAGGGCTGTGAACAAAAAAAGAAATAAAAAGCTAACATGAATAAAATTGTAATGTTTTTCCAATTTCTTAACATTCTGTTAAAAATATCATGATCTATAAAGTAAGCAATACATAATTCCATGTAAACAATCATTTAAATGTTTACTTTGCGAACCAAATGGACACCATCCTACCTATTTAACATACTAATACACTTTTCTTGCAATCTTAACATATGCTAAATATCCTTTCACAAATTTTATTTTAGTTACCGACATGGAGAACCCTTTTATGTGCAACTGAAAAAAGAAGAGAAAAGGAAGGGATATTCCCGCTTATGCCCACCCTGGAACGTCATGAGTCCCCCCCAGGATGTTGGCAAATCTACCAACTAAATGATGCTCACCTCAAAATAATAAGTGATCAGTATTGAAAGGAATCCTCTTGTTTTTCTCTGGAAATGCCCTCTTTCCAAGATTCATATAGTTTGTTACCTGCTCTGTATTCAGAAGAAAAAATCATATTCAAATCAAACTTTCATATCCTTTCTAGATCATAAAATAGTCATAGGGACTATGTTATGTCTGTTCAGCTGGTTTTTATTCCCCCAAATGGATTGTTTCTCACCTAAGTGTATTCCTTGTAAGAATTCTTCATTCCATTATCCTGTTTACATTAGTTTCTCCCCTCTTTGTCCAGTATATATCCTTGATTTTAATTCCAGCAAAATATCTGGAGGGAGAGATGGCAATATCTCAGTATATCGCTAAATTTAAAACCGGTTCCTTCAAGCCCTCACTTGTAGATGTCCATGAAAGTTTGTTGTACCTAAAAAACATTTGCTGGGTTGGACTCAACTCCTACTCATACTCAAACTGTAAGCATCTTTCCCCTGAGGCGTGAGCCGGGGGCGCTCTTCCTTTACCTCATGTGTTAATTTAATTTGAGTGTGCTAATACTGTATCAGGACTTGTTTTTAGAAATTGTACATATTTTATTGGGCACAGTTTTACTATTCCTGATAATGTGACCTAGAAGGGGAGAACGAATTTACCTCCACGCTTGTAATCTCTGCCTGATTCTACCGGCGCAGCCGATTTGAGGCGCTGACGCCGGTAGTCGCGGAATTACTGCCGCCATCTTGGGAAGGCAGGGTAGCGGTCCAGCTTCTGGACGCTTCCCGCCCTCCCGCCTTACTTAAGGGCTCATTTACGCTCTCCCTGTAAACTGTAAGCATCTTTCCCCTGAGGCGTGAGCCGGGGGCGCTCTTCCTTTACCTCATGTGTTAATTTAATTTGAGTGTGCTAATACTGTATCAGGACTTGTTTTTAGAAATTGTACATATTTTATTGGGCACAGTTTTACTATTCCTGATAATGTGACCTAGAAGGGGAGAACGAATTTACCTCCACGCTTGTAATCTCTGCCTGATTCTACCGGCGCAGCCGATTTGAGGCGCTGACGCCGGTAGTCGCGGAATTACCGCCGCCATCTTGGGAAGGCAGGGTAGCGGTCCAGCTTCTGGACGCTTCCCGCCCTCCCGCCTTACTTAAGGGCTCATTTACGCTATCCCTGTAAACTGTAAGCATCTTTCCCCTGAGGCGTGAGCCGGGGGCGCTCTTCCTTTACCTCATGTGTTAATTTAATTTGAGTGTGCTAATACTGTATCAGGACTTGTTTTTAGAAATTGTACATATTTTATTGGGCACAGTTTTACTATTCCTGATAATGTGACCTAGAAGGGGAGAACGAATTTACCTCCACGCTTGTAATCTCTGCCTGATTCTACCGGCGCAGCCGATTTGAGGCGCTGACGCCGGTAGTCGCGGAATTACCGCCGCCATCTTGGGAAGGCAGGGTAGCGGTCCAGCTTCTGGACGCTTCCCGCCCTCCCGCCTTACTTAAGGGCTCATTTACGCTCTCCCTGTAAACTGTAAGCATCTTTCCCCTGAGGCGTGAGCCGGGGGCGCTCTTCCTTTACCTCATGTGTTAATTTAATTTGAGTGTGCTAATACTGTATCAGGACTTGTTTTTAGAAATTGTACATATTTTATTGGGCACAGTTTTACTATTCCTGATAATGTGACCTAGAAGGGGAGAACGAATTTACCTCCACGCTTGTAATCTCTGCCTGATTCTACCGGCGCAGCCGATTTGAGGCGCTGACGCCGGTAGTCGCAGAATTACCGCCGCCATCTTGGGAAGGCAGGGTAGCGGTCCAGCTTCTGGACGCTTCCCGCCCTCCCGCCTTACTTAAGGGCTCATTTACGCTCTCCCTGTAAACTGTAAGCATCTTTCCCCTGAGGCGTGAGCCGGGGGCGCTCTTCCTTTACCTCATGTGTTAATTTAATTTGAGTGTGCTAATACTGTATCAGGACTTGTTTTTAGAAATTGTACATATTTTATTGGGCACAGTTTTACTATTCCTGATAATGTGACCTAGAAGGGGAGAACGAATTTACCTCCACGCTTGTAATCTCTGCCTGATTCTACCGGCGCAGCCGATTTGAGGCGCTGACGCCGGTAGTCGCGGAATTACCGCCGCCATCTTGGGAAGGCAGGGTAGCGGTCCAGCTTCTGGACGCTTCCCGCCCTCCCGCCTTACTTAAGGGCTCATTTACGCTATCCCTGTAAACTGTAAGCATCTTTCCCCTGAGGCGTGAGCCGGGGGCGCTCTTCCTTTACCTCATGTGTTAATTTAATTTGAGTGTGCTAATACTGTATCAGGACTTGTTTTTAGAAATTGTACATATTTTATTGGGCACAGTTTTACTATTCCTGATAATGTGACCTAGAAGGGGAGAACGAATTTACCTCCACGCTTGTAATCTCTGCCTGATTCTACCGGCGCAGCCGATTTGAGGCGCTGACGCCGGTAGTCGCGGAATTACCGCCGCCATCTTGGGAAGGCAGGGTAGCGGTCCAGCTTCTGGACGCTTCCCGCCCTCCCGCCTTACTTAAGGGCTCATTTACGCTCTCCCTGTAAACTGTAAGCATCTTTCCCCTGAGGCGTGAGCCGGGGGCGCTCTTCCTTTACCTCATGTGTTAATTTAATTTGAGTGTGCTAATACTGTATCAGGACTTGTTTTTAGAAATTGTACATATTTTATTGGGCACAGTTTTACTATTCCTGATAATGTGACCTAGAAGGGGAGAACGAATTTACCTCCACGCTTGTAATCTCTGCCTGATTCTACCGGCGCAGCCGATTTGAGGCGCTGACGCCGGTAGTCGCAGAATTACCGCCGCCATCTTGGGAAGGCAGGGTAGCGGTCCAGCTTCTGGACGCTTCCCACCCTCCTGTTATGTATAAAAGAAATCAATCGTCACGTCCGCGCAGCGGGCGGGCGCAGCGGGCGCGCCTAAGGCAAGCCCGTCTGCGCCCGTCCGCGCCTGGCACGGGCCTAGGGCCAGTCCCCCTGCCCAGGTCACTGGCATGAACCGTGTCAGTTGGACTAGAGAACAGCTTTTACTAATAGGATCAGGATCCTGCTCAACAGCGGTCCGCTGCCCTCCTAACAACTTAGACAGCCATTCCTATCACTGTCCTCAGTGCAACCTGACCCTCCTTCCCTGGAGTAAATGCAGGCCACTATTAACTCCCGCTCCGAGCATTTCACGTGTGTTAAAAGCAGCTTTGATAAATTGTAGATCCCTTCCTCGTCACTCTCATGAAATTTGGTCTGCTCTGACCACTCATAGTTGGGACATTCTATTCCTCACGGAATCTTGGACTAAAGATACCTCTAATCCGGATATCTATCTAGCCACCCCCCCGGACTATCGCTTCTTGGGTATTAACCGAGAAGGTAAAACGGGAGGTGGGCTTGCCATTCTGTTCAAATCTCGACTTAACATCACTATAAAAAAACTCAGCAATATTGGGATGATTGAAGCCATGTACTTCTCAATTGCAGATTCTGCGTCGGTTTATTTAACCGGCATTTTAGTCTACAATCCACCAAAAGCAGCCCCCTCCTCCTTAACGCAGCTGGTTCATATTATAACTGACCTGTCTCTTAAGCACCCGCACTTTATAGTTTTAGGGGATTTTAACCTACACGCTGATGACCCTACTTGCTCCCAAGCCACTCGATTCATCGACTCTCTACAGAGCCTGAGTTTGACGCAACTGATCCATGGCCCGACGCATGTAGCTGGCCATACATTGGATTTAATTTTTTCTAATCTGCCGGGTACCATCACTCATCCGACACTTCCCCTTACATGGTCCGACCATTACCTTCTCTCGGTCGATATACCACTCCCTCAGGCACCTATTCCGGTGGAACTGGGAACAGACCAAAGGAGAAAATGGCACAAGGTCACTCGCACTGCCTTAGACCCTGTCTTTAGCTGTCCTCTGGAGCCGCACATCGATAATATCGATGTCTGCGTCACCAAGTTCAATGCGACTCTACTGTCTGCGATTGACGGTATTGCTCCCTTGGTACCTGTCTCATCTGCGAGATCCCGTCCCTCTGCTCCTTGGTTTTCAGCAGCCCTGCGTGAAGAAAAGAGCCGCTGCAAAAAATTAGAACGCAGCTGGAGACTAACCTATGACACAGAGGCAAAACTTATTTATAGAACGGCCTTAAAAAAATTTACCAAACTAAAAAAATTCGCCATGAGAGAGTTCTTTTCCTCGCAAATTAAAGATGCAGACAACTCGGCAAAAACATTGTTCAAAATTGTCAAAGATTTTGTCAAACCGCCGGCCATGACTTCTAATAACCTAGCCAATCAGTCTCTTTGTAATGGATTATCAGATTTCTTTCAGGAAAAAATAGAGAAAATCTCTGCTTCTTTTCCCCCAGTCACAACATCTGAGCACTCCCTTTTCCCTGTTTCAACCAGCCTTAACACTGTTCCTGCTCTATTGGCATTTAAGGACCTCACCCCAGACTTTGCACTTAAACTACTGCAAATCAGTCTCTCCTCTTGATCCGGTCCCCCCTAAGATTATGAGTGACTTAGCTACCGCACTTATAGAACCACTTACTTCCATATGGAATGCCTCTTTACATCTAGGCCAATTCCCCACTGTATGGAAGGAAGCTATGCTTGTGCCTATTCTGAAGAAAACAGATGCGGACCCCACGCAATTTTGTAATTATCGTCCCATCTCTCTCCTTCCTAAACCAGCGAAGGTTTTGGAAAAGGCCGTCCAGTTACAACTCGCAGAATATCTGGAGACTAATCTTTTACTCCATGACTCCCAGTCCGGTTTCCGCACGGGTTTTAGTACAGAAACTGCATTGCTAGAAGTATCGGAGACCGTTCGAGAATGTGTGGATAAGGGCGAGGAGGCCATGTTGGTCCTCCTCGACCTGTCCGCCGCTTTCGATACGGTGTCCCACAAAATACTTTTAGATCGACTGGAGCAGATTGGTCTGGGTGGCACTGCTCTGTCATGGATTAGTTCTTTTCTCCAAGGACGATCCCAGAGGGTCCTTCTTAGACCGTTTACATCGGAGTGCAAACCTCTTGTGTGTGGAGTCCCGCAGGGCTCTGCTCTGAGCCCACTGTTTTTTAATGTCTACTTGGCCCCTTTGGCCAATGTAGTGGAATCATGTGGAGTCAGAGTGATCTCTTATGCTGATGATACACAGCTGATATTTTCCTTTAGAGATCACTCTGACTCCAGCCTTTCTAGCTTTCGCCACTGTCTGAGCAAAATTTGCTCTTGGATGTCGGTTAACCATCTCCGACTTAATACTGACAAGACGGAGGTCCTGTTTTTTAATCAAAAAATGATCATATCTCCCTCACTGTGGTGGCCAACAGTACTCAACCCCCCTCCCATCCCGGTGCATGCCGCCCGCAATCTGGGGTTTCAATTTGATGATATGCTTTCTTGTGGCCCTCAAATTAACAAGGTCACTGCTGCCTGTTTCGGAAAATTAAAGATGATGAGAAAGATATTCCCATTTCTGCCGATGGACGCGCGCAGAACGGTTACTCAGGCCTTAATAACCTCCCATTTGGATTATGCCAACAGTCTTTATGCTGGGGCTCCTGTGTATCAAATTGAACGTCTTCAAGTAGTTCAAAATGCTGCAGCAAGACTGATTGGCAATATCCCTTTCAGACATCCGATTTCTGCATTTCGCAAACAGCTTCACTGGCTACCTATAGCCAGTCCCATTAAGTTTAAAACGCTTATTCTTGCTTACCGAGCCCTGAACGGAACAGGACCAGAATATTTAAGAAAGAGATTGGTACTTTCCCATTCTGTCAGAAACCTACGTTCTAACAACTTACGTCTTATGACTGTTCCACGCTTCCGCCGTGCTAGAATGGGTGGCAGAGCCTTTGCAGTCCTTGCTGCCAAACATTGGAACAGCTTACCTTTAGACCTCAGATTTGCCCCTTCCGAAGCTCTGTTTCGTGGCCGGTTGAAAACCTGGCTATTTTCATCTATCTAGATTGATTCTCCTTTTCTGCTTACAGCCTTAGCGCCGGGACACCCCCAATGGGGGTAGCCGTGCGCTCTATAAGATTCATAAATAAATAAATAAATAAATAAATACTCCGCTCTAATATTAGATGACCCCCAATCCCTGCAACGTCCAAAAATTTGCTTTAACTGAGTGTCCAACTCCATGTATAAAGAAAGAGGACAAGGTTAAATCCCGTTGAACCATTTAAGAAATGATTATACCCTAGTCAGATCTACTGTCCCTTATTTGAATTTCTGAAACGCCTTACCTTAGAAAAAGGTTTCTTATATTCCACCCTTGCACGCTCCTTTCAGTGGACCTGGCTCCCGGCCCGATAAATCCGGAATGCTCTGAGCCCCCTCATGCTTCTACTTTTCCACTCCTGATGGACCAATCCACAAGGAGTTTTACATAAGCACCCTTATTTACACGTAAATTATCTGCTACGTTCCCTATGAAGTCCGCCAGTCTCCTAGAATACCCAATCCTTATTGCTTCTTAACCTCATAATACCCTTACAAAAAATTCACAAACTGTTTGCTCTCTGGTCCGTTACTTTCATATGTATCCAATTACGTCTTACTTCACTTCCTGTATCAGGCTATCTCCCTGCAACTTTCTCTCACCAAGCCCCGGGCCTGTTCTCTTTCTGGTCCGCTACTCTCATTTGTTTCCGGTATCGGATGCGTCACTTCCTATTTATTGGCTCTCCTGGTCCTGGCCTCAATTCTATGTCAGGAAGCGGAGGCGAGGATTTTGCTAGTCCTTTCTCCATTTTATTGGACAGCACGTTAAAAGATAAAGAGAAAACATAAACCATGAACTACCCTAACCAACATGGCAGCGATAGTCATGGTGATACAGTAACCAATCAGAGTCCATAACAACAGCATAAAGGAATCCCACATCGGAAGTCCTTCCTCTTTCTCCATTGCTCCATTGCTCCATTGCTTTCTCCATTGCTGCCGCGTCAAGATAAGTCCTGTTTTTTCCACCTCAACTTATTCTTGTGGCGTGGCAGTGTTATTTAATAATGTTGACAGAGTATTTTTTGCCTTATTTATATTTGAGATATTGTCCTGCTTTGTAGGCTGTGTTTCATTGTCTGTCAGACGCCCGAGCGTCTCTGTTCTGCGCGTGCGCGGTCTGTGGCGTCGTCTTGATGGAGCGAGATAGAAAACAAAATTCTGTTTAAACTTGTGAAGTCACACTTCCATAAATAAATTAATAATGTTAACAATTTGTGCTATGTGTATGCTAATTCAATCTAGTTTAAAGTTGCATTTTCACAGAACACGCGGGAAACTAACATGTGTGCTCATAAATGTGCATTATGTTGCATTCTCATGTATGTGGAAAATAATAAATTAATCTTGTCTATTGTCATGTCATAACTAATAGCAGCTGTTTTTAAAATAAGGGCATGTGCTTATTTTGCTTTCCTTGTCTATGTGATGTCATTTCTACTATTCTAGGTGCACATAAGGTTTTATGGATTCATGAAGATTGGTAGATATAAAATGCTGCTTTATTTGTGCTTTACTGCTAGGTAATTTAGACTAATGGGTTAATTATTAGCAATGATGGGAGGCAACAGAACAAACTGTATTTCTTTCATTAATTATTCTTTGTGTTTGTTTATATAATAGTTTTACAAATGAAGCTTAGAGATGGCTGCAGGAAAATAGTACACTTTTAAAAGTGGCGCAGGAGAGGTGGCGCAGAAAATTGACGCTCATTGAAAAGAGGCCTATTGATGAAAATGGCTCAAGTGAAAATAATTCTGTGAAGGATGGAAAAGGCCTCTGAGCTTTTATTTTGAAAGGTTTTGGAATGAACTGCTAAAAAGATGACTCTTTGGAGAAATTTGCTAACGTTTGCTAACGTGCCATGGGAGTTCAGAGCTGACAGGCTCAAGGTTGAAAGGAAGATTTCGCTACAAAATGTAGCAGCCTAAGGAAGAACTGCCAAGACTTCTAAATGAACAATGAACAAGTGAATTTGCCCGGGCATGTAAGAAGGAGGTGTCACAGTTTACTGTGGTACGAGGTGGCTCAGCCAATGGAGAACTAGAATTCGTCTGCTGGAATGTGAAAAATAGTTAGCTCAGCTTAATTTAGGGTATAAGAATAGGTTCAGAGAACACATAGTTGGCTTACGCTCGAGAAATCTGGAGGACGATGTTATGCTGATGGACTTTACACGTGAGGAAAGGTGTTTTTTATTAATTACTTTATTACTAGGTGATGAGGGTAGAGACAGAGATATAGTTAGGATTTTGGAAAATGCTTAATTTTACTTATTCCTGTTAATGAATAATAATTCTTGATTTATGCTCTTTTTATTAATACTGAATAAATCTTTCTTTATGACATTTTCTAATGCTTGTTTAATAAAATACCAAAACCTAAGTTTTCCTAGATGTGTTTAAATAAACTTTCTAAAATGACAAGCTGGTCTTGATTATTGTAGATAGTTTAAACAACTATATTTAGATCTTATCGCCTCATGATTCAGTCGCTCTATTGTTGTTATGGGCCTAGTGTTGTATTGTAAGTTTTGTGGTAGTAGATAGTGTCATTTGTGCAATATTTTGGTGAGAGCGCTGGATCAATTTCATGGTAGCCATCGGACGGTTTATATATGTTGTTTTTGACATACATGTTACATGCATGATACATATATGTTGGTAAATTCATAGGATTAAGTTTTAACACATGTTGAGTTTGTTTATTTTGTGCTATGTGTGTACCGGTACAAAAACTGTGTGATGAGAAGGTAGTCATGCAGAATATCTGATCTGTTTCTGTGATATCGCCGAGTATCACTGTTGGTATCGCCGTGTACCAGAGGTGTTGTCGCCGTGCAACACAGTTTTAGGGCTAGGTGTGAATCTTGTATAGTGAGGGTTTTCTAAGAAATTAGAGCAGCATGAGAATAGGGACAAAGCGCCTTCCATAAAACTCACTGTGATAAGAGTATTAGTTATATTCGAGCTTGAGTGAAGGGTAGGGTAATGTCGGTGCATGATTACCTATAAACAGGTGAGAGTCCTGTAGGGGTACATGTTTTATATCTATAAACAGGTGAGAGTCCTGTACGGATAACGGTGTTATTTTGCTAACGGTGCATGATTTCTATAAACAGGTGAGAGTCCTGTACGGGTTTCATGTGTGAGTGAAGTTAGGGATTTTTCAGTGTGAAAGTGTGTGATTGTTTTGTAAGGTATGTTCAAGTGGAACTCTTAGAACAGTCACTTCGCGGTGCGTTCAGAGGAAAACTGGTTCATATTTTTACGTGTTAGAAGGGTAGGGTAAGAGTTGCTCTACTGACAATTGAAAATTATCCTTAGTGAGAATAGCGCCGACTATTCCGAAGTGTGGATACTTGAATGTATGTAAACTATCCTAATTAGAGAAGCAGACAGATGAGTTTCGTTTTATGTATTCACTAAATAGTACCAAAAGTAATTCTAAGGTACTTAGGAATGTTCTAGGTAAAGTCTGTACCATTCTAAGACTTTCTAAATAGTTGTGCGTTGTTTAAATACACTTAAAAGCACTGCGCGCTATTTTTAAACCATTGAAAAGTGCCCCGATCGAAAATTGTAAGGGAGGGGCTGATTTAAGAGTAAAAGCGTGTGAGGAGAGACTGAAGCTGCAGCAGCTGCCTACGTCAGAATTGCCGCGCTCGGATTGGCTAGAGCGTCAGCATTGTTAATGAAAAGCTGCTCTCTGATTGGTTGAGGCGTTGTTATGCTGTAATTGGCTAAGCCTTCACTTTTGTTCCCTTCGTTTTAATAATGCTGCTAAATTAAAAACTGATGCGTGTAGTAAGTGCAAGGCTTAAAGAATAAAAATAGCTGTCAAGCACCCAAAGCGTCATAATAAATTATCACTCCAATTAATTGAACAGTCTGGAGTGCCTTCTGCTAAAAGATTTTGTTTAAATAAACGTCCTCGAAATAAATGCCCGTTTTAATTTAATTATAATTCTTCCCAAACACTAATATTAAGAGAAGAGCATAGCGCGCTCTGTTAAAATGCATTTTGTGAAGGAGGGGGGCTGTTAAAGTGCGAGTACGAGAGAGAGCTGTCTGCAGCAGCTCCCTACGTCAGCCGCCGCGCACCCATTGGTGAAAACACCGACGCGTCATACACAGTGCCGCGTGTTGATTGGGCGAGGCTCCGTGAGCTGCGCTTCTATTGGGCGAAGCTCCGTGAGCCCCGCTCTGATTGGGCAAGACTCTCCCATTTAATAATACATGGTCTGGAGTGTCTGACCAAAAAAGCGATCATTTTGGTTGAGGTGCGATTATTATTGGAAAATTATTTCAAAAGTGTTTCCCCGTTTGATTTTTTCTTTATTTTGTAGATTGCGCTATTTTAGAAGGCTTAACACTCATCCCTACGAGCTTTCTGCTAATTGTGCTCTCTTAGCAGGCTTCGTTAATAAGTGAGCCCCTAAATAATGTGCCTGGCTGTTCATGCTGATAGATTGTTTTTAGCCGAGTAATTTAGTGAAGGAAGGGGGGGCTGCCAAGGAGCGAGGGAGAGGAGGGAGAGCTGCCAGCTGCAGCGGCTGCTTGCGTCAGCCGCCGCGCTCCCATTGGATGAGGTCCCGTCGTGTCATAGCAAAGTCGCGCACCCATTGGTTGGTGACGCGCACACCCCTGGTTCCCGGTGCAGCTTAAGGAGGTTGTGCACTCATTGGTTGTTGACGCGTAGCGTCACACAAAGGCCGCGACCTCATTGGTTGAGGCTTCGTGAGCCTCGAGGTTGTTTATTTTTTTGTACAAATATTATGCTACACAAGTGCCTGCTGTTTAGAGATTTTAAAAATTAAGAAGCAGGTTGGATTTCAGTATCAGTGTTGTTTAGGCTTGGTTAAGGAAGGCTTTGTGAGCCATTGGGTGGGACTCCGTGAGCCGCGCTGTGATTGGGTGAGGCTTTCCCAAGAGACTCGGAGGAGCTGCCTGTGACGTGCAGTCACGTGTGGTATAAATAAACACAACAGAATTAATTAGAGCAGAGACAGCAGTGATAAGTGGTTAATAAATAGTGGCAACATTAATTGGGATTTTAGCAAAAACTATCACAGTTGTGGTTTTAAGCTGCTTAACTGAGGGAAAGAGTAAAGAGTGGTACAGCATAATTAAATAAATAAACATCACTGAATATTTTGTTAGCTGCTGTATTACTAAAGTGATTATTGTATCAAACTAAACTACATATAATTTATTGACAGCAGAATAGGAGCTATTCATTATTAAATTAGACAGAGTATATTAAGAGATTATCTGTGTTTAAAGTGGTCAGGCACGCAGAAGAATTATTTTAAAAATATCAAGTTCTATCCTTATTTTGATTGATTAAATGGATTATTTCCATTGATGTTTTTAGTTAATTTACATTTTACTGTCTAAATTTAAAAGCAAATAGTTAGGTTTTCTTTTTCCACAGGTATATGTTGCAGAAGGTGTATAAGTAAAAATTAAGTACATTTAAAACACATGTGATAATATGTTGGTATTATTGTTATAAATAAATATTTTGCATTGCTACTGTTTTTGCAAATTAATATTTTTCTTTCCAGGTTTATAAAATTTTAGTGATACAGGTAAATTAGGAGATATATTAAATTGACCAAATTATAAGGTTTTCTACACCTGATAGTGTTAAATTAATTAATTAATTGATCAGCAAGCACTGCAAGGCAAATTTAAAGAGTACATTTACCAAATTATTTAAAGAAAATGTCTTCCTTGTATAAGAAAATGAAAAAGGTTGTTGCTAAATGTGAGAGTAAATTAAAGATTCCCAAATTAGCGAAAATAAATAATAAAGGTGTAAGAGTAGAAAATGTTGATCAGTGTACAATTGATGTTGTAAATATGGATCAGAACAGAAATTCAAGAAGACCCCCAGAACAGGTTAATACAACGCCAAAAGTGTCAGATCAGATTGATAAAGTGCCAGCTCAAACTTCTTCTAAAAATGATGCAACAGAAAAGCATGATGAAATGCCTAGTACTTCTGGAATTAATATTCCTGATTATGTAATTTCATCAAATGATTTAAAGGAGTCCATGAAAATTATGGAAACAGTGACAGTCCCTGGGCTTAGAAAAGATGAAATTAGTCCCGCAGTTTTAAAGGTCCCATTAACTGAAAAGGTTTATTCTATTATACTTGAGATTGAACTAGTAGGGATTACAACTCAGCAAGAAACAGAGATGACTTCAGTTCTGGTAAGTGAGAAGTCTGACATTGACCTAATTGAATTGACACAGTCTGATGAGTCAAAATTATGGTCAAAGGAAAAGGAAACTGAGATAAATGAGCTAAATAAAGAGCTAAAAGTACAGCGACAAGTAATGATTCAAGAGATTGAGATGGCTTCATTGCCATTGCAAATTTTTGTTAATGAACAGTCAGACAAAACAGATACAGGATTAAATATAGAACAAGAAAACAGTCCACAAAGAATAGATGCACTTCCAGAATATTGGTATAAAAATAATGTTCTTTTGAGTGAAGACATCAAAGTAAAGGATACAATTGATCAGCAGATTGAAACATTGACTTCTGCAGGTTCACTTATCAGAAATAAAAATTTAATTTAAAGGTTGATTGATGATATTCAATTGGCAGAAAGGTTTGCTGTCGTGATATGTGCAGCATACAAAATGAATGATGAACATGCTTTGAGTTCACTAATACTAACATCCGTAGTTGAAACATGGCAAGGAGTCAAAGACTTACAAGATGAAGCAACTCATGAGGAGAAAAACACATGGTTGAGAAACACATGGTTGAGTACAGATTTTAGACAGCGAGATGAGGATGAGATTTTGTCACACAAAGATGGTAGAGTAGTTTTACCAAATAGCATGATTACTGACATGGACAGAATATACCATAACATTGTAGAATTTCTTTACCAGAGGTGTTTGGCTTACCAGCAAGTGAACTTAATTAAGAGAACAATTGTGAGATTGGGAACAGAATTACAGGAGAGTGGTTCATTGACCAGATTACAAATGGATTTCTGTGAGATGGCACTGCATGATAAACTGTGCTACATTTTTGTGATTATCTGTTTGATTACAAAATGGGTTGAAACATTTCAGATGCGACATAATGATGAAATTACTGAAAAAAATTTATCAGATGACAGGAAACATATTGAAAACAGACTGCTCCATTGTACAGATAGAACAGAAATTTCAGATGTTGAGGAACAAGAGAACGGTACTATAAAAGACAGAGATGCAAAAATGTGCCTAGCTGCAGGTACAAAGTGGATAGATGTCCTTCCACTTGTTTTGATGTTTCTGAGAAATACTACTGATAAAAAGACAGATTTAAGTCCACGTGATATTATGATGGACAAGGTCATAAGACAGACATTCATACCAGAGAAAAGAATGATGCCTATCAATGATAGCATCAATTTTGAGAACTGCAGGAATTTATCAGATGAAATGATTTCTGTGTCTGATGAAGATGAAATTGGAGTGCAAACAAGAGAAAAAGAGCAAGTACTTGAATTGTTACCAGGTAAAAGGATCAGGAAAAAGGTTCGTCTTAAAAGAAATACTCTAGTGCAAAGGTGGCAGAAAAGGAGGCCAGTCAGTCTTGTCACAACAAATGCAGAGAAGTGCAAAAGACTGAAGAGGTGGATTGACACTGGCCATACTTTTCGTGTAACTACACCTGAAGATCCTGATGAGGATAGTGTCACAATTGATGATTCAGATTCTGAAGAAGAGCCTGAAGAGAATCCAGATCTTGAAGATCGACAAGTTGGTCGACATCTAGAGAACATGAATAGAAAACAAGCCTTGATTGAAGAAGACTTGAAAGTTGTGACTGAAGACTCAGAAAATGATGGAAATCTGCCAGAAAAAGAAGCAGAAGAAGAATGTGATCAGATTGTGATTCAAGACCAGGAGAGTATTGAAAAGCAGAAAAGTAGCTCTGAATGCAGGAACAGGAATTCTGAAACTGGGAAGTTGAAGGTAATTGAAAAAGAAGAAAATGAATTGCCAAGTACCAACTACAAAGATGATGTTCCTAACGGAGTGAAGCTGCTGAGTAAAGAAGTGCCTGAGTCTGAAGTTGAAATTTCTGACACTGAAACTGATGAGAATGATGAAGATTCTCAAATAAGAAAATTCAGAAAAGGAGCTTGGAGAACAGAATGTAATGTGACCAAGCAAAAGAAGAAGTTACTAAGAAAAAGTGACTGGCCAGAAGAAAATGAAGGCCTAAAATTCAAATTGAGATACAGATCAAAGAAACAGATTGATGAAAAATCAAGTCAAAAAGATTCTGTAAAGAAAAGTGAGGCAGGAAAGAAAATAGAAGTGATACCTGTAGTGGAGGTAAATGATGAGAGTCAAAAAGAGATTGAAAACAAAAATGACAATGATTGAAGTACATATCTGTTAAATTTTAGGTTTCTGTTTTTGGCATAAGGCTGAAGAAAATGTGTTAGATGACACAAGGTCGAAGAAATTCTGTTAGCTGAAAAATTTATTTGTGACATTAGGTCGAAGAAAAACTGTTAGAAGGTTTAAAGAGTAAAAAAAAAAAAAAAAAAAAAATTTGAAAAAGGGGGGTGTTAGAAATTTTTAGAAAATTTAGGTAAAATTTTTAAAATTTTTGTTTTATTTTTCTTTGCAAGCTTCATGAAAATACATTCAACAATCTCAAGATGCTTAATTTAAAAAAATGTTGTAAGATGTCTCTGATATATATGCTCCTAATAATTCAGCTTTGGTTGATTTAGGTGGTTACTTTTCCTTTAGAAATTAACAAAGAGAAGTTTAAGGTCAATAGGACAAGCAAAGTTTCAGCTAGTCAAGACAAACATAGTATAATACTGACATTTTATTAGTTATAGTTTTTGCAACACTTTTGTTGAAGCTTAGTTGTATGTTACACAAGATAAAGAAATAGAACTAGAGGGGTTTCTTAAAACTCAGTATGAGAATTGTAGATAAACTGATGAGATAAGTCTTTAGAACTACTAACACAGGTGAAATTGAATCATGTTCATCTTAGATAAAATTTTTGCTAAATTTTGGGTGGTGGTGTGGTGATTTGTTAATCACCAGATGAGGGAGTTGATGGAGCGAGATAGAAAACAAAATTCTGTTTAAACTTGTGAAGTCACACTTCCATAAATAAATTAATAATGTTAACAATTTGTGCTATGTGTATGCTAATTCAATCTAGTTTAAAGTTGCATTTTCACAGAACACGCGGGAAACTAACATGTGTGCTCATAAATGTGCATTATGTTGCATTCTCATGTATGTGGAAAATAATAAATTAATCTTGTCTATTGTCATGTCATAACTAATAGCAGCTGTTTTTAAAATAAGGGCATGTGCTTATTTTGCTTTCCTTGTCTATGTGATGTCATTTCTACTATTCTAGGTGCACATAAGGTTTTATGGATTCATGAAGATTGGTAGATATAAAATGCTGCTTTATTTGTGCTTTACTGCTAGGTAATTTAGACTAATGGGTTAATTATTAGCAATGATGGGAGGCAACAGAACAAACTGTATTTCTTTCATTAATTATTCTTTGTGTTTGTTTATATAATAGTTTTACAAATGAAGCTTAGAGATGGCTGCAGGAAAATAGTACACTTTTAAAAGTGGCGCAGGAGAGGTGGCGCAGAAAATTGACGCTCATTGAAAAGAGGCCTATTGATGAAAATGGCTCAAGTGAAAATAATTCTGTGAAGGATGGAAAAGGCCTCTGAGCTTTTATTTTGAAAGGTTTTGGAATGAACTGCTAAAAAGATGACTCTTTGGAGAAATTTGCTAACGTTTGCTAACGTGCCATGGGAGTTCAGAGCTGACAGGCTCAAGGTTGAAAGGAAGCTTTCGCTACAAAATGTAGCAGCCTAAGGAAGAACTGCCAAGACTTCTAAATGAACAATGAACAAGTGAATTTGCCCGGGCATGTAAGAAGGAGGTGTCACAGTTTACTGTGGTACGAGGTGGCTCAGCCAATGGAGAACTAGAATTCGTCTGCTGGAATGTGAAAAATAGTTAGCTCAGCTTAATTTAGGGTATAAGAATAGGTTCAGAGAACACATAGTTGGCTTACGCTCGAGAAATCTGGAGGACGATGTTATGCTGATGGACTTTACACGTGAGGAAAGGTATTTTTTATTAATTACTTTATTACTAGGTGATGAGGGTAGAGACAGAGATTTAGGGGTCGATTAGGATCGCGGACGGACTTGAGTCCGTCCGCGACCCCTGAGGAGGAGGGAACGTCCGCATGGGCTGCGGCGTTCCCTCCGATCAAATTAGGATGTGACCGCCAGGGTGGCGGTCACATCCTCTATCTCTAACATTGCGGCGGGTGCAGCTTCAAGCAGCACCCGCCGCAATGTAAAAAATCCATGCACAGCATTTGCGTGCACAAAGCGGCAGGCACCGCGCGGTGCCTGCTGCATTGTGCACGCAAATGCAGGGGGGTACCATAGGTACCCCCCATGTGCACCCCCCACCCCACCTTCACCCAGGGGGCCCGCAACGGGCCCCCGAAGTTAAGGTCCGTATGCTTTTCCACGGCGGTAAAGCCGCCGCGGAAAAGCATATATTTTCAGACATCCTAATATGCCTGGCGGTGTCTGATAGACACCGCCAGACATGTTAGTGCTTTTCCGCCGCGGTCGCCTTCCGACCGCGGCGGAAAAGCGGCGGACAGATTATCAGACCCACCAGCCATCCTAATTTGGCGGTGGGTCTTTGGAGTCTCCGCCGCGGTTTTTCCGCATCCTCCAGGCCGGCGGACACTTCCGCCGGCCCGGAGGATGCGGAAAAACCGCCATCCTAATCGGCCCCATAGTTAGGATTTTGGAAAATGCTTAATTTTACTTATTCCTGTTAATGAATAATAATTCTTGATTTATGCTCTTTTTATTAATACTGAATAAATCTTTCTTTATGACATTTTCTAATGCTTGTTTAATAAAATACCAAAACCTAAGTTTTCCTAGATGTGTTTAAATAAACTTTCTAAAATGACAAGCTGGTCTTGATTATTGTAGATAGTTTAAACAACTATATTTAGATCTTATCGCCTCATGATTCAGTCGCTCTATTGTTGTTATGGGCCTAGTGTTGTATTGTAAGTTTTGTGGTAGTAGATAGTGTCATTTGTGCAATATTGTGGTGAGAGCGCTGGATCAGTCTCTTCAGACGCTGACCGGCTTTTCTCTTCAGCGCTTCACTGCGCTTCTGGAGATCACGCACTGAGGCAAAGCGCTTCATTATTTATTAATTTTGCCTCGTTCCCTACACTGACGCTGCTTGTTGTGGCAGGAATATGGAGTGACTGACTTTTTCTTTAATATTTATTAAAGTTCTGTTTTTTCTTGTCAGTCACTTTATTGGCAGTTAGTTCTTGCCTTTTATTCTGGTGTTGTCTGTGGGCACCTGTGTGGGGAACCACCCATTTTATATAGCCTGGGGCGTATTTCATTGTATGGGTGCCCAGTCATCTGCACAAATGCAGACTCGTCAAGATCAAGATGGTATGCCTGTAGATTCTGAGCAGCCTCATCAGCCCTTATTGCGCCCTCCTGTAGAGGTGGACAGACTCTTATCTTCGGCTATCGCCCAGGCTCTGGCACCTCTACAGGATAGTGTCAATAAACTGTCTGCCCATGTTTTTAAAACTGGCTCAGGTGTTTTTGGAGACAGTGGGGCTGGGCCCAGTGGAGTACTTTCGGTACCGTCATGCACGGCCAAGAAGCGTGACGCGGGGCACCTGGAAGGCTTCAGTAGACTTGCTGAAGTCTTTCATAAGAGTGCGCGCACACTAAGAAGCGCACCCTTCCGGGGGGACGACTCACCCGGGATTATTGGTGGTACTTCCACCCAAGACCTTGACCCGGAGGAAGGGTTTCCCCAAAAGGGAGTAGATGACGAGGATGACTATGATGATGAAGATGACGATGCATCTTCTGAGGATATGTCTGACATTAGTAGGTCTTGGCGCCCTAAATCTAATGTCTCTGAGTATGGTGAGGGCGACCTTGTTGCCCCGGATATGTTTGACCCTAACTCTATTTATAGACCCCGTTCCTCAGTGTGGGTCCCCGAGAAATCTACGGCTGACTATGTGGCCGCTAAACTTAGATAGCCCCTCTCTCAAGATGTCAGGCTTCGCCTACGCTCTGAGTGTCCTCGCCCTTCTCTTCCCAATAGAGTGGCAGCCACTCCGGAAATAGACCCAAAGTTGTGCACTTTCTTCGCAAAATATGTTAAGGACCCTAAGAAAGGAATTGACAGGTCCTGGAAGGCTTGTCAAGACAAGCTGTTAGATGTGGTCGGTCCTCTGACTAAAATCATTAAACTTGCCCAACGCTCCAAAGAATCGGGTATGATCCTACCAGTTGATGACGTGGCAGGTTGGGCACAGAGGGCAATTTGTCTCCTTGGCAATGCCAACTGTGCTCTCTCTGCGGAGCATCGCAGGTCTCTTTTACTAAAAATTGATCCTAAACTGGGTGAGTTATCCTCTTCGGAAGCAGGTTCAGTAGCGCAGGGTACCTTGTTTGGTGACCCTTTCGTGAAAGAACTTGGCAAATTTGTGGCTACCTTTTCTGCCTTAGACAAGGCCCAAGCTTCAATGAAGAAAATGTTTCCTAAAAAGGTTTTTGGCGGGGCCGGCAGAGGCAGGGGTCGCTCTTCCGGCCGCCAGTTCCAGCAAGGCCCCAATAGAGGTCAGTCCAAAAGGAACAACGGATGGAACGACGGACGTCAAGGTTCCTTCTATCCTTCCCGTGGAGGCAGAGGCCAGGGCAGAGGACGTGGAGGCAATCAGTTCAACACCAAAGGATTCAACGGTGAGTTTGTCCATCATTTCTCCAGTACGCCTGGGGGGAAGGATTGCTTTATTTCTTCAGGCCTGGTTGCATCTCACATCAGACCCTTGGGTTCTAGAAACTGTTCAAGGCTTTCACATAGAGTTTTACGGCTCCCCCGTTCAACTCTCACGTCCTCGACCATTGTTTTTTACTCTCGCAGTCCAGGAACTTATAGACCTAGAAGTTCGAGCTATGCTGCAAAAAGGCGCTATCTTCCTTTCTTCTCTTCATCCAAACGGCTTACTCAGCAACATCTTTCTGGTCGAGAAAAAAGACAAAGGGTTCAGGCCAGTCATCAATCTTCGTTCGTTCAACGAATGGCTGATCTACAGACACTTCAAGATGGAAGGCATCCATCTTTTGAGAGACCTCCTTCTGCAGAACGATTGGATGGTACGTTTGGATCTGAAGGATGCATATCTTTCAGTTCCGATTTACCCTCCTCATTGTCGCTTCCTCCAGTTTCTTTGGAGAGATCAGATCTACGAATTTCGTACTCTCCCCTTCGGTCTTTCCTCAGCACCTTGGTGCTTTACCAAACTCCTACGTCCCGTGGTGGAACATCTTCGTACCATGGGATTTCGTCTGATAATTTACTTGGACGACATTCTTTTGATGAATCAATCCAAGGATCTTCTCCTCCGTCAACTTCACGTGACCATAACTACTCTTCAATCTCTGGGGTTCATCATCAACGCCCAGAAGTCAGAGTTAATCCCTCAACAGGAAATGACTTTTCTGGGTTTTCTGATAAAGACAACGGATGCGACGCTACATCTCCCTTCTCAAAAGATCACCAAGATCAAGAAGGAGATTCGCAAGGTCCTCCGTCGAGACCGGATTTCTCTCCGTCTCCTGGCCAGGATAGTAGGCTTACTGTCCTCATCGATCCAGGCCATTTTTTCAGGCCCGCTTCATTACAGAGCTCTCCAAAGACTCAAAGCGTTTCATCTCCGCAAAGGCCTCACTTACTCGGAACTCATTTCTTTGTCCACGGAAGCCAGATCGGAGCTCCTTTGGTGGTTGGATCACATGGATGCGTGGAATGGGAAGGCGATTTTCGGCTCCCGCCCGGATCTTGTAATCGAGTCAGATGCCAGCCGCCTAGGATGGGGAGCCCGGTGCGGCTCCCTTTCGGTGGGAGGCAGATGGACGGAGGAGGAACTTCATCTCCACATCAATTGCTTGGAACTCCTTGCGGGTTCGTTCGCCATTCGCTCGTTCACAACGAACAAAGTCTCTTGTTGTGTCCTCCTTCGGATGGACAACACGACTGCGGTCAGGTATATCAATCGCCTGGGCGGCACCCACTCCAAAGTCCTGGCGGACCTAGCGAAAGACTTCTGGAACTATTGTCTTCTTCGCCAGATTTCGGTCATGGCAGAGTATCTTCCCGGCGAAATGAACTCTGTGGCGGACTGGCAATCCAGGAATTTTCGGGATGCCAGCGATTGGAAGCAGGATCCTGCTGTCTTTCAGATGATCTCAGATTTTTGGGGCCTTCCTCAGATGGACTTGTTTGCGTCCAGGTGGAATGCCCAACTTCCCCGGTTCTACAGCTGGAAACCGGACCCGGGTGCGGAAGCAGTAGATGCCTTCCTACAGGATTGGTCCCGGTTTCCAGCTTACGCATTTCCCCCGTTCCTATTCATTCAAAGGGTAGCAGCCCAGGTCCGCAGACAACGAGCCTCTCTAATCTTGATCACTCCTATATGGAAGGCTTAATGCTGGTTCCCATCTCTTCTGGAATTATCTTGGGACAGACCTATTCGGCTCCCCATATCCGACCTCATTCTGACGGATCCATTGGGTCATCCACACCCTCTGGTTCTCCAAGGCCATCTACGTCTCATGGCCTGGAGGATTTCAGGAGACGATGGTCTAACGACTCACTTTCGAAAGACGCTGAACTCCTCATTCAGCGAGCCTGGGCCCCTAGTACCACCAAACGATACCGATCTGCCTGGAACAGATGGGTTCGTTGGTGTGTGGCAAAACACTTGGATCCCGTGGGCTCACCTGTGACAGAAGTAATTAACTTCCTTGCTAAGCTTTTTCAGGACAAACTTGCTTACTGTACCATCAATTCTTTCAGATCAGCAATTTCTGCGGGTCATGCCCTCGTGGATGGTTCTCCTGTGGGAGAGCATCCTTGGGTTTGCAAACTTCTCAAGGGTATTCGCCTGTCGCGTCCTCCTGAACCGCGTTATTCTGGTCTTTGGGATGTGAATGTGGTTTTAAGATTTCTGCTTTCCTGGCAGGATAACGAATACCTTTCACGCAAGGAGCTTTCGGCTAAATTGGCTATTCTCCTCTGTCTCATTTCTTGCAAAAGGGCTTCCGATGTTCGCGCTCTTGATGTTTCTGCCAGAGTTTTTACCCCGGATGGTGTTACTTTTACCGTCTCTAGACAAACCAAGTGTAATACCAGGTCAGTATCTTACCCAGCCTTTCCGGATTCACCTAAACTTTGTGTTGTTCGTTGCCTCAAAACTTATGAGGATGTAACTTTGGAATTCCGCCCCCCGGGCGAAAGACAATTACTAATTGCGATTAAGAAACCTTTCAAAGCGGTTTCTTCTCCCACCATTGCCAGATGGGTCCGGTGGATTATGTCTGAGGCTGGTATTAACATTTCAAATTTTGGCGCTCACTCCACTAGAGACGCTATGGCTTCCAAGGCCGTCCAGGTTGGGGGCAGATTGGAAGATATTATGAATGCAGCGGATTGGTCTTCAGATTCAACCTTTACATTTTTTTTATTTTAAACCAATCCATGAGGCGACATCTTTGGTGGTGAGTAAGCTTTAAACAAGCAAAATCCTCGCCTCCGCTTCCTGACATAGAATGAGAAATTTCCTAGTTCACACAAAGGAAAGTTTCAATTCTATTAAGGACGCGGCGGCGAGGATTTTCCCACCCTGGCTTGTCCAGCCTTCCCTCCCGAACCTATGCAGTCCAAGCTATTGTTCTTCATACGAGGGAAGTATTATTTTTTCATATGTTTTGATGTGTACATTTGACTGATATGTTTTACTGCATATATCCTGCTTTTATTGCAATTATCTTTCCTCATTTTCCATTGCAATGTGTCAAATTCTTCAGCATTGTTCTGGACGAGATATTATTATTTTTTCTCTTCCCTAGGCTCCGATCAGAAAACGGACTAGAGGGTAGAGGACTTCTTTCCACCAGCAGCAGCGAAAGAGGAAGGACTTCCGACGTGGGATTCCTTTATGCTGTTGTTATGGACTCTGATTGGTTACTGTATCACCATGACTACCGCTGCCATGTTGGTTAGGGTAGTCATGGTTTATGTTTTTTCTTTATCTTTTAACGTGCTGTCCAATAAAATGGAGAAAGGACTAGCAAAATCCTCGCCTCCGCGTCCATAATAAAATTGAAACTTTCCTTTGTGTGAACTAGGAAATTTCTCATTCACCCAGACTCCTGAATCTATTCCAAACCCGATCTTAACCGGATCACTATTGGTTGTTGCCCTCACTGCTGTTGTGACATTCTCTCGCTTACTGGTTAACCTAAAAATCGGGCTCCGTCTTTGCTCGTATACCTCCATGTGTGTATGTAGTATCCTCCAATCTCACGCGATTCTATTCTAAAAGTAGAAAAAGACAGTACCCTCCCGCATATAGCTATCTACATACTTTTCCGGTGTACCTCGAGGAGGTTGAGTTTGTAAATAGAATAGAAGATTTCGAGAAAAATAACTGTGGTAACTTTCCCTTGTTGCACATCAGTAGACCCTACACCGTCACAGTTGTGTCAAAAGTGAAATTTTTCTGTCGCCTCACCTGTCCCGTCACCGCTCCTGCCCCGTCACTTCTCCTGCCCGTCACTTCTTCTGCCCGTTACTTCTCCTGCCTGGTCACCTCTCCTGCCCCATCACCACTCCTTTCCTGTCGCCTCTCCTCTCCCGTCACTGCTCCTGCCCCGTCACCTCTCCTGCCCCGTCACCTCTCCTGCCCCGTCATCTCTCCGACCCTCTCACTTTTCCTGCCCCATCACATCTCCTGCCTGTTACTTCTCTTGCCCGGTCACCTCTCCAGCCCCGTCGCCTCTCCTGCCCCGTCGCCTCTTCTGCCCCATCACCTCTCCTGCCCCGTCACCTCTCCTGCCCAGTCACCTCTCCTGCCCAATTACCTCTCCTTCCCAGATACCTCTCCTTACTCGTTGCCTCTCCTGCCCCGTCACTGCTCCTGCTGCTGCCCCATCACTTTTCCTGCTGCCCCATCACTTTTCCTGCCCCATCACTTTTCCTGCCCCATCACTGCTCCTGCCCATTCACTGCTCCTGTATGGTCAGCACTCCTGCCCGATCACCCCTCTTGCCCCATCACTTCTCCTGTCCCATCAGTTCTCCTGCCACGTTCACTGCTCCTATCCGTTCACTGCCCCTATCCGTTCACTGCCCCTATCCGTTCACTGCACCTATCCGTTCACTGCGCCTGCCTGGTTACTGCTCCTGCTCATGCCTAATCTTCGCTCCTGCCCCGTCACCGCTCCTGCCCTGTCACTTCTCCTGCTCCATCACTTCTCCTGCACCTTCACCTCTCCTTTCCTGTCACCTCTCCTTTCCTTTCACCTCTCCTGTCCAGTCACCTTCCCTGCCCCGTCACTTCTCCTGCCCCGTTACTTCTCCTGCCTGGTCACCTCTCCTGCCCCATCACCTCTCCTTTCCTGTCGCCTCTGCTGTCCCGTCACTGCTCCTGCCCTGTCACCTCTCCTGACAAATTACACAAGGGGGCAAGTTCCCCAACGTACTCTGTTTGGGGAAACCTCCTCTGTAATCACTAACATGGATCAGGGTGGGCGCATTGTCATTCGAAAGGGGGTAATCAGCCTTAATCGGAATGACAATAGGCCTGCCTGCAGTCTGTGCGAGGTCAGGGAGGGGCTGCTGCAGGCTCTGGAGTTCAAGAGAAGTGCGAGCCGCCCCAGCAAGCTGAATGAAAAAGTTATCATTTTAAAGTAGAACTATTATTGCCGTCCCGGGATGCTTTTTTGAAAGACAGAAGTAGAGGAACGGACTCAAATATTTTTTTTAAGTATGGGCCTTCCGATCCCGCCCACTTCTACCACTGGTGCAGACTGGTTGAAGGTAGGCTCGCCAACAAATTAGCAGGGAGAGCTGAACCATGGGTCTGGCTTGGCTCTAAGAGCTCATATATGAGGGAAAAGTCATTTGTGATGTGTACCCTAAATGTGACCTAGATTCCTATTGTAGATGGTGCAACATCATAATTCTTCCACCGCAAGATCGCCGACATCCACAACAGCTTCGGCGCCCCACCCACGCACCCAACCGTCGAACTAATGCCCCCCACCGCCACCCTTCGCACCTGGACCACGGTGACCACCGAAGACACAGCCCGCACGATGAACACCATCCACTCCGGATCACCGACCGACCCCTGCCCACACCACGTCTTCAACAAGGCCGACTCCACCATCGCACCCCAACTCCGGAACATCATCAACACCTCCTTCAACACCGCCACCTTCCCGGAGAGCTGGAAGCACACCGAGATCAGCGCCCTCCTGAAGAAACCTACAGCGGACCCCACCGATCTCAAAAACTTCCGCCCCATCTCGCTCCTCCCTTTTCCTGCTAAAGTCATCGAGAAGATTGTCAACAGACAGCTGACCGCCTTCCTCGAGACGAACGGATCCCTCGACCCCTCGCAGTCCGGCTTCAGAGCCAACCACAGCACCGAGACCGCCCTCATCGCAGCCACCGACGACATCCGGACCCTGCTCGACAAGGGGGAAACAGTGGCCCTCATCCTCCTGGACCTCTCCGCTGCGTTCGACACGGTCTGCCACCGCACCCTAGTCCAGCGCCTCAGCAACATTGGTATCCAAGAGAAGGCACTGGAGTGGATCATCTCGTTCCTCTCCGGAAAAACACAAAGAGTCCGCCTCCCCCCGTTTCGCTCTGAGGCCACCAAAGTCATCTGCGGCGTCCTGCAAGGATTTTCACTCAGCCCCACCCTCTTCAACATCTACATGAAACCTCTCGCAGCCATCGCACGCCAGCACAACCTCAACATCATCTCTTACGCCGACAACACCCAGCTGATCCTCTCCCTCACCACAGACCCCAACACCGCCAGAACCTGCCTACACGAAGGGATGAAAGACGTCGCCGAGTGGATGAAGGACAGCCGCCTGAAACTGAACTCGGACAAGACGGAAGTCATCATCCTGGGATCCTCGCCCTCCGCCTGGGACGACTCCTGGTGGCCCCCAGCCCTGGGCACCGCACCCAAGCCAACCGACCACGCACGCAACCTGGGCTTCAACCTGGACCCCTCCCTCTCGATGACCAGACAAGTCAATGCCGTCTCCTCATCGTGCTTCAACACCCTGCGTATGCTTCGCAAGATCTTCCGCTGGATCCCGACCGAGACCAGGAAGACTGTCACCCAGGCACTCCTCACCAGCCGGCTGGACTACGGAAACGCCCTCTACGCCGGAACCACAGCCAAGCTACAGAAAAGACTCCAGCGCATCCAGAACGCCTCCGCCCGACTCATCCTGGATGTCCCCCGACGCAGCCACATCTCCAGCCACCTGAGGAACCTGCACTGGCTCCCCGTCGACAAGAGGATCACGCTCCGGCTCCTCACCCACGCACACAAGTCTCTCCACGACCTGGGCCCCAAGTACCTCAACGACCACCTGACCTTCTACACACCCACCCGCCAGCTACGGTCCACCAGCCTCGCCCTCGCAACCGTACCACGCATCCGAAGAGCCACCGCCGGAGGAAGATCCTTCTCTTACCTGGCTGCAAAGACTTGGAACTCCCTCCCCATCCACCTTCGGCTGACCCAGGACCATCTCACCTTCAGGAAACAACTCAAGACCTGGCTGTTCGAGCAGTAGCATACCCCTCCCCCCAAGCGCCTTGAGACCCTCCCGGGTGAGTAGTGCGCTATACAAATGGCATGATTGATTGATTGATTGATTAATCAGGGCCACTGTAATGATGCGTTTGTGGGTCTGCGGCCATTTTTGCAAATTTGCCACATTTCTCACATAATCCATACTCTGCTGCATAATCTGCAGTTTGTTTCTAGCTCAAACAGATCAAAAGTTAGTAAAACATGGAAATGAGTTTGCGTGCAGTGGAAAGCCCTTTGCTTTCTAGGCATCTTTCAGTTGCTTATGTAGGTATTTGGCTGTTAAACTGGTACCAATTAGGTGAAATCTTTGCCAAGACAATATTACCATGTGTAAACAAATTACAAAATAATGAAGTAATACTATAAAAAAAATGTGCCGCATTTTACTGTTTAATTTGCATTTTAATAATGTATAATTTAGTCAAACTTGCTGCAGGATTTGGTGCACGTCTTCTGCATAATTCTAGGGACCCCTTCATTATATCTAGTTAAATTAAATAAAAGTGTTTTTGTGCAGTGCACCTCTGGAACTCACACAATTGAAGGCACTCTCGTGTGATAATCAAGAAAAGGGAGGCTCGGTGAAATAAGATATATGTCACAGAATATGTCGCACACTTTGTTCAGGCAGAGAAGCCGAGATTGATCCCAGAGCTTCTGGTTTCACATTATGCAATTCAGCCACTAAACGGGTATCTCTTTCTCTTGTCTGTTTTATACCTAAGGTCACTGCTTTGTCATTAGTTCTCAACGAATGAGGTTAGGAGGTGGGGGCAGGGAGAGCCACATTAAAGTTCAGCTTGTATTGAGCTCATAGGTCCAAGAGGAACGCAAGATGAACCAGAGCCAGGCATCTGCCTCAAGCCTGGCTTGAACTTTCAGTGGCTCACACATCTCTGAGATTGGGCCTGGGACGAGCGAGTGACCTACGAAAACACGTGTGATGCACAGACAGGACTCAGGGCACAGATCTAATTGGGCCCCTGTCTGTCACTCACTCACATCAGTGTGCTGTCTTCAGGGCTTTATGTGGGTCGAGCCCTGCCAGGTCTCACATGTGGCACTGACTGAATACTGCCTTTGAAATGGGCCCCAGATGGGCCATAAATTCATGTCCAAAACAATGTTGAATTTCCAATGAGTGTGGAAAGCTTTGAGGTAACCTACAATAATGACAAAGTCAATGTGTTGTAGTCTTCCTTTTACCTGCTGCACTCTCCTTTCAATAGTTCTCTGGGTGGGGTATCGCCCATCTTCACATGGACTGGACTTTCGGGTGAGGTATCGCTCATCTATCTTGACCACGGTGACCACGTTTATTGTTTTAGTTTGTAGTGTTACCATATACCTTATGATTTCCACATCTGGAATTTTACAACATTGTTTTGGGGGCATGTTACAGTTGTATGCTTGTTTTAACGTTGTGTGGAGCATTATCGGAATTGTGTTGTTTTTATGGAAGACGTCGCGAATCTTCCCGTATTTACAACATTCCTTACTTGAGACAGCTCACCGGAGCATGAGACATTCTTATTTTGCTGGTCAATTGTAAATCTTGTCTCTTGTTTTCTAGAGTTGTGTTGGTAAGTATGTGTGGTGTTTCTGTGACTCTGTTGGAATGTCCCTTATACAGTTGTACGTGTATGTCATGAGTTTAAAAGTTTTCCTAAACTTAGTTTGCCGTGGATTTTAAGTAACCCATAATTTGATTTCCTTGGATTTAGTTTCCAAAAATCTGTTTACCTTAGGTCTAAAGAAACCTATCAGATGTTTGCCATGGGCATGGCAATTTTCATTATTTTTGTTTTCCTTTGGGTGTTGAAATTCCCAAAATTTTGTCTATCTTGGGATTGTTTTTCCCTTAATTTGTTATCCTTCGGGTGAAAGAGCATCCTTCGGGTGAAGGAGTGCCCAGGGTGGGTTGCCTTTGGGTTAGTGTGACTCGCTATATACTTGTTTTTGTTTTGATGTGCTTTTGGGTTGTTGTTTTGCATTTGCAGTTGGCATGACATGTTTGCTTTGTCTTAGGGTGACCCATGTTATGTTTGCCTTGAGTTCTAAGTACTCATAATTTAACAGTTTTGGATTTACTGTTACCCATAGTTATGTTTGCCTTGAGTTCTAAGTACTCATAATTTAACAGTTTTGGATTTACTGTTACCCATAGTTTTTTTTTATGGGTGTTGGACCTCTCATGTGGCGTTTTAGGTACACCGTGTGGTGTGTTGTTTTTGGAAACGCAGTTTGTAGTTTTTGATTGTATCTTTTTGACTTACATTCTTCGTTTTCCTTATTTTATCAGTGAGTAGGGTGTATTACATGTTTTGTTGTACATCCTCTTCCTGCCATATATGTGTTTTACCATGTGTGTTTTACCATATCCATGCATCTTAGAGTAAGGGGGTAGGATGTGTAGTATATTTATTTCATGGCGTTGGTAGAATGAGATATGTTTTATTTCATGCATTATTCTTCCACTCTTATTTGTTGTTCTGCTACACTACTTCCTTCCAATAGTTTGTTATGGTCTTCACAGCAATCGGAGGTGGTGTACATTTATTTTTACTGCTTCCCTCTGTGTTTTAACATGTGTCTAACAGCTTCACACTTTCTGTTTGTTCTTTCATATTATAATGGGGGAGATGTGTTGTAGTCTTCCTTTTACCTGCTGCACTCTCCTTTCAATAGTTCTCTGCCTACCTGCTCAGCTAGTGATGAGGTCATGTAGAATGTTGGAGTGGGTTTGTATGAGTGGGTGTCAGTTGATCTGGATGGCTGAGCAGCCAGGAGGCTGCTCCTGGTGGGGCAATTACTGGGGCATTTATGATAACTTAAGAGACACTTAATGAACTTACCATCTTCATATAGCTTAAGAATAAACGTACTTGATGTAACTACAAGACCCTGACTACGCATCATCTTTCATTACAATACAATGCTTATATTTCATTTTTTTTTCACAACACATTTTATTGTTGACATCCAATACTGTACAAAGGCCTCATAGAACGCCAAACGCAAAGACCTAGAATAGCAAATATAACTATCAACATTTCGGGCCAATATAAAGGATCGGTTCCACAAAGAATACAGTACAGAAAAAACTAAGGACAAAACGAAAGAATAAAGCAAAAATAAGAATAAAAACAACTGTGCCACATTACCTCCGTTCAAGAAATATACAACTCTTACAGCAAGAGAAAGCGTCAGCCGTCCACGAGCGAATTGAATGCCAGCCCTAAGTAAAAGCTGATCAATTAATGTCAAAGTACTGGTTCCTCAGCATCGTGCGAGGGGGGAGCAGGTTCCAAATATAGTCCCCAATAATCAGCCCACCTCTTCCAAATGTTGTAGTGTTTACGGGAACATCCTCTGGCCTCAAAGACCGGGCGTTCCAGGCCCATACAGAAATCCAGACCCCTCTTCCACACTTAAGCGACGGTGAAGATTCATCTTTCCAGACCCTGGCAATATCTCGTTTGGCTAATGTGAAACCCAGAAATAGGAGAGGGCGCGTATACCTAGTCCCACCTATGTCATCTGTAATGTGTATTAGAACATTGGAATGTTGGGAGCTCCATTGCAGACAATGGAGTGCTCCCTGCTTCTACGGGCCGGTAAAGGCCCGCAGAGCAACAGTCCAATGTTCTACAAAGGCTTCTCGAAGTTCAAGGGGATTTATATCCCCTCGAGCTTCGAGAACCCTTTGTTTAATTTGTTAGAACATTCTGCCCTATAGTGGCAGAATGTTCTAATAGCCTTATAGCCCTTCGTAACAGGGCTATACGGCTATTAAAGTCCCGCTGTTTCATTAAAGTCCCTCGCCTTCAGCTCGGGCCTTTAACGATTCAGCGGGCCTTTAATAGCCGGTGGCGGGCTATAAGGCTATAATATAGCCAGCCTAGGTGAGGCATCAAGGGCCCATCCCAGTATTTGTTTTTTGCCATATGTTGTGTTTCTGTTGTTTTTCATGCAACATATGATTCTTTCACCTCTTGTGGCATCTTGGAGCTAAAATAACAGATGTCTATTCTCAACCATCCATAGTTGATCATATTATTTTCACAGTCATCCATGCACTTACCATTCCACACAACCATATTTAAATGTATGCATCAAATAGGCAAGGGTGTTTACAGTGTCCCTGCTGACTGTGCTGTACCTACCTTGAGGGATGAGGCTTCTTGGATATTTCCTGAGCATTACCTGTTCTGTGACTAAAGAAAGGTTGTTCTGCTGCTATAGTGTCAGGGAGGGAAGCTCTCCCTTGGTACCTGTTACCACCCTGTACCTGTTCTGTGAAGGAGGAAATCTTGCACTTCTGCCCATGTACCTGTCCTACGGGGATCGGAAGACTGCACTGCTGATGTATTTGTATTTGTATTTGTATTTTGTATTTTGATTTGTAGAGCGCCTTATCACCCAGGGGTCTCTAAGCGCTTGGCGGGAGGTGGATACAAGTGGACACAGCGTTGTTTAGGGGAGAGGCTAGATGGATCCCCATGCCTCCTGGAATAGCACGGTTTTTAGCTTTTTCCTAAAAGGCATCAAACTTGTTTCCTTGCGCAGGTTGTCAGGCAGTTTATTCCATGCACTGGGGATTGTGTGGGAGAACGTGCGACCTCCTATAGAGGACATTTTGAACCGTGGGCAGATCAATAGTGCGGCTTCTGCTGACCGTAGATTCCTGCAAGGGGCATATGGGACAAGACGTTCCTTGATGTATTTAGGGGCTTGCCCATATAGGGCTTTATGCGTAATGCATAGGCCCTTGAACTTGGCCCGTTGATTTATTGGCAGTCAATGAAGTTTGCGAAGAAGGGGGGTGGCATGGGTCCTTCTTGGCTTGTTAAAAATGAGCCTGGCCGCGTCATTCATAACAATCTGACGTCTATTCATTAGTTTTTTCGGGATACCGACATACATGACGTTGCCGTAGTCCAGCCGTGCCAGGATTAGAGCTGAAACTGCTCTCCTGAGGGTGTCCACCGTCAGGATGGGCGACAGCTTGCGTAGTTGTCTCATTAGACCCACACAGGTGCCTACTACAGCTGAGACCTGGGCTGACATAGTGAGGTTGGCATCTACAACTATGCCGAGGCTTTTAACTGATTCGGCCGGTACAGGGGGGTTACCTAGTTCAGTGGGCCATAAGAGGTCACTCCAAGGGCTAGATTGTGGAAAAGTAAATTTTGCCATGTTCTGTGTCCCTACGCCTCCTCCATCATATGTTATGTGTGCATGATTAATATGCATATGTACTCCCTATGTTTGATTAATGACGCAATTACCGTTGTGTCCACCTCTAATATGCCAGTTTCCAGTCCTCGTGAATACTACGAATATCAGGTCTATGTAAAGCTACGTTGCCACGTTTCCCAGTGTGCACGTTATTTCATTGTAAAGTTCCCGTTTCTAGGCCTCAAAAGGGCCTGGACTCCAGATTCAGCTCCTGTCTCCTAAAGCCTCGCTGAGGAGCGATACAGCCCCCACCTGTATCCTCGACCCTTCACTTACTTCCTGCCACGCAGTGCCCGGTTCAGCTTGGCTCTGCCTCTGAGTCTGCCAAAAGTATGTTATGATTCCTGTTATCAGTTCAGTCCTCCTTCTCTGCATTCCTAAGCTACTGAACTGCATCAATAGTTTCCGTCATTGTCTAGCCTTCTCGGCTCCACGTAAGAGAAATACTGTATTTAATGGTCATTTAGTATTCTTCATCACGCACTACATGTAGAATAATGCATGGTCCAGTCTTAGAATCAAGTTAGCCTTTCCCCTCCTGACTTCTAGTTTATATCAACATGTTCTCTAAACATCAGATACTAGATACTGTTTAGGTACATGTCGCCCTGACTCTCCAGACTTCAGTCTCTGCTCCTAGCACAGAGTTCATAGCCCCCAGCTTCTCCCAGTAACACGTCATTGCAAGTTTGCGCGCACCATCAGGTTAGAGGTCCCGGCTCCTTAGGTAGCCCCCTCCATGGTTTCCGCCCTATTCATGACATATTCTGTTACGTTTACATCACATGTCTATGTATACGCCCTGTTACACCTCTTTTCCCCCTTATCTTTCGCGACTGCTACGCGTCATGCCTTCTGCTCCACCCACTGTTACGCCTACTGCAATGTAATGCTATGTGTTTGCGTTATGTATATATGCTCATGTATTGTTATTACAAGTTATTCCCCTTCCCTTCCTGCCTTTTGCCCCGATCCTGACATCAGCAGCGCTGCTGGGCCCTGTCATCCTATTACTATGCAGGTTGTCCTGTTCCTGTCCTTTATGCTGTAATAAACCTGCAAACTCCTACTACCTCGAATCTTGACTCTTATTTTATTGAGCTATCTGTTATTTATTTATGTATCAAAAAATAGGGTATTATTTATTTATTTACCACATAATGGCGCCCGAACAGGGACTTGCCCTTTCCCCACGCGTCGGTGAAGCCACGCCGACCCCCTGACCCTCTGCAGTCGTGACGGAACTCTTCTGCGCAGTGGCAGATATTTCTGCTCAAGTATCCCTCAGGCCCACGGAGGAGACGGAGGAGGCGGTCCAGCATCCGAACGAGACGGTGGAGGAACGCGGCGAGTCCCGACCAGAGCCCAAGCCGAGAGTCCAAGGTCCGAGGTATCCGGAGGTCCACCCGTAACTAAAGTCCGAAGTTCGTCGTCCGTCGTCGAAGCAGTCCAGTCCAGTCCGAGGCCTTCCGTTCTTGCTGCCCGGTGAGTACCGTTACTGGGGTAGTATCTAGACAGGGTCAATTAAATTGACTCTGGTCCGTGGGTTGGTGGTACACAGTCCCACAAACGAAGTGTCCACTTCGGTGGATGCGGGTCCTGACGTGTCTCTTTATGAGACCGGTAAGTTTCGTACTGTTTCAGCAGTGCATCTAGTTTCTGTTCTAGTCAGTTCAGTTCTCGAGAAAATTCATGTATTCTGTTTTTCTGAGTCCGTATTCCAGGTAGTATTCTGTTCGAACTGTTATTTCTAAATGTTTTTCATGTATTTTAATGTTGTGGTATGAATGGGGAATAAGTATTGTGTTCATTGTGTATTGTATTGTGTCTAGATTACAGTCCAGTCATGCCACTCTTTTCGAAGTTACGTCAGTTAAAAACTAGAAAGGGTCTGCTGGAAGCAGCAGTTCCAGTTCCGCCTAGGGACAGTCCAGGTCATTTTATGTATCAAAAGCATGGCATAAGTGCCATATTATATCTAGATTTATGGGTAGAGTATACCAAACAGTTAGAAGAAAAGTATAGATGGCCCGTATCGGGTACATGGGATGCCGAGTGCATCATGCGAGTAGAAGAAGCATTATGGAAAAAGAAAGCCAGACAATCACAGAAAGATGCCATCGAGTTATGGCGCAAAGAAGCTCATAAAAGAACCGAAAAAGAAATCAGAAAGTCAGAATTAAGTAGAGAATCCTTAGAACGAGCACAAGAAAAAGAATTAATCGAGATAGGTGAACAAGTCAAAGCCGAACAGTCAGACAGACAGAGGCATGCCCTTATTAGGGGTATGTATCCTCTCCTTGCCGAGGGCTTGCCAAAAGCGACCCCAGAGGCATCCAGTAATTTCCCGCCACCATTAGTTCCGACCAAGCTACGTCACAAACAGACCGCAGCTGATATTTTTATTTCATCCTATTTGGACGACACAGTCCCAGAATATGCAAATCCTGTTCGCGCTCCGCCAGTCCCCGTAAATCAGGCACTTCCCGCTCCTCCAGACACCGGAGTACCTGTTACGGTACCCCCGGTCCAGCCCGCCATACAAGTCCAGCCTACATTTCCATTTCCAACTCTGCCAGGACGAAGAGCCTCAGTAGACGACTCTAGTCTAGGGGCCGCAGGAGGAGGTCCTCCTCAAACCCCGCCGCCACGTAATCGTTTAACGACAGCTGAATTACATGCACAAGCGTCACAGCGTACGCCCAGACATCAGACTGTGGCAGAAATAAGAAAATCCCTTGCCGAATGCTGCTATGATCCAGTCCCAGGCGAGGATAATATGGTTCTATATTCATTCCGCGTAAGAAAGGTGGCCGAGTATCTAGTCACCTTACCGAATATGAAAGAAGATCTAGACAGAATATATCGTTTCATCCGTACAGGGGATGATCCAGAAAGCATTAGCGAGGCCATGTCTCAAAGGAAAGCCGAGATCCAGCTCATGATATTAAAGTTTCTGATCAATTGTCTAATAAGAGAACAAGATTACCCGTCTAAAGATCAAGCTGAAATGAGAACCCTGACAAGGTGGAGTGATAATATAGCCGAGGGTAAGCACAAGACCGTCGGTGCTATGGAGAGTATGTACAAGAAAATCCGTAGAGAAATAATAAAGTTACACGAACAGCGTAAAGCAGCACAAGTAAGCGAGAAAGAAAGTAACTCTGATACTGAAGAGGTAGAAGACGAGAATCCCGACAGAATAGCGTATGTAGGAAAATCTAGATTTCCAGATCGCCATTTACGCCTAGAACACAAGTCTATTTTCCACCATCCAGCACCAGAACAAGGTTCACTAGAACACGTGTTTCAAGCTACCGATCACATTCTGAAATCACGAATCGGTTACAGTGAGTTAAGTACTATGCATGAACAAGAATTAGCCCGATCAGCAGTCCGATGGATTACTGATTCTACCACTTTTCCAGACGAAATAGTGGCACAAATGTTTCTGAAAATGCCCCCAGCCGAACAACGACTGGTGGGTATGTATATGATCCAGCACCTCATTACATTGTATGAGGGTCAACACTCTGATCCAGGCCCGTTACACGATATCCTGAACGAGTTACTCCAGTATAGATGGAGAGGTCTAGGTACCGATTTAATTAGTGTCATTCTAGAATAGCGCCACAAATATAGAACGTATCTGAACCCGCATTTTGTTCATGTCTCACCCCCAGAAAGTAAACCATTTTACATAGACAGACAGAATCCGTTACGAGAAGTCCACCCAGTTAGAGGAACGGGTGGCGAAATGCAACAAGTGTTTGTATACACTCCGATCACAAAGATGGAACTTCTTGAAATGAAGAAATTAATTCCCTGTCATGACAAAGATCCAGCAGGGTTCCATAGAGAATTAAAAGACATGCTCCGTATGGGAGAATACACGTATCCAGATATAATTAAAATGTTAAAAGTTCTGCTGCCCGCAGGGGTGTATGAAAAGCTCAAGGAAAAAGAATGGGAGGTGGGAGAGAAAAAGATCGATTGGGCAGTTCTAGAAGCTGAAGATAAGGTACGAGTACCAGGTACCGGTCTTGGAGATAAATGTAAAGAATTACCGGAATTATTGATTCAAGTTTTACCCAGATTATTGACAACTAGAAAAGAAGACTGGGATGCAATCTCAGCCTGTAAACAGAAACAAGATGAAGATATTAGTGATTTTTATTCTAGATTTGAAAAATGTTTTAGTATCAACAGTGGCCTCAAGACAAGTAGTGAGTCATACCCTCACCTTTTTGTTACTAAATTAGTCGAGAATTCAAGTCCACAAATTAAAAATCGAGTTTTGAAAGTCGAAAGTACCTGGCAAGCTAATACCCCGTCCCAGATGTTACAGATGCTCCAATACCACCAGAATAGAATCAGGGAAGAGCAAGAACACGAGAGAAAACGTATGAAAGACACGAAAATGAAAGTACTAGTTGCACAATCTGTTCCTCAAGACAGTCAGAAGAGGGGTCCAAATCAAGCCAGTCATCCTGCAGCTCCCGTTAAAGGGAACTGCAATTATTGTAAACAGCCAGGCCATTTTATAAACGAGTGTGCAGTTCTGAAACACAACATAGCTACCGGTAAGACTAAAGAAAGACCACGTCCGCCTAGACAAGAACAAGTTTCACAGATTCCTCAGCTACAGAATGCACCACAGACAGTTACCGCACCGCAGCCTATCGCTGCAACACAGCACGTTACACAGCAGATGTACCAGTATGCACAGTCTGAGTATCCAGAGTACCAGCAGTACTCATGAAACAGCCTAGAGAGGGAGGTAGGCTTGCCTCTCATCGAGATACCTGTAGATCAAGAAGGTCCCTATGTTCACAGTCAAGTATTAGGGAAAGACAGAAAGTTTTTGATTGATACAGGGGCAAGTAGGACCACAATTAGTCACGCCGAAGTTCCAGGGGCTCCGCTCTCAGGCTCAAGAAATGTTTCCCTTGGATTTTCAGGAAAACCCATCGTAAATGAAATATCAAAGCCAGTTTCTCTAGAAGTAGGTCCATTGTCCCGTACTACTGATCTGTTACTTACTAAGTCATGTCCAGAAAATCTATTAGGCATTAAGACACTGAAAGAGTTAGGTGCAGTTATATGCTGTTCCCCAGAGGGAATACGATTGTTCCTACGTGACTTTAAGGGTCACTATGTATTACGAGATTTTGATTCAAGACTGTCTAATGTTCCACAGCATCTATGGGCACAAGGTCCAACTAATGTTGGTTATATGCAAATCACACCCTATCGTGTGACTCTCAAGCCAGGTGTAGTGTTACCACGAATCAGACAGTACAGATTGCCACCTGAGGCTGTAGCAGCCTTATCCAAAATTATTGACGAGCTCATGGCTCAAGGAGTAGTTGTAGAAACTGACTCCAATGTATGTAATTCTCCGATCATTCCAGTCATGAAACGTACTGATCCTAATGCACCCCCAGTATATCGATTAGTGATTGACCTACGAGAACTTAATAAATGTATTGTTCCTCAGTACCCAGTTGTCCCAGATATCTCTTCCCTATTGACAGCCATTGATTCCGAAGCCACGTTCTTTACTGTAATCGACCTCAAGAACGCGTTTTTCAGTGTTCCTATTCATCCAGACAGCCAGTTCCTTTTCGGATTTTGTTTAAATGGAAGGAGCTATATGTTTACACGAGCTCCTCAAGGTTTCACAGAAAGTCCTAGTATTTACAGTCAAGCACTTAAGAGACAACTAGACAACATTCACATGCCAACTGACACTGCCCTGCTCCAGTATGTCGATGATCTACTGATCACAGCCCGTTCTGAACGTGCTTGCGAGCGAGCATCCCTTACAGTCTTGTATTTCCTAGCCGAGAAGGGGCACAAGGTGTCCCCTTCTAAGCTTCAATTCTGTGTCCAGCAAGTGGTATACTTAGGACACTTACTGTCCAAGAGGGGTAGGCAGTTGACACCAGACCGTATCCAGTTAATAGCGAGTCTTCCTCAGCCCAAGACCCAGAAGGAGGTACGTGCTTTTATCGGCCTCACTTCTTACTGCCGTCAATGGATTCCTCAGTATGCATTTCTAGCCAAGCCACTGATACAGTTAACGACACAGGAGGCAGCCGTATCGACTGTCCTCCCTTGGACATCTGAACATACACTTAGTTTCAATGAGTTAAAGAAAGCCTTATGCCAAGCTCCAGTTCTAGCGACACCGAACTACAGTAAGCCTTTTACACTTTTCGTTACTGAACGCGAAGGTACAGCATTATCTGTTCTCACACAAGATCAAGCAGGACAATACAAGCCCTGTGCTTATTTTTCGAGCACATTAGATCCTGTAGCCCAGGCTCTGCCTGCGTGCCTCAAGTCAGTTGCAGCCACAGCACTAGCTATCAGACAAAGTGATTCCATAGTTTTAGGACACACCCTGACAGTACAAGTTCCACATGCCGTGGAAGTTCTTTTAAACCGAACACAGACTCAGCATCTGACAATTGCACGTTTAACAGGTTATGAATTGACACTGTTTCAGCCACACATAGAAATCAGACGCTGCAACATCCTGAATCCTGCTACACTGTTACCATCAGTTACTCCGAATTCTGCCACACATGACTGTGTGGAAGTAGTTAACATTACGACAAAACCAAGACATGATCTGACGGATATTCCGTTACCAGATCCCGACCTGACACTTTATGTGGATGGTTCATGTATGAGAACAAGTACAGGAGAACTAGTCGCCGCGTATGCAGTGACTACTGACACTGAAGTTATTGAGACACACCGTATTGACACTCTGTCTGCTCAAGCAGCAGAGCTAGTTGCTCTGACACAAGCCTGTATACACGCCAAGAACTTGAAAGTTAATGTTTACACAGATTCACGCTACGCATTTGGAGTTGTACACGACTTCGGAGTGCTCTGGCAGGAGAGAGGTTTCATGACTTCTCATGGAACCAAGATTCAGCATGGTCTCCTTATTCAAGCTCTGTTAGATGCCATACACTTACCGACATCTATCGCTATCATGAAATGCAAAGCACATACGAAAGTTACTGATATTATTTCCCAAGGTAATGATCTAGCAGATCGCACAGCCAAGCTTACAGCACAGACTCCAGACATTCCAGTTAACATGACACATACTCCAGATCCGACTACATGCATGACAGTTAAGGACCCTACACAAGATGTCATAGACATACAGTTACATGCTACTCCTGAAGAAATCAAGAAATGGTCCGAACAAGGAGGGGTCCAGACAGATCAAGGATGGTTAACGAAGGGTAGAGCCACATGGTTTCTCCCCGACTCTATGGTTCAAGTCATTATCAATACCGCACATAGTCCAGCACATTTAGGAGAAAAAGCTATGTTAGACAGTATCCAGAACATTTGGTTCAACAAGCATTTACGAGCTGCAGCCAAGCAGAAAGTCCGTACCTGTATGATATGTTGTCAGTTTAATCCAGGTAAAAGTGTCCCGGTGGAACAAGGTGGATTCCAACCTCCTGACCACCCTTTTGAAGTCCTCCAGATGGATTATATCCAGATGGAGCGATGTCGAGGTTTCAAGTATGTCCTTGTAGTTGTATGCGCTTTGTCCAGGTGGACAGAAGCATATCCAGTCCCAGATTACACAGCCGCGACCACTGCCAAGCAGCTGGTTCGTGAGTTCTTCCCTCGTTATGGACTCCCTAGAGTCGTATATTCTGACAACGGCCAGCCATTCTCATCCGAACTCATGAAGCATGTTTCCCTTCTGTTAGGGTACCAGTGGAAGTTCCATTGTGTACGCCATCCTGAAGCAGCCGGTCTCGTAGAGAGACATAATCAGACTCTGAAAATCCGAATTGCCAAAGTATGCAAAGAAAAAGGTGTGGACTGGCTAGTAGCTCTGCCAGTCGCTTTATTTTATATGCGCATGGTCGCACATTCCAGATCAGGTCTGTCCCCGTACGAGGTCGTTTTCGGCCGCCCCCCTAACATGTGGGGTACTCCTAGACCCCGAAGTATTACCGATGTTTCAAGTAATATGCTGACAGATTACCTAGCTTCCTTGATGTCTGCCCTCAACTCATGTCGTTCACAGGTTGCCGCTGCATTTCCAGACAATACCGAGGTGGCACCGCATGAAATCGTTCCAGGATCCATGGTGATGGTCCGTAATTTTGACAGAACAAGTCCGCTGGAACCTCGTTGGAAAGAGCCCCGACAGGTCCTCCTCACCACCCGTACAGCCGTGAAGTTGGAAGGACGCAAAGGCTGGGTGCACCTTTCTCATATAAAACAATTTAATGGATTGAAACCCGTCTTAAAGAACATTTCCCAGGATTTGAAGGATTGCCAAAATATTGTTCTCAAGGACTGTCCCGCAAAAGACATTGCTACAACCCCTCCCCTGTTAGAGAAAACTCCGCAACAGGAGTATAAACTCAAACTCCGGTCTAGTAAAATAAGTCAGCCAGTTTGATTGTCTAAGTCCTCCCCTAGGTGAAACGGTTAGACTGTTTCTGACATGTATAAAATAGACCCCCATAGTGAGAGAGTCAGTCAAAACTCAATCCGATGTATCATTTTTCTAAGTTTCATTTTATTTCTTAGTATTATGATTTCCTGCACCAGTTATGCATTTTTCCTGTATTTCCCAGTTCTTCATGTAAATAAGTCTGTTAATGCTACAGTAGAGCATATGTTTAGTGATCTGCCTCCTCATGAACTCTCTTACCGACTCGCTATGCGAAATAACTCATTTATCCGCATGTTACATTACTCACACCAGACCAGCAATGCCACTAATTGTTGGGTGTGTGGTCGACTCCCCCCTTTCCAGACCCCGAATGGAGTTCTGCCACTTTTTCCTTATCCATTTTCACATAATGGTTCGTGTGGAGCATGGTCCACGTTAACGTCATCCTCAACAGATATGTCTTTTCTTAACAGTACATGTTTTCCAGACAAGCAAGGTCTCCCCCACAGAACAGGGTTAGATCTAGAAAATGAAGTGTATAATTTAGGTAATTATTCGTCGAATTTCATGGTCCTGAATGTTCAGTCTGATTCTACTCCAGACTTACCTGCTATTTCAGTACTACCAGTTAAAGGCGAATTATGTGTCCGAAATAATGGTTCCGTACATGTAGGACATAGTGATTGTACTACCATTGTCAAGTATAGTGACAGTGGGAAATCTATTTTCAAAGCTTCACGTCATTCTTATTTTATTTGTGGTCAAACTGCATATGTCCGTCTACCCCTCGATTGGGAGGGAACCTGTTACATTGCCTTCTTACTGCCACCTGTTTTTCTAGCCCCATCTGATTATCATAGGAATACACATCTAGTACACATTAGACATAGAAGGGAGTCCCCAATTGTCGATTATACTGAAACTGCTCTAGAACAGTATACAGATTTCAATAGAGGTTTCTTTTTCTTTATAGGACCTATCCAGAATAGTAAACTGATCCGTAGGTTAACCAGAACCCTTGAAGCTGTAGTAAATGAGACTGCCTCTGCTCTAGGTAATTTAACTGAAGAGCAATCTGCTATGAGATTTGTCGTTTTACAGAATCGTCTCGTTCTTGACGTCATACTGGCCGATAGGGGCGGGGCCTGTAGAGTCATCGGATCTAGTTGCTGCATTTTCATTCCAAATAACGCGCCGTCTGTTTATTCAGCTATAACCAGACTCCATAAAATTGCCCATCTGATACACCAAGATCCAGGCACCTGGACATGGTCCGGTTGGTTCTGGAATATAATTTCCGCCTGGGGATGGAAAGTCTTGTCCTTTCTAGGTATCGCAGTAGCGATCATATTCAGCTGCTGTCTCTGTATACAATGTGGCCCTGCGATTTGCGCCATTTGTGCTACCTCTTGTATTCCTAGTCCCAAGCCCCGTTCTAAATCCCGTTCCAGAATAATTCGAGACGAGCAAATGATACTGTATGAAATGATAGACGGTATCATGAGAATTGATGTTTCCTGATGGAAACGTAGTGACAAGGAGGGAATGTGGAAAAGTAAATTTTGCCATGTTCTGTGTCCCTACGCCTCCTCCATCATATGTTATGTGTGCATGATTAATATGCATATGTACTCCCTATGTTTGATTAATGACGCAATTACCGTTGTGTCCACCTCTAATATGCCAGTTTCCAGTCCTCGTGAATACTACGAATATCAGGTCTATGTAAAGCTACGTTGCCACGTTTCCCAGTGTGCACGTTATTTCATTGTAAAGTTCCCGTTTCTAGGCCTCAAAAGGGCCTGGACTCCAGATTCAGCTCCTGTCTCCTAAAGCCTCGCTGAGGAGCGATACAGCCCCCACCTGTATCCTCGACCCTTCACTTACTTCCTGCCACGCAGTGCCCGGTTCAGCTTGGCTCTGCCTCTGAGTCTGCCAAAAGTATGTTATGATTCCTGTTATCAGTTCAGTCCTCCTTCTCTGCATTCCTAAGCTACTGAACTGCATCAATAGTTTCCGTCATTGTCTAGCCTTCTCGGCTCCACGTAAGAGAAATACTGTATTTAATGGTCATTTAGTATTCTTCATCACGCACTACATGTAGAATAATGCATGGTCCAGTCTTAGAATCAAGTTAGCCTTTCCCCTCCTGACTTCTAGTTTATATCAACATGTTCTCTAAACATCAGATACTAGATACTGTTTAGGTACATGTCGCCCTGACTCTCCAGACTTCAGTCTCTGCTCCTAGCACAGAGTTCATAGCCCCCAGCTTCTCCCAGTAACACGTCATTGCAAGTTTGCGCGCACCATCAGGTTAGAGGTCCCGGCTCCTTAGGTAGCCCCCTCCATGGTTTCCGCCCTATTCATGACATATTCTGTTACGTTTACATCACATGTCTATGTATACGCCCTGTTACACCTCTTTTCCCCCTTATCTTTCGCGACTGCTACGCGTCATGCCTTCTGCTCCACCCACTGTTACGCCTACTGCAATGTAATGCTATGTGTTTGCGTTATGTATATATGCTCATGTATTGTTATTACAAGTTATTCCCCTTCCCTTCCTGCCTTTTGCCCCGATCCTGACATCAGCAGCGCTGCTGGGCCCTGTCATCCTATTACTATGCAGGTTGTCCTGTTCCTGTCCTTTATGCTGTAATAAACCTGCAAACTCCTACTACCTCGAATCTTGACTCTTATTTTATTGAGCTATCTGTTATTTATTTATGTATCAAAAAATAGGGTATTATTTATTTATTTACCACAAGATGATGTTCTAATTGCAAGCACCTCCGTCTTATCAGGATTGATTTTTAAGGAGTTTGCCGTCATCCAATTGACGATGAATTTTAGAATATTTTGCAATTTTTGATCTGCTGTTGGAGTGTTCCCAATTTGAATGATGATCTGGGTATCATCAGCGTAATTGTATATACTGCAGTCCATCTGATTCAGTGATGAAATGAGGGGCTGCAGATATGCATTGAACATCAAGGGTGACAGGGCCGAGCCTTGTGGGACTCCGCAAGTGATCTTTGCTGTCTCTGATATCAGATCATCCAGTTGTACTCTTTGAACCCGTTCACCAAGGAACGAGGTCAGCCAGGCATGGGCCGTGCCCTGGATACAGAAGTCCCACATCCGCGACAGTAGTAGGTCATGATTGACCGTATCAAATGCCGCGGAGAGGTCAAGCAGCACCAGGGCACACGGGTCTTTTTTGTCTGCTTTAAGTCGCAGATCGTCTAGCACGGAAAGCATGACCAATTCCGTGCTATTGTGGGCCCTAAAGCAGGCCTGGTTGGGCTCCAGCAAGGAATTGATCTCAAGATGGTGAGAGAGGCTAGGCAGTACATGCTGCTCCAGTATGATGTTTATTTGTGCCTACTGTTTGAGGGGGTGCTGTGCAGATGGAAAGCTTGCCAACTGGTGCATATTGTGTATCTCTTCTGTGAGAGAGGGAAAGTTGCACTGTCGATGCCCATCTGTGCCTGCCTTCTTAGTAGCCATTGCACTGCTGATGGAGTACTGCATTTATTCTGCGAGGGAGGGAAGCTTGTACTTGAGCTTCCCGTGTATTGCTTTATAAACATTAGCCTCTCCCACTGTTCTGTACCTCTACCTGATTGTGCTGTGGTGAGACGGTTGGTCCCCATCAGCTCTGAAGAACATCAGGAGGGGGGTGCCATCTTCTATTTCTGTGTATTCTAGGGTAAGGAAATGCCATAGGATGGCCCTCAAATAGCAGTGTGTGTGTGTGTGTAGAAAATAGATGTTTTTCTTGAGAAAACATGTCAAGATATGGATAACAATTTGTGAAATATGAGTATGTTCTCTTTTTTCTTCTTTACTTTTAGATAATTGTGTGGCTTTCCTGAAGAAGGCGTTGTATACGCCAAAACGCGCGTCGAGTTAATAAAGATATTGCCACTTTTTAACCCTTTATTAATATATATTGATTGAATGTGATGTTATATATTGTGTTGCATTTTTTAAATGTGTTGTATGAATATCATTTGTTTAGATAATATGAGAAGAAATTATTAAAACGGTAACAACTTTGAATATATTTTTTCCGTCTTCCTTGGTCTTCTTAATGTCATAGACACTGTGCATATTGTTTGCTTTATTGATATTGCCTAGGAGTTTTCGTCACTACCAATCAGTTCGAGGCAGCCCAGGTGCACCATCTAGAGGCGAGACCGAAAAACGAACACAAGTGCAGGATCCAAACAAAACCAATCCATCTGGTGTCCAAGGCTATTGGCCAACGCATTCTGTCAATATCTGTTAATTCTTTGCTATACCTGCAAGCTGTCGATAATCGGCCTCCCAGCTCTTGATGAGATAAAATCAGTGTTAGCATCAGTTTGTCAGCATTAGTTTGTGACCAAAGCTATTCTGATTCTGTTCGTATTTAGAGATGATTAGCGTCCTAATATTATTGCAGCGATTCAATTCCTTTCCACACAAACCCTATTTCTTATACGTTAATGCGATAGTCATCTTTTCAATGTTTCCCTCCTCGCGGCAATGCAGTGCATCTAATCATGTGGCAGTCTAAAATGGTCTACATCTGCGGCATTTACTAAACAAGCATTGGCATAGCAATATATCTCGTCTTTGGGACCTTATAAGTGTTTAGCTATGCAACAGTTGATTTTGTTGCACCAAGGATATTGCGCTGGATAACTAAGTATTGGCGAAATTTGTGAATTTGCGATCCGCGAATTCGTGCGAAAGGGAACTCGCAATTCACAAAATTCGCGAATTCGTGCGAATTTGCGAATTTGCTGTTTTTGCCAGTTCGCGAGGGTTTTGTACAAGTTCGGGAATGCGAACTTACTTGTGTGGTCGCAACGGTCGTGACCATGTTGTTTCTACGTGTCCAGCCTGTTTGCGACCCTGTGGTTCATCGCGGCCACCCTCCGGTTCATCACAGCCACCCTCTGGTTCACCAATGCCACCCTCTGGTTTGCCACTGCCACCCTCTGGATCATCACTGCCACCCTCTGGTTCACCACTGCCATCCTCTGGTTCATCACTGCTATCCTCTGGTTCATCACCTTGTGGTTCAGCACTGCCACCCTCTGGTTAATCACTGCCACCCTCTGGTTCATTACTGCCACCCTCTGGCTCGCCACGGCCACCCTCTGGATCATCACTGTCCCCCTCGGGTTCATCAAAGCACCCTCTGGTTCACCAGTGCCACCCTTTGGTTCATCACTGACACCCTCTGGTTCATTACCGCCACCCTCTGGTTCACCACTGCCAACCTCTGGTTCATATCTGCCACCCTCTGGTTCATCACTGCCACCCTCTGGTTCATCACTGCCACCCTCTGGTTTGCCACTGCCACCCTCTGGATCATCACTGTCCCCCTCTGGTTTATAACAGCACCCTCTGGTTCATCACTGCCACCCTCTGGTTGATCACTGCCATCCTCTGGTTCATCCCTGCCACCCTCTGGTTCATCACTGCCACCCTCTGGTTTGCCGCTGCCACCCTCTGGATCATCACTGTCCCCCTCTGGTTTATCACAGCACTCTGGTTCATCACTGCCACCCTCTGGTTGATCACTGCAATCCTCTGGTTCATCCCTGCCACCCTCTGGTTCATCACTGCCACCCTCTGGTTTGCCACTGCCACCCTCTGGATCATCACTGCCACCCTCTGCTTCACCAGTGCCACCCTCTGGTTCATCACTGCCACCCTCTGGTTGATCACTGCCACCCTCTGGTTCAAGGCTGCCACCCTCTGGTTGATCACTGCCATCCTCTGGTTCATCACTGCCACCCTCTGGTTCATCACTGCTACCCTCTGGTTGATCACTGCCATCCTCTGGTTCATCCCTGCCACCCTCTGGTTCATCACTGCCACCCTCTGGTTTGCCACTGCCATCCTCTAGATCCTCACTGTCCCCCTCTGGTTTATCACAGCACCCTCTGGTTCACCACTACCACCCTCTTGTTCACCACTGTAGATTATGGGGGGAAAGCAAAGCACACCTTCCCAGCCGCAACTGAGATTAATTCATTTGGGGATGGTTAATGTGTCACTGAATTTGAGCTTCAAGTCTGGCACCTGCTTCCTTAGCTGTAAGTGCTTCCTGTTGCAGTTGAATGTTTTTTACAGGAGCATTGTGCCATACTTGTAACTATTCTCTGACCCTGCTTTGAGGGTCAGAGCAGGGTCAGAGAATAGTTGCAAGTAGGCAACTGAACTTTGGAGGGGCCCCTCAGGAAGCACTACAGGGAATGGTTACAAATTAGCTTGAACTTTTGCACCTGCTAAGTGCTTTCAGTTTTGCAAAATTCGTTTTTCTGCAATTTCGTGAGATTCGCGGGGCGCGAATTCACGCTAAATCGAACTCGCAATCCACGAATTCGCGCAAAATAGCATTTTTTTGCGTGTTCGCGGGTTTTTTTGCGTCTTCGCAAGGCGCTTGCAGCGCACCGACCGCAAAGTTACTCATGCGGTCGTACATCGGCGCGGCCATCTTGTGCGCGTTGCGTATTTCCGGTTCCGGGCGCTATTGGCAATCTCGCGTTGTGTGCGGCGCGCTATTACGAGTTCGCCTGTGTTTTTGCGTGCTCGCGGGGAAAATATCATGCGAACTTACCCACGCGGTCCTCTATGGGCGCGGCCATCTTGTTTTTCATTCATTGCTATGGTTTTTGGGCATGCTACCTTTCTATCCATATTATATCTTTGTAATCCTCTGTTTTTCTGAACTTTTTTGGGTTTTTTGCTTATTATCTATCTCTACAATTTCCTACATCTATATTTTGTGTTTTTTTTTTACTTTTTGTTACTTTATTACCTACTTTATTTCTTTCGCTCTCTCTTATTTTTTTTTCACACCTATTCTTCTTTCCTTTTTCTTGCGCCCAGGACCATGGCAAAGGGAGCCGACAAGAGGAGGAGCTACGCAACAACCAAGATGGCCGCATAGGCTCCCGGCTCCGCCGACCTCCGTCTGTCGCTAGATTATCCTGCCAGATATCCTGATTTTACGCCCGACCCCCGTGTGGATGAACTGTTGCTGAATCTGACGGTGCAGTCCCGGGAATTTTATCGCCCAGAATGACGGAGCTATGTCATGTTTAAGATCTCGGCCTAAGCCAGCTTCTGAGCCGGGGCCTTGAGTATTTGCCCATCCGGGTTGCAGTTGAATAACATCGGCCGTGTGACTTATACAGGGTCCGGTCTCCGGCAGTGGAGGATATCCTGGCATGCTTTCGGTGTTGAGTGTCTGGTCTGTTTTATATTGAAGGAGTGGTGATAATCTTAGTCTGTGGCTGTGGGGGAGGGTCCCCGTCCCCGGCGACCCGGCCGCCACTCCCCGGGTCTGCTGGGCTGGGGCCCTTGCTCGCGGTGGCGTGCTGCTGACTAATAATGCACCCTCCGCTCCCGTCCGCTCCGCCCGTGCCTCTTCTCCCGGAGAGACCCGGCTCTCTGAGGAACCCATCCATGCTAGGACCCGAGCAAGTGGAGGCGGCTTGAACGAACTGCGAGCCAACCTTAAAGACCGTCATGGCTGCCATCGAGGCACTTCAACTGCATCTGGAGACCATGGTCCATAAAATGATCGCTGGTGACATCGAAACTGGGCGACCGAGACTGGGCCCTGTTCTATCTCAGGACTTTCAAAGAACTGATTCTCTCACGATGCCCATAGTAACAGAGGATAGAGACCTCGTGCGCGATCAAGTTCTGACGCCATTGACCCATCTGCAGAATACTCACGGAATTGTTTCTTTGGGGGCATCGCCACAGTCACAATCGCTGCCGATTATAGTGGAGCTACCTGGTTTTTCATTCCTCGAGACCACGACTGGCAAACACCGAAAGTCGTTACCTTCCCTTCCCGCCCTCGCGTTTCTCTTACATCTACGATGGAAAGGATATCTTGACTGCATGTCGGTGAGGGGGATCTCATTGATGGCTGATGCTAGCAAAGACTTGATGTGCTTAACTGGTCTCATGTTAAGCTTAACTGAACTCCCTATGAACTTTGACTCTCCTGTGGCGGTGAAGGTGATATCGGACTGGGTCCGCATGAAAGAAAGGAGGGGTCAAGGGTGAGATTGCTGGACTGGGTCTGATTTCTGGACTTTTGAGACAGGGGATTTGCTAACGTAATGCTTACGGGAGGTTGGGCGGTATTCAACGTCTCCCCTATCTGGCTCTGCCAACAATTTTTTTTTGAGTACTCTGTGGTGTTAGAACAGGGGTTGTACGTTTCAGGCGGGGGGGAAAGGTGACCGGGAGTTTGTATGACATTCTCCTCCTCCATTCTTGGTTTTGTACTTTTTGTAGTTTAGTTAGTCGGGGCGACAGGCACGCTGCTAGTTGGGGTTCGGCGAAAGCCGCATGGAGGGGTGCAGGGAGGGGGGATGGGTCTCTAGTTTTGATAGTTTTTTATGGTTTCTTTCTCTCATGCTCTCCTTTCCTCTCCTTTCATAATGTTGTGGTATTATCCTGATTTCATATGTATTCCAGTATCCGGTAACCGTACTTCTTATTTCATCCTCAAGTATACGAGTGGGCTGTGTCTGAGGGTGGGCGACTACGTTGGGATATAGATTGCTTTGTTTTGCATCCTGATTTGTGCTTGCTAGCGCATGCGTCTTGGTCGTTCCCTTTAAATTGATCTGCGATTTCTTATTTTTGTACCTACCCACTTTATCACGCGGTTTGAATGTATGGCTCCGGATATTTCTGTCTCTTTTTCCTTACTTTTCGGCTGGGGGGGGGTTTAAACATAAAACGAAACCTTTGTCTTATCCTGTAATGTGTGGTGTGTTCAATGCAATGTTTATCCTGAACTGCTGCCGGACCTCAGGGTTGTCGGCTGAAGAGCCGTGTCATTTGAGAATATGGTGGATCCTATTCTTCTGTAGCTGCCGGCCCCTGCAGTTGTAGGCCCATGCTTGTAACTTTACTGAACGGTACAATAAAGGTTTTGAAATTTTTTTTACAAAAGGGAGCCGACAAGGGCAAGGGGAAGGGCCCAGCACCCCGTACCCGGCTCCCTTGTGGGCGTTTGAGGGGGGAGCTAGTCCAGGCCAGGGAGATCTTCTCTGCGGTGGAGGTGGCCGCCTTGCTGGTTTTTGTACAAGTCCACCTCCCTAAGACCGTGGCAGCAGGTGGGCAGATTGCTTCCGGCTATGGCCTCCGGGAGCGTCGTCAGCTGGCGGAGAAGGTGTGCCGGCGCATGCTGAAAGGAGTCTGGGGTCCGGCGCACCTACCAGCAAGCGACGCACCGGTGGAGTGACATCCTGGACCGGGAGCATGACATGCTCGACCTGCTAGCATTGGAGATCCCTGGCCTTGGTAAGTAGCTGTTTAATAACTACTTTTTTTTCTTTTGCTCTGTTATATTGCTGATCTATTTCTTTCCTGAAGAGTACGAATGCTGCTGTTTCGATTACATTACAGGTAAATTAATCTTTAAATAGCTTCTGTCATTGCAGGTGCTCGCCTGGTTATTGGCGTTGCTACTATGCTTACTTGTTTGCAACTTTGTACTCATTTGAGAGCATTACTGCATAATGGTAGAGACAGTAGACTCAAGTCTAGTCCTTCTTTGTACTCCTGCTGCTGCCACTTTGAAGAGATAGTGGTGGATTGATACGTTGAGTATATTATTTATTACTTGTTATAGGACAATTATTAGTGGTCTGCAATCATGATGACGGACTGTGTCTGTCACGCGACGTCCCGTGCTGCTGAGTGATGGCAGTCGTACTAGAACCTTTTTGTTGTTGGTGTAGTTAGTGAATTACATAACTTTCCTATTAGACGGTCTGCGAATCCTGCAATACTGTACTACTATCCTCCTAGTTGACCAGATCAGATGCAATTGTTGTTAATTTGTTTCCCCGACATAATTTTAGATTGTGTTCAAAGAAATCAAATATTTCCCAAAAAACAATCATCCATGTTGTGTTTCTTTATTTCATGTTCACCAGAAGCTCCCAGGGGCACGGCAACGACGGCGACTGAGACTCCGGTGGAAGAAGGTGGACAGGATCAGTGCCTTGCAGGCTCTTCTGCTGGCCCCAGTAAGTTGTTCTATTGTTATATTAATACTTATACTTCCCTAACATTTACAGCTCCTATTCATTAGAAACTGTTTCCTAATAATTCTATGTTTTACAAAATAGTCTTTGATCTTCTTCTAATGTAGACTACTTTCTACATTCTTATCCTGCCTTTACCATCACTCTCTGTGCTAATTACTATTTACGATTATGAGTCGGTCTGTGTAGGTAGCTAAGCTTGCCCAGTCGGCAAACGGTGTGAAACAAAACTCTGATCCAGCAATAGCTCTAGGCACTGAGTGCAGTCCTCTGGGTTGCCCTTGCTGTCTATTCCAGTCTTCTTAATGTAAGTGCTTTGACAATTTCCAACAACAAAATGTCATTGTTTACACCAAGTAAAAGGTGGCAGTTGCCTTTTTGATTTGAGAGGAGCACATCCCATACCACTAGTGTTTCAGGGACTATTCTGCACATAAAGAAGTATGGACAAGACAAATAGGACATTGTTGATGATAGGTGCAGTTCGACTTTCGACATAGCTCAGTCCGAACAGAAGTTGAACCCCCAATCCCCTGACCGACTATCTAGTGTGTCTGACCAATGATTTTACGACCCAGAAGAACAGAAGAAGACTACCGCCGAGTCCCGGCCTATCTGAGTCACTGAAACATGACTGCCAAGTGCAGTAGTTCAAACCCTTCCGCTCATTCACTCGTGAACAAAAACCACACAGTGTTTGTTAGTTTTAAAGTTGTATTTTCAATTAAGAAATGAAAACATTATTTTTTTTATTTTTAATAGCGTAGTATTCTTTGCGAGCAATGGTGATGGATGAAAACGACGTTAAAGTTTAAACAACATTACCATGAATTAAATTACTATGACTCAAATTTAATAATAGTTAACAGACACATGACATTATTAGAATAACTGTGCTGAAGCCCCCACCTTCTTTAAAGTACTTAAAGTACTGCTGGTGATGACTTACTAGTAGTTGGTGAATCGTCTGGCAGAAGGGCAATGGAATCTTCTTTCTGTAATGAGAAAAATGGTGCACGTTAAGCAAGCATTCATCAGTTGTCATAAGAAGAAGTGTAGCATTTAATGGAATAAGCATATAAAAGGTTAACACTTCGTCCCCAAAACCGTTACTTTTTTTCAATCCCAGTAATAAAAAATGTGTTATGTAACATTTTCTTCCATTACGAGATAAAAAAGGGGGTTGTGTATGGCATCTGAAAATATGACGGGCCCGATTCACACAATGAACTTAAGACTAAATCCTAAACTTACTACTATTTGGTATTCACAGAATGCACTTACTACTTTCGGGATTCACAGAGTGAACTTACTACTTTCGGGATTCACAGAATGAACTTACTACTTTCGGTATTCACAGGATAGATTTAAGACTACTAACTTTACGTCCGCACTCGGGCCGGAAATTCCACCCTGGAGGCGGAGTTTTCGGCCCAGAGGCGGAGTTTCTGGCCCGGAGGTGGAGCTTCCAGCTTGGGGCGGAGTTTCCAGACCGGAGGCGGAGCTTGCGGCTTGGAGGCGGAGCTTCCGGCTCGGAAGTGGGGATTCAGCCATGGCTGAAATCTCCACCTCTGGGCCGCAAGCTCCGCCTCCGGGCCGGAGCTCCGCCCCTAAGCCGGAAGCTCCGCCTCTGGGCCGGAAACTCCGCCTCCGGGCCGGAATTTCCGGCCCGAGTGCGGACGTAAAGTTAGTAGTCTTAAATCTATTCTGTGAATACCGAAAGTAGTAAGTTCATTCTGTGAATCCCGAAAGTAGTAAGTTCACTCTGTAAATCCCGAAAGTAGTAAGTGCATTCTGTGAATACCAAATAGTAGTAAGTTTAGAATTTAGTCTTAAGTTCATTCTGTGAATCGGGCCCGACATGTTTTTCCTAGACGTCACAACATCTGATGCAGCACAGATGACCACCAGTGCCGGGGCCAGCAGTGCGGAGGGGTCCACTCTGGATGCGGCGGCGCCAACAGGAGGAGCTGGGGGGGGAGACTCAGCGGCGGCGGACGGTGGTAAGTTATTATACTCCTTACTCATTGAAATGTTTTTGAGTAGGCTCGCAAAGGAGTGTATGATGTACTGTACAGTAGTACACAGTACACTGGTATAAGTAGACTGTACTGTTGAGAACAGTTACTAATTTAGAACTACTTTTTGGGCTACTATCACGGAGAAGACAGTCAACCTTGACTTGTAATAGCATTAGCTGCGGTAGTTCTCGGATAACCAATGGCCCCCTCTATTTCACTTCAACTCAGCTGGCAAATTTTTATTGTGAAGCCAAAGTCATATCAGATGTACTTTAGGGATGTGAAGAATGAAAAGTTAAAGAAGGGTGAAACGAAGGACGAGTGAGTCTTAATATTTATGACTGTAAAGAATGCTTTTTTTTAATGCAATTCAAGATAAGAAGAAGGCGGTTTCCAAAATATAATGAAACAGGTGTTAGTTGGTTGTTGACAAAAAGAAATTTTGGTACATTTGAGACATTAAGAAGAATCATAGACGTACTTTGGAAGCCTGGATGTTATCTTCTTTATCCTCATCGATAGCAGAGGTGTATGATGTAGTAGAGCAGACGCTGAGTGGATGAAGTATGGCCAGTAGCAGTGCCACCCCTATAGAAAAGTAAGACATTCATATCCCCACTTGCATGTACTGCTTAAAGTACTGCGAGTCTGCATCATCATGGCCTGTGTCTGTATTTCTTGGGTGAAAGCTGAGTGAGCTGCCATTATGGCGGCTACCACAAGTTCACGTACCAGTAATTTATTTTGCAACACAAGAGAAAAAAAGTAAAAAAGGCCTTTTTTTAGTACTCTCTGACTATGTATGTAGTAGTGAGTCCACCCATAGTGCTGCTAGTGGAATTCCTGAAACTCCCAGTAATGTCACAGGCTTACAAAGACGGCGGAAAGATACATGCCAAAATGTTATACTGTTACAACAGGTATCTGTGCACACGTCACCTTTTACAGATTTAAATGCTGTAGGTAATCAAACAACACAACCAATAGACAAACAATGTGGAATTAGTCTTGATAGAAGTTTTTCTTCAATTCAGATTTTATCCACCACGCCCAGCCAACACGTGTTTCGTCAGGGCTAGTAGCCCACGACTTCATCAGGGCTCCCGCAGGCAGCGGTTCCAAAGCTATTGCCACAATGGCTATGTGCTCTCAGCCGGTTCTAATTCCGACCCGGCTACCGGGTACTGTGGAGGTTCTCGCTGATTCGTCTCAGCCGTCCGTGTGATGGTTAATACCAAAGATGCGACACACCATAGGAGTATCCGTGTGCGCGGCAGGTTAAGCCGTACTGCTTTCCAGCGTCTCCGCGTGTAAATGCGGAAGTCATTTACACGCGGAGACGCTGGAAAGCTGAGACGTCTGAGACGAATCAGCGAGAACCTCCACAGTACCCGGTAGCCGGGTCGGAATTAGAACCGGCTGAGAGCACATAGCCATTGTGGCAACAGCTTTGGAACCGCTGCCCGTGGGAGCCCTGATGAAGTCGTGGGCTACTAGCCCTGACGAAACACGTGTTGGCTGGGCGCGGTGAATAAAATGTGAATTGAAGAAAAACTTCCATCAAGACTACTACCACATTGTTTGTCTATTGGTTGTGTTGTTTGATTACGTACAGCATTTACTCTGTAAAAGGCGACGTGTGCACAGATACCTGTTGTATCAATTATGTTTGGATCTTGGTCCTAATTGGAGGTTTAGGTTCTTCCTCCTATCTGGTGCACCCTCAAAATAGTGGTTAGAAATTATAAATAACGTCACACAGGGGAGGCGCCAGTTGTGGATCGACAATCAAAAAAAACCTGGTCCGTTATCTTCAAAATGTTATACTGTGTTTGCTACTTGCTGGTGTTACTGATGCTGGTGTTACTGAGTGTCAACTTTCTGTTGAATTATTTTGACTTTATGTTAAAGACTATTGGCTACAGTATTTTTCTTTCTTTCTTCATAGATGCTACTCCAAAAAAGCTCACCCGTAAGGAGATGGCTGTCCGGGCCAGGGCCCGTAAGCTGGAGGCTATTTGTGCCGAGTATCACCGGTTGTGGGCTCGGGAGCATGAGGACACTACAACAACCAGTCCATCCTCCTCCACTGCCCCCGGGTCCACCCGCCCCAAGCCTCCAGCCAAACGGAGCCGTGGCCCGATAGCCTCCCGCCGCCGCCGCACAGCAGCAAGAACAACAGCTGCCCCCCCCAGAGCCTGGATGGCACGTGTGCGCCGCCTCCGAAAGCGAGTGGACAACCTGGAGCGGTTGGGCGAAAAACATCAGCGCCAGCTCCGGGACCTCCGCAAAGAGCTGCGGGACGTCCAGCACCAGCTGTCCACACCACGCCACCGGAGGCAGTGACTGTCCCTTGCCCCTTTTTTAAAGACTGTTGGGGGGGGGAATTGGGTTTTTGGGAAAGGGGACTTTTTGATTTTTGGACATTGGTTTGGTTAGGGAGGGGGGGTGAGTTGGGGTAATTTTTTTTATTTTTGTGACAACAACATCAATAATTTATATTTCTTAATAATTATATTTTTCATACCAAAACACAGTGTACACGCTCATATTATTTTGTGTGGGGGTTGGCGGTGGTTACTGGACGTTTGGTTTTTCAAACTTACCAGCATGAATTAAACATCTTGTCCTGAAATGTACCAAAATGCAAGTAACCGACTTAGTCAATGCAGTAGCCCAACTACTGTACTTTACTAGTAGTACTGTCAGTCTCTGCTCTCCTCCCAACTTAGTCCTAGCCCATTATTCTACTACCTCTCCAATATGCTTATCTTACCTGTGATTTGTGAATCACGGTTGGTGTATAAGGTTGGTTGTTGACTTGAATCCTCGACGGATGCAATATCATTGTTGTGCTGGTAGCAGTAGTGGTACACACTGGCAGTATCATCATATGAAAAAAAAGGAAATGAAACATTGAGTGGGCTGAGCGTAGCATTAGAAACAGTACATTAGATAGTACGGTAGAGAACAGTGCCCTAAATTGTAGCCTAAGCAGTGTTAAATTAATGTAAATATAAGAAGTAGTTGCGTGGAGTTGGACTGCTATAAGAAATTAAGGCAAAGGACACGTCATCAACGTAAGGTAAGCATTAAGCATTTGATTGTTCACTTCGTGTAGGAGGAGGATGTTCTTATCAATCAACGATGGCGCACATGAACTTCTGATTCTAATGATTTTGGCTGCTTTGACCTTATCCTCCCCAGCAAGTGTGTGGAATTTATTGTTGTTGTCAGTCACACCACAATGAAATACCACACAGCCCGGGGGAAGAGGGTTAGGGTTTGAAAATTGGATGGGAATGGGTTTTTTTGGGAAAGTTTGGTAGAGAGGAAAAAAACACAGCATGGACAGTCAAACGACAAATGAAGAGAAACAAATTTTTGGATTTGAACTACGAAGAAACAAGTTGAGAGTACAGGGCTGCAGTCATTACGCAATTTCACTTGCCTCTCTGCCCTCAGAGAGAATAAACACTTAGAACATTAAATTACTGTTAAACATAGCAAAAAATAGCAAATTTAGAAGCAGAGAGAAAAGAAATGCAGATTCACACTCATAGAAGTTCACAGCAATAACATTACTTAAAAGATAAGTAGAAATGAATGGATACTGTTACTGTATGTTGTTGTAATTGTCCTGTTGAATTTGGGAAGTTGCATGCATCAAGCAATTCCTCTTATTTGCGGTACTCCTCCGTTCCATCTGACGCTCCGTCGATCAATGTTGGTGACCACCAGCAGACACCCTGTCCACTGCCTGCCTGGCAGATGCTGAATTGCGTGTCGCTAATGTGAAGCCTGACTTCATCCTTTTTTCCATTGCACAGGGTGAAAGCCGCCCTGTAAATGTTGATGCAAAAAGAGGAAGTGATATTAAAACACCACTGAGAAAAAAATATAAGGCACATACGCTGTGTATTGCAAAAAGTCACACTTTCAGTTTCAGAATCGACAGTACAATAGTTTCGAAAGGGCGTACTCTGAGTCTCCTTTTGAAGGATAAATAAGTATGGGCGAATTTTGCGGATCTTTCCCCTCAAGCTAGGTGTAGTGTAAACTACGATTTTAGAACAAAATTAGACCTTCCCAGCAGTGCTCCGAGACCCTTAAACACCGACGCTAAAATGTAGATTACAACCAATCAGACCACAAAAAACGTGCGATACTGCTACATGCCTGAGGCCTATTTGAAAATGGTGACAAAACGTACTTTGAAAGTAAAGTAGGCCCAAATCCCCCCTTTCCCACCATGGATTTTCTTCAAACCACTTGCAACCAAAATTAGACATTTCTCGACAAGTGCTCAAAGAGTAGACCCCAGAACCCAGTTGCCAAAATCTCGAACTCCCCCAAACACATGCAATACTGCTAACCCTAACGAGCCCTAAGTTAAAAATAGTGTCAAAGGCTTTATTCTCTTAGGCCCTAACTCCACTTTGCCACCATGGATTTTCTTCAAACCTCTTGCAATCAAAAGTATCCATACCCAGCGTTGGTCCAATACCCCAAAACCCACCCACAAACACCAGGAACCCCCCCAAACAGCCCCCTGAAAACGCTAAAGTGAGCAAAATGCCTGAAAATGGAAAAACTTTTTCACCTCCGATTTTCTCCAAACCACTTTTATCCGGTATTAGACCTTCACAGCAATGCCCCCAGGCCCGTCAACCCTGGCGGAAACAAGTTTAACACCCCCAAACAGGCAAAAAGCAAAAGTACAAAAACGGGGACTTAGAAATATTTTGCCCTACTTCCAAAATCACTCCGAGCGCGCTCTACAGCTAGGCCCTAACTCCCCTATGCCACATTATGGATTTCCGTCTAACCTCTTGCAATCAAAAGTATCCATACCCAGCGTTGCTCCAAGACCCCAAAACCCACCCTCAAACACCAGGAACCCCCCCAAACGGTCCCCCGAAAACGCTAACGTGAGCGAAATTCCTGAAAAGTTAAAAACTTTTTCACCTCCAATTTTCTCCAAACCACTTTTATCCGGTATTAGACCTTCACAGCAATGCCCCCAGGCCCGTCAACCCAGGCGGAAACAAGTTTAACACCCCCAAACAGGCAAAAAGCAAAAGTACAAAAACGGGGACTTAGAAATATTTTGCCCTACTTCCAAAATCACTCCGTGCGCGCTCTACAGCTAGGCCCTAACTCCCCTATGCCACCATGGATTTCCGTCTAACCTCTTGCAATCAAAAGTATCCATACCCAGCGTTGCTCCAAGACCCCAAAACCCACCCTCAAACACCAGGAACCCCCCCAAACGGTCCCCCGAAAACGCTAACGTGAGCGAAATTCCTGAAAAGTTAAAAACTTTTTCACCTCCAATTTTCTTCACACTACTTTTATCCGGTATAAGACCTTCACAGCAATGCCCCCAGGCCCGTCAACCCAGGCGGAAACAAGTTTAACACCCCCAAACAGGCAAAAAGCAAAAGTACAAAAACGGGGACTTAGAAATATTTTGCCCTACTTCCAAAATCACTCCGTGCGCGCTCTGCAGCTAGGCCCTAACTCCCCTTTGCCACCATGGATTTTCTCCAAACTACTTGCAATCAAAAGTATCCATACCCAGCGTTGCTCCAAGACCCCAAAACCCACCCACAAACACCAGGAACCCCCCCAAACAGCCCCCCGAAAACGCTAAAGTGAGCGAAATTCCTGAAAATGGAAAAACTTTTTCACCTCCGATTTTATCCAAACCGCTTTTATCCGGTATTAGACCATCACAGCAATGCCCCCAGACCCGTCAACCCAGGCGGAAGCAAGTTTAACACCCCCAAACAGCCAAAAAGCAAAACCACAAAAAGTGACATTTAGAATTATTTAGCCCTCAATCCAAAATCACTCCGTGCGCGCTCTGCAGCTAGGCCCTAACTCCCCTTTGCCACCATGGATTTTCTCCAAACCACTTGCAATCAAAAGTATCCATACGCAGCTTTGCTCCAAGACCCCCCAACCCCCCCCCAAAGACCAGGAACCCCCCCAAGCAGGCCCCCGAAAACGCTGCAGTAAGCCAAATGCCTGAAAATGGAAAAAAAATTTCACCATGGATTTTATCCGAAACACTTTTATCCGATATTAAACCTTCCGAGCTATGCCCCCAGACCCCTGTAGCCACCTGCCCAAAAGCAGAACACCCCCAAACAGGCAAAAAGCAAAAATGGGCCTACCTTCAATTCAGCCCAAATACGCTCAGCAGCTAGGCCCTAACTCCCCTTGTCCACCATCGATTTCCTGAAAAACAAATGTAATCAACATTAGACTGTACCAGCAGTGCTCCCAGACCCCAAAACCCACCCACAAAAATGTAGAAGCCCCCCAAACAGCACCCCAAGGACAGGCAAGTGAGCAAAAACGCAAAAACTTTTTCACCTCCGATTTGGTCCAAAACACTTGATTCCGATATTAGACCTTCCGAGCTATGCCCCCAGACTCCTGCAGCCACCCGCCCAAAAGCAGAACACCCCCAAACAGGCAAACAGCAAAAATGGGCCTACCTTCAATTCAGTCCAAATACGCTCTGCAGCTAGGCCCTAACTCCCCTTTTCCACCATGGATTTCCTGAAAAACAAATGCAATCAACATTAGCCTGTGCCAGCAGTGCTCCCAGACCCCAAAACCCACCCACAGAAACCTAGAAGCCCCCCAAACAGCCCCCCAAAACCATGCAATACTGGTATATTCAAAACATGGCAAATTGCGCTGTTTTCAGCACTTCCACTACTTAGATCCTCTTGAAACTCACATGGACAGTCACTTGTTCCAGCGATTCACAAGAATCTCAGCAAGGCAAAGCAAAATCGAACCTCTGCGCTCTTTGAAGAAGAAGAAGAAGGAAGGTCTACGACTAGTTTTCACTTAGTTTTCACCCAAACACACGTGCCCGCAAAACACCCAAAAAGGCCAAAATTCTGCCAATTCTGGACCAAAGAACACCAAACCCCCCTAAAACATTGCCAACATCATTATGAACGAGCCAATGTTAGAAATGGGATCCCTGGCCGGCCAGGGCTTGCGCCAAAGTCCGTCAGAGACCACCACTTCCACGTCAGGGCAAGGGAGTTACGCACCAAGATAACCCCTGCTCACCCCTTGGTAACGTAGCACGAGCAGTAAGGCTAAACTCTGAGGCAATGTGAGTTAAGTGTTTGCGCATGCACCCCCAGCAACAACACCCAAGGACCACCACAAAGGAAACTCCACACAAGGTTATGTATAAAAATAGCCTTTGTATTACACCAAAACACATTAGATAAAAACACACACTTCACAATGTGCCAACAGGCACGGGCAGAATTTACAGGGGATATGTACAAGACAGGGCCACCTGTACCACAGTCAGGAATCAGCACTTTTATAACTAGAAATACTGTTAGAATTAGCACTTAGAACATAGAGTATAAATCACTTTAGCACACAACCAGTAACTACTGGTAACCGGTAAGTACCACCTACGCAACCCTAACCACCTTAGGAGAATATTACGCAGGGAACCAGGACCTCACAGGGAACACCTGTACTAGGAGAAAACAACCAACTAAATATCACCGTACATTTAGGGGTATAGGCCTGGGAACAAAACACATGATGCATAAACATACATTCAGCGGTGTAAGAACAAGGCACATGATGCATAAAACACATTCAGAGGTGCAGCACAGGAGAACACATGATGCATAAACAACACATTCAGAGGTGTAAGAACAAGGCACATGATGCATCAAAACACATTCAGAGGTGCAGCACAGGACTTACATCAAAGTCCAGGTTGCGCCACTGCACCAAAACCTAAACGTAGCAGCTGCCCACTACTTGCTGGGCAGCTGAGGACAGGGACAGAACAGGGCCTAAACGCTGAGGCAAATGGATAGGGGGAGTCTGGAGGAGGAGTATAAAGGAGCATGATTGAGTTGTGAACTTGTGAACCTCAGGAATGCAGACTGAGGCACCTTCAAATCAATAAGGAATATAAGATGAAGACAGTGCTGCTGATGGACTTGTTGTGATTAGGTGATTAGAGTTTTGTTGTGGTAAAAGCTGCAAAACAAAGAAAGACACACAGGAATAAAAGTGAATAAGGACGAAAAAAAGGAAGTCATTTTCAGGGCTCGGTGTCAGGGAAGTAGAGCTCGTCCTCCAACTCCATGATTTGAGACGGGAGTAGGTCAGGTAACAGAGAAGAACTTCCGTCACCTAAGTCGGTGTCCTCTTCTTCCTGCGTGCATTCACGTACTTTGTAATCTGGTGGTATCAAGTGCTGATTCATCTGATCAGTGTTGACCTCTCCACATTTCTGGCCGAGAGGCGGGACCTTTTTGAAGTTACAATGGCACCAGTAGTACTGAAAACACATTCAGAAGACACGCTTGCGAGTGGGCAAGACAAATAATTTAGAGCCAGGTTGGCGATCAGTGGCCATAGAGCCATTTTCCTGTACCAATACAGCAATGGGTTCGTATGAACAAAGACCTGTGTTGGCTCATCCAGATAGGCCTGCACCATCAACTCAAGGTTCTCCACGGTTGCTCCACTTTGCGTACCATCTGTGGCCTTCTCAGCACTGGAACGAACAAACCCTTGATGAGTTAGCCAATCCGCTTCCGACAATATTATGGCTGGGCCTGGTGCAGGTGAGGATGATGATTGGGTTGCTGCTGGTGTCGTTAACGGCTGTGAGGGAAAGTGACTCCTTTCGGCCACAGATTCAGAAGTGGAACTTGACGCTGGATCGCCTGCTGATTCAGTTGGACTTCTGACGGCTCCTTGAATTCTCTGCCGATCTTTTTCGAACCGTCCGGCTGACACAGCTATCCAATGTTTGTACTTTGAAACATCTGCCTCATCATAAGGAATGAATGCTTTGCTAGCCACTGCCTTTTTGTACCGTGGATCCAGAATAGTGGCACAAATGTAATGTTGTTCTGTATGTATCTTTTGAAGCCTTTCATTGGCAACTAGGCAACTTAATAAGTTCTCCGCCAACAGAAATGCAGCTTGCTTTCCACCATCATCTCGCAACGTTGAAGACACCGCCTTCAGTTGGTGCTCTAACATGCGCAACAATGGGATAGCTTTGCTCAAAGAACAGTCCTTCCTGCTGACTTTACACGTGAAGACCTCAAAAGGACGAAGCATGTCTGTCAGGCTTTTAACTAGCTGCCATTCCTCCAACTCTAGCCTCAGGTCAATAGAACCTACTGTAAAGATATAGTCATTGATTACCATGCACTGCTCATACAGACGCTCAAGCATGTAAAAGGTTGAGTTCCAACGTGTTGCCACCTCCTGGATGAGTCCTTTGACTGGCACTTTACGTACATGCTGAATGCTCCTCAGCTGCTTCTGGGCCTTAAAAGAATGGCTGAAATGTGTGCAGATTCTTCGGCACATAGACAGTAACTTCTTGACTTGGGGTTCAGTTTTCAAGAAATCTTGAACAACCAGGTTTATACAGTGCGCCAAACACGGCACTCTGAAATAGTCACCGTCCTGCATGGCCCTAACTATATTACTGCCATTATACGTGGAAACATAACCAACTATGCGATTTCTTGGTTGCAGCCATTCAGAGACCTAACTTTTAAACTCATCCAAAATGTTTTTTGCAGTATGACTTTTCTCCATGGCAAACATGGCTAATGTTGCATGTTTCCGAGAAGCTTGAAAAACTGTGTCCAGGTCAACAACTGCACTTGACTTGTCTCTAACCCCTGCAAAAGACCCTGCAAAAGAGACCAAGTGTGCAGTGATGCACATGTAATCAAGGGCTTGGCAACTGGTCCACATGTCTGTTGTCAAGTGGATAGTGTGAACAGCACTCTTCTGCAAAGCTGCCCCAATCACCTCCAGCACATCTTGATGTAGTCCTGGAACCGCAACTCTGGCAAAATATGACCGGCTAGGAACCTTCCATTTAGGGCAGACTGTTGCCACTAATTCTAGAAACCCCACCCCTTCCCCGAAAGAAAAAGGGAGAAGGTCCAGCGCTAGCATTTTAGCCAGCTTTGCGTTAAACAGACGTACCGTTGGGTGGTTGCGTTCAAATGGCGCCTCCGACCAGAACATTCCGCTAATGGTGGGCTGGATCATTTTACGTGATGATGATGATGATGACCTCTTCAAACCAGTTAGGCCCATTGATGTAGTTTTTCGCATAGGTGTCTCTACAACACTCTTAGTGTGCCTCAAAGATGTTGCAGGGGTAGAGGGCGATACCACTGCAGTGCTGCTGCCGCCCGAACTGGGTGTACCAGAAAAAATGTCTGTCGCTTCTTCACTTCCCCCCTGCACGATCAGATTCTCGTCATCATCAGATGCAATATCAAGGGATACATTTGGATTTGTTTTTCTTTTGGCTTCCTCGATCTTCCTCATGTGTGCTTCCCACTGGATAGGGTGGTGTTGCTTGAGATAACCTCTCTGGCCTCCGGTGCCATAGTTGGTACCAAGCTTACCCCGACTAACGGATGCTTTACAAATCGAACAAACGACCATGTTTTCCGCCTTTGCGCTAACAGTAAAGAAGTCCCAAACTGGGGACTGGTGATGTCTGCTGAAGGTGAAGGTGCTACTTTGACTTTCAATGCCAGATGAAGTGGAGGATGGGCGTGGCTGAATTAGTTTCTGTTGTTCACTTACAGCACCACTACTTGAGGTCGAGCTGGATGGAGGTCCATGCCGGCCCTTCTGACTAAAAAAGATGGAAGCTGTAGGTCGTGTTGGTGTTGTAGTTAACGCTGGTGGTACAGTGCCACGCCGCCCATATCCCGCTCAGCCACCATTCGGGCTAGGTTTAAAATGTCTGTCTGCTGCATGCCAGCTGGGGCTGGAGTGACGACTGTGATGACTGGGTCATCGTCAAACTGTTCATCAGCAGCAGAAGATACCACTTCTTGTTCGTCGTCATCACCCATAAGTGGAAGCTTTGCGGGAGCCTTCCTTTTAGGCTTAGCTACCTTTGTCGGCTCATCATGGGGTGACTCACTCTCAGACTGCATTGGTGGGTTCCAATCAACATCAGCATCATCAGAAGGAAGGGGGCTTGAAGAAGAACTTCTAGTATCACTCCTTGACCTTTTTCTTGCTGGGGATCTGGAAGACAATGGATAATCATCATCAGGAGAAGTGGCTTCCTCGGATACCTCCTCTTGAATAGCAATTTCCTGATGTGCCCCTACTTCTGGAGGAACAAGCGTTGTAGGCAGTTGTGCCGCTCCATGAACCTCTAGTTGCACCTCTCCATGCACCTGTCCATGCGCCTCTCCTTGCGGTTCTACTTGCACCTCTCCTTGCGGCTCTACTTGCGGCTCTACTTGTGCCTCCCCTTGCGCCTCTCCATGCACCTCTCCTTGCCCATTTACTTGCGCTTGTACTAGTTGCACCTGTGGTTGTCGTTGCGGCTGTGGTTGTTGAACACTCGTCAGCTGAGTTACACCCGGCGTTGATTGGATGGTACTTTCTTGTGATGAGCCAAGATCACTGGTCGATGGTGATTCAACAACCAAAGTGGCTGCCGCAGCAGCACTCATGGTGGTCTTGGACCTAACTTGGCATGGTGGCACTGAGCCCAATGAAGCGGAGGTGCTGCTTCCAGCTTGGTCCCCGGCGGACACCGCTGCTGCTGCAGGCGTAGTTTTTTTTTCCCCAAAAAAGGTGTCGGTGGGCACACCAGTCTCCTTGGTAGGTGGTGCCACTTGCTTCTTCTGCTCCTTCTTATTGGCAGTGGCACTAGCGACTTTTCTCGCTGAGGCGCTACGGCCAACTTTCTTTGGGGCCATCTTCTTGAGATGTCAGAATAGCAGGCCGTAGTTGCACGAGTTGCAGAGTTGTCCTGTCTGTGGCCACACGTGACGTCACGTGACGTTGTGCTGCACACACCGCTGCAGGACTTCCTCCTGGCACTGGTGGTTCTCTTGTGCACCTAAAAGCAATAGAAGCCAGAGGAACATCAGTTATACACCCCAAAAAGTCGAAAAATACTCAAAAATCCCCACAATCCCATGCCATCCATGCCCTCAATGATGTTTAAATTCAAGACACCCCAGAGAAAGACTAGGCCCATGCACCACTGAGTACCCCTGGGCATAATGGTTGAAAGCAAGGCAAAGTGGGTGCAGACCTGAGCACACTGCCTGGCTTCAAAATGGCCCCTTGACCCCCACCACATGGCCAGGCCCAGCCTGTCCCAGGCCTCAAAATGGCCCCCACCCACCCACATGGCCAGGCCCCAACACCACCCCAAAAAGTCAAACAACACTCACAAATCAACACAATCCCATGCCATCCATGCCCTCAATTATGTTTAAATTCAAGACACCCCACAGAAAGACTAGGCCCATGCACCACTGAGTACCCCTGGGCATAATGGTTGAAAGCAAGGCAAACTGGGTGCAGGCCTCAGCACACTGTCTGGCTTAAAAGTGGCCCCTTGACCCCCACCACCTGGCCAGGCCCTGCCTGTCCCAGGCCTCAAAATGGCCGCCACCCACATGGCCAGGCCCCAACACCACCCCAAAAAGTCGGAAAACACTCAAAAATCACCACAATCCCATGCCATCCATGCCCTCAATGATGTTTAAATTCAAGACACCCCAGAGAAAGACTAGGCCCATGCACCACTGAGTACCCCTGGGCATAATGGTTGAAAGCAAGGCAAAGTGGGTGCAGGCCTGAGCAAACTGCCTAGCTTCAAAATGGCCCCTTGACCCCCACCACATGGCCAGGCCTCAACACCACCCCAAAAAGTCGAAAGACACTCAAAAATCACCACAATCCCATGCCATCCATGCCCTCAATGATGTTTAAATTCAAAACACCCCAGAGAAAGACTAGGCCCATGCACCACTGAGTACCCCTGGGATAATGGTTGAAAGCAAGGCAAAGTGGGTGCAGGCCTGAGCACACTGCCTGGCTTCACAATGGCCCCTTGACCCCCACCACATGGCCAGGCCCTGCCTGTACCAGGCCTCAAAATGGCCCCGACCCACATGGCCAGGCCCCAACACCACCCCAAAAAGTCGAAAAACACTCAAAAATCACCACAATCCCATGCCATCCATGCCCTCAATGATGTTTAAATTCAAGACACCCCAGAGAAAGACTAGGCCCATGCACCACTGAGTACCCCTGGGCATAATGGTTGAAAGCAAGGCAAAGTGGGTGCAGGCCTGAGCACACTGCCTGGCTTCAAAATGGCCCCTTGACCCCCACCACATGGCCAGGCCCTGCCTGTACCAGGCCTCAAAATGGCCCCGACCCACATGGCCAGGCCCCAACACCACCCCAAAAAGTCGAAAAACACTCAAAAATCACCACAATCCCATGCCATCCATGCCCTCAATGATGTTTAAATTCAAGACACCCCAGAGAAAGACTAGGCCCATGCACCACTGAGTACCCCTGGGCATAATGGTTGAAAGCAAGGCAAAGTGGGTGCAGGCCTGAGCACACTGCCTGGCTTCAAAATGGCCCCTTGACCCCCACCACATGGCCAGGCCCTGCCTGTCCCAGGCCTCAAAATGGCCCCCACCCACTTGGCCAGGCCCCAACGACACCCCAAAAAGTAAAAAAAAACACTGAAAAATCACCACAATCCCATGCCATCCATGCCCTCAATGATGTTTAAATTCAAGACACCCCAGAGAAAGACTAGGCCCATGCACCACTGAGTACCCCTGGGCATAATGGTTGAAAGCAAGGCAAACTGGGTGCAGGCCTCAGCACACTGCCTGGCTTCAAAATGGCCCCTTGACCCTCACCACATGGCCGAGCCCTGCCTGTACCAGGCCTCCAAATGTCCCCTACCCACATGGCCAGGCCCCAACACCACCCCCAAAAAGTCGAAAAACACTCAAAAATCACCACAATACCATGCCATCCATGCCCTCAATGATGTTTAAATTCAAGACACCCCACAGAAAGACTAGGCCCATGCACCACTCACTACATCTGGGACTACTGGCTAGTGAGGCTTTACAGGCACCCCAAAATTTTAAACAAATCAACATATAACAGTGAGCTAAAATTCCATTAATCAAAAAATGACCCAGTCCTCAAGGCAACGTAGAGGTAAGTCCTGCTATAAACAGTTCTAGATCGTCCAGAGCGCTCTCTAGTTATATCCCTATTCGTAGAGATTATATCACCGTTTCAGGCTGTTGCCAACGTTAAAAATTAAGCCCATCTCTGATAAACAGAAAACCTTTCAACACAATACAGACATTCATTCAAAGGGACAACATTAAGAAAAAGGTGTGAATAGCTAGATGACACCTCACGGGCGCACCACCAATGGGGCCCCTGGTTGGTACTCACCAGGTTAGCCCTGTTCTCATCATCGGTGTCAAATAGCTTAACGCAAAACGTGTCCAAAAACCCAAAGTAAGGAACATAACAGTGAATGGTGCAGTGTACAAACAACATATATGTGACACAAGACTAACCGCATTCAACATATAACATACACTAAACTGCGCAGCAAGATATTACTCATACTTTATTGATATCTTTTTGTTGCATTGCAGTTCAACATGTAATATAAAAGGGTGAAGTATGAATACTACCTATCGCCTCATACTCAACCCGCAGCCGACATGTTTCATTGCCTTAGGTATAATATCAGGCAATTTCTTCAGGGCCAACGTATATTTACGATGTCACTGCCAGCGGTACTGTGCTTTTAGATGCTGGAAATCAAGAACATAAGACACACATATGTATATATGTGGGCATCTGCCTGTAGCAATACTGCATAATTGATATCTGCTTTGCACCCTGTTGTGGACAAAAATTGCTTTTGTCCACAACAGGGTGCAAAGCAGATATCAATTATGCAGTATTGCTACAGGCAGATGCCCACATATATACATATGTGTGTCTTATGTTCTTGATTTCCAGCATCTAAAAGCACAGTACCGCTGGCAGTGACATCGTAAATATACGTTGGCCCTGAAGAAATTGCCTGATATTATACCTAAGGCAATGAAACATGTCGGCTGCGGGTTGAGTATGAGGCGATAGGTAGTATTCATACTTCACCCTTTTATATTACATGTTGAACTGCAATGCAACAAAAAGATATCAATAAAGTATGAGTAATATCTTGCTGCGCAGTTTAGTGTATGTTATATGTTGAATGCGGTTAGTCTTGTGTCACATATATGTTGTTTGTACACTGCACCATTCACTGTTATGTTCCTTACTTTGGGTTTTTGGACACGTTTTGCGTTAAGCTATTTGACACCGATGATGAGAACAGGGCTAACCTGGTGAGTACCAACCAGGGGCCCCATTGGTGGTGCGCCCGTGAGGTGTCATCTAGCTATTCACACCTTTTTCTTAATGTTGTCCCTTTGAATGAATGTCTGTATTGTGTTGAAAGGTTTTCTGTTTATCAGAGATGGGCTTAATTTTTAACGTTGGCAACAGCCTGAAACGGTGATATAATCTCTACGAATAGGGATATAACTAGAGAGCGCTCTGGACGATCTAGAACTGTTTATAGCAGGACTTACCTCTACGTTGCCTTGAGGACTGGGTCATTTTTTGATTAGTGTCTGATTGAGTGGAGGGCGATCCAGTCTTCCTTACCCCTCTTGACTCCTAGTAGTTGAATATAGCTAAAATTCCATGACATAAATGAGAATTAAGGTAAAAAACAAATCACAGAAACAGTTGTATCATGCATCCATGACTAACCCTGGGCCTACTGGATACTGTGGCTACCCACCACAATATATATTTTGTTAAAGTTGTGAAAAAAGATTTAGAACTGTAGTTGCCTCAACTGCAATGCCCCAAACAAACAACACCAGCTTACTTGTAAAATCTCAAGTCCAAAAGTGATCCAAACTCCAAAGTCCAAAAAGTCCTCAAATACAAATCCAGCAGCAGTCACAGAAAGTAATCCTTCCAGCTCAACAGCCAAATGAAAAGTGACCAGTACATGCACAAAGCACTGGGAGTAGTCTGCTGGACAGGAACAGGAAGTTGGAGACTCTGAGGCACTTCCTTCCTCCCACCCCACCCCAAAAAATGGACTCCTGCACCAAAAAGTGCAGTCAAATGTCAATCTGAGGAGTTATTCTGATCAAAATCATCATTTTCACAAGGTTCATGCTTCCTGCGGTGGATTTCTTGTGCAGAATTGCAATTTTTGCAATTCCGGGAACGCGAGCTGTTCGAATCTCCCGCCGGAAGTCAGCTGCGCACCGTCGCTGGCTTTTATGACGTACTTGCGTTGTTAAACTCTCGTCGTGCAAGATGGCAAGCCACGATAACGTAATTGCGTTTGAAAAACTCTCGCGCGATCACGCAGCAAGATCGAAATTGGCGCCGCACATGCAAAACCTGAACAAAAACAACTCGGCGGCCTCAGAATCACGGTAAGACAACGCCGCGCACGCGATATTTTATTTTTCAAGCGCGACCAAGCAAAATAATTCGTAGCTTGCGAATTTGCGGATTATTGGGTACATTCGCGTGATTCGCGGATTGCGAAATCGTCAAAAATCCGCAAATTCGACCACGAAACGGATTTTATGCCCACGCTTAAACTAAACACAAAAAAGGTCCCAAAGGTGAGACCTATTGGCTATGCCAAAGCTTGTTAGGTTACCCTGCAATAAGTGTCAAGTACACTACCACTAACAGACATACAGACACCAATGCAAACAGAACACACACTTGCAGACCCATTTACAGTGTGTACAAGGGCTATTTACACAGGAAGGCAGGTAATGCATGAATCGGTGAATGATCAATGAGTGCATAAATTCAAGGATGGCTAGATGAATGTAACTGCAGGTGGATAAATGGATGCTTAAATGAATGGTACAGTGGGACAAACGGATGAATAGAAGAATATATGGGTAGATGAAAGGATTAGTGTAAGTGGATGATTAGATGAACTGGGTGATGAATGGTAGGTGTGGGTATATGGTTAACCCCTTCCCCCAGCCCTCCTTGTACTCACTTGCTATTAAAGCATTCATGCACTAATCCATTCAGCCATCAACGCATGGTCTACATGACTCATTCAACCATGCATCCACTCACCTATCCACCCATGCACTCGCCCATCTATGCAATGACTCATACATCCATATGCACAAGCAGTTATGCACCCATTCATTACTCATCTATCCTCTCAATCACACATCTGTTCATTCAAACACCGACTCATCTGCACATTCAACTACTCACAAGACTTCACTCCAACCAAACTCGACAATCTATAAACAAGCATTGGCATAGCCAATAGCTCTCGCTTTATAAGTGTTTAGCCATGCAATAGTTGATGTTGTTGCACCAAGGATATTGTGTTCCATAACTAAATACTTATAAGGTCCCAAAAGCGAGACCTATTGACTATGCCAATGCTTGTTTAGATATAGCAGGCAATTTATATGGAGAATTGTGTTGGTAAGTAAAATATAAGAGATGAATAAATAATATAGATGCCTAACTGCACAAGGGGTATAGAAATATCAACAAACCATCGACAGTAGTTGTCAGTAGAACGCAGGTGGTTTACTGTAACAGTACACTGCTTTGGCGCCCATTCTGAGATGTTGGATTACTAAAAGAATTCATTTCAAACTGAACACATTGGCTATTTTGCTTCATTGCTTCTTGCTATGTCGATCACTGTGGGTCAGAGGCGATTTAAGGCTGAAACTTTAGCAATTTATGAAAAATATATACATTGTGCTCAATTTGGGTGGGATGCTTATCTTGGCGCTTGTGACTACAAGTGCCCAGTTTATTTTCAAAATGGATTCATTTGTGATCTTGTTGTTAAAGACTGCAATTTCCGGATTATGAGGGAACAGAAGCACCGACTGTGCCACCAAGATTACACAGGCTGTAAATGGGGACGAGTGGAGCCGCTCTGATTTTACCGATACTAACTTAGCCGTTAGACTACATACACCTGGTCCGAAATTTGCAATGATTAATCCTCCCTTATTTTACTAAGTAGCTTGTTTCTCCACGTGCTGCCCTGTAGCGTGCATTTGTAATGCACGTTTTCATCTCTGGCAGCATCTAGGCGCGGAACAACATATATTTAATATTACCCCTCTCTGTTGCGTGTATTTTATCGACATCAAAGGATGAAAAGCTGAGAGAACCTGTCGAGATTCGAATGTGTGTGACCATGAAGTAAATAAAACACAGCACTCTAGATTGGGTGAATTATTGCAGTGAGCTGCGAGAACTGGCATTAGCCCCAGGTCCCTTATGTCCTCGTCCCATTCATTAACTAAGTAGAGATAACCATCTCCAGACAGAAAAAAAGAACAGAGGCATGCTGGGACCCTAATACTGCCCCTCCCACCGGGCGTACATAAGCAGTACATACCCAGCATCCCGTCTGTTCTTTTTTTCTGTCTGTCGACAGAAAGTTGCTGTGGTTGCTGGTGCTGCTCCTGCTGGGCTTGAGTGGCTTCCCTCTCTGGTGCTCCCCATCCGGCTGCCTGGCTGTTTGGTTGGGGTGCTGGTTGTCCTGCCTCCTGGCCTGCCGGGCTTGCTGGGAGGCTGGTTACTTCCTGGATTGGATTTTGGGTGGTCCGGCCCATTGCGGCTGGTGTGCCGGCCTCCGGGTCTCTTCCAGGTCACGGTGCGTCTTCCTGGAGCCTGGCTGTGTGGAAGTTGCGCTGTAATGGCTCCTGCCTGTCTGCCCGGCCCTGGTGTGGTTCCTGTGGTGCGACTTGGACTGGTGCGAGGGGGGGGCCCTTGTTGGGGTTCTGGAGTGTGTTGCACCGCCCTCCCTCCCGGGTAAGTCCCGCGTAGCGTTTTTTCTTTGATTCTGCACTACGTTTCATCCATTCTGGTTACGGCGGCCTTGTGTGTGGTTGTCGTTCTTGCTGTTAGTGCCTGCTATGTTTCCTTTCCAGCTCCCGATGGGGCAGTACCCTCTGGCTTTGAGTGGCGGGCCCCTGGGCTGCATGGCTTTGGGTCCCGCCGCCGGCTCCCTTCTTGTCTTGGCGACATTTGGACTTTGGGGTTCTCGCCTCTTCTTTCTGCATAATGTCAGATGCCAGGGTGTGCCTCGCTGTCTCCTGGGGATGCCGGGGGTTGGACCCGGGGCCTCATTCTTGTGGTCCTGCTGAAGACAAGGTCAGCTTGATGCCACTGTCAGAGCCCAGTTTATTGTGAGAGTTCGAGTCCTGCCAATGCTGTAAAAGTATCCCCAGGTGGTACCGTTTAAAAATGCAGTCAGGGAAGGTGAAGTGTGGAGTCGACAGTGATTCTCCTGCAATTTCTCTCCACTTGCGAATATTGCAGAGTCTCCATTATGGCATGTGCTCCTCTCTGTGGCATAGGTCCTTCCTATGCCTTTTTGTGTGCTGGTCCCTTTCCGTTGCGGGGGGTTCTAGCAGTTGTCTTACCTGGCCCTTCTGGTTGTTGGGCTGCGGGAGTTTCTTGGGGATGCCGGGGTTTGAACCCGGGGCCTCATGCTTGCATGCGCTCTGCCTCTGAGCTACATCCCGGTCAGTGCACTCCCGGCTTCCCTGCGTGCTGGTGCTGTGCTGCTGGTTTGCTTTTTGCTTGGGCTGCCCGGCTCCGGTGGTGTTGGGGTGCGTGGCTCCTTGCTCTGCCTACAGCCGGTTTTGTGTGTCCGGGTTCTTCTTCTTCTGCCGGGGTTTGTGCCTGTGGCGGTGGGGCGCTCCTTCTGGCTCCTGCCTTGCCTGTCCTGGTCGGTTGCTCCTTGGCGGGGGCTGTGCTTCTGTGGGTACGCGTTCTGCCGCTCCTCTCGGGGAGAGTCCTGTTGGGGCTGCTGTCCCCCTCCTTCTTGGTTTGCGTGCTGCGGGCACGTCTCCCTCGCGCTACTCCTGGCGTGCTCTGCCAGGTTCGGGTGCGCCATTGGTTGGGGCTGTGCCTCTCTGTTTTCCCAGGTTGCTGGTGGCCCTCGGTCGGGTGGCTTGCGTGGTGTGGCCCGCTGCTGCCTCTTCCGGCTCCGCTTCTCTGCTTTCCTCCTGTGGTCTGCGTGGTGGGTGTTTTCTGTTTCCACCACGGGCCTTCTTCGTTTGGGTCGCTGCCTTCGGGTGGTGTCCTTGCTCCTGGCTCTGCATGGAGGGGGATCCTGTTGGCTCCTCTGGGTTCCTGTTTACCTGCCGAGGATTTCCCCGCTTTTCTTTCTATCCCTCTGCGTCCCTCCTTCTTGGTGGTGTCGCGGGGGCGGGTGTCGTGGCCTGGCGTTGGTTGTGCTGCGTCTGCCCCTTTTTTTCGGGTGACCTTGCCTCCGCTGCGGGCTGGCTGCTGTGGGGTGGTCCGCTTCCTGGCTTCGGCTTGGTGGATCGGGGTTTGGTGTGCAGGGGCCCCTGGTTCCTAGCTTTGTTCCTCCCGTCCCTTGGGCTGCGCTTGGTCCCTCTTGTGGCTTCCTGGTGTCATGCCTGGTGCTCTCTGGGGCGCTCTGCCTGCGCTTGGGTGGTTTGTGCTGCCTTTGGTGAGCCTGTTCTGTTCTCCTTTGCTCCGGGCCTGGGGCTTCGGGTGTTGTCCCGGGGCCTTCTGTGTGCTTGGTTGCTTCTGGGGTCAGGCTGCTTCTGTTCTTGTGCGCTCCTGCCCTGGCTCTTCCTGTGCTTGCCTTTGGCTTGCTTCGGGGCTTTCCTGCCTGCCCCTCCTGGTTCTGCCTGTGTTCCTAACTGGTTGTTCCCGGTTGGTGCCTCCTGTGGGGGCCTGGTTTGGCTTCTCTGGCTGGGGTTCTTGAGCGCCTGCTTTTCTTTCCGTGCCATCCCCTCCCCCCCGGGTTGTGTTTCCCGTAGGGTTCGTGCCGCTTCTGTTTGGGCCTGGCTGTCTTTGCTGCTGCTGTGTCCTTGGTGTGGCGCCTGTTTACCCTCTTCTGTGGGTTTGCCAGGTGCTGGGGGCCTCATCTGGGCCCTGGTGTGTTTGTTCCCTGGGGGGTTCTGGTCTCGTCTGGCTCCCGTGCTGGGTGCCTGCCTGGTTGCCTGCTGGGGCTTTCCGCTCCTTCGTACTGGTCTTCTTTTTGGGCTCTGCGTCCTTGCCTGGGCTCTCTTTCGTGTCCTGGCGGGGCGCTCTGTGGCTGTGGCCGCTTTATGGTGGGTCCTTCGGGGCCTTCTCCTGCTGGCGGTTCACTTCCCGGGCTTGTTTCGCCTTTGTTGGGCCTGTATGGGTTCCTGTGGCTCCGGGTCTGCCGACTTCCTGCTGGTTCTGGTTGTCCTCGCGCTCTGCCTCCCGGGCCTCCTGGCTGTTTCGGCCTGCTCTTTGGGGTGTTTTGTAGGGCGTTTCCTGGTTGTGGTGTCCTGGTTCGCTTGTACCTCCCTTGCTTCTCCAGGCTTTGTTCCCGGTGTGGGTCTGTCTGGGTGCCCCCCCGCTCTCTGGTTGGGGTGCGTATCCGTGGTGCTCTTGCCTGGGTGGGATACTCCCTCCTGGCTGCGGGTGGGCTGGGGTTTCCTGATGCCTGGCCCTGTGCCTTCTCTGCTTCCTCCGGCTTCCTCTTGGGTGGTTTCCTCTGTTTCCTTCGGCCTTCTGTGTGGTCCGGCGGTGGTGTGCTGGGGGTTCCCTGTTCCTCCCTGCCTCTTGCTCTGGTCTGGGTGTTGCGTGGGCTCCTTCTGGGGTTTGATTGTGCCTGCGGGTCCTCCTGCGTGGTCAGGTTGCCTGGCTCTGGTCCTGGCTTCCTGGTTCTATTGGCTTTTGTAGCCCTGGTTTATGCTGTTTTCTGGGCTCTTCTCCGGCTTTGCTGGTGTCGGGCCTTGTGGGCTTTTGGTCTGGGTGCTGTGAGCCCTGGGGATGTTTACTTTTTCAGCTGCTCCTGCCCTTGCTGCTTGCTTGGCTTGGGTGTGGGGTTCCTGTGCAGGCCATTCCTGTGTTGGCAACTGTTTTTTTCTGCCCTCTATGCCTGGTGTGGGGGCTGTTGGGTGTTCCCTGTTGCTCTGGCCTCCGGTCCTGCTTTGTTTTTCCCCTCACTTTTGGGGTTGGGGGTTTTCTGGGGTTTGTGGCCTGTGGCTCTGTCCCCGCCCTTTTTGGGCTTGTTCTTTGTGGGTTTCTGGTCTTGTTGGTCTCTCTTTTGTTGGTCGACTTTCGGCTGGTGCTTATGAGGGCGTCTCTGGCCTGTGGTCTTGGGCTTGGCCTCCTCTACCCCTGCTGTTCTGGGTTGTTGGCCTTCCTGGTTTGGTTGGTGGCCTCCTTCCCTGTGGGGTCTTTTGGCCTCCTGGGTTTTTCTGGTGTCTTTCCCCTTCCCTGTCTTTCTGTTTGGTTGGGGTTTCGCTCCTATTGGCCCCTGCTCTTACTTGTACCTGCGCTCTGTTGGCCGGTCTTGGCTTCTTTCTATGGCCTTTTTCGGGGCAGTCGCGGTTTGCTCTGTGTCTTTGTGGTTGGCGTGTCCTGTGGGCCTTCACGTTGTGGGCTGGGCGGCCTGGTCTGGTGGGTTGTTTGGCCGTGTCCTTTGGGTCTTGGTTCATGTTGCTCTGTCCCTGGTTTCTCTGGTTGGCGGCCTCCTTGTTGGGGCCCTGGCCTTCTGTTTTTTGGGTTGTCTCCAGTCCTTGTTTTGGCCCTGCTGTCCTGGGCTGCGGCTCGGTTGTTCCCTGCGGTTTCCTTTCCTCCTTCTCTGTGCTCCCTTGGGTTGCTGCTTTTGTTGTAGTTTCCTGGGTGTGCTTGTGGATGCGGAAGGTTGGTTTTCTGCTTTGGTATTCTCCACTTAGTTAATGAAGGACATAAGGGACCTGGGGGTAATGCTCTATTACTTACCCGTAATCTTCATTACCCCGGGTCCCGTGGTCCTAGTCCTAATCATGCGCCGCTCCCTCCTTCCCGGGCGGCCGGCCTTCCTGTCTGGGCTTGGTTGTACAGACGGGATGCTGGGTATGTACTGCTTATGTACTCCTGGTGGGATGGGCAGTATTAGGGTCCCAGCATGCTCTGCTCTTTTTTTCTGTTGGGAGATGGTTATCTCCACTTAGTTAATGAATGGGACGAGGACAACGGGTCCCGGGGTAATGAAGATTACCGGTAAGTAATAGAGCAATAACGCAGCACATACGCAATAGTGAGGTTTGAATGCGTAGCTGCTGGGGCGGAAGGGTTAGCAAACATTTGAAAGCGAGTGGTTGTACCTCTCGTCTCTCCTCCCCCTGCTGGTCAGGCTGGTTATTACAGTACACAATTCCATTATTTGTGTTTGCCTGTGATAGAGTGCTTCATACCACGTGAGTGCTTTCAGCTGTCTGAACCACTTCCTCTACACCCTACTAGATACTACTACTGCCCCCACCCTGTCCCATGCCTCTGATCTGCCATTCCCACCCCCTCCCCTGAGGGCCTCTTTCCTAGACTCCCTAAGCCCTCGTCCCCAGTAGAGGAACAGGTGACAGATGTGCCCCCGCCACCCTCTATCTCTCAGCCAGGACAGCGCCTCCATCGCAGGGTACCACGAGGAGGAAGGGTCCTGGCAGGGATGCTGGAGGATGCTCTGAGCAAACAGGAAGGAGAGACATTCGTTCTGCCTGAGAGAAGAGGGGACAGGAAGAGCAGGAGCCGAGTGTCCTTCGACAAAACGCAGCTGCACCACTTCCCTGAGAGCGAACAAGAGGTGGTCGCGGAGTCCTTCTAGGGGGATTCAGCATCCCTTCTGTGAGAAAAGGGAAGGGACAGGAGGTGAGCATCTCTGGAGGAGGGAGCAGCAGCACCCCTTCCTTGCAAGAGGAAAAGAAACGGGAAGCTGAGACTAGGCATCTCTTGGTGACGGCAGCCACCGCATGCAAGAGAGAGGGCAGGATCTGGGCATCTTTGGGTACCAGCAGCCACTCTCCGCACGAGAAGGAACAAAAGAGACAAATTCTGAACATCTCTGGGTGTCAGCCTAAGATGAGGGAGGCAGCAGCTAATCTTCAATGGATGGGGACAGAGGCAGCAGCGCACCATCCATTCAAGGGAAAAAAGGGGCAGAAAGGCAGGAACTGAGCATCCCACAAGAAACAAGCATTAGAAATGCAATCGGGCTCGGATTTATTTGAGTTTGAGCTAATGGCATTATAAATGCCAATGTATTGTTGCTATGTGTTGTGGAGTGTGTTCATGTGGTGTGTACTGCCAGTGATCTCCTTGTGAGTGTGAGAATATTGCACCGTTACTGCCTGTGATGTCCTTCTTGTGAGTGTGAGAAGCTTGCACCTCTGCTGGCATGTCTCCTTGTGAGTGTAAGAACTTTGCACTGGTGCTGCCTGTGATGTCCTTCTTGTGAGTGTAAGAAGCTTGCACTGCTGCTGCCTGTGATGTCGTTCTTGTGAGTGTGAGAAGCTTGCACCGCTGCTGCCTGTGATGTCGTTCTTGTGAGTAGGAGAAGATTTCCCCTCAGCTGCCTGTGGTCTCCTTGTGAGTGTAAGAAGCTTGCACAGCTGCTGCCTGTGATGTCCTACTCACTACTCTACTCTGCACTCACTACTCTACTCACTACTCTACTCACTACGCTACTCTACTCTGCACTCACTACTCACTACTCTACTCACTACTCACTACTCTACTCACTACTCTGCACTCACTACTCACTACTCTACTCACTACTCTACTCTACTCACTACTCTACTCTACTCTCACTACTCACTACTCTACTCACTACTCACTACTCTACTCTACTCTGCACTCACTACTCACTACTCTACTCACTACTCACTACTCTACTCACTACTCTGAACTCACTACTCACTACTCTGCACTCACTACTCACTACTCACTACTCTACTCACTACTCTGCACTCACTACTCACTACTCACTACTCTACTCACTACTCACTACTCACTACTCTACTCACTACTCTGCACTCACTACTCACTACTCTACTCACTACTCTGCACTCACTACTCACTACTCTACTCACTACTCTGCACTCACTACTCACTACTCTACTCACTACTCTGCACTCACTACTCTACTCACTACTCTGCACTCACTACTCACTACTCTACTCACTACTCTGCACTCACTACTCACTACTCTACTCACTACTCTATTCTACTCACTACTCTACTCACTACTCACTACTCTACTCACTACTCACTACTCTACTCACTACTCACTACTCTACTCACTACTCACTACTCTACTCACTACTCTACTCACTACTCACTACTCTACTCACTACTCACTATTCTACTCACTACTCACTACTCACTACTCTACTCACTACTCACTACTCTACTCACTACTCACTACTCACTACTCACTACTCTGCACTCACTACTCTGCACTCACTACTCTGCACTCACTACTCTACTCACTACTCACTACTCACTACTCACTACTCACTACTCTGCACTCACTACTCTGCACTCACTACTCTGCACTCACTACTCTGCACTCACTACTCACTACTCACTACTCACTACTCTACTCACTACTCTACTCACTACTCACTACTCTACTCACTACTCACTACTCTACTCACTACTCACTACTCTACTCACTACTCTACTCACTACTCACTACTCTACTCACTACTCACTACTCTACTCACTACTCACTACTCACTACTCTACTCACTACTCACTACTCTACTCACTACTCACTACTCTACTCACTACTCACTACTCACTACTCTACTCACTACTCTACTCACTACTCACTACTCTACTCACTACTCTACTCACTACTCACTACTCTACTCACTACTCTGCACTCACTACTCACTACTCTACTCACTACTCACTACTCTACTCACTACTCACTCACTACTCACTACTCACTACTCACTACTCTACTCACTACTCACTACTCACTACTCACTACTCACTACTCACTACTCACTACTCACTACTCTGCACTCACTACTCTGCACTCACTACTCTGCACTCACTACTCACTACTCACTACTCACTACTCTGCACTCACTACTCTGCACTCACTACTCTGCACTCAATACTCTGCACTCACTACTCTGCATTCACTACTCTGCACTCACTACTCTGCACTCACTACTCACTACTCACTACTCACTACTCACTACTCACTACTCTACTCACTACTCTACTCACTACTCTACTCACTACTCTAATCACTACTCTGCACTCACTACTTTACTCACTACTCTACTCTACTCACCTCACTACTCTACTCACTACTCTACTCACTACTCTACTCACTACTCTACTCACTACTCACTACTCACTACAGTCTGCTGATGGAATAAAGATCTGTCGCCGCCTTCATTTCTCCTTCTCTCTCCCCTCGACTCTCTCTGCTCTCCTCTTTCCCTCCTTTCACACTTCCTCTTTTTTTCTGTAAATGTTATTTTTTGTAAAGAGGCATTTTCGGTGAATTGCGACCCCTTTCGTTATCTGGAGCGTGTTCGACCCCCTTCCCCTACGGTTTGTCGCACTATATAAAAGAAATACTTCAGTGCATAAATAAGTAATGAGTTAGCTGCGTGTCTGTGTATGTCTCTGTCTATGGCACAGTGTCTTCAGGTGTTTGGAAGCGAAGGAAGGCAGAATATTCTGCATAAATAGCAAATATCTTAAATGCACTATTATTACTCTGGCACCCATGGGGGGGGGCTCTATTCTAATTAGCCAAACACATGGAGGTCTCAGACTGGCCACTCGCCCTTTAAAGGTGAACAGCTACACACATGTTGCCCTTCGCCGCATAGCTATCATGCTTGTATAGCACAGTCTGCCATTAGTCAGACTCTCGGCGCTGTACATTTCTTCGTCTGTCCCTTTAAGATCCTTCTGTGGTACTGGCTATTCAAACCCGGCTACGGGGGCTTGGCATTCTTTTCCCTGGCTCTTCTAGCGAACTGCATTGCTAAGTAAAGATTTCATTTTCTACTTTGCTAAATTGCTTTACACTGTCTAACCACAGGCTTCTGGATAAAAGGCGCAATAAATAAGCGAATGTTGGCCGCGGCCCTGGAGCGGAAGACATGGCCAGCATTCGTAATCCTCCGGGAGCGGCGAGAAATGCTCCCTCCTTCATGTGAAAATAAGTATTTTAGGCAGACAGCTAAAAGCTCAATGGAGGAAGCGGAGCTTGCGGGCAGAGCCGCCAGCCCTCGTCGTTCTGAAATGTGAATTGCGGCGTGCTCGACTGCAAACCCCGCTCCGCTGGTGACAGGGCGCGCGCAGTCCAGTGTCTGTCAGGAGCGGCTCTGGGAAACGAACATACACGGGAACTTAAATGTTAAACGCGGCACCATCTGGATTGCATTACACGGGCACTCTGACAGCTCCTAATTAAGATTAATCACTCGGCCGTGCTCGTTCGCGCACAGAATATGCCACATCGGGCACGCGTAAATTACTTATAGCCTATCAGGTCAACGCTACTAAAAAAACAGCACAGCGAAGACGAATCACTAGGCAGATGCCAAAAAACACTAAGGAATGTGTCTGGCCAGAGCCCTATAGATACCTTTTTTTTCTCTTTAACATTAGGAGCTCGAAGCTCCGCCCACTTCGTGATGCGTAGGCCGAGCCCTAAAAAAGCGCTCGGGAGCTAAAACTTGCGTCACTTATAAAATGGGAAAAGTGACGTACCAGTGGCGCAAGGGGCTTGTAAATAAGCCCCTGACCTGAATGCTTCACATTTTGTTGTGCTCTTCAGTGTTTTGCATTTAAAAACGCTATTTCCAGATGATGCTAGCTAAGCCAACAGCACCAGCGCAAGCCCCTGCAGCAGAGGGTATAGATAAACTCATAAAACACTAACAAAAGACTTTGCCCACTCTAAGTTTGGTATCACTTACGGTGCTGCAGCTTTCCCCTCAGAAAGTAGTCATTGCCTTTTCTGTTCATATAGTGTTTTTTTTATTTATACATTTATTAAATAAAATGTGAAACATTCAGTTCTATTTGCCATCCCAAGAGTTCCATAATTTACCGGGATCATTTCATTTTATTGATCAGCCAGTCTCCGAATTTTGAATTAAATTTAACATCTGCGCCCCTGATAACCGATTTACGTATTTATAACCTTTGAATTCAAAACCATTCAACCCAACTCCGAGGAATAAGTCTATAAGTGACCACCACATGAATTAAACACATTAAAACTCTCCTCCAGAAAATAGCAAACGACAGCAGAGGTTGCATCATTCGGTCTCTCTTTTCTGAGTACCGCGGGTTGCGTGACATTTGTCAGCAGATGCTTGTACTTGCTCGAATTGTTTCCGATTATTACCTCCAGAAATACGCCCCACCTGGGAAATGAAGCTAATGATTGCAGGCAATGTCAACATCAACAAAGCGTTAGCACGCAGAAGGCCCAGCAACCGGCCCTCCAAGGAGCAATTCACCGAGTTCCTTCTCGCGGGTATATGTAATCTAACAACAAGGGCTATTTCTGTGCGTGACGAGGACCCATGTTGTGTCTTTCAAATACATTGAACGAATCAGTACGTAAAGTATCACCGCCTCATTGCGTCGAACCCTCCTGAACTGCTATTGAAGATATAACGGATGTGTCAAGTAATTGCTCCATACCAGCCTTCTCCAACGAGTAGCTCGCGAGCTAACATTGGGTAGCTCTCCTGTGTGCTACTAAATTCGAAGCTGATGATTGGATTCATATATATAATCCAAAATTGCAAAGTGTGTATTCGAGGTCTATTTTCAGAACTCATAAAATGAGGTAAAATATTTTTTTAAATCAAGTGTTAGTGGGGTAACTTATTAAAATTACCTCTATGCCATGAGCAATGCAGCTATTGCTGATAAGTATTACCTGTGTAGAGGCATTCTAAATTGGCAAAGCCTATTTTACTCTACTGCTATCAACCCTGCCTGATGCACTCAGGGGGTTATTGCTGGTAATCTTGCATTGCATGGCTACTTGTCTGATCTGACCACTATTGCAACACTAATAATACTAGTAGCTCAGGATAATTTTCATTTAAAATGAGTAACTCTTGATACAGAAACAGTTGGAGACCCCTGCTCCATACGTCAAAAATTTAATGATTTATGGTGTAGGGAATAAGTGACAAGTCATGACTTTTGGGATGGTACCTGGGTTTTATTGTGTTACCCTACAGTGAGTACATCATTGGTTTAAGAGCCAGTGTTGACAGAGGGATTTCAGCGCCAATAAGGTGCCTAGTATTAATTTTTTTTCTCATTCCAGAGTGTTTACTCACAATATCGTTCGTGTATTCATATTTCCTCCTTAATCGTTCCTCGTCTCAGTTTACACGAGATATGCCCTGGGGAGCATATTTCAATATATATGCGTCCAGCCATTACTTTATGCTTTTAGCCCTTGAGCTGACCTGTTGTTCTTGTGGTTAACCATTTAAAAAAAAAATCTGTTTATTGTGAGTTCAACAATAAGATACAGAGTCCTTATACAAAAAGACAGGGATAAACCTTCACCACTTGTACACCTTATATATTCATGTGAAAATATCCAAATTCCCATTACTGGGTAACATCATGTGGGATTTTCTGTAAGCCATCTTGTTAATTAATTATCCCGTCCCAGGGTGACAAGGAGAAATTGTGAAGAAAGCCAACCACAGAAGGGAACAGAACAAAGGGGCAGACTTACAAGCCTCTTGCGCCACCGATGCATCACGTTGCGTGACGCACCTGTGGCGCAGCCTGCTGAGCGATATGTACAAGCACAGTAAAGTCACCCTGCTTGACTTTACCTGTGCTTGTAAATATCACCCCTGTTCACGCAACACTTTACGTGTTAGTGGCGTGACATGGGTGTTGCTGTGGGTGTTGCCATGCAACACCCATGTCCACTGTTGCATTTTCAGATTTAAGAGAAATCGTAAATCTGGAAATGCGTCAGAATGGTACGCCACCCGGTGGCGTAGCGAGGTGCAACGAGGAGAAATGTTTTCATTTCTCCTCTTTTTTTACCTCTTTCAATGCATGCTGCATTCTACAGCACACATTGGAAGAGGAATCCACCTCAATTGATTGTTTTTGTGCAGGAAGGTGCCTCTTCCTGCACAAAAACAATCTCCCCACGACGCAGGCACCTTTGCACCATGGTGCAAGGGAGCCAGCGCATAGCAGCAGTTTGTGCGCCAGCTCAGGGGGAAGCACAGAGATGCAACATATTGTTGTAACTATCTTGCATCCCTGTGCTTCGAATCAAATGCAGCACAGCGCAGCAAAATGATTTGCGGCACCGCGCAGCAAAATGATTTGCGGCACCGCGCTGCGTTACAGAAAGACTGACACTAACCGCACAGATTCCTGAGCTCAAGCATGTTTGGAAGAGGTGGCAAACCCATGACTTAGCGTAGCGTAGCCAGTCTCTAGCAATGTACAGACGCTATCTATTAGAGGGAGATGCTCAGCGCAACACAATTGAACAACCTTAACCTACGGTATTATAAGCCCAAAATGGTTCCCAAATACCTCTGGGGCGGAAGGAGGTTGGCATCAGGTCCCAATAAGTCACCAACTGGCTCTGGCAGTACGAAGCGTCCCACAGCCGGTCCTACAGCCGATGGTACGGTCTAAGACTCCAGCACATTCAAATCTTCCGCTTACCCAGAGCAGTAACAGTGCGACCAGCTGGCAAAGCTTTAGGGGGACCTCTTTGACATATCCCAGCCGGGTCTTGAGCGGTGTGCGATCTAGTCCTAGCCCCGTCATCTCATCTATAGCATCCATAATGGTTTCCCAATATCTCTGCTTCTCATGGCAATCCCATGACAAATGCAAAAAAATTGCACAGGTGGCGAGCACCTGACCCAGCGCGCCTCATTCAAGAACCCCCTTCTGCACAACCACTCCCACGTTCGGTAGAGCCTGTGCAACAACTTAAAATGGATCAGCCACAGTATATAGTTGAACAAGAGTCCTTTCGACTGTGCACAGCAGAAAATCCATGTATCTTCCGGAATGGGCACTCCAGGGCTTTAAGTGGGATGAAAAAACTGGGGAGGTCTCTTAAAGGGGCGTGACCAATGTAACTAGGGGCGTGGCTTAACACACCTGAGCTAAAAATCTGCGCTAAGCATAGTGTGCCCCCGAGTTGTATTTTGCTGTTTCTGTCATTGCATCCAGATATATGATACAGCAAGTAGCACCCTACCTACAACAAGTCAGGATTATTGGCTTTATCAATCCGTTGCTAATTGCATAAGATAACTAAGCAGCAACTATGGCTTGTATGTAATATTGAAAAAGCTTCCACTTAAAGCCCTGGTGACAACACGACAATGTAAAAAAGAACAGCACAGCAGGGCGTTGAGGAGTGTAAATAAACACCACCTCACCTGCCTGCTGTGAGGACCCTCCTTCTATTGGCCCTGTAGCGAGAGCCACTGGGCCAATAGAAGGGGGGGCCTGGATGTCTGGATTTCGGCAAACACCAAAGCTGATTTAGAGAGACCGAGTGCGATTTTCTCGAAGAACTGAACAACTTGTTGTTCATCTAAAGAATGTGAGCTAGAGGCCATCTTCATAAACTCAAACAGGCTCTTTCGATGCTAAAACCGCCTAGCTAGGGGCTAGAAAAGAAGCACTGGTTAACATTCAAAGTATTGAATTTCTGAAACACTGTCACCGTGTTGCAATTATTTTTTTATATTTTGCTCATTCATTGTTTTAATTGCACTGTTGTGTTTGCTTATACAGGTACATCATTCTATACATATTATCAATACTATATTAGGACTTTGATTTTAATAAAGTGGTATACAGTCAACCCTAGAACCTCCTAGTTCTAAAGGGGTTTGCTCCAAGTCCTCTTCTAAGTGTCCTTAATCTTTAAAATTCCAACCGCGACTTTCCCCATAGAAGTTAATGGTCATTTGCAGCTGTGTCACTACCTTGGGTGGTTCCTGGTGGCCCCCAGGGGTTCTACAGGCTCTAGGCCTGGTCTCTATGTCAGTTGTGGTTCTTATACCACTTTCTTAATAGATGGTTTGGTACGCCCCCTAGGGTTCAACGTATATTGTGCTAACTTACTGTGTGCTAATTAAGTTTACTGAATGTACTTTTGCCTCTAGCCTCATAAAGAGACTAGAGGGATGTATTTAGAATAAATACATATATTTTATATATATGCCTGGTGTGGTTCTCATTTCATTTGACCAGTCACGAGATTATAGACTGGTAAAACAAGCTGCTTTACATTCCTTCAAGACGTAGCCTGAAGGCTGCTCTCCACAGCTACCACTAGGATAGCTTTCTATAAAGGTTGTCTTAAACCTACCATCAAAAAGGGTTGTTTGGACTGGTGCAAGGTGCTCCCTAGAATAGTGGACAGCATATGCCAGGCCAACTTCTCACAATGCGTGGACAGAAACAAGCAAACATGCACACATCCAGACCTCCACATACACACCTACACCTCTCACCCTGCTAACACACACACACTCGCCAACACACAATGTAGACCTGAAAGTGGTGGGAACAATCATCTTTCTTGGACATAAATATGGACTACACCGCTTGCAATTTGGTGGCACGTTTTTAAACAAAAAACGCAATTGCCACTTGCATCTGCCAGGGTGCCATAAACATCCCTTTACTACTTTCAGTTCTGACACAAATACGTCACGGCAAACGCACGGTGCAGGCTGCAGCCAAACACCATACACACCATCACACAGTCAAAGGCAAAGAATCAGAATGGAGTCCACGCCTCATCGCCGGTAACAGGGGTGCAGCACAGGCATTGTAAAAGAGGTGAGGCAGTATTTAATAGCTCAAAAGATGGGTAGATAGACGGGTAAATGACTGAGTCAGTAAACAGATAAAGCTGTACTTAATAACTTAAAAGATGGGTAGACAGACGGGTAAATGACTGTGTAAGTAAACAGACAAATGGACAAAAGGAGAAGACAGACAAACCCCGAAAGACGGACAGATAGGTGACATAAGTCAGACAAGAAGGCTGGGTATACAGATTGACTGACAAATGGAAACACAGGTATAGAGAGAAAGTGTAAACAGAGAAAGTGCTGTGAAATGGCAGCCATTAAAACGTTTACCCCACTCTCCTGTACCACTCTAGTGTTGTATGGCGTTTTAGATTCCGAATGGATTTTCCCGATTCATGCCCTTATATAGGTACAATTCACGTTGCCCTTCTATAGGCATAGAAATCAAGCCCTTATTTAGGCGTAGCCCATGCAATCCAAATACAGGCATGGCTACTTCCAACCGTACACCAAACGTCACAACGATTTCTTGGAAAAACAGCTTAAGCCGTTAGGGACTTCCCTTTGCTTGAATATTGATTTCTCCAAGAACTCAGTTAGTTGTACAATGAACATCTATTCCTTAGGGGTTCATATGCCCGACTTTACGTCAAACATGGCATTCCTAAACACCTTCAAGGTATAAATATACCTTCACTTGCTATGGCAAAGCACAGTGGTTCGGAGCAGTTCGACAACCTACTTGCCCGACGCAGCTCGCTACAGCAAGTGCCAAAGGAAGCCGACTCTCCAGTTGACGCACTGATCAGGAAGCTGCCCTCCTCTCCTGAGAAATCCAGATCCAGTGCTTCTGACTCACCTTGCGGAGTGTTGGGAAATCGAGTCCCGATACAGAGATACCAGACCTCCTTCATTCTAAGGTATGGAGCTGATTAGAACCTAGAGAAACCCTATGCTAAAACAATACTTACTTCTTCCCTCCTACTAGACCTTGGTTAGGTACATTGGGGCAGGCATATTTTAGAAGCACCAGTTGAGTATTTTAGTCTATGTTATTTATGTATGAATTTTTATATGGCTTAGAAACCACACAATGCTATTACAGTATTATTTCATAATACTATTCTTGCTGTACGCATTATACTTTGCATTCTGTCTAACGATTGTAGCAAATCACCTCTCTTGCATGAGAAAGAAGACTGTTCAATAAACCTTTTATTGGAAACACTCGTCTCACTATTTCTCTGCAACTCTGTAGAAACGAAGCATGCACGGTTGACTGAGTGAACTAGTATCTATTGTTTCCACGACTCTGAGAGATATGTTCTTATTCTTGGGGAAACAAAGTTGTAATTTTTATGCGGTTGTCAGAAACGAATCCCTTCTTGTGAATTCCAGAAAGTTTCTAGTGACCTCTGAGCTAGCTGGCACTCCCAATTAATTTTAGTATATTCGATAGAGACCTATTGACTTAAGTCCTACATCATAACTATAGGATATATTATTTTAATGTGCAGAGCCTATTGGGAATATAGGAACTACACTACATGGTGCCCAACATTAGGTAAGGCACTAATTTAATGCTAGAAACTAAAGTAACTCAGTCGTGCTTTTCTCAAAGACCCCTTTTTCCGTAATACTCCAATAGACGTCTGGAGTGGGTAAAGGGACAATATCCGCCATAGCTGAGTAGGACGAGAATCCTATGTATTAGTTTTTGGTTTGTTCAATGTTGAAGGATACAGTGTTCCAAAATATTGTGCACCTTATGTTTGTTTTCTTGAAACTTGCTCTGCAAACTTTCAGTCAACAAAAATGTCGAATAACGGCAACAACACCGAGAACGGTGGAGGTGAGGCTGATCCAGCAGCTTTTGACACAACAGGTTTCCAAGAAACCGACGAGGATGCTATAAGCATTCCGCTAAGTTTAAGGAAACCCATCACTATAAAACTTATAAGAAATGGCCTAACACCAAGAGGTGGTAGGATAGTTTTGTGATAAAGGCACATGAATATCATCAGACAGAGGAATACTATTCATGAATAGTGTTTCCTGAAGCAAATCCAGTAACACATGTGTTTTACTTCTTCAAAGAAGAGGAACAACCAACGGAATACATTCCTTTCGAGGATATTGAAATTCCACTAACATACCAGGAGCATGCGCTCTGGTTTAAAGGCGCCCTAAAACATATAAATCACATTACCTGGCTCGGTCCACTAGGTAGACCAGGAGCAACATGTCTGGATTTAGCCAGCTACAGACCTGACCCTGACATTGAAGCAATGTCGGATGAACAATTACATGGTAATATATAAAATTTAATAGAATTACACGGTTAAAGGTCTTTTCTAAAAACACTTCTACTCCATCTAAAAGAAGTGGGAAAATAGCAAACAAACTTCTAAAGAGAAGTGTTCTCAATCCAGAGGTAGGTCTCCTCAAAAGGAGCCCTCTGAAAGGAGGTATAACCTCAGGAATAGGGATAATTTGAGAAAACCTGATAGATCTCAAGATACTGATACAAGTTCCTCTCGTACCTTTTATACTTCGTCACAGAAATCCGAAAGAAGAGGACGGTCAGAAAACAAGGAAGAACGCATGAAGTCCAGAGACGATCAGCACGTTCAGAAAACAAGAAACCTCAATTCACCAGAAATAAAGTAGCAGGTCTAAAAATCAACCATTCCGAGGATCTTGAGGACATAACTCAAGAACAGGGAATTGGCTCAGACAATGTTGGACAGCGCAGCAGAAGTCACCCTAGATCGCAAGAACTTGAAGGATCATCTGGAGACAGTGTACTCTAATGAATTCATTCAATTTGAAACAGCAGATACCAGGGTTAGTTCTCAACCTAAGTTATATGAAGTAACACTCAGGATGGAGGGAGACATACCATGAAAAGTGAGAGCACTCTTTTGGGAGTGACTTTCTAAGGGTTATGACATTCTTCTTGCTGAACAAGACTGGCCACCACAATTTGTCAGGGAGTGCCCACATGGCGAAGACATCATTATGTCAGCCTTCTCCAAATACATTCCAATTCATTTAAAATATACCTATGCCAGGAAATGGGCAGTCGCCCAAGCCCCAGCATTATACAAAAATCATGTAGGATGGGATGAGGATTCTCCTCACCATAAAATCCAGTTGAAAAATCAACCAACTGCACAAAGGCAGTACCCAGTTAAGCAAGAAGCTAAAATACAGGTCAGGGAGATATTAGATCAACTTGAATACCAAGGGGTGATTGAAACTTGCACCTCGTCCATGAACAATCCTTTGTTTCCTGTCTCCAAACCAGACAATACATATCGTCTAGTATTGGATTACAGACACTTAGGGGTCCATTAGGATGGCGGGCGGATTGCCCCCGCCAGGCTGGCGGCAGCCACCGCCAGCCTGGCGGGGGCAATCCGCCCGCCATCCTTCCCTGTATTCCCCCCGCCATATTAGAATGGCGGGGGGGACCACAGCAGAGCAAAACACCGCCCGCCATTTTCCGCCTCGGTCGCATTGCAGCCGGGGCGGCAAATGATTAATATGGTGGCAGTGTCTATGAGACACCGCCAGCCATATTACAATGGCAAGTGTGCAATGCCTTTCCGTGGCGGCAATGCCGCCACGGAAAGGCAGGCGGTGTTCACTCTGGGGGCCCCCTGTGGGCCCCCAGAGTGAAGGCCCAAGGGGGGTGGCACACGGGGGGGTACCTGTGGTACCCCCCTGCATTTGCATAATCAAAGCGGCAGGCACGCGCGGTGCCTGCCGCTTTGATTATGCAAATGGTGCAAAACATTTTTGGTATTGTGGTGGGCGGAGCAGAGAGCTCCGCCCGCCACAATACTATAAATACAGGATGTGCCCACCACTGTGGCGGGCACATCCTAATGGTACGTGCGGGACCCCCACGCTTAGGGCGGGCGGTCCCGAATTCCGATAGGATGGCGGGCAGGCAGAGCCCGCCCGCCATCCTAATGTGCCCCTTAAACTCTTGTTGCAAAACTTTTGCAGTACAAAATGCAAACAGTGCAGCATTAATGAATAACATTGTGCGTAAAAAATATAAAACCACTTTAGATATTTCTAACGGTTTCATCTATCAAAACATTGCACCAGAAAGTAGGTAGTTGACCGCTTTCTCAATTATGGGGACACAGGGTCAATTCTGTCGTCTCCCTCAGGGATTCAAGAATAGTCTAGGGTTATTTTCAGCTAGAGTAACAGAGTTACTACAAACATATGATGATGAAGCTCTATCATATGTAAATGACATCTATCTGACAGATGATGTCTTGGATATGCACTTGAACAGGGTAAATACAATTATATTGGGATTCGCCTCAGAAGGGTATAAATTCAATTTTAAGAAATCACAAATTGCCCACCTCAACGTCCTTTTTAGGTCTCGCCCTGGCGAAAGCGCGCGAATTGCGTTCTCGTCGCAAGACTATAGTCGTCAGCTCAGCCGACAACGAGTGGAGACAAGAGATGGCCACGCGCGCAGCATTGTACAATGGGATTTGGTCGCACGTGTGAGCTTCTGCCGTAGACAGCATGGCAGAAAGAATTGGATCATGACGCGCGCCTCGTGAACAGTTCACGTAAGTTTGTTAGCCTTTAGGTTTTGGTTTTTTCATTTCACTCGTGCGTGTAGCGGTGAGGCGCCCCCGGGGGAGGAGGAGGCCGGTGGAGAGGAGGAAGGAGCGGCAGAGATCCCCTACTCGGAGACCCGGGGTGAAGAGGAGCAGGGCAGCGGGGAGTTGTGGCCGAGCGTCGGTGCCCGCGGAGGCACCACGACGAGCAGCAACGGAGGTGGAGGAAGCGCTGGAGGAAGGGCAGCGTGGAGCAGGGGGAGTCTGCAGAGGAGCAGCCGCCGTGCCACAAGGCCAAAAGACTGGTATGCTTGTTGGTGAAGCTGTGGGTTTTTATGACAATAGCGGCATAAACTGTTACTGAGAGCATACTGTACTTTTAATTGTGAATTTGAATGAAGACCTTAAAATCTTGTTTTTTATCAATCTCGATTTATACAGGGGACACTTCTAAGACTGTAAACCTTTGCTGAAACTAATGCGTCGGGCACACTGCAGTCTTTAGGACACAAACCCCTTCATATAGTTTGGGCGGGGAGCATGCAGGGTCACACACTGTAAAGGACGAGGCCGGGAGGTGGAGACTGTTATAAAGTCACAAGTGTGAGGAGGGTGCAGTTGGGGTCAGGAGGGGAGAGCTCTGAACCTCAGTGCCTTGAACGTTCACTGTGAAACGAGCGGGGATGGCGTCACCAGCTCCAGTAACTGCAGAACAGTTATCTGTAGCTCTGTAGGACTTCTTGGCGCTGGCTGCAATATATGGGGGCTTGGCTGGAGCTTTCTGTTCGGCCTGGCTGGTTGCTTTCACAAGGCTAGTGGTCAGCCTCACCATGTTTATGGGCAGCCATATTGGTCAGTGAGCAGCCGGCTCAGCCATGGTTTTGCGTGGAGTATGTTAGGTTCTGTGGGGGGCGTTTGGCCATAGCGTGCCTTCACATGGCTTACATTTCAATCCGTGTGTATGTGGGGGTTGCATGTTTAAGTTTACTTCTTCAGGACGGTAAATACGTGTGTACTGCTGAGAATATGTATGCCAGTCCTGCATAAAGCATGCACCCTTCAAGTGGCTGACCTGGTAAACGCTCACTACCTGTAAAGCCTGAAGCCTAACAAGGCGCGGGGGTTATCCCGCCTCCTTAAGGCCACAGGCGCCTTAACTAATAAAGATAGCTTAAAGGTTAATATGCCTGCTGCTGTGATGTGTGTGGATGCGGTCGTTGGTTCCAATGCAGAAATACAGATCAAGAGGCTAACGCACCAGCTGCTGCGATGTGGCTGTGTAACTAATAATGGGTTTGAAGTCCTACAGGACAGACCCCTCCTTTAACCAGACCGTAAAAAATTGCTTTATCGACGATTATTTAATTGCAAAGGGACAATTCATTCTATGGGGTGCGCTGTGGCACTATTTATCATTAAGACTGCCCGCGAGCTGACTTGGGTGTCCTCTTGATTTCAGATTTTCAATATTGCCAAACTGCCACTTTGGCATCACATTATATTTGTGAGCTCGGGCTGGGCTGGGGCATATAACGTGCGTGAAATGGCTGCCACAGGGACAGTTTGCGCGAGCTTGAAAAAGAACAATCGCATATTCCCACGGTCACTTGATTGTATAGCGCCAAAACGACACCCGGTACGAGAGGAGCGCTAGATTTAAATGATATCAGACAGACCAGGCTCTCTCGACAGTGGCGGACATGGGTGCCCGGCCGCTGGTCTTGCACCAGGCTTACTATTGGTTGGTTTTGTGCCTACTGCCACCCAAAGTTTTTTTTCCCCAGTGTAATCTGTTTCCAGGTTGAGGCCGATGACTGGCAGATGGACCTCATGAAATAAAGACAATGTCTTGGAAAGTAGAGGAAATCCAACAAAGTGCACCTGCTCTGTAAGACATTCTTAGCAGAGCCTAGAGGCGCTCCGGTCGGCTGTATTTGTTTATTTTTTTAATGCATTCTTTTGTTCGTTCACTCCTTTATTTGTTTCTCCGTCAAGTCATTCAGGCTTTTTTTATTTGATTGCGCCTTGCAGGTCCAGTGAACGTCTTACTACTTGTAACATGTTAAAGATTCACGAGCCATTAGTTTTCAAATATTCGTTCACAGGATGCTACTTTGCTCAGTCATCCATTCTTTTTCGGTTTGTTCATTTCTTTATAAGCAGTTGGTTTTGTAATTTGTTCGTTCAATAGTTTAATTCCTTTGCATTTCCGTCGTCCATTTATTGATTGTGTGTTTGTTTGTCCAGCATGTATTTTATGTGTGTTAGCTATTTAGGTAATCTTTTGACGTTGGTTTGTTCTCATCTTCATTTATTTATTCATTTAATCTACGGTTTTCTTTCTTTCACTTGTGCTCTTATTTTTCCGTGTCTTCTTTCATTGAGTCTAACGTTTTCCCGTTGTTCGTGCATTCATGGATTTTTACTCCAGCTGTCACTCGCCCATTCACACATATGTTAGCAGATTCGTTCTTTATTTTTGTATCCGTTCTCTCGTTGTCCTTTCAATCTTCATTCAGTCATTGTGCCCCTCCAACCCCCCCCCCCCCGGTCACTGCGGGTGCCACGTTCAGCAAGAACAAGGGTCGCTCATTGCCACTTGATCGCAGACTTCGCATCACTTAATCCGTGACAGAGGCGGCAGTAGTAGGGGAAGCTGTAGGGACAGCACTAGAGGCAACTGTAGGGGCAGTAGTAGCGGCAGGGCATCTGTAGGGGGCCGCAGTAGAGACAGTCGTGGGGGCAGGTGTAGGGGTAGCAGTAGAGGAAGTAGTAGGGGCAGCAGTAGAAATAGTCGTGGGGCAGTAGTAGGAGAGGCTGTAGGGGCACAGTAGAGGAAGCTGTAGTGGCCATAGTAGAGGCAGTCTTAGGGGCAGCTGAAGGGGCAGAAGTAGGAAAAGCTGTAGTGGCACAGTAGAGGAAGCTATAGGGGCCACAGTAGAGGCAGTCATAGGTGTAGCTATATGGGCAGCAGCTGAAATAGCGGTAGTGGAAGCAGTAGCGGCAGTAATAGGGGCAGCAGTAGGGACAGTGATTGTTTGATTAGTAAACAAGGTACCATTCGGGGAGTGCTGGGAGCCATTGTAGGGGAAGTGATGAAGTAGTGGTAAGCAAATGACAATGCCTTTTATTTTTGTTTTCGCTTTTAAAACATAAATAAAAGGCATTGGCATTTGCAATGTCAAAAGCTCGAACTCGCATAAATGCGAGACCTATTGCATTGCAAATTCTTGTTCTAGGATATGAGCTATCGAGTAAAGGCAAAAGCCTGGCAGCAAACTTTCTAGAGAAATGTGTGCTGCTCCAACCTCCAAATACGCTGAAAAACTTGCAGTCGATTCTAGGTTTCCTGAATTTCGGAAGAACTTACATTCTAAATTACGCAGAAAACGTTAAACCCCTCTACGAATTTATCAAACCTGATTTTCAAACAGTTAATTGGACACAAAAACACACAGAAACTTTGCGTTAATTGCAAACAGACATGTTGGGGACAAAACACTTAACTCGCGTAAACGTACGCAACTTAGTGATCCTGATCATTCCAGGACAATGCAGATTCACGTACTTAACTTTTAACGAAGGTGAAAAAGTACCAAAAGCTTACAAATTACATTTGTACACACAAGCAGGAATGATGTTTACTTCAACAGAATTTTTTTTGACAGCGGTTCAAACTGCAGTAGCAAAAGAGAGAGCCCTCGCACAGGGTAAGCGCCTTATGGTCGTGACACCTGTATCTGCCTTAGAGGCAGAGACAAAAGCGAGCATTCCGAATGCTAATGCTTTACATCCAAGATGGATACAATGGGTTAATTCTCTTGCTGCAACAGACGTTGAATACGTTTTTGACCCTTACTTGAAAACACAAGCATTTCTACAATACGAACAAGAATGTCCTCTGCCTACTGAAATTCTGCCTCTAGAGCAGTATGAATGTATAATTTATACTGACGGATCAGCTCAACCCGCTACGGTGGGTAAACAAGCCTATAGTGCGTCGCGCGCGACCGTTAAAGGTCGTTGGCGCGATGGCAAATTCCGACCAATGGTCACTAAAACACAATCTCTAGGAGATTGTACAGCTCAGCGAGCTGAACTACAAGCATTCAAGACTGCGCTTGAGAATACGGACCGCGAATCACCCACACTCATAGTGTGCGATTCGTATTATTGCGTTCAATCTTACAATGAATACTTGCGGAACTGGATTCAAAACGGTTACAAAGATGCAAAAGGTGGCACAATCAAGCATAAATTGCTTTGGGAACAAGTAGTTCAGTTACGACAAGGACTACAAAACACTCACGTGATACATACACTGAGTCATCAACGTGATGGCGTTCACGTTGCAGGGAATTCATTGGCTGATGAAGCCGCGAAGGCAGCTGTGCAAACGGCTTCCGTAGCTGCAATCACTCATTGAAAAACAAAAATAGACGGCGAAATATTGCAAGCTGTTAATGCTTCAAGAAAGACAGTGGTAAAACATTACCGAAAGGCTTTCCACTCAAATACTCGTATATAACTGATGCGAACAATGTTCCGATTGCTCGAATCCCTGGAGTGGGGGATAGAGTAATTCCAAACATGGAACATAGATTAGGACTAATTTTAGCAGCACATGAAGGGCTTGCCTCTGCACACGCAGGTGTTTCCGCCACAGTGTCTTTATTAAAACAGAGATACTGGTGGCCACGCATGAGGAAACAGACCAGAAACTGTGTTTTGGAATATGAAATCTGCCAAAATATAAAAGTCTCTACTGTGAAACGTCCTGCGCAGATTCCATGTTAATTTCAGATAAACCATTAGCTTGTGTTTACCTGGACCACTGCAGTCCCTTACAAAGGACTGGTAACTATAAATATATCATGGTGGCAGTGGATTTGTGCTCAAGATTTATTTGGATGTGGCCTCAGCGCTCGGCTGACGCTCGAACTGTTATAAAAGATTTGCAAGTCTTTATCGGCACATACGTAGTCGGCACGCTACACTCTGACCAGGGTCCTGCGTTTAGCTCTCGAGCTTGCAAGGAGGCCATAATAATTCTGAAGCTTATAAAGCGCATGGTTACACTTACCAGTGTGTCCCCGTGCTGAATAAACCGCTTAGGAACCCGTCCTGGCCTGTTCCTCTGAGGCGCCCAACTCCTGGGCACCCCCCTGGTGAAGCCAGGCATCCTTAGCGATTAGGGCCGGTGTGGAGACTAAGCAAGCTATTGCCCAGAGTTGCAGCGTAGGACCCCATGATTAGAGTAGGCACCGTGCCGAGAATTATCGGGTCCGCGGACATTTGAGCGCAAAACAATGCCGCAACGGGAATTGAACCCTGGTCCCGGGCCAGACCTCTGCATCAGGGTCTGCCGCTCTAATCATTGAGCCACACTCCTCCATGGCCAAATTGGGCTTTGCATTGCGGTACTCTAGTACATTCCATCCTGTGGGAAATCCGGTATTGGAGAGAAAAAACCGAGACATAAAGCAATCTATAACAGCTAGGGTATTAGGCTCGGGTCAAACATCTAATAGGTGTCCAATGTAGTCTTTACAATCTGTCAAGATGTTCTCTAAGGGGTATCACTCCATATGAAGTCCTTTTTGGGACCAGAATGATAGTGTCGGACCTTGATTGTCAGACTTCAGTGGTAGACCAAAAACCCTTTGATATCAAAACCCGTTTGGCTGTTTTACAGGACATAAATGAAATAAGAACGAAACAAAGTAAAGTGTTTTACTGAAGCCAACCACTACTGAAGAGAAACCGACCGTCCCAGCAAGGCCTGTCTGGATTCCTAAGCCTGGGGATCTAGTCAGAGAAAAGATCGCGGACAAGAAGGAATTTGGGCCTTCTTACAGACAACCAGTACCTGTCCTAGCAATCCACGGATCAAGAACAGCATTACTGCCGCCCTTGCTGGTAAAAAGGTTTGTGTCCATCGACCTGGTCAAACCACATCATGTGGCCGATCATAAGCAGTAGGCCAAGTGGACTCCGCCAATGTAGCAGACGCCCTAATCTGGCTACTATTCAAGAGGTTCAAACTGAGAGACTTATCACCTTAGAAGAATCTGCAGTGCGAAATGAAGGACTATGCAATAAAGCTATGGAACTTGTACCTCTTGAGACCGGAATAACAGTTTGTCAAGAAACAAGTGATCAAGTGGTTCCAGCGATTTCAACGAATCCTGATGCAATCCCAACAATTGACAGAACTGCCTCTGGCTATTTCATCAACTTTGATACGCTTTCCGAGGATCCCAGCAAACCTGAAACGATGCCAGCAAAAAGAAGTTTGAAAGAACAAGCAACAGAACTTTTTCATCACCTGGAAAAGACTTATCTGGTTTCACCATGGATTGAACTTTGGATTGTGTTAGGGGTGCTTTTTCTTCTACTTTGGTTAACTCTGGTAATAACTTTGGGAATGCTGATAAATGGGAGATTTGTTAAAAAGGACACAGCAAGTAAGAACATCAACTTACTAGTGAAGCCACACACATCATCTCATTGTGAACATCACAGCCGTTCCTATACCTGGTGGTATAGCTTGGGACAGAGCTGATTATGACATTTTTGGCCCTGCTGAGCTGTTGAAGATTCTACGCCAGTTCAAGATTTCCTTGAATGACTTTGTTTCATCTAGTACCTTTTTTGATGATTGGTACTTCGAGACTGTTAATAATATGATGTCAGACTTAGAAATGTCTGCTGTATTTACAAATCATGAATACTTAGAAGGTTCATCAGATTATGAACAAATGTATTGTTATAATCATTATGGTCATCATTTCGTACACAAATCTGCAAATCCTAGAAATGTATTGATGTATAACCAATGGGAACATTGTCCTACACCACCAAAGGGTAGCTCAAAAACATTTTTGGGAAAATTTCCATACTTTTCAGGTTTCAATACTTCCAATCCAGAATCATATTACTTTAAAAATGTAAACAAAACAGGAATGAACAGTATGTTGAAAAACACCAAGCAAATTTATTCGGCAGCCTTTTATGCTCAGCTGTCTTCACTAGGTTTCGACTTTTGGAAAGACAATATTGAGACAAAAACTGTCTGGGGCACAAAAGATTGGCAAGTGCAGGGGATCGAAGCTTTATTTAGAGCCTGCATCATCCCAGAGCAAATTATGTTTTTGAATGACACTGTCCAACAGACATCTTGTCTTGGGTTAGCCAAGATAAAAGAACTAAACAATCTGTCCATACCTACACCTACACCTGTTAGTGATAACACTTCAGAGGGAGAGATCGACATACATACTATTTTGCATCATAACAGAACAGATCCAGATTGGAAAAAATGGTTAATCTCGCCCACAGACAGAAACACCTGTCAAGATAGATTCCTGAATAAAACACGGGCGTTCACTTTCACTAGGCCAGACCCAAGATATGTTCAGAGACAGCATCCAGGAATAGTAACAACATACAATGTAGGGAAACTGTGCCTTGAATGGTTACATAGATCTACATTTAAGGATGTAAAACAACACTTATCTTTACTTAAAGATGGTGCTGATCTTAGGGAATTCTTGCTAGGACCAAGAACACCACGTCATAAACGTTTTATATATGCCGGTATCTATGCTGCTTATAATGAAGCATGGAAGATTACGTAAGCAGAGACTGCAGAACGAATACGATAAATTGATTGTAATAATTTAGAAAAAACTCTCTCTATAGTTGACAATGGGTTAAGGACTCTGTCGTACAAGATATATTCTTTGGACAGCATAGTATCCTCTGCCATTGACATCATGGAACAATTACGTTCTATCATACCATTAGGCTGGACGTTGCAAAACCTACGTTCAGGCAATGTGCCTTGGCGTTTAATCAATACTACGTCACTGTTTTCAGAATTCAATCTCACTGACAAACAGATCAAACTGGCACAGAGGAGAGCAGACTATAGGGTTATGAGCATTGAAAAACTGGAAAGATTTCCATTAACTGTCGCTGAAAAGCCAGCCACAGAATGGAGTATACATGGAACAATCACTCTGCCTGTTACAATTTTCCATTTTCAGTATTGCCTAAAACACATACCAGCAGGCACATATGAAAGGTTGGGTAAAGAATACATCAAGACATCCTGGGAATTACCATACACAAACAGATGTTGGAGTGGGGGAAAAGAAGTGTTTCTTAGTGGTAAAAATTGTGAAAACACACTAAACGGTTCTCTCCTTTGTCAGGGTATTAATTTACACGGGGCCTGTGATGGTTCCTCTAACAATTTATCCTGCTACCTGCAAGGTTCACCAGATGCGGTGATTGATCCAATTTTTGGACAACTTTATAATGGAATTTACCTCATGTTGAACGATCACAGCTGCTGTGGCATGTTTCCAGGTTTACTCTATCTAGTAACTGTGTCAGCCAGGGTCACTTGCTTTATTGAAGTATTGTTTCCAAAAACCAAGACAGACCAGGAGTCATCGTTATGGCCTTCACTGAACATCTCTTCTATACGAATTGATACTTTAAGCAGAATGAAAGCCATTCTTTTACAGAAAACTGTGCCACTGACCGCAAGGACTTCTGCAGAGATACATGCCCTCTTAACTACAAATTTCCCTATACATTTCTTGGAAATGTTAAGTTGTATCTTAAACATGTCTGATACGAGTGGTATTGTACATGTATTTAAGACAGTTTCTTCGGGAGTGTTAGCACCTTTTGAAGCAGTCCTAGGAATATTTCCAAACTTCGTGCACTCTGTATTTGGCGGACGGCCTCTCATTTTGAGAGTCGCTGCAGGGATACAATTTTTGCTCCTACTGCTTCGGTATGGCAAGCCAATCCACAAGCAACACCCAGTTCACCGTGGAGACAACTCTACTGGCGATGAAGTGTCGTGAGCGCACTTTCCAAATTTTGGGATTAACTCGTTTAAGAGAATTGAATACCACATGGTTTCTATCATTCAGACCAATTTGGCAAGATTGCATCTTACATTTCTATGATGCCTGTTATGCGGAGAATAATGCGTGCTAGACACATTTATGACACTCCCATCAATCATGCCAACAGAGGTTGATACTTTACTTGAACCAGTAATGGCCCATGCACTGTGCTGTCCCCAGCGGCTACCGATTCTGATGACGGCAATCGTTGAGATCTCACAGACGCAAAATGCTGATGGTGAGGCACGAGAGGAAACAGGCACAGCCGTATCATCAACTTCGAACATTGCTAATGCGACCAATGCTGAAGGCGATGCTTCACATCTATGTGCGGTTGATCTTCTTAACAAGGTAATCCAACTCTCACCTACAATGGTAGACAAATTCTTTACAGACTTAGAAGATTTGATGTTTTCTCCAAACAATAACACTGACTTTTGATTTGGCACACAGTGTTCTGAGAGACTCTGAATTCGACCTTCATTTTTTCAAGACAAAGTTCTAACTTTGGAACTCTTTTTTTCTATGATTTATTTTTTCTTTTTCCAAATTTGTATTTTTAATTTTTGGCACAAGGTAATCTGCTTAAAGTAGAACTATTCATAGAGAACTAGAATTCTTTGAAAAACTTCCAGAGACAATATTTGACCTTGTGCTCATACCAACAGTTATATATAATATGACATGAAATGATTTCGGCAACTTTTTCTTCTGTATGTATGAACCATTTCATAAATGTATTTTCATGATTCATTCAGACAGCATTTTCAAATGTCAACTATATGCTTAGAATGACACATTGCCTTTAATGCTAACATCACTAATGCTTTTTCGTGTACAACCAGTACCAATGCATTTTTATGTGTTTTGGGTGGGTTTTGACACATCATGTTTAGATATGTTTAACACGTTTCGAACTTAGTAGAAGTCGTACATAAGTAAGTGGAGTGGGTGTTGTATGGTGTTTTAGATTCCAAATGGATTTTCCCGATTCATGCCCTTATATAGGTACAATTCACGTTGCCCTTATATAGGCATAGAAAGCAAGCCCTTATTTAGGCATTGCCCACGCAATCCAAATACTGGCTTGGCTACTTCCATCCGTTCATTGAACGACACAACGATTTCTTGGAAAAGCAGCTTAAGTTTCCCCTTGCTTGAATATTGATTTCTCCAAGAACTTGGTTAGTTTTACAATGAACATCTATTCCTTAGGGGTTCATTCATGACGTTCATATGCCCAACTTTACGTCAAACATGGCATTCCTAAACACCTTCAAGGTATAAATATACATTCACTTGCTATGGCAAAGCACAGTGATTCGGAGCAGTTCGACGACCTACTTGCCCGACGCAGCTCGCTACAACAAGTGCCGAAGGAAGCCGACTCTCCAGTTGACACACTGATCAGGAAGCTGCCCTCCTCTGCGGAGAAATCCACCTCCAGTGTTTCTGACTTCCCTTGCGGGGTGTTGGGAAATCAAGTCCCGAAACTCAGATACCAGACCTCCTTCATTCCAAGGTATGAAGCTGATTAGAACCTAGAGAAACCTTTGACAATTCTTGCAGATCTAAAACTTATGCTAAAACAATACTTACTTCTTCCCTCATACTAGACCTAGGTTAGGTACATTGAGGTAGGCATATTTTAGAAGTACCAGTTGAGTATTTTAGTCTATGTTATTTATGTATATATATATATTTTTATATGGCTTAGAAACCATACAATGTTATTACAGTATTATTTCATAATACTATTCTCGCTGTACACATTATACTTTGCATTCTGTCTAACAATTGTAGCAGTTCACCTCTCTTGCATGAGAAAGAAGACTGCTCAATAAACCTTTCATTGAAGACGCCCGTCTCACAATTTCTCTGCAACTCTGTAGAAACGAAGCATGCACGATGGACTGAGTGAACTAGTTATCTATTGTTTCCACGACTCTAAGAGATATGTTCTTATTCTTGGGGAAACAAAGTTGTCATGTTTATGCGGTTATCAGAAACTAATCCCTAGTTGTGAATTCGAGAAAGTTTCTAGTGACCTCTCAGCTAGCCGGCACTCATAATTAAGTTTAGTATATTCGATAGAGACCTATTGACTTAAGTCCTACATCATATCTATGGGATATATTACTCCAATGCGCACAGCCTTTTGGGAATATAGGAACTACCCTACACCAGTAATAATATATTGCATTAGGTGAATGAATCAATGAATGAATGGATACTTTGTTTGTGCATTCGCAGAACTTGAAAGAGTCTGAATTCTCTGAGCAGAAGAGCGTACGGACTAGGGTGGGACGTATTTGTTGCTGTGATTGGATTATATTTTGTTATTTCCGTTTTTTTGTTTAGCACAAACATTATCTTGGTGGACGTCACTGCACTTTAGGAGGTCTTAGAAATTGAAATTTTATTCAAGATGTACATATAGTGTGGCATTACTAGAGATCAAATGTCTTCTCAGGGACATTATTGAGGTGATAGGAAGTCATTCAAAAGAAACAAAGTGAACATTACAGTTTGGGGGTGCTTGTGATTATCAATACGACTTCAGTACCAAGTTCGCACTCTCAGCCCTGGCAGAGGTCGTGTGTGCACAGAGTAGTGCAGTGCAAGTTCACGTCAGGGCTAACCCTGAATGGGTACAATTCTGGAATATTTTGAGTGCATGCTGAACAGTTCATGTCATTCCATCAGAAAAATAGCAAAAAATAAAGTTATGAATTGAATGCTTGAATTAATCTGAGCCATACTTACTCTGCCGCATTCTGGTGCCTCACTTGTTTTACAGAGGAACTGCCCTGCTCAACCTGCTAAGCCACGTCTGTAGAGGAATGTATGCAAATCCAAACATTCCCCCTTATTACAGCCACCACTGAGGTGCAGATTGAGTTCTACTGCACAGAGGGGTAGATCTACAAGAAACTAACGCAGCTCGGTGCCGCGTCATTTTGCTGTTCCGCGCTGCATTCGTTTCGAAGCACAGGGATGCAAGATATTTACAACAATATGTCGCATCTCTGCTTCCCCCTGCGCTGGCGCACAAAATGCTGTTATGCGCAGGTGCAGGCACCCTTGCTCCATGGTGCAGGGATGCCTGCATCGTGGGGAGATTGTTCTTGCGCAGGAAGGTGCCCATTCCTGCACAAAAACAATCAATTGCGGTAATTTCCTCTTCCAATGTGTGCTGTAGAATGCAGCACACCTTGAAAGAGGAAAAATACCAAGAGAAATTAAAACATTTCTCCTCGTTGCACCTAGCTACGCATTCTGATACATTTGTAGATTTACGATATCTCGTAAATCTGGAAATGCATCAGTGGACATAGGTGTTGCATGGGAACACCCACAGCAACACCCATGTCACGCCCCAATACACAAAGTGTTGCATGAACAGGGGCGATATTTACAAGCAGAAGTTAAGTAACGCAGGGGGACTTTACATGTTCTTGTAAATATCACTTAGCAGGCTGCGCCACTGACGATGCCGGATTCCACTATCAAAATTTACTAAGAATCCTCGGTCGACTGGACCGTTATAACCTGCTGAAGGGAGAACAATGCATTCATGACCACTTAGCATGGACCAAATAACTAAAACTCGGAAAGGATCACAGACATAGAATTTCCAATTTAGGGGTTTTATTACAAAGCCAGAAATAAATGAACGTACAAGCACCTCATGATGAGGTTATAAAAATACGTAGGCACTAATACAAAGCCAATCCTACAAGTAAGTCTGATTCAGTGCAACATAAACAGAATGAGCAACTCCAAAAATACTAAACCAGCAATAACTGCCCCAACATGTATATTAGTCTTTATTAGTGGATATAAAAGAAATCAGTTAATCTATCCCTACACTATCCGTAAAGTGGCTTCCCTACTTATCAGTTCCTAGACAAGATCAAGAAAAGGTGTCAGGGGGGAGGAGCTACGCTAGCAACCAAGATGGCCGCATAAGCTCCCGGCTCCGCCGACCTCCGCCGGAGGCTCATGAATCCTGACTCCCATCCTGATTTCCCACCGGACTCCCGTGCAGCTGAAGTGCGCCTGACTCTACGGAATCTCTAGCTGCTCGGATTGTGAAGATACATTGTGTGCCATTCTTGGCCTAACTCAGAGTTGAAGCCGGGGCCTCGAGTTCTAACCCGACCGGGTTGGAGTTGAACAACACCGGCCGTGGGACGTGGGTGGTTCCGGTCTCCTGAAATGACATCTTTCCTTTTCGTTTCGGATGGTGACCTGGTGGCAGCTTTCTTTTGCAACTACGGCGGCTTTCCATATCGGCTGCTTGGACCGGGGATCCGCCGCCCGGAAGCCCCGTTGAGCTCCCGGGGTTGATGGGCTTGGTTCCTCGTTGGCGGCGACGGTGCTGCGATCGTGCTTGGTAGCACCCACAGTTGTCATCTGCATTGCTTCTGCCTTGTGCCCCGGAGAAGTCGACCTCCGGGGCTCTGATACCCGCCCGGTCGCTCACTGAGGGGCGATGGAGCGGGCCGCAATTACACCGTCGCTGCACAATGTAATGGCCGCCATTGGTGAGCTCCGCAAACGAGTCACCGCCACCTTCCAGAGGATGATCGTAACGGTCGATCACATCTGCCGGAGACCGGACTCTGATCCTTTGTTGGTTATGAGCCGGGATGCCTTACCCGCGGCGCAAGCTTCGATTGCTACCGAGGACCCTGGACGGCTGTCGGACTTGGAAATTTCTCGCGACCCTAAGATGGCGCCGAACGAGCCCGAAAGTATTGGCTGTGTGTTTGGCCCTCTATCAATGCCGCCAGGGATGGATGTGACTATTTCTATACTTCAGTTTGTCTTCTCCACAGACTATCGGATTTATACCTTGCCTCTTTCAGAGAATGCTCAAAAACGCTGTGCTGACTTATCGTTGTTGGGCAGTGGACCTGGTTTGACTTTTGAACTTTGTCAGCGTTTGTCCTGGTATCACTCCTTCTGTGGTGTCTTTGATCCGTTTCTGTCTTTGGATGCTCTTGTTGTGATGGCGGTTCGAGTGGTCAGGGCTCGCATGAAGACTTGCAGCGGCCTGATAGTATTTGATGGGGTCTGCGTAATTGATCGTCGGGGCAAGGGCTGACTTTCCTATGTTTTCTTTTGGCTCTGACAGGTGGTGTCTGTGGGAGCGAGGGCTAGACGGGATTCTGATTGTCTGACTATTGTGTAACTGCTATGTTCGAAACGGGATTTGCTACCTCTGTGATGCCGGGGGCCGGGCGGGATGGTCCATTTTCTGTTTGTGGCTCCCCTATTGAATTTTATGCTATAACTTGCTCAATGCTGCGATAGGGGATGTCCGCCTCTGGTGGGGAGATGGGAATCTGGGAGCCCGTATCGTTTTGTACCTTTCTCCTCCTCCAGCTTTTCCCTTCCTTGGGGTGTAGTTTAGTGGGTGACAGGCACGCTGCTAGTGGGGTTAGGTCGTAGCCATCAGCAAGGGTGTAGGCTGGGGCGTTGTGTTTTTTTTTTTATTTTTCCTTTATTTTTTTCTATGACCTTTCTATTCCCTTTTCCTCTCTTCACAAGAACTGTGGCATATTCTCCTGATCTTTTGTCCATCATATCTGAGTGTCATATGTTCAAGTCGTATATCCTGTATTTCTGGTGGGCGGGTGCTGTTGCGATGTACTTGTGGTCATTTGCATCTTACTGTTCTGCTTCAGCTTTAAGCTGGTATTGATCCTTTTTTCGGTGCCTATGATCGTAGTGTATTTCTTCGACTTATTTGCCCGTCCCCAGCTGGAATGTATTTCCCCTAATGACACCTGATGAGTATATTTCTTTCTTGTGTTATACTCAATAAAAATAAATATAAAAAAAAAGAAAAGGTGTCAGCTCATGAAAACTTCCTAAGAAGTACACTCACATTGTAAGAGTCAGCAGCCAAAGCTACAGAGCTCGATCTAAGACCTCCTTCTGCTAGAATCAATCGCCTCCTTCTGCTAACTCATCCCTCGGGGCACTGTCCCTAATACAAAATGCACAATTGATAGAACATGCCCATAAAACTCCTCCTCTGTCCAGGCACCTCTCATCGGTGATTTTCCACCACATCTTGTAGCCAGTCCAGCAATGGTTGGTGTCCTTGGGCCTCAGGCTTCTTCAGCGAGAAAGAACATCGGCTCCCCATGATCAGTACACTTGCATTCTTTGTTGCAGATTTCGTCCACGTCTAGCTCCTAAAACAAAAGGCGTTAGTCTAACAAAGACAGTTTCTTTGCACCTGCAACAGAAACGTGACAACAGAACACACCTTGCATACACATGAATTTCGCTAACTACCTCCAAATTAGAGCTTTACGAAGGGAAAATGCATTTCAGGCCTACACAAACCAGCTAACATAAGAAACATGAATAGGCCTTTCAACACATAAAGAGTAAATACTCCATCTAGGCCTTTGACATCAAATTAAACACGCATTTATAAATGTTGCATCTGCAAGCACTACATTTCATCAAGTTTAAAACACATTCAATCATCTCTATATGTATCATAGTTCCGTTTTGCGAATTCTAAATAGCGATTTTTAAGGAATCGCTATTTAGAATTCGCAAAACGGTATGTATGTAAAAAATTGCATTTTTTTTTTTTTTTTTAGTTGAAAGGTTTTATTCATTAGAAGGGCACAATTTACAAACTGATTTATCTAGAGGAGAGTTCACATTAAACGCTTATACTAATGGAAACAGGGGACTGTTATGTGTGCATGCAATTACCTTCTTCAGTGGCTTAGGGAACTACATACCATCACATAACACTGACATATGGCATGTAGTTTACTGTTGAGTGTGTTCTACGGTCAGGGTAATTTTCAGTATTTTTTTTAAATTTTTTATTAAAACCTTTATTAGCGTCAAAAGGATATACAAGTCTAGGCCTACAACCAAGTCGGCCGGCCTCAATACGTAAAGCAATCAGAAGTTCCAAGGCAAACATTACAGAGTCAATCAGCAAGAAGCAGAGGCAATACAATCGTAAAAAGGGAGCATATACCTAGGAACCAGAGGGCCAAGACACAGGAGCAAAAAAGGTTAATTTTATAATATGGGGATAAGGCGTACAACAGGCTCACTTTCAATATAGAGACGTCCGAAGTCCCAGAACCAGCCTCAGCGACAATAAGGGGGTATGGGGCCGCAATACAGGAGAGGCAACACAATTCACACAGGAAAATCGGGATAATTTAGACATAATCGACACTTGAACATTATCATCGTTACATGCCCACCACCCAAACCACAGCTAAGCCAGAACAGAGGGATCGGAGAAACATTACATCAAAACTAACCCGTCATAGTGACCTCTAGGAAAAAGGAGGGAGGGGGACGGGGGCGAGGAAAAAAGGGGGAAGAGGGGGGAAAGAGGGGGAGGGGAGGAGGACAAGACGGAACAATGAGAAAAAGAAATGAAATACAAAAACGAAAGAAAGAAGACACGCCGACACAGGCGTCCCGTGGCGGGAGTACAGGAGAAAACAGGAGTATCAGCACCAGTGAGGGTACAGCAATCGAGAAGAAAAGCAACCGAACCATAAAAGGAGGGTGAACGACGCCACACACCCCACCCCGAACACACCATGGGAGGCAGGGACAGACGCGGCATTACTATAAAGAGATACAAAAGGGCCATAGAACCATAAAACAAACAACAAATAGAACCCAACCCACCCATCCCACCCTGCACCCCTGTAGAAGGCTATGGCCTACCCTTCAGACAGCGTGCCTGTCGCCCTAAACCAGAACCCGAAATATAGCAAGAAAGAAAGAGAGAAGAACGAGACAAAAAGAAACAGAAACAGAAATAAAGAAAACAGGAGGGAGGAGCATAAGAACAGAAATCAATATGGTCGGCCGCCGCCCTCCGCCCAACCAGACAATCGCAGCAAAAAAGACCAGGACGACACCCCATCAAGCGCCATAAAACTTACAGAGGAGGGGACCACCCACCGCTCTATGGGAACAAACAACTGCGCCACTAAGTCGTTTACCAATAATCAACCAGGAGTCGTGCATATCACCCCCATCCCTTCCGAACCACAAATCCCACCCACCACATGACAGTGTAAAATGAGATACTCAATACAAGACCAGCACACAATCGAAAAAAATGTTGACTACCATGTAGACATGGGGGGTAAATCGGTCCGCAAGTGAGCAAAAGTCCGAGCAGAGAGTTTAAATGCAGCAGCAATCGCAGCACGGGTGATGAAGAACAGGAGTTCAGTTTCGCCGCTTGGGAGGGCGAGGGGGTCTCTGTAGTAGACAAAGGCGAAGCCATCGGAGCAGGTGCAGGCGGCAGTCCACCAATATTTCTAGGCATCCGAGCCGAACAGGGCCGCGGCACAATGTCCAAGTCCCCGGGGTCAGAACCTCGAAAAACAGGGAGCTCCAAAGTCACCGGCACACAAAATGATCTTCGATCAGCGGCAGCAACACTTGCAGCAATCGAGGGGGGCGAGGCAATGGAGTCACTGAAACAAGAGGGCGGCAAGAAGAAACGGCTGCCCAAAATGGCGGCAGATCGTGGCGGACTCACAGGGACACCGGGGGCCATGGATGTGCGCAGGGATCTCAGAGCTTCCAGGATATCTCTGACCGTAAGCTCACGCTCACCAGACCGGACCCCCGCGCAATTAGGCAACCCAAGCCCGCCGCCACAAGGCGCTTCATGTTTCAGAGGGTCGGCCGCCATTTCGCGAAGTCAGCCCAGTCGCCGCCCTCCGCAACCCCCAAAAAACAGTTAAAAAATGTAGGACTTCACAGCGCTCCGGGGGGTTCCCAGCAATGGCAGCCTTGGTGCTGAAAGGATGTCCGCCCAATGCGGGTCTCCGCCTACACCAGCACCGGCGCCCCCAACAAGCAGAGTCCGGGTGCAGAGGTCCAGGGCCGCCGGTCAAAGCAGCGGCGGGGGGAGGACCCCTTCACAGAATCAGTCCCCGGTGCATCTCACCCACATCAGCCGCGCGGCCACCAGGGCAGGCCCGGATCAGGATCGCCGGGATTTTCGCACAACGGCTCTCATCATTGGTTCACTCTCTCGACCGGGGCCGACAGTCGTCGGATCCCACATGCTAGGTCCCGGTCTAGGTTCCAAGGAGGCCCCGGTCTTGCGGAGGGCACAACTTCGGAGCCGCTACACGTCGAAACCTCCGGGCCAAATGGTGAGTACAAGCGAGGTGTTCCGTTTCCGATTCTCCGATAATGTGTCGTCTCCGGACAGGATATTATACAGGATACATGATCAGGCCGGAGGGCTGCGGGAGCCGAGCTAAGAGGCGACCATTACGCTCGCAAGCTTGAAAAAAATTGCATTTTTATAGCGATTCCTTAACATTCCTAATTTGCGATTAGCAAATTGCTAATCGCAAATTACCCATTCATTTCTATGGACCAGGAGGCCCATAGGAATGAAGGGGAAATTTGCGATTAGCAATTTGCTAATCACAAATTAGGAATATTTTCAAGGGTGCAGGGGTGTCTCAAAAACACCCTGCTGCACCCCTGAAAATGACGTGTGGGGGCATATGGCGTACATACATGCCCTAAGGGCATGTATGAGCGTCATATGGCACCTTTGGTTTTTTTGAAAATAGCTTTTATTAAAGAATTCGCAACTTACCACCAACTAGAAGTTGGTGGTAATTTGCGAATCCTTATGGGCATTTTTAAAATATTTTTTCTTTGATACATTGCATTTAAGGAATTGCAAAATTTGCGATTCCTTAAGTGCAATCGCAAAATAAGGAATAGCAAATTTTGCGATTCCTTATTTTGTAGCAAAAATGTTACATACATACCATTTATCAAATTAGCATTCGCAAAGGCCGAAATTCGGCGAATTTCGGCCTTTGCGAATGCTAATTAGCTTGATACATATGGCCCTATGTGTGCAAACTTTAATATGGTGCACATTTTAATCTATTGCATTGCATTACATATGAGCTACTTTATTAGGCATTTGCAATGAACATCGAGAATTACATGATTCCATCTAAATGCTATCCATTTTACTTGTCTTGAACGCCACGACTCAGATTCTAACACTTCATTTACCATTGAGTATTACAACACGATTTTACTAGCTAAAGATTAACACACCTAAGAATATATGCGAGTATGGACTATTCATGAATATAAAGTACCCCTACAATTTCCAGAATATCACTGCGCTCTATCACCACCGGTGCGTCACGCAACGTGATGCACCGGAGGGTCAAGGGGCTTGTAAATCCGCCCCAGAGTGCGGAGCCCACAGGGAGAAGTCACATCTGTGGTTACTTGTGCACCTGTTCAGAGGATGTAGCTTATCAAACGGGGCGTCCTAGGGGAAGGACTCAGACTACTTTGCAAGTTTTAATATTGTTTATTCTCTTGACTATTGTAACAATATGTTGCATGTCATCTTTTGAAGTCTTTGCAGGACTGCAGAGACACAGAAATATGATAAAATACGAATAAAGTGCTAGGTTCACATCTGTAATGGCTTAGAAAAGCTAGACATCGATGGAATGCACTGGGAGTAATTACTTGTGGTTCCCGTTCATTCTAGTATTTACCCATTGTTTTTTAGTCTCTAATTGAAATTCTAACAGGATGCCCACCTTTAAACGTTAGTTGGTCTCATCCCCGTCAGGTGTTCAGATTAATCAATTATTAAGCAAATGAGTTTCAATAAAATGAATTGTGTGGTGGACATCTGTCCCTCTTGTATTTACGTGAGAAGCCACTACATTTGAGTCACTGTGATGGCCAGCAATAGGATTAGATGTAGGTTTTTTTTTGGATTTTTTTTTAACTTCAGGTTCCTTTCTGCTGTAGGATTGGTGTTTAGTTAGCAGTAAGATTACCATTAAAGTTAACACATTATAATTAATGTGGGGTAATGGGCATTACGTTTAGCATTAGCGGTTCTGGGCGTTAAGATTAGCATTTGCTTCAGTGTTCTGTATTTTGCTCATCATTAAATTTCACAAATACCCCATAGACACATATAGCCCACCCATTCCTTTTCCAGCACAGGATTCCTCTTTAGTTGCAGCAAGACATCCCCTCACCTTAGACTTGTTCCTTCCCTACTCTGGTTATAAAAAGAGTTAAAACCCCCTCCATTCTCTCTCCATCTCCAATGAAGCTCATAAGTTTCCCTTCTGTATCTGCCTTCCTACCTAATTTCTTTTAAAACCTCTAACCCCATCAATAGAAATGTGCCTGTTATAGGCCTATATGCTGAACTGTTCTGGCTGTACTCCTATCAATCAACCCAGATATTGCAGACATTGGGGCATGTTTACAAGGAAATGGTGGAGCTCCCCCTAATTGGGCAGTGCTGCGCTCCACCATTTCCAAAACATAGGGAGGCACCATGTTAACAACAATACGGCGCACCCCTGTGTTTCCCCTAGCACTGGTGCTAAAATATCTGCCTAGCACCAACGCAGGCACCCTTGCACCAGAGTGCAAGGGTGCCTACGTTGCAGAGAATTGTTGTTTCTGTGCTGGAAGGCTTCCCTTCCTGCACATAAACAATCAATAATAGTGATTTGTTACTTATATGTGTAATGCAGAATGCAGCACACATAGAAAAAGAAAAAGGGAGGAGAAACAAAAGTATTTCTTCTTGTTGTGCCAATCTAACGACGTTCGTTCGTTTTTGGCACTGCCTCAGATTTACACATCCTTCTAAAGCTGGGGCAGTGTCAAAAAGCAATGGGTGTTGCGGTGGAACACCCTCAGCAAAACCCATTGCATGCTCCTTTCACGCAAAGTGATGCGTGTAAAGGGGCTGTATTTACAGGGCGGTGTTAAGTCACTCAAAGTGGCTTTGTGCAGCTTTGTAAATATTGAGATGGGCCTAGCGCCACCAGAACGTGTCTAAACGTAACAATCTGGTGGTGGTAAATATACCCCATTCTTTCTTTTCTAAAACCACCTATGGGAGTTATGTATCTACTATTCAGGCTCTTTCACTACTCTGGCGCTCTGGAGTGTCCATTCCATCTTGAAATCACAATCCCACAACCTAAACAAGTGCTTCGCTTTGGACAGTGCAGGTCGTCACACTTCCACTCACTAGACCAGTGCACGTGGAATACCACAGGTGCTGCTCGCACTCTCAATCCGTCCCCATGAAGCGATGCTTCAGTCCACCAGTAGTCTCTTAAATAGAGTTCCCTAATATTTGTTATGAAAAAAGCATTTGAAAACCCTTCAAAGATGTTCGTCAAGTACCCATACATGCCAATAATTTGGAAGAGGAAAGAGGGAGAGAGGGAGGAAGAGAGGGAGAGGAGGGAGAGAGGGAGAGGAGGGAGAGGAAGAGGGAGAGGAGGGAGAGGAAGAGGGAGAGGAGGGAGAGGGAGAGGAAGAGGAGGGAGAGAGGGAGAGGAAAAGGAGGGGGAGAAGGGAGAGAGAGGGAGAGGAGGGAGACGGAGAGGAGACAGAGGGAGGGAAGGGGGAGGAAGAGGAGTGAGAGGGAGACGGAGAGGAGGGAGAGGAAGGGGAGGAGGGAGAGGAGAGAGAGGAGGGAGAGGGAGAGGAGGGAGAGAGAGGGAGAGGAAGAGGAGGGAGAGCGGAAGAGAGAGGGAGAGGAAGAGGAGGGAGAGAGGGAGAGAGAGGGAGAGGAAGAGGAGGGAGAGAAGGGAGAGAGAAGGAGAGGAGGGGGAGGAAGAGGAGTGAGAGGGAGACGGAGAGGAGGGAGAGGAGGGGGAGGAAGAGGAGTGAGAGGGAGACGGAGAGGAGGGAGAGGAGGGGGAGGAGGGAGAGAGGGAGAGGGAGAGGAGGGAGAGGAAGAGGAGTGAGAGGGAGAGGAGGGAGAGGGAGAGGAGGGAGAGGAGGGAGAGTGGGAGGGAGAGTGGGAGGGAGAGAGGGAGAGGAGGGAGAGGAAGAGGAGCAAGAGGGAGAGGGAGAGGTGGGAGAGGGAGAGGGAGAGGGAGAGGAGGGAGAGGGAGAGAGGGAGAGGAGGGAGTGAGGGAGAGGAGCGAGAGAGGGAGAGGAGGGAGAGGAGTGAGAGGGAGAGGAGGGAGAGAGAGGGAGAGGAGGGAGAGGGAGAGGAGTGAGAGGGAGACAAAGAGGAGAGAGAACCCCCTGTAGGAGGTTCGGCTCGCTCGCTGCGCTCGCATTACCGTGTCACAAGATGAAGATTGTCGAAAAGGTGTGTCACCGACGTGGAAAGTTTGGAAAGCAGCCTCTCTCGTCTTCCGCACCATTACCGATACCCTGTCCTTCCTTACCACCCACACCCTTATTCACTTGGTCATTTTGATTTATTACTAATTGTGTTTTTTATCCAAATGTTCCATGTAATGACTTTGAAACAGCTATAATACAGTGCTTCTCTATAGCTTTACACTGTATAACGATGGCGGTGACTGATTGTTCTTTTACATTGAGACCTTTGTTTGTGTTCTTGACACTCAGCCTACATACACTCAATACTAACATCTTGAAATTCATTTGTCTACCAGTGGCTGCAAACTAAAAATGTTGAATAAACAACTACAGTCTACTCCTACATTATATGCATGCACACGGTGAGGCTATCTTTTTTTGTATAACATCTTGTTCCTTGCTAAACTCCGGCACAGTAATGTATGACAACGCTCGGTACTCAGGAATGTAGTTATGTCTATGGTAGCAATCACAGATCAATAAGGCAGTGATTTGGACTTTTAAACCTTGAGACCAGTGTTATCAAAGGCATACCTACACAGCACTTCATTATTTGCCCTTTAGTCACTGTGGTAGGCTGAATAGGATTTAGACATCCTAATATTTTCATTGTTTAAATACAGCTACTTACATGCCTTGACGATTTGTAGTTGTTTTAGCACACTTTAAGTAGTGTTCACAGGATATGTGTTTTCACTAAATGTACTCAGTCACACTTTTTTTTATCAATCTCTGTGAGCAGTGGTGTAGGATCTGCTTTCCTGGGTACCCCACTGTTTGTTGGTGTCATTCTGCTTTCTGACTAGTCTGACTGGGATCCTGCTAATCAGGACCCCATCTCCCTAAGTTGGAGTGTGGTAAGTACTTTGGTACCTTACTGATTGGCTACTGGTGTACCCTTCTAAGTCCCTAGCATATGGTTCTAAGGTACTCAGGGAGTAGGTGCACCAGGGTTCTGCAATGGACTGCAGTATGTATTATGCCACCCACGAGAGACCACTCAAACTGTGACTTCAGACCTGCTATTGCAGCCTGAGGGAGCTGGTGATGGCACCACTCACCACAGATATGTTTCCTTATATCTGAGGTCACTGCACTTAAAACCTATAAGTCACCCCCTAGATAGGCCTTTCAATACTGAAGGCAGGGTGCTTGGTTCTAAGAGTGAGGGTGCCCGGCATTAGCAGGACTCCCCCTACAAACCAAGGAGTCGAATCTCCAGGCTTTGTAAGTATGGTCAGCCATTTTATACATATAGTGGACATCAAGTCAATTATGAGATATCTAACTATATATTGGCTGCACCAAATGCGGTCATGTTTGGTATCAAATATGTTGGAATCCTACCCTAACGCCAATTTCTGTGTTGGATATAGGATCCCATGTACTGAAGGGCTCCCCAAGGGAGCCCCCTGTATTCCAGGTACCAGCCGTTCAGGGTCTAACAGCAAGCTAGTGTTGCTGCCGACCACAGACATGATTCTGTCCCCTACTGCTGAGCCACAGCAGGGGGAAGGTAGAAAAGTAGGTTTCCTGTCCCATGGCGGTGTGACCACCTCCCAGACAGGACTTAGTGTATTGGGCTGGGGTGGGGGCGCTTGCCAGTGCCACCAGACTGCTTTGAAGGGCACAGTTGGTGCCCTCCTTGCATACTCCAGTTGAAACCAGTTCAGGGAGACGTTGGCTCCCGCTCTGGTGCGAAACTGGACAAAGCATATGGGAGTATCCTCCCCTCTGTCCAACCCCTCATCTGTCAGGGGCTGAATCGTCCCAACCCTTTCATTTGGGTACTTAAGGGCTTACCTGTGGGTGGCTCTTCAGATTTGTCATGGGACAAGATTCAATTCCAAAACCACATCCACTTCAACAGTCTGGGCACCTAGGACTTCGTTAGACTTTTCCTGGAACTGAGACTGCATCAAGGAAAGCTCCTGCTGCTCCTGGTCTCGTTGTCCTGCCTGTTTTCAGCATCATTTGTGCCTGTGCTCCATCCAGGTTCTTCTCCAGGCCAGTGGGCATCAAAGACACCCGAATGTATCTCCCTTGGAGTAAAGGAGTCACTCTCTGCATCTGCAGGCACCACAACAAAGCTGATCAGTCTACTGCTTCTGAGCTCCCATGGAATCTGAAAGGTACAGCAACACAGGTGGTAGTTCAGCAACTCCCTCCAGGCCTGCACTGTCTTCTCACCGAGTTTGAGGCCAGTATCCCTCGTAAATGACTTGCCTTTACCTAGGCTTGTTGACTCTCTTCTCCAGAGAACTTTGGGCTCCAGGAAGCGCTCGCCTCCAGCATCTCTTCCTCTGAAGGTCTTCTTCCTCACCGCATCTTTGATGAGCTGCTCGAGGGTCTCGTGCAACTCCTATACCTTCGGGCTATGGGACCTCTTGAGGGTCTTCCTTGGCTCCAGTGGGCTCCCCTGCTTGCTCGGGGCCTGTTCCGACTCTCCTGCACATGGTGAGTCTCTTGGACCTTGCTGGTCCCGACACTGCAGCTTTTTAGTTTTCACGGCTGTTTCTGCTGCCAAGGCTTCTTGGTGCTCTGGCCGGACACACACCCCCTGGTTCTTGACTTCCAATGTGGGACAGCTCATGAACTGCTTCTGGTCTTCCACAGCATCACCTGGTCCTCACAGCGACATGTTCAATGTCAACTCTCCTGCATCTTCCTTCATGGGTGGTCATTTGTCTCGTGCCTCCTGGTCTCTCCCGAGTGGCATAGACGGGTTGGGTGACTCCAACCTTCCAACATCTACAGGGTTTCTTCGGGGTCCACTGGTAAGGGTCCTTCTTCTTCAAAACTGCAACCACAACCTCCCCATTGACTTACATTGAGTACTTAGCTGTGTTTCCACTCTGCACACAGCCTCCGTGGGGTTCTTGGGTACTTACCTCGGGTGGTTCCTTGGGTCCCCAGCTCTCCTAAGTTTTATGGGCCAGGTCTGGACTTTGGTCCATTTTCAAAGTATATGGTTTGGTCTAAGCCTGTGTATTTGTGCTTACTTACCTGTTTCCTTTAAAAATATTGTGTCTATTGTGTCTATATATCTGGGTAGGGGCTATACCAATGTGTTAGTGCATAATAAATATAACTATTTTTATAACTGCATTGTGTGGTTCTTCTTCGTTTAACACTACACTACATGATTAGTTCTGGTAAAACAAGGTGCTTAAAACTCTTTCTGGACTGAGCCTGAAGGCTGCTCTCTACAGCTACCACAGCTACCACTTTCCATGGTTGTCTTAGATCACTAAAATCACCATTAGTGTTGTCTTGATTAGTGCAAGGTGCTTCCTTAAATAAGTGTTCACCATATACTAAGCCAACCTCCTACAAGTGATATGACATTCTGCCTGTTCAATTAACATTCACCAACATACTCCCTTTGCCCATTTAACATCCGGTGCAAGAGCTTTCAAACACTTTTTAATAACCTTCGTAAACATCTAATGCACAATCTTGGTAACATTAGTGACAATGATCACTCCACTGCCAACACAAATAAAAAACTTGGGGCTAGATGTAGGTAATTTCAATTTACCGATTCTTAAATACCGAATTTTACCGAATCGGTATTTAGGAATCAGTAAATATGATGTAGGTAAAAAATTGGTAAAATTTACCAATTCTGTAATATTCCTTATTACCGAATCGGTAATACCGATTCGGTAATAAGGAATACCTTCCCATTCATTCCTATGGGCCCAAATCGGTAATAGTGATAGCATATTCAAGGGTGGCAGGGTGTCACATTGACACCCTGTTGCACCTCTGAATCGTGCAGGTGTGCACATGTGGCGCACATACATGCGCCACATGTATGTCTGCCACATGGCACTTTGAAAAAAGCAAATAATTGCTTTTTGAAAGGTATACGATATTTACCACCAACTTGTAGTTGGTGGTAAATAACGAATCCTTAAAGCACAAATGCACTCACTTAAGTGCTACCTACATAGGTTTTTAAGGATTCGGTAATTTACCGATTCTTTAAAATAAGGAATCAGTATTTTACCGGTTCCTTAAAATAAGGAATCGGTAAATTACTGAATTCTAATTTACAGCCTCCTACATTGGGAAGGGTTAAATACCGGTCGGTAACTAGAAATTCACTGATTTTCGGCCGTTACCGACCGGTGTTTAGCTACCTACATCTGGCCCATTGTCATTTACAGCACCAATAGCTTTTAATTTCACAAATGCGAGACTGTTTGCATTGTAAATGCTTGTTTTTTATTTACTTATCTGGGTTTGTGATTTGTGTTTTCTGAGGGACTTTCGGTGGCTGTTGCAATGCCTTCATTTAAAAGAAAAGGAAATGAGAGGGTAGATTAGACGAAATCAACAACCATCAACCAATGGACCTATTCCCGCACATCAAAGACAGTAAACTATAATTTCTGTCTGAAAACAAATCAATAAATCACCTTTGCAAAACGCAGTCTAGGAAATTCGCCAAAACCTTATTTGCGCCCCCCCTTCAACAGTTATCCAATAACAGTGCAATACTTTTGTACCCTGGACATCAGCAGGAAGCACATGCTGCGGCCTAGTAACCACTGACTGCACCAAGACTCTCTTTTATTGCCCAACCCACTGTCTGGTTCATCACTTGGAGTTTCAAGAGATTGGATAAAACAGAAATCCAATGCATGGTGCATCTGACAAAATGCATTGAACTACTAGTGATGTGGAGGTATCTTTTTCTTGTCCTTCTCAAGTGGCGAGAAAGTGATACTCCTGCCTGTCTATGACAAATTAAAAAGCAATGAGGGTAGTTTTAGGAGGACCTACCATGAGATTTGCTTGTTGAAGATTTTGCAATGTCCCATGTAAAGCTCCTTAAGCTTAATGGAGGTGAAAGAGAGGATAGCAGAGAAGAGTTAAAGCACACAGTGGAGGACATGGTAATACACCAGGGGCCCTATTATGTGTTGTGCACAATTTCCCTGTTGGCACCCGGCGCACATTAAAACAGGTGCGACCTATTACATGGAATGCGCTGATCCCAAGGCAGTGCACTCGTGAAAAACAGAGCGGCTGCTTTGAAACCGCTCTGTGTTTTCACAGTGTAGGCGGAAACCCACCTGCACTTTAGATTAGAGATCCCCTGGTAGGTGGTTGCAGTGCTGGGATGTCAGGTGGTCCATGGGACCCCCTCCACTACCCTCCAGAGGGCTGCAATCAGGGGACACACTGATAGCGCGCCGCCTTTTAGGTGACGGACTGTCAGTGCGCCTCGTGAGAGCTTCTCTGCCTCTGTGCCCATGGGGCAACCCCTCCATGCAAATCATGGAATGGCCTCTTAAGGAAGTGCTGACACTGTATATGCGGCCGCGCTTCCAGTATTAGAGATGGGGCAGAACAAGCATCTGTGGCCCCTTCTGTAATACCAAAGTGCTCCGGGGGCACGTAAAGCGGCCCCAGGAGGGCACGAGAAAGGAAGATGGACAATGCAGATAGTATAGAAGGCAAGAGAATGGGTACAGAGGGTCGGAAAGCAAAGCAGTAGAGCAGGAGAAGGGGACTGGGTAAAAGTAATAATATATAGATTAGGAGAAAATAGTTGATGCATGGGATGAAGGAATCATAATGAGAGGTGGAAGTTAAGTGGAGAGAGGACGAGTAGGCTAAGAGAGGGTGGAAATAAGAGGACAAGGGAGAAGAAAAAAGGCAGAAAGAGGTGGGATTAAAATGTAGATAGCTTGAGAAGGTTGGAAAGGGCTATTAAAGATGTGGAGGGAAGCAAAAGTATTGTGGTAAATATGTGAAAAATACAATTGGGGAAGGACATAAAGTTATTGTATTGAAGGAATTGGTGAGCACTTCCTACCACTTAAGAGACCACAGAACACTCTCTGGGATCCTTGCTACACATTCTGTGTAGCATGTTGAGACATGCTTCGAATATGGAGCAATGAACGATATTATGCATTACTGTGAGCTACAGCAGAGAGTCGGAGAGTAGGCGCATTTGAGTGTACCGCAGTCCAACATATATAGTTAGCCATCTGCATCATTAATATATGGATGATAAAAATTCATTTTTACAGGTCTCTGGAATTCAGTTTGATATTCTTGTTACTTACTGAGCAGAGATCAATATCCAGAGCCCAGCAGGGAGCATGAGAATCTTACAGGGTCAAGAGGAAACATACTTCACAATGGCCTTGTCTGGAAATAGCTGCAGAGTTTCTGGTGAAAGAAGAGCTGCATGAGTTGATGCACTGATTCGAAAGTGATAGGTCCACCTGGAGAAAGCGCCCATATTGGTTGGTTGAGGTATAGATTAGTAGGGGGACCTTTGAAGTAAACATGTTTTACATTATCTGCTGCTTCCATAACATGCATTAGTAAAGCACACATTCAGCCCTTTAGGCAGCCCTGCCAAGTACCACACATTGGGAGTTAGAGTAACGCATTTTAATGCAGATGACTGTATCACCGCATTCAAATGCATTAGTAACTCATAATTAGAACTCCTCCGACTTAAAGTCATGAAGCACTGAATTTATTTGAACAAAACAAAACCTGCACGCTTGGCTGGCCCGGCCTGGAACTCATTCGTGTCGCTACGGTCACAATCAACTAGTAGATACAATAAATTAAAATAAATTAACCCCGGTGCAGCCACCAGCGCAGATGTCCTGTTCTTAGAAAAAAATTAAGTTCAGAGTTAAGCTCGTCCTGGCCTCAGTGGGCCACGTAAATCCACTGACCAGTGGTGTCTGGAATAAACAAACTGCACGCACGGTGGGCCCAGCTTCCCATGAATTTCGGTGTCTTCTGATGTTGTTCTTGTCATTATCCCTCAGAACGTGTGGCAGTGTGAGAAGTAGCAAGTTCGTAATTGAATGTCCACCTGTTAAGAAACCACTAAGGTCTCTCTGCCTCAAATTATATCTGAAAAGAGTGTTTCTACGTCTCGCCCAGGCAGGGCATGCGCTGTCTCTACGAGGCATGCTGTTAATAGAATATCGGCTTTAACCTCTTCCGTGCGTCGGACGGCCGCAGTCCATCTGATGTCACGGTGGGCGTGTGGATGGACGGCCGGGGACCGTCCGAACCGCCAACGGCGTAGCTAGAGCTTGTGGCACCCGGGGCTATCCCTCAGATTGCCGCCCCTGGGTAGAGGGGTGAGTGGGGGTGGAGGGGTGCTGGGGAAAAAGGACTGAGAGACACGTAGTATCGCCGCTAATAGTTACCTCGATCATGCAAGTTACATGCACATACATTACACAGTCCAAGGCTACACAGTTGAATATACTGGTGACCGGCAGTACAAAGAAGAACACACAGACTGCCACCCTGCAGGATTTCAGGAAGGGCCTAAAACATGGTTATTCAATTAACGTCCCTCATCAGCAGCACCGCCCCCATCCCCCAGTGCCTAGATACCCTCACAGGTGATAAGTAGCGCTGTGCAAATCCTGTTTGTTTGATTGATTGACACCCGATTTCCACACATCGCTTGTGCGTATATAACTTTTATCTGTAAAACTGTAAAACTGTATGTCTTTGCAAGTTAAGCGACCCCTTCAATGGAGATTGTGCTGTCTATAAATGACAATGCGCGAACACACCATGCTTTAATGATATATGTGCAACATTGTGAATTCAGTGATGAAGCATTGATGGCAGCGACACCACTCTAAAAATTATTCGAGCAACAATGGGTGTTCCTAATCCTTGGTTATTTCTCTTGGTTATTACCTTCTCTGAAAATGCTCTGAACATTTCTTTGTAAATATGTATGATTATTATTTTAAATCATTTCTCACATTTTTTTTGTAAAAAAAAAAACTGTAGAGTAAGTACTTTGTCGTCTGCGTGTGGTATAAAATTTTAAATAAAGAAATAAAAACGTAGAAATTACCAGCATTCGCAGAGTTCTATACTTTATGGAATATTCTCCGACACTCCACTGTACAACCGGCGGCCATGTCTACGTTTCTGCAGTTGCAGGGCAATGTCTGTAATGTTCAGCTCATGATTTGAGCACGTGGAGGGGCGCAGCTGGCACCTGATGTACAGCTAACAGCAGGCCGGGCATTAAGGAAGGAAGAGTTAGTCACATCTGAACTAGGGAATGGCTGAGTGGAAAAGGTGGGAGTGGCGCACCCCCGCCCCCACCTTCCCGCTAGTCTTCTGCCGCGGTTGGGAATGCTTTGACTGCTTGATCTGCCATCTGTCCCTCTTCTCTCTCTGCTGTACTCTCACAGGGGATGAAGAGCCCACTAGTCTCCCTTATGCTACCGATCCTCGACCTCATCCATCAGCCAGCTTGCTCAGGCCTAGTCCAAGAATACTCCCCCCTCACCAACATAGCTGCCAAGGTTTCAGAATGCTATGTGTGACATTTTCATAATTTCAGTGTGATTATGAGTGGCATTTCCACAAATATGAGTGACACTTTATAGCAAGCAAATCAAGCAATGAAGACAAGGGAAACATATAAATATTAGAAATTACACCCATTTAAGCACAGCTGCTAATGTTTCAAATTGCTTGTGTGTGAAATTTTTATAGATTCAATGGATTTATGAGAGACATTCAGTGAATAAATGTGTGACACATCTAAAGTGACTCTTTCTTGCAACCAAAAAAATGCAATGAAGTCCATGGAAACAGACAAAAATCGGAAAACACACATTTGTGCAACAAGAAAGTCAAACTTTGCAGCAGGTGCTTTTAAAGTTATTATTTAATTTTTAAATAATCAGCACCCTCCACCCCGACCTCAGCTCCAGGTGCGGCTCAACCACAAGTAAGAAAGGGACCTCTGTCACAAAAGCAGAAACCCACTGAGCTATCCACATACAATACAGTTCTGTAATGGTGGCAGACTTTCTTTATATCAGGCATATTAACCCTCGGCAATAGTTATGGTGAGAGTGAAAACTGCCAGTAGAGAAAACTGTGACCTCTCTCCAGTGGGAACATTAATCACAGGACTTATCAGTGACTTCCACTTAGCAAGTCTCTTAGCGCTACTTTAAAGAGCTTTCTGATATAACAAAGAAAGCCTTCTTTAAAAACAATAAATATATTCGGCTGGAATTCGCGCTAATATGAACTGCCCAAGAAGATATAGTGGGCCAACGACGCACAGTTCTACTTTACCTGCATATTGAACAAACGTCGTAGGCAGGTCAGGGGAACAGTGTGAGTGACACTACTCTGGTCTCCCACCCATACCCCACTCCCCCCACCCCCCGCCGCACAGACCGATGGTCCGGGCAGCGCCATGGTGCAGGACCCCCTTGTGACTCTCGTGGCCAGCCTCGGATTGGTAACGCGGGCACTCAGGCAATGCCCGAGGGGCCGGTGTCCGAGTTCTGCTGTGGGCTGCTTTTTTGAGCAGTCTGGGGCCTTTTTTGAGCAGTCTGTGGCCGATTTTGGGCGGTGTCTCTATTTTCGGAATACAGCCAGAGGCCCAGTGGGTGGCCTTTCTGCAGGCAGATGGGCGCTCATTACCACCTCCATCCCCACTTCCCCCACCAACACCGCCGGTCCCCCACCCCCGGTTTAGCAACAGGCAGAGGTGTCACTCCCTTTGTCTTTCTGGCCGGCCCATTAATGTGTGCAGATACTAAGCGGAGCAGGGGGCCTGAGTAGAAGTGGCCTCACTTGTTTTCAAGTGTGTTTCACCAGTGTAAATTAATGCGTGCATTTTTTTAAGCCCCGCCCTTCTTCATTTTAATGCAATTACGCTGAAGCAGTGATTTGAGAAAAGGCATTATGCAAATGGGGCCGATTTTTTTTTTGTGTGCCCGGGCCGATTTTCAATCCCAATCCGACCCTGCTCGTGGCATTGATTCATGGCCGCAGGGCAGCGCAGCCAAGCCGTCTGCTGAGGCCGCACCACCTACAGATGAGTGTGTCCCGGAGTCAGTGTCAGCCCTGGCTCTTCCAAAAGAGTTATTACATCTGTTTAGTAAAAGAAAAGAAAACAGGCTCACCGGAATCTTAAGTTTTCTGCATCACATCGGTGTTCTGCAGAGGTCACGCACGCACCTCACATTTGCAGTTGGCAGCGCGGTCTTGCGCACCTCGGCCTGGTGACGTCAGATGTAGCTAGGGTGACCCAGTCGCGACTCGCGCACGCACCACACCACCACTACTATGCGTGGTGGTGCGTGCGTGCAGCAATTGCAAGCAGGTGAGCTAAGCTTGCTTTCACTTCAAACGGAGGCGCAGGCAGCACTGATGGCCCGTTGCGGTGGCCTTTATAATTTATTTGGGGACACTCACTGAGTGTCCCCAAATAAATTATTAAGGCTGCCCCACGTGCGCCGCCCTCGAAACAGTGCCGCCTGGGGCGGTCCGTCCCCCTCGCCCCCCCCCCAGCTTCGCCGGTGCGAACCGCGCACATGTGGGATTTCTCAGCACTGGGGAAAAATTACGCCCGCTGTGAAGCGGTCAAGCACAGCCCATCTTTTAAATTGGCTCCTCTTACTGTCCTTTGTAAATGCTGTCTTTTGATTGGTGAATAGGCTTAGCAGTCCCTACTTTTGTAATTGTGTATCCTCCCATGAGGACTGCCTCTGTTACATGTGCTCTTACTTTTCAGGTTCAGGAATTACATTGAGCACGCTGCAACTCCAAATGGTGATGCAGTGCGCGTAATGTAATTCGTTTTATTTCTTTCTTTCTTTACTTAACTCCCTTCGGCCGTATGCTGGAGTTTACTGCCCCCCACTCTGCCCCTCCCCCGCCCCACCCGACTGCCCGCAGCACTCCCTCGAGGAGCCGCCAATGTTGTCATCACTGGTAAAAATATATTCTGGGGAGAAGGTTAGAAGGGCCTTGCGCTCTGGCGAACTAGTTTAGTGAAAGAAAATGTGGGGTACTTGTGATGACTGGGTGCAACCATAGCAGGGGTGTTTCATTCAGGTCATTGTGTAGCTTGTGTGTGCGTCCCCCTGAAGGTGAGGAACTGCCTCTGGGGTGTCTACGACCATGCTGAGAAATGCAACACAGTGACAAGACCAAGGCAAATGCCCCCACGTGACATGAAAAACGGATTTAATTAGGGCACAGTTTGCCCCTCATGCCCCTGGACTCTAGGGATATGTATCCTACAGTAACAATGATAGCAGTGGAGCCAGCCTCAGCAGCTGAGTGTCTGGCACCTCAAGCGTATGATTGCTGCAGTACCCTTTAAACGAGTGATGTTGGGGGTCCCCTGACAGCGCCCAAGAGCAATCTCCACACAATTGAAGGAAATGAGTGCAATTTTAAACAGTCATTGAATACATAATGTAGAGATTTGCACCTGTTTAAAGCTGACCCAAGACCACTGCTGTGCATCATTATGGCTTCGTCCAGTCTGAATCACACCTGCGAATTTCCCTACCACTCCAGCTGATAGGGAGTCTACAAGGATAAAGACTTAGGCCCAAAAAAGTACTTTCAGCCCAGGCCTGCCCTTGAAACATCTTACTGACAGGTGCCTGAATGCTCTATGGGACATGGTAGCTACGTCGGTCAAAAATCTTCCAGGGGAGCGGGGGTTCCAGGGGGTGGGGGGGGCAATTTCCAAAACCTGATCAGGGATGGCCAAGCAGCACCGGAGTAGGTGATTCAGTCTGGCCGTGATACCGCATGTTTGGTCACCACTTTGGTTGGAACACCATATCTTCACAAAGGATATACCGGTGAACAACCTTTACAACGCAACTTTTACTACGCAGTGCCTTTACGACACAACTTTTACAACGCAAAGCATTACAACGCATTGCGCTGGGGGGCGCTCTAGAATAGGGAATAGGTTTAATGTACTATCCAACACCTTCCCTACTATCCACGGGGACTGGAGTTGGAATAGTAAATTAAACTATTCACTATCCAGCGCCCAAAAGCACTATGCGTATTAATTGTATGCGTTGTAAAACTTGCGATGTAAAGGTAGGCGTTGTAAATGTATGCGTTGTAACGTCATACATCCGGATATACCACATATACCACATTCAATTTGAACAGGATATACTATTTTTTTTTTTTTGAAAACCTTTATTGACATTTCAACCAAATACAAATATGGGTCACAACCCCTGGGGCTGGCCGCTAAGCAGTTAGATTAACAGAGAGCAATTTTTAATCACATGCAGCACCTCGGGGAGCAGAATCACCATGCTAGCGTACTCTTGGTCACTGAACAGCACAAATAGAAAAACAGGATGTAAAAGGTTTTCATTTTATAGTATAGGATGGAAGGATCAGGTGCCGAACAATTTCCCAGCAGCGAAAAAAGGCAGGCAGAATAGTAAACGTGTCGACAGTAAACAGTAATCGGTCAAATCAATGGCGCTGGAACAGGCGGATCAGGATGTAAGGGAATATTACGGTCAATTCGCGCCTGCTAGTCACCTGCCCTAAGACCCAGAGAACACCACGAAAATTGAGGCACAGATGAAAAAGCAGTGATTGATACCAAAGGAAACCCACTGCACTGACCCAGAAAAAGAAAAAGACAAAGAAAGATAAGAGAAGAGAAAAAAGGCCATAGAAACAAAAATAAAAACGAAAAAAACCCTCCCCCAACCCCCCACCCTGCACCCCTGCAGATGACTACGGCCCCCCCCCCAGCAGTGTGCCTGTCGCCCGAGAACCAAACCCGAAATATAGAAGAAACAGAGAAAAAGGAGAAAGAAAGGAAACCCCACCCAACGGGGAAGTGGAGGAGGGCGATAGACTATGCGCTCCCGGTCTCTCCCCCCCGCCCTAACAAAGGGGGCCCCCCTAAGCCAGCACGAATAAAGTTGTCCACCATACAAAAATGCCCCGGGGGAAACCACAAACCCCCCGCCCCGGAATCCGTCTGTTAATGAAGCAGTCCCGTTACCAATAGATCCATCGTAAACAATTCAATCCACAATCTCAGCCTTGTCCCCGTCTATCAAAGTTGCCGAGTCCCTCGGATAAGTAAAGCCCCATCCCCGGGAAGTCAAAAGTCACACAGAAGCAGCCGGAGCTTGGGCCAGCACACGGGAGAGGAATAGCAGACCCCAACGCACACGGCTTGCACAAACGATGTCCCTCCCCGTCTCCGAAGCCAAGCATCATTACATCCGCCATGTTGGGAGACCGATTGGGGAGGGGGTGCGACTCGTTCCGATACAGATTATAGTGTGGGCCAACAGTGTCCAGGATGAGGGAAGCAGTGAAATGTTCCGATAACTGTAGGACCGATGTTTCCGAGAACGTAAGAGAGTCACCAATCTCAGCACACACGATGAATTCCATTTCGTCGGGGGCAGGCACAGCTTCCAGCACCGGGTCCAAACGCGCCACTAGGGCGCCCAACAGGAGGCAGGTCTGCTGCCAAGTCTCAAAAATCAAGTCAGGGCTTGCTCCCGGTCCTATGATTGTGGAGAAGCGTGGCTCAGTGGTTAGAGGCGGCAGACCCGGAAGCTGAGATCGGCCGTGGACCAGGGTTTGATTCCCCGCCTCGGCTGGTCTCGGGCTCAAAAATTCCATGGACTCGATAATTCTCGCTCCGGTGCCTACTCAACTCACGGGGTCACACTCTGCGACTCTGGGCAATAGCTTGCTCAATCTCCACTACGGCCCCTCGCGGCGGGATGCCTGGCTTTCACCTCGTGGATACCCTGCCGGGATATCTCACAGGGGAATACCAGGACGGGTTCCCTAAGCAAGCGCTTAGATACCGGGTCGGTGATTTGCGCTATATAAATACATGTACATTTACATTTACATTTACATTTATGATCCCATCTGCTGCCGACAGTAAATGATCGACCTGGGCCCTCACCGTCGCGTGAAGCGCCGCAAGTTCCGCCATTACCATCCGCAAGGAAGGGCCACAGTGGGTCCGTTCCGCCAAGTTCCATACGTCCGCAGACATAACGATCCCCATGGAGAGGCGCCTTCTCCGGGGCAGGATACGCCGGAGCTGAAACAAGCCGTGAGGGACGGGCCAGCAGCACGCAGCAACGCGCGGCGGGACCCCCACCCCGGGGCACCAGCGGTGCTAGTGCCGGGCCTCCGGGCCGGGGCCCCCCGCGACGCAGCACCGCGCGCCACCCGTCACCTCACCTCAGGTACAGCACCAGGCAGCAGATGGTTGCAAAGTAGTCCATAGAAATTTCCAAAAGTTCCAAGGACCGGACCCAACCACTCTCCTCAGTCCGTTGTTGTTCACTTTGGACCCGGGTAGACCAGCAATCGAGTCCCCGGCTTCCAGTCTGGGTTAGGCCTCAAAACATTTTCGATGTTACTTCACCCCAGAACATCAGAAAAATTCCGTGGTCACACCATCGGGGTGCCGACTAGTTCACCCACACGAATCCGGGGCAGGAGATCAGGATATTCGACAGGATAAGCGAGCGTAGGACGGAGGTCAGCGGAGCCAGGAGACTATGCGGCCATCCTGGTTGGTGTCGTAGCTCCGCCAGGATATACTATATTTAGTACATTTTTACTATCATTAGGTTCACCACAGTATATTCAAGCTGTACAGTTACAACAATGAGGCCTGCACCTCAAAGCCTGTTTACGAACATACATTACATGAGGAAAAACAAACAGTATACATGATTCTTAGGTAGAATGCTACATCAGTCCAGGAGTTTATAAGTTTGCTTTCTAGTTTTAATTAATAAAAACCATAAGCATATGCTCCTGGTTAATATAAAATGTGTCACTTCTCCTATGCAGGAGGATAGTTACATCAATAAAAAAGTGTCCCAATGGTTACATTTTTGCAAAATAGAATGAGTGAGCCCCACATGTTGAAAATAAGCGACCAAAACAATCAGGCATCAAGAATTAAAGTGCAATTCAATAATCTTTATTCGGACATACAAGATCCATAAAAGCACAGACAATTCTCACAAAATCAGGCATCAAGAATTAAAGTTCAAGTGCCAAGAAGCATTAAAATGCATAGTATGAAGTGCAAAGTATGTGATACCCCCCGCCCCCCGATGTATAAAAGAAATGATGGTATCCTATTCAGAGTAAACGAAAGGGCAAATTGTCAAGAGATCAGTGCAATATTACAGGACGGTAAACACACTTTCCCTAGCCGCAGACACTTTTAAGATGCCTTGTCAGTTCGTCTTTTTTGTAAAAGTATGTTATTAATCTTTGAAAGGGTGTGGCAAGCTGCAGAGCTTCAGGAGGGGGAGGGGACCAGGCCCGGATCCAGGAATTTTTATTTGGGTGGGCCAAGGGTGCATTTGGGTGGGCCACTGCGGGCTTGATTTGTTGCACATATGTCTAGGCAGGCCTGCTTCAGGGCCCTCCTTTATTTCTTCTTAGTCTTACAAGGCCCAGTAAAACTCACTCTTTTCCAAATGTCTTTTTAATGTTATCACTCTCAAAAAGTGTTTTTTCCATGTAATGTTACTTTGATGGGAAGAGGAGGTTTCTGAGGTGGGAGTATAAGACAAGTGACCTTCAGGGAGATTTCCTCTTCCTTACCAGCTCCACCTAACCACGGACTCTGCGACACACTCCCTTACAGGCTTGATTAGCCATTATTCCTCTCCTGTACACCTTATCTCACAGATGACCTTGGGCCTCAGCCCCATATCAGGCACCATCGGGCTCCACTTTCATTTTTCCCAGGAAAAAAATTGTAAAATCACCTTCATACTTAAAACATTGAATATAGCAGTAAATACAATTGCAGGCACTTTAAAGTATGTTCCACAGTAGCCCTTATGGCCCGACTGCTAATTAAATAAACAAAAACAGAAAGGCCATGACAGGGCCGGCTTTAGCGCTGATGCGAAAGTCTTTTTTGGCGCCGCACCAATATCCTCTTTCTCAGCAAATACCTTTACTACCACCTTCCAACAGTGCCCCTCATCTCCCCATAGCCCCTCCCCCTTATGACCTCCTCCTCGGATTCCCTCAGTGCCACCCTCCACCAGTGTCCCTCATCTCTCTGTAGCCCCTCCCCCTCATGACCTCCTCCTCAGACTCCCTCACTACCACCCTCCATCAGGGCCCCCCATCTCTCCCTAGCTCCTCCCTCCACGTCATGACTTCTTCCTTGGATTTCCCTCACTACCACCCTCCACCAGTGCCCCTCATCTCTCCCTAGCCTCCCCCTATTGACCTCCTCATCAGATTCCCGCACTGCCACCCTCCACCAGTGCCCCTCATCTCTCTGCAGCCACCCCATGACCTCCTCCTCAGACTCCCTCACTACCACCCTCCATCAGTGCCCCTCATCTCTCCCTAGCTCCTCCCTCCACATCATGACCTCTTCCTTGGATTTCCCCTCACTATCACCCCCCATCAGTGCCCCTCATCTCTCCCTACCTCCTCCCTCCACCCCATGACCTCTTCCTCAGCTTCCCTCACTACCACCCTCCATCAGTGCCCCTCATCTCTCCCAAGCTCCTCCCTCCACCTTCATGACCTCTTCCTCGGATTCCCTCACTACCACCCTCCATCAGTGCCCCTCATCTCTCCCAAGCTCCTCCCTCCACCTTCATGACCTCTTCCTCGGATTGCCTCACTACCACCCTCCATCAGTGCCCCTCATCTCTCCCAAGCTCCTCCCTCCACCCCATGACCTCTTCCTCGGATTCCCTCACTACCACCCTCCATCAGTGACCCTCCTCTCTCCATAGCCTCCCCCTATTGACCTCCTCCTCAGACTCCCTCACTACCACCCTCCATCAGTGCCCCTCATCTCTTCCTAGCTCCTCCCTCCACCCCATGACCTCTTCCTCAGATTCCCTCACTGCCACCCTCCACCAGTGCCCTCATCTCCCTGTAGCCCCTCCCCCTCATGACCTCCTCCTCAGACTCCCTCACTACCACCCTCCATCAGTGCCCCTCATCTCTCCCTAGCTCCTCCCTCCACCCCATGATCTCTTCCTTGGATTTCCCTCACTACCACCCTCCATCAGTGCCCCTCATCTCTCCCTAGCTCCTCCTTCCACCCTATGACCTCTTCCTTGGATTCCCTCACTGCCACCCTCCAACAGTGCCCCTCATCGCTCCATAGCCCCTCCCACTACCTCCTCCTCGGATTCCCTCACTGCCACCCTCCACCAGCGCCGCTCATCTTTACGTAGCCCCTCTCTCATATGCATTTCATTTGTTGTATAGCGCTACTCATATAAGTGTAGTGTGTGTCAGTACTTTACACCACACACATTATACAGAGACAATGAATCATACACGTATGTAAATCGGTCTACAGGGAATGGCACATAAACCAATGAGGATTACAAGGTGTAGGAATCACATGTCATCCATACTGGTGGGCAGTATATTTTAAGAGGGTTTGGTCTGGGGAACACAACCTTAGGATTTAAAGAGTATTCAATGGGGTTCAGCTTTACTGATAAAAATTTATATCTGCCCAAACATACTCATTTTAGCAACATTAGAATGATGAAAGAATGGGAAAGTTCTAACTATATAACAAAACAAAAAAGCAAAGTTCTAACTATATCATTCATGTTTGTATGCAGCTCTTTGGTGACAGTTCATTGGTCACGGTCCTATGTTAGGATTGTAACTTTTGAACTGCAAGTAACACAAAGATCTCTGTGACAAAGGCAGTAACCCACTGAGCTATCCACATAAAATACAGTTCATATGCATTTAAAAACTATTAACAGACAAATGATTGCTCTCCAGAAGGATCATTAATCACCAGCCTTATCTGGGCATTTTGTATTGTCTTATTGCTGTCCTGCATCGGCCATGATAATGATAGAAACTGTTTAAATGAAGCACACACGAAGTATGTGTCCTGCTGGGCCTGTGCAGATTTTAAAAAGAAAAAAATGTAGTAACACATTCTCTTACCTCTAAATTAGTCGAACTTTGTGTAGCAGCCTGATGTGATAAGCCGCTGCAGGGGTCAGGAAAGGTGACTAGGAATAAACAAACTTATTTTCTCCTGTGCTGCATAGAAAAATAAATATCAACGCAGCAGGACAGTAGGCAAAGGTTACCAAATGTTGGCATTGTCAAAGAAAGGATTTGTCGCTTTTCACCATGCAGAGATGAAGGGGTGAAAAAATAAACAAAGCCTTGTTAACATTTAAATGGTCTTTAAAGACCTGAAGTACTCGGGTGCGGCTGCGATAATCTCTAAAACTGTCTGTGTGTGTGTGTGCACCCGGGAAGCTGTCTCGGCCCGGGCTGACACACACGACTTGTGCGTTGCACGCCTGCCTTCAAGCCCTCATTGCGAGGGCCAAGGGTCCTGTTTGGGTCTGCCTGGCCCACCCGGCCCACCCGCTAGAACCGGGCCTGGAGGGGACGGAGAAGGTGTCTGAGTGCTTTAATAAATGTACCACTTCTCGAAAGAATCTTTGCGTCAGTTTTGGAGAGGCCTCCAGGCAGGAGCGAGCTGCTTCCATTAGGTACATAGGTTTCAGTAGAAGCCTCCTGAGGGCGTTGAGCGGCGGGCAGCAACATAGAAGGTGGAGCCAGGATTCTCACGTCTGCAGGCCCTTCCTTGCCCCGGCTGGCCCATGGGTGGAGGTTGGCCTAGGGGAGGCCTAGTCGGCGAAATTATAAGATCTCTCCATGTGCCTGTCTGTTGATGGCTTCTGTGAGGTAAGCTTGTGGCTTGCCGGGTATGTAAGAGTTGTTCAGAGGTGCTAAAATGCTGGATGATTTTAAAGAGTGACTGTCCTGCATATCGGAGGATAATTCTTGGCCTTTTTCCAGATTGTGTAAGGAATAGTGTCTGATTTTAAGACTGCACCTGCAATTTGTAAAGAGGTGATTGCTTTATGAACTTGTTGTTGACAAGGGTTCCCCGGACTCTCAAATATCTCTTTCAGACGGGCTTTGAGAGAGTAGACTGGAGCTCTCAGAATCCTGATGTAGAATTTCAAGGTGTCGGCCTCACCTGTCATAGGGTGGTCTAGCACTTCTTCCCAATTTGTCTGGACAGTGAACCGGATATATCTTACAATGAGCCCTGTTCTTTGTTTCTGATTGATTAACAGACATGCACAGTGATTTAATCTATAATTTTACATTTGTAGTTACATGGTTGTTGCTTCCTATTAAGCTATGAGGAGCTTCAATACCATTTTGGTTTTGATTGGTAGTACATTACTGTTAGAAATGGGAGGTCCCTAGTGGGCAAGGGTTTGCACCTCTGTCCAAATAGGGACCCTTCTTCCTAGTCAGGGTGAGGGAGTTGCAAACCCAAAATAAACCATGCTCACTCCCTTGGTAGCTTGGCACGAGCAGTCAGACTTATCTCAGAGGCAGTGTGTAAAGCATTTGCACATAACCAACAGTAACACAGTGACAACACTACAAAAGGACAGGGGGCGTGGCTTGGACGCCGATCGGGATGGCGGCGTGAGCTCGCAGCTCCGCGCAGAATCCCGCTAATTCTCCTGTTTTCGGAACCCTAGGCGACCCGGAGCCAACGCTCCTGCCCTCTGAAGTGTGAGAGGACAGCTGGGCACACTTGGTGGACTGCTGGGGGACTGCCGCCCCCGAGGAGACCGAGTCGAAGTAGCGGTTGAGGTGTTGCCGAGGGTGCGAAGAAAATGGCGGCGAGGTGGGCGGACGGCCCCGAACTTCAGCCCTGAACCGAGTTGTCGCCGGCTGGCGGAAGATCCTGGCGAGAGATCCTGTAATCCGCTGACCGAGGCGCTAGGGTCAGCGGGGCTGTGCCTTGCGGCCAAGGAACGCTGCCTTGCCATGTCCGGAGCTTGGGGACCCTAGCTGGCCACCGCCCTGAGACTCATCCTATCCCCCTCAGGCTCCCGAGGGGGGCGGCGGAGTGAAGTGTGCTTCGCAGGTGTGACTCTTGTGCCTGTGAGTGTTGGTGGCGACATTGCACTGCCCGGTGCACGGCGACCGGCCCTGCCTACGGGCGCTGACGACAAACGGGCTCCCGGACCTGTGACGCAGCACCCTGGAATGGCGGCGACTGGAGGGCCGATGGCCGAGAGCCGCACTGAGGGGGACTCGGCGACATCAACTCAGCGGGGCGAGAGTCCCTCCCCGGAGCTTGACCGAGAACAACGGCTGCACCGGCGACTAGATGCCATACTTGATGCGATCGCCTCGACTAAGGACGCATTGCACCAGGACATCGCCCAAGTGGCCACGGGCCTGGGGCTGCTACGCGCAGATCATGCGAAGCTGGCGGACAGAGTTAAGGACCATGACCAACTGTTGCTGGACCTGAAACCATCGGTAGTGGCCGCGGAGCATAAGATCACTGACATGTTGGCACGGCTGGACTCGTTGGAGCGGAGAGCGGAGGATGCAGAAGGCCGCAATAGACGGAACAACGTGCGGGTCGTAGGCCTTCCGGAACGGATTGAGGGGGAGGATGCGGTGGCCTATATGGAGACCTGGTTCCGCACTGTGGTGGCGCCGGAGGGGCTCACTCCTTTCTTTACGCTGGAGCGGGCCCACCGGGTACCCGCTCGCCCGCCGGGGCTTGGCCGCCCCCCCCGCCCGATGGTGGTGAGGCTCCTCCACTACAAGGACCGGGATCTCCTCATTCAGCGGGCCAGGATGTCGGGCCCCTATGAGGTGGAGAACAGTAGGGTTACGATCTTCCCGGACTACACCCAAGCGGTCCAGAAAAACCGGGCATCGTTCCTGGCAGTGAAGAAGGAACTCAGGGAGGAAGGCATTCAGTACTCCTTGCTCTACCCAGCTAAGTTGCGGATCATGATGGATGGGTCTACGCACTTTTTCCAGACTCCGGATGAGGTTTGGCACTGGCTGGAGTTGTATAGGGCGGGGACGGACAGATCACATAAAAGTAGACGAGATGAGCCCAAGCAGCCCCGGGTGAGGCAATCGCAACGCATCAGATCTCGCAACAGGCGCCAGCGGGAGAGGCGGGAGGCTCTAATGGCGGCGGAAAAGAGGGATGCACTCGTAGCGACGGCGGCCATTACAGGGTCGCAACAGAACAGTGAACGAGCAGAAACTAACTCGGGAGGGGAAGGCAGCAAGACGGATGAGGAACTCTCAGAAGCGGACAGTTCGAAGGGGCCGGAGGTGACCCCACAGACTTCGGATGGTATCTTTTGCGGCTGAGATTGGATTGGGCTAGACTGGGACTTCATGGTAGGGTGGTATCCTGGTGATTGGGGACGGGATGCCGGAAGGGGGGGGCTCTGTGCTTCGGGAGGGATGGAGGCGCGGGGCGTGGGCTCCGCTTGCTGGGGTCGGCGGTGATTCACCCCCCTCGGGCCCTTAAGGCCGACTGTGGTGGAGACCACAGGGTTAGAGTGCGAGAAGTTGGTTCAAGGTTTGGATGGGGGCGGACTTTGGGTTCGTGTGCTCTGTCCTGGGGAGCGGGGTTTGGGAAGTTTTTCTGTTTTGGGTATGTTCGGGGGGGGCAACTGCATTGGGGGGGCTATGAACATTCGTTATTTGATTCGGACTGTACGAAGTTGGAATGGGGACATTACCTAATCTGAAATGCCTGACGTGGAATGTCCGGGGGCTACGAACTATGGTGAAACGTCATAAGGTCCATGCATATCTAGTACGCAGGGGGGTTCAGATTGCCATGCTCCAGGAGACTCATCTCACTAAGAAAGAGTGTACTGCCTTGCAGAAAAGATGGAGGGGCCAGGTGTTTGGCACCACTTACTCAGCGTATGCCAGGGGGGTGCTGATCTGGGTGAGGGCGGGGATACCCTTTCAATTGCTGAATCAAGTCGTGGATCCGGAGGGTCGGTTTGTGGCGGTGGAGGGGAGGTTATATGGACGGGATGTGGTTTTCTGCTGTGTGTATGCGCCAAACACTGATCAAGCTCGATATTTTGATAGCCTCTCGGGGGCTTTGGCCTCCTTCCTGGCGGGCCCAATAGTGCTAGGGGGGGACTTTAACTCGATTACAGATGTGGCTCTGGATAGGTCCCATCCCCCTCTGGTGGACTCCCCGGTGCGCAGGTTGGCCACGCACAGGAAGGACTGGCAGGATAGATGGGGGTTGCTGGATGTCTGGAGGGAGCGACACAGGGAGACCAGGGATTACTCCTTTTATTCTGCACTTCATGACCTGCATGTCAGGATTGATTCGGTGCTCTGCGGTGGACCCCTAGCTCCGTTGATCTCCCATGCGGAGTACTTGGCTAGGACTATCTCAGATCATAACCCCCTATTGGTGCACATTCAGTGGCAGAGAGAGCGCTCAGTAATACCAACGTGGCGGCTTCGGCCGGAGACACTTGAGGATCCTGTCTTCAACGACGCGGTTCGGCAAGGCATTGATGGCTATTTCGGAATGAATGCGGGCACGGCCACGAGTAGGTCCATTGAATGGGATGCAATGAAAGTGGTGGTGAGAGGGGTGTGTTTGGGTAGGTTTTCGAATGCTCGCACGGCTGTGTTGAATGACCTCATGAAAGCGGAAGATAAGTTGAGGGACTTGGAGCGCCGTAGGCCGGCTAGGCCGGACTTACAGGCCCAGCTATTAGAAGCGAAAGAAGTGGTCGCCACCGAGACGGAACGTTTAAGGTGCTATGACTACAAGCAGTATATCATCAGGGCGCATGCGGAAAGGGACAAGGTGGGTACCCTCTTGGCCAGACTGGCCAACCCGGAACTTAGGGGCTCCCCGATCCTCGGCATTCGTACTGTGCAGGGGGAGATGGTGTACACCCAGGCAGCGGTATTGGAATGTTTTAGGGGGTATTATGAGGAACTGTACCTGAGTCGGCTGGGAGTGGGGGTCCAGGATATTGAGGGATACCTGGGGGAGAGGCAGCTTCCGGTCCTCGATGAGGAGGACGCGAAGGAACTGGGCAGCCCGGTAACGCTCACGGAAATACGGGCGGCCATAAAGCATATGGCCCGCAACAAAACGCCCGGGGTGGACGGACTACCGATTGAATTTTATCAGCAGTATGCAGATAGTTTGGCGCCCAGGCTGCTGGCGGTGTACGCTGAAGCTTTCGAGGCTGGGGCACTGCCCGGATCCATGCGGGAGGCCTTGATTGTGCCGCTCCTGAAGCCTGGCCGGGATGCCGCGGATGTGCGGTCTTACCGCCCGCTATCCATGTTGACGGTGGATTATAAGATTCTGAGCCGAATTTTGGCCACCAGGCTGGCCCCGTATATGACGGGCCTGGTACATAGGGACCAGGCCGGGTTCATACCCACGAGGAGCACGGCGCTGAACGTTCGCCGACTGGTGGGGATAATGGACGCCATCTTGGACGAGGAGGGAGCCCCGGCGGTCCTATCTGTGGACATCGAGAAAGCCTTTGATAGTTTGGAGTGGCCGTTCCTGGACGGAGTTTTAGAGAGGTTTGGTATGGGCGAGGGGTTCCGCAGGTGGACGAGGGTCTTATATGCTTCGGCGACGGCGAGAGTGCGTTTGGGCAGCCTGGTGTCTGCGGCGTACCCGGTGGGCAGGGGCACGCGGCAAGGATGTTCTCTGTCTCCTCTGTTGTTTGCTCTGGCGATGGAACCTTTAGCGGTCCATGCGAGGTCGGGTGTCAGGTATATGGGGATAGCCAGGGGCGGACAGTGGCATTATATATCGCTGTATGCGGATGACTTGCTCCTGTACCTAGCTGACACCTCGCGGGCGTTGGCCGGGGCAATGGGGCTGTTGTCGGAGTTCGGCCGGCTGTCGGGCCTTAAGGTCAATTGGGCGAAGACTTGTGTGTTCCCGCTGCGAGCGGGTTCGCCCGATCCTGGTGGCAGCTTGGACGTGGTGTGGGAGCCATCTTGTTTCACCTATCTGGGTGTTCGCATCTACCACGCAACCGCGGACCTATTGGAGGGCAACATTGGTCGCTGTGTCCGGGCACTGAGGGGCAGCTTGTCTTTTTGGTCGACCCTCCCGCTGACGGTTCTGGGCAGAATTGCACTTTTGAAGATGGTGGCACTCCCCCGCTTCCTCTATTATTTCCGAACGCTGCCTATCTGGATTCCCCAAGGGGTCTTCAGAGACCTGAGATCGATGATTATTGGCTTCCTATGGGGGCATGGCCGCCGTAGAGTGGCCCTGAACACGCTTCTCCGCCCTAAGGTAGAAGGGGGCATGGCTGTGCCTGACTTTGAGCTGTATTATCTAGCGGCACAGCTGCAGGTTCTTACACAGAACGTGGCTAGGGTGTTCAGGGGCCCAGAGGAGGACCGGGACCGGGGGATACAACGCCATGTGCTATCCTATATTGTCATGCAGCAGAGGCTTGAGTTGCGGGCCCTCACCATGGAGGAAAGGACGCTCCGCTTGTGTTGGCAGAGGAGCCTTCGGAGAGCGAGGGCTTCGCGGCCTTATGCGCCGGAGATTCCGATCGGCATGCTGACGGCCTTGCCGCACGGGGGAGATTGGTCCCCGTTGCTGGCTTGGGAGGAGATGGGACTACAGGTGGTAGGTGATTTGTACATAGATGGGGCGTTGGCACCGTTCGAGGCGCTCCGGGACCAGTTCGGGCTGCCCGACGGGGGGTTCCTCCTGCACGCGGCAGTGGTGGCTGCCATACAGAAGCACTGGCAAGGGGGGCTCGCAGAACCGACGACGACTATGGCGTGCCAATATGTGGTGATGGCAGCAGGCACGATCAAAGCTGTGACGTGCCTCCATAATAGGATGCTGAATGAGGGACTGGAACCACTCCAAGGGCTCAAGGCTAAATGGGAAGAGAGTGTGGGCCGGCCCATACCGGATACGGCATGGGGACACATCCTGAGGCGTACGTGGAAGGGCACGAGAAATGCGCGCTTTCAGCAAGTGCATTTCTATGTGCTTCATAGGGCCTATTTAACCCCAGAGAAAATACAGCGGCACTTCCGGGTGCCGGATGCCCGATGCCCACGGTGTTCGTCTCTGGGTGCGGACATGGATCATTTGTTTTGGAGGTGCCCGCAATTGGGGACCTATTGGGCGGAGGTAGGGGAACTCCTGAATGAAGTGTCAAACAGGGAGGTGGACTTCGATATGGCGGCGTGCCTGTTGCTCTGGTTCCCGCACACTAAACACACCAAGGTGACGAGCAAATTCATTGATCTGGGTCTGATATTGGCGCAGAGGGAGATATCGTGGCATTGGAAGTCCAGGGGGGGGCCCTCGCTGCGTAGATGGAAGAATGAATTGCTGCGGTGGTCTGCCTGCGAGAGTGTGCTCCGGATGAAGCAGGCTGTTAAGTTGGGGAATGAGAAGGTTTTGGAAGCAGCGCGTGCATGGGAGCTAGTGGTGCAGGCTTTGCGTGATTCTTTGGTAGATGACGAGGATGGGGAGAATTGAGCCGGTGGACACCGCGGGGCGAACACAGAAGTGCTATATTCCGCGCTGTGGTGGATCCATCTAACTCGACAGGACGAGATGTACTCCTAGCAGTTGCCAGGGGGGGGGGGCCTTGGGGGGGACTGGTTCATGGGAATTTGGGGTGGGACGGAAGCCATTAGAGGGTGGCCCGCCTGGGTGCCTTAGCTCTATTAGGGAGGTGTGCACAATGTGGAGTATGGAAGGGCTGAGGGGAGCGGCCAGGCGAGATAGGGCGGTGGCGCCTGGGGGAGGCCCCGACGTGTGAGGTGTCACTGATTTATTTCTGGGATGGCTGACGGAGGTTTTGTTGTGGGTGGGGGGGTAAAAGCAGATACGTACAACGACTTTTCGACCATGGTCCCCGTGGGACATGCACCGTGATTTTCTCCTATTGAATGTAACGACATGCCGCCCGGCCCCCGGGATGCGGGCTGAATGGCTGTGTTCAGTTTGGATTTATTATTGGAAGGAGGGGTATCACGAGTGCACTGGTTGATTGATTGTATCCTGTGGTTTCTAACTCTGCAATAAAAATATATTTGAAAAAAAAAAAACACTACAAAAGGACACCACACCTGGTTAGAAAAATATCCAATATTTTATATTTTCAAAACAAGACCAAAACGATAAAAATCCACCATATAGTACTTACAAATATGCACTTTGCAAGAATAACCTTAAAAAGGGTTTAGAGACAGAATATCGAGTTGGAAATGTCGACTTGCACTAACATGGAGTTGGAAATATCAAGACACAGGAATATCGACAGCAAGAATATCGTGGTTAAGAATATAGAGTTTAAGGTAAGAAATATCGTTTTTAAAATATCAAAGTCATTAATATCATTTGCAAAAATATAGTTGTTAAAAATATCGTTTTTTTAAGTTAGTGTTATGTATTTTAGTATTTATTTTAAATCTATGTACTCAATTTTTTTGTCTAAGTTTTGCTTTTGTTTTTTAATATATGTGTTACATTTTTAGTAGTTATTACTTTTATTTCAATAAAATTTAGCGTTTTAGTTCCGTAGCCGGTTGTGGGTTTATAGGGGAATAGGGTAGGAAGTAATTTAATTATAATAAATTAAATATTAATTTCTATTTATTAGTATTCATTTTATTTAAATTTTATAGTAATAACTGTGGGAATTCATTTATTAATTAATTAGTAATTGGCTGTTCATTTTAATGAATGAATTAATTGGTAAATATGTTAATTGTGTCTTTTTAGGAGCGGGTTGTGGGTTTATAGGGGGATATTTATTTATTTATAATTTTACATTGTTAATTGTGGGAATTATTTTATTATTAATTATGTATTAATTGTTTGGTAATTGTTAATAATTAATTGGTAATTATGTTAATTGTGTAATTCTTTTAGAAGTGGGTTGTGGGTTGATAGGGGAGTAGGGTGGGAAGTAATTTAATTTTAATAAATGTATTAATATTTTTTATATAATATTCATTTCATTTTATTTTATAGTGTTAATTGCGTGAATAAATGTATTAATAATTAGTTAACATGTGCTTGTTAATTAATTGTTAATTAATTATGTTAATTGTGACATGTTTTTAGAAATGGGTCGTGGGGCTTTTAGGGGAATAGTATGAGAGGTAATTTATTTATAATTATAATTAGTTAATTATTTTTTAATTAATGCTAATTAATTAATTACAATTTAAGTATGGCAATCGTGTAATTAATTTGTGTGAGTTGTGGGGTTTATAGTGGTAAATGGTGGGAGGTACAATTTTTTTAACTTTGTTGTGGTTAATTGATATTAATGTATTAATGTAAAGTTTGTTAGGGTAATTGTGTAATTATTTTTTAGGTGTGTGTTGTGGTGTTAATTGGGGTAGAGGGAGGAAAGTAATTTAGTTTAAATTCATTAATAATTATTTGATCAATAATATTAATTTATTTCTTGATAAATATTGTTGGTAATTGTTTATTTTTATTTTGTTTGTGGATTTTGGCTCTGTAGGGTTACTGTTTTGGTCAGTACACTGATTTTCATCTGTTTAAATGTGTTTTTTAATTAATAATATTTGTTTAATTGCTAATTAATTGTGTTAATTATGGAGTAACACTTGTTTTAAATTTACATGTGTGTTGTAAATTGTGTGGTGTTATAGGGTAGAAGAAATATTAAATGTATGTAATAATTAATGTTTTTGATTAAAAAATATTGTCTATTACAAAATATTTATATGTTTGTAATTACTTTAAAAAAATTAAAAATTAATCTTTGTACAAATCTGAAAGTATGGTATGGGCTCTCTACATAAACACCCTAACAAACTGCATATCGGCTGGTGGGGTGTAGGGGAGACAAGATAATCGCCATACGTAAGAAGACAAGCTATACATCAAGACCTTGGAGATACTCAGCACAAGTTGAGAAAGTTCAGTCTAGTCCTTTCACTGCCCAAGGCAGAAGCAGCAACTGCAGGTCAACCCAACACAGCAGCGGGGCAGTACTCCTCCTAGCAGTTCTTCCAGCTCTTCTTCTTAGCAGGTTTCTTGATTCCGGTGAGGTATCTGAAGTATTTTATCTCCCTGAGACTTTCAACAGGAGGCAAGCTGTACTTCTATCCCTTGGAGAAAACTCTAACAGCAAGATGATGAAAGTATAATCCAGTCCTTTCCCTGCCCAAGACAAGCAGCAAGCAGCAGACCAACACAGAAGCCGCCGTGTAAGAGCCTCCAATGGAGCTCCCGGTTTGGGGATTACCTTTTTTGGTAGTTATCCCCATATAAACTGCTCCCCCCGGCTCCTTAACTACTGGATCCATAGCCGCGGTGACCCGGGCACTGCCTGGATCACAGGATCTCCTCGTTGCCCAGCTGAACGGCCGCCATCCAGCAGGACCTCCCCCATGGGTCAGCGGAGCTCATGACGAGTCGCTACCGGCCAACGACGACCCCCCCCCTAGCAGCCTCCAGCACCGCGGATCGTCCGGCTCCTGTCCTGCCTGGTTCACGCTAGTAGGAGTGAGGCCGATGTAGCCTGGCACCCCCCAGCTCTCCGACGGACTCTCGTGGTAGCTCTCGTTGCCTGGAGCTCGGGGCCCCGGAAACAAACACAGATCACCGGACCAGTGCTTGAAAGCCGACCCCCAGCTGCAAGATCTAGTCTCCGGGTGGCCTCCCCCTGCCAACACTTCCGCAGATGGGATTGGTGCTCGCCTGTGCGGGACAAGAGATGGTTAAATAAGGAACATAACCCTCAGTACTTTTGCCTGGACCCATAATGGCGGCGCCTCGCTACTACGAGGATTTCAGTTTCCCCTAAATACTATGGCACTCGTTCTGGACCAGAGGTGGGTGAACGAAAATCTTTTTTTATTAATAGGAATACGGGTGACTGTGAAATTCTGCGGCTTATATGAATACAGGCTGATGGCTGCCTGACCCTAAGATGGCGGCTCTACGAGGACACTGTAACTGCATCCCATTGCCTGACCTTAAATGGGGCATACTATACCAACGGGACCACCCCACTTCAGCTAGCCTCTGAAATCACCACAGTATCTAACAGCTTCTCATGCCCAGTAAACTGTTGAGGTCATGAACCGACCCCCAAGCCTCACAAACCCATCTCCCTAGTGCCTCTGCTGTGCTGCCCTGAACAGGACCCCAGCACCCCCTGTGCTCCGGTGATCTCCAACGTTTACTACCCCCGTCCGCCCTGTCATCACCCAGGTCCGAAGTCTCGTGACTACACTAGTCTCTCAGCTCTCCACTGCAGCCGTACCCTTGCACATGGCCTCCTCCGATCAGCGCTAGCACGCGCGGACGCGGTCCTACGACCAGACAGCGGCTCAACTGCTAACTGACTTGTGTCGCTGCCTCAGTACCCACCCTAGCCAGCATGGCTGGGCCTAGCCTAAGTGCTACCGGGGAAATCCCTCTTACTCTGATTTACTCCCCCAAACTCTCCAAAGCCGCTGCAAAAACCTTCAAGCACTCCACCCTGAGACATTGATTTCCGACCTATGTTATAGCACGGATCAGGGCACAGTCATCAATTACCTAATCTTCTACTCCAAAAGGACCCCCTACTGGCGAAAAACCTTTGCACACCTCCTCAATGTACGTGCAACCAGGAACATCCCACATGGCACTAAGCTTACAATAGCACCCTCCGCAACCCTGAGAGAGGACCTCACAATCACCCTCTATAAAAGCGGCATTGTCTTGATCCAAGCTTCATCCAGAAACCTCAACAAATTTGCAAGCATTTTTACCAACCTCAGTAAGCATGTGTCTGACACTAACAGGGTAACTAACACTTGCCCCGACACCCCTCTGACCAGCCTGCCTATCATCCCTAACCACCCATTAACCACCCCCCTAGGGTTCCCAACACCGATCATCCCATCCCCTCTTGCTTGGCGCCTGACCGTTTTTGGAAAAGGGGGGTGGTGATGGACAGAGTTTCTGAATGATGCAGAATACTCTTACCAAGTCAAGAGATCATGGTTTTAATCCATCACCGTTTTTTAGCTCAATGCACCATCCCAGCTCAAAACTTGGCTATATGCAAATTAGTCTGTTCCTGTCCCAGAGCATGCTGGGAACAGGGCAAACCAAACTACCAAGCCAATTCTTATACTGGGAAGGAAACAAGCTTCCGGGGACCGGTTTCTGGCATCACAGCCTTCTTCGGCCCGGCTTGCTTGAATCCTGATGGTGCAATGAGCAAGGGACTCACGTCTGAGCATACCCTCCCACACATAGTGTGGATAAAACCGATTTTGGAAAAGGGGGGTGGTGATGGACAGAGTTTCTGAATGATGCAGAATACTCTTACCAAGTCAAGAGATCATGGTTTTAATCCATCACCGTTTTTTAGCTCAATGCACCATCCCAGCTCAGAACCTGGCTATATGCAAATTAGTCTGTTCCTGTCCCAGAGCATGCTGGGAACAGGGCAAACCAAACTACCAAGCCAATTCTTATACTGGGAAGGAAACAAGCTTCCGGGGACCGGTTTCTGGCATCACAGCCTTCTTCGGCCCGGCTTGCTTGAATCCTGATGGTGCAATGAGCAAGGGACTCACGTCTGAGCATACCCTCCCACACATAGTGTGGATAAAACCGATTTTGGAAAAGGGGGGTGGTGATGGACAGTGTGAGAAGTTGGCCTGATGTGCAGTGTTCACTATTCTAGTGATCACTATATATCAGTCCAAACAACCCTTATTGATGATTGATTGTAAGTCAACCTTATAGACCAGCTATCCTAGTAGCATGGATACGAGCAGTCTAAGGCTAAGACTCTAGAGGGCGTGTTAAGCCAGCTGTTTTACCATCACATTACCCCTTGAACACCCAGTGAAAGGACACCACACAAGTGTTATGAAAATAAACAGTGTATTTATTAGAATCACAACAACCCTGTACTCTTTATGAGGACAGGGTGCTAGGCACACAACAAAGCTCTTACGAAAATACTTTTAAGTTAGCACGTTACACAAATGCCCGAGGGGCACGAAAAACCATATACACTAAAAGTGGAATGCGAATTACTAGCAGGTAAGTAACAGTTCTAATAGGCTTTGGAATCGCTGGGACTGGACTAGGGAATCGTTAGATTACTACTAGGAGGCCCAGGGGACTCGGGTGCAGAGTGTGCACTCTCACGCGGGATGCGGGACAAAGTCTATGGAGGCTAGTAAAGGCAAAGTTAGTGTTCACGGGCGAACCCGACCTGGTAGGAAGAAAACGACAGTGGATCCTGACCCTAGGATAGTGAGGCTATGCTGGGACACCGAAGTGCCGAAGTTACCTAGCCCAGGGGCTGCAGCTGCATAGGTCTGAAAAGACGTCGGGAATCTCGTTGCCGGACCGGGAGCCTGGAAGGAAGAAGTTGCTGGCAGGCGACCAGTGAAGAAAAGTTCGATGGATCCAAGCCTGGATCAAGGAAGAAGAAAACCTGAAAGCAGAGGGGACCAAGTTCTTGAATCACTAGCCAGTGATTAAGTGGGCACCAGGATGGCACCGGGCGAAGTCACCGCAGTCAGGTGAGTGGGCGCTGCTGGGCTCTGCAGTCTCTCGGACCAGGAGGCGTTGTCGGCGACCAGGATGGAGGTGCGAGCTGTCCCACGAAGGATGAAGTCGTTGGCGTCGAAGTTACCCAGGATTGGGCAACAAGCCTTGGCTAATTCAAGCCCACGCGGTGGACTCAAAATGGCGTCTTGAGTGGACCAGGAGGGTCCAGGGTGCTCCTCTTCTGGGAGGGAGCAAGGGCCAGTCTGGAGCAACCAGACCAGCAGCAGAAATGTCGTCGGGCGTCGTCAGGAAGGCCACAAGCCAACGGGCTAGTAGCCAAACAACGCGGTGAGCAGCAGAAAGCAGAAGGGCCCCACGCAGATCGTGGAGATGCTGGGGGGCTGCACTTCGGAGCTGGAGCTGCTCAGAGTCGGGGCTTCTCGGACCCCAAAGCACTCACCAGTAGATTACTCGGCGGGCTTGCTGGAAAGAAGTCGTGCAGTCTTGCAGATGGCCGGTCCCTTGAGGTCTCGTCGCACCCACGGTTCTCAGCTGGGCTGTAGAGGTGGGTAGAGGTCAGAGGTGCCAGGGAAGCCGGTTCTCGTCGAGCTGGGCAGTCGGATTCCGGAGGAAGGACTTACAGCAGACCGCAGTGTTCTTGGATGGTGCCTGCGGATGCAGGGTGACTACTCCTTAGTCACAAGGGAGAAATCTTAGGAAGAAGTCTTGAGTTCCTTTCGCAGAAAGTAGTTTCAGGATTCAAAGATGATCTGATTTGGAAGGGGGCCAGTCTCTACCTTTATCTGGGAAAAAGGGGCTGGCACGCGACTAGGTCCTGCCCTATGGGTGGGACCAGGAGGGGGGTGGTTACACCCACTTCCTTGGCGGGCTTTTCCCCAGCACAGGGTCTGGAGTGACCCTGGAACTGGTTCCAGCCAGCCTATGCACAGTGAGCACCGGGGTGCCACGTGCAGTCACCTTCCTCTAAAGCCCTGCCTACCTACAATACACAAAACCCTGTCTGGGACGGTGCTGGCACCGCCCCTGGCAGGAAACCCTTTGTCCTTATCTCCTGCTCTGGGAGGACTCCCAGCAGCAGGAGGGCAGACTTGTGTCTCGGTGGCAGCATCCATTTTGTGGATGCTAAGGCTCTGTCTGACTTTTAACCGGGTTATAGGTTACAGGCATGTCGTGTCCCTCTAGAAGGGTGGAATGCTAACCCCGTCGCCAGAATTGGCGAGGGGTTAGTATTCCAATTCGTATGACACCTTACTCGACATGTTTTGATAAAGCGATACCAGAGCCGCGAGGATTATAATGCACTTAAGAGTATATGGTATGCGATATCATGGAAACGGCTAAGGGATGGATCCCGAAAGCCGCAGACAGGCTCAGCTCGTGCCAGAGCACCATCTCACACGATTCCAAGCACTCTGCCTTCAGGATTGTTAAGGCCTGCCATAGGAGTGACTGATAGGAGATCTGTGTGTCCATTTTAGGGTTAGATATAGGTATACTATATCTAAAGCAAAGGGTGAGTACACCACCTTGCCCCAGCTGTCGTGCAGCCAGTTGTGTCAGATTTGGATGGCCATCCAGGGGTGGCATAATACATGCTGCAGCCCCTGGTAGGCCCTGGGTACACCTAGGCCCTGGGTACCTAAGGTACACAGTACAGGGACTGATAAGGTGACTCAGTATCCAATTTAGATATGTACCTAAGGTACATGGAATCCATTTTACAGAGAGAGCAGTGGGCCTGAGGTCCTGAACAGCAGGGCCTCAGGTCAACTAAGTCAGAAAACCAGCAAAACACCAGGCAAAAAGTTGGGGGCAACCATAGTCAGGGGTCAACCTTCCTACATAACCCCCCCCCAAACGAAAGGAGATAAGGCTATCCTTGTCCAGGTAAGCCTATATTGCCTAAGTGGCCATTTAAGGAAGTACCAGCACTGGCATGGTTACCCCCTATGTCATGGTCCACTAAGCAATCCCTCACCCTAAGGGTGTCTGAGGGTCTCCACCATAGGGAATCTCTACCTGTGGTGTGTTTTGTCAAAGAAAAAGGCTGGTGCTGAAATGGAGTACTGAAGTGAGGCTCCACTAATTTTGGGCTCAGCTTCCTCCAATCATTTCCCACCATATAGGCCTTTCTTTCCAAGACTGAGTTGTTTTGGGCTCTCAGGGTCAACCTCTGGCTACCTACAGCTGGAGGTTGGGTCCCTCTGTTTGGCTTACTGGAGGGACAGGTCAGGTCTGGGGCCCTCAGGTCCCAAGTTTGGCTGTGCCCAACAGTGTCCATCTGTGGGAGGTCCCTAACTAATTTTAAGGGGGATCCCTCAGGAGTATGTTTTATTTTCACTTGGCTAGGACTACTAGCTTCAGTGCCCTTAATCTGCTGATTGGGAAATTCTTTTGGACAGGGGGCCCTTTGGGGTCCAACACTGGCCTCCCTGACCTCTACAGCCCTGGGCTGACTGAGGCAGGGTAGAGAGGGGCAGGTTACCTGCTCCAGACTGGGTCCCACCTTGGAAGGGTCCACTGACATCAGGGGTTCTGCCAGGCTAGGCCTGACTACCTCTGTGGCAGTTTCTTCACAAGGGGTCAGATCAGTTCCCTGAGGAGGCTGATCCTTTCCTAAAGTCTGGTGGGAGGGAGATTTCTCTTCCTCCTCAATACTCTCTGTCTGAGTGGAGTGATCCATAGTTTCAGGCTTCACAACACTGTCATCTGTCTGAGTTTGAGCTGTGGCCATCACAACTCTCCCAACCTTTTCAGGAGGGGGCTCAGTTTGGGTGTGGGCTGTGATCATCACAGCCTTGACAACCTGTTCTGGGAAGGAAGTTGTCTGAGATTGGGTTGTGACTGGCACAACCCTCCTGACCTGTTCAGGGAGGATATCTTGGACTGGGGCTGTGGCTACCACTGCCCCACTAGCCTTACCATGGATGTTCACCATTCTAGAATGGGTCTCTTGCTCTACTTCAGCCCAGGCTGAGAGCTCTAAATCATTCCCCAGTAGGCAATCTACAGGCAAGTTTGGTGACACTGCCACTCTCTTGTGGCCAGTGACACCTCCCCAGCTGAGATTGACCACTGCCATGGGATGATTTCTCTGTACTCCATCAATATTGGTTACCTGGTATGTGGCACCAGGTAAAAGTTGCCTTGAGGGGACTAGACTCTCAGTCACCATAGTGATGCTAGCCCCTGTATCTCTATAGGCCTCAACTTTTATACCATTGATGAGGGGCTCCTGTCTGTACTTGCCCAAAGTGTTGGGACAAGTTGTGAAGTTGGCAAACCCCATGCCAGTCTCACAGACAAGAGTATCTAAGTCAGGGGACCTGGTTAGGCCAGAGTCCCCAGGAACTCCCAAAGTAAATGCACCCAAATTCTTGGGGGCACTCCCACCACCTGGGGGATTACTACTAGTAGTAACAGGAGGTTTGGGAATGTTACTTGGGGGTATGTTTTCCTTATTGTTATTCTTGGGGCAACTGCTGTCAGTTTTTAAATGACCCACCTGTTTACAGGGATAACAATAAGGTTTCTTCTGGTTGTTGGAAGGATTCTGGGACCCACCCCCCTCAGAGGATTTTTGGGGCCCTGATGTGGCTTGATCTGTAGATTTATTCCCACCCTTCTCTTGAGGCTTGGTTGATTCCTTTTTCTGGTCACCACCTTGGTTCTTGGGCCTAATCCTGGTTCTGACCCATTTGTCTGCCCTCTTACCCAATTCTTGTGGAGAGGTCAGATCAGAGTCTACCAGGTGCTGGTGTAATAACTGGTTCTGACAATTATTCAAAATTTGTTCTCTCATCATTAGATTATACAATCCTGTGTAATCTGTAACCTTGCTACCCAGCAACCAGCCCTCCAAAGCCTTAGTGGCACAATCCACAAAATCAGACCAGTCCTGAGACTGAGTTTTCTGGGTGTCTCTGAACAGCAACCTGTACTGCTCAGTGGTTAAACCAAACCCATCAACTAGTGTATTCTTCAGGACCTGGTAATTGTTAGCATCCTCCACTCTTGTAGTGAGGAGCTTATCTCTACCTTTACCATCAAAGGAGAGCCACAGTATAGCTGCCCACTGACTCTGGGGAATGTTCTGCACAGTGCAGGCCCTCTCCAGAGCAGCCATCCATTTCTGGATGTCATCCCCTTGCTTAAAGGGGGGCACTATTTTAGTCAGGTGTTTAGTATCTAAACCCTTCTCTCTATCTCTTGGGAGATTGCTGCCACCAGTGGGAGCTAGCCCACTCATCTGCTGCTCTCTTGCCAGGGCAAGCTTCTCTTTGGCCAGGGCAATTTCTTCCCTTTCAATCCTCAGTTCAGCTTGTCTCATCCTAGCTTCATGCTCCTTTCTCTGAGGGGAAGTAAACCTCCTCTGTGGAGGATTCCTTCTCCCCTGAGAAGAGGCATTAGAGTGCAGAGATCTATTGGAGTCCCTAGAAAGAGATCTATCTCTCCTAACTCCAAGGTTAGGCCCACTTCGGGTTAGTACTGGGGGGCCCCCAGATCCTAGCCCAAGTAAGTCTAAGTTGGTCCTAGTTAGCCTTCTGACTACCTCAAGACCCTTGTCTACCTCATCCCCAGAGAGTACCTCCTCATCCTCCTCCTCAACTGCTGAATCAGTGTTGGGGAGGTCTGGATCCCCAGAGGTTCCCTCTAAGGCTGGCATGCTCTCATGTAACTGAGAGAGCTTTCTGGCATCATATGTCTCTAAGAGACCTATCAGAAAGGGAAGGGTGGGGTTAGACCCCTGCTTCAGTTTCCTGGAGACACAGAGTTGCCTCATCTCCTGAAAATTGAGAGCTGCATATCTTGAAGTGACCTGTGGAGGGTCAACACTGACCAGGGGAGTCTCAGTAGAGTCCCCCTGAGTCGACATGCTTTTCTAGTGAGGTGTAAGTGGTGCACTTACCTACACTATATGTTTGCCTACTGATCCCTTGCTAGAGTTGTAGTTTAGGGTGTGCTAGGCCCTAGGAGCTACAACAGCTGGTTCAGTAGAACTCAGAGTATTCTAAGCTAAGTTATATGTACCTTTAGTACTTATGTGATCTTTCACAAGATATTCTTAGGGCATGTGTGGTAAAACAACAGCAAGCTCAAATCCCAACCGCTGCTCACCAATGTGAGAAGTTGGCCTGATGTGCAGTGTTCACTATTCTAGTGATCACTATATATCAGTCCAAACAACCCTTATTGATGATTGATTGTAAGTCAACCTTATAGACCAGCTATCCTAGTAGCATGGATACGAGCAGTCTAAGGCTAAGACTCTAGAGGGCGTGTTAAGCCAGCTGTTTTACCATCACATTACCCCTTGAACACCCAGTGAAAGGACACCACACAAGTGTTATGAAAATAAACAGTGTATTTATTAGAATCACAACAACCCTGTACTCTTTATGAGGACAGGGTGCTAGGCACACAACAAAGCTCTTACGAAAATACTTTTAAGTTAGCACGTTACACAAATGCCCGAGGGGCACGAAAAACCATATACACTAAAAGTGGAATGCGAATTACTAGCAGGTAAGTAACAGTTCTAATAGGCTTTGGAATCGCTGGGACTGGACTAGGGAATCGTTAGATTACTACTAGGAGGCCCAGGGGACTCGGGTGCAGAGTGTGCACTCTCACGCGGGATGCGGGACAAAGTCTATGGAGGCTAGTAAAGGCAAAGTTAGTGTTCACGGGCGAACCCGACCTGGTAGGAAGAAAACGACAGTGGATCCTGACCCTAGGATAGTGAGGCTATGCTGGGACACCGAAGTGCCGAAGTTACCTAGCCCAGGGGCTGCAGCTGCATAGGTCTGAAAAGACGTCGGGAATCTCGTTGCCGGACCGGGAGCCTGGAAGGAAGAAGTTGCTGGCAGGCGACCAGTGAAGAAAAGTTCGATGGATCCAAGCCTGGATCAAGGAAGAAGAAAACCTGAAAGCAGAGGGGACCAAGTTCTTGAATCACTAGCCAGTGATTAAGTGGGCACCAGGATGGCACCGGGCGAAGTCACCGCAGTCAGGTGAGTGGGCGCTGCTGGGCTCTGCAGTCTCTCGGACCAGGAGGCGTTGTCGGCGACCAGGATGGAGGTGCGAGCTGTCCCACGAAGGATGAAGTCGTTGGCGTCGAAGTTACCCAGGATTGGGCAACAAGCCTTGGCTAATTCAAGCCCACGCGGTGGACTCAAAATGGCGTCTTGAGTGGACCAGGAGGGTCCAGGGTGCTCCTCTTCTGGGAGGGAGCAAGGGCCAGTCTGGAGCAACCAGACCAGCAGCAGAAATGTCGTCGGGCGTCGTCAGGAAGGCCACAAGCCAACGGGCTAGTAGCCAAACAACGCGGTGAGCAGCAGAAAGCAGAAGGGCCCCACGCAGATCGTGGAGATGCTGGGGGGCTGCACTTCGGAGCTGGAGCTGCTCAGAGTCGGGGCTTCTCGGACCCCAAAGCACTCACCAGTAGATTACTCGGCGGGCTTGCTGGAAAGAAGTCGTGCAGTCTTGCAGATGGCCGGTCCCTTGAGGTCTCGTCGCACCCACGGTTCTCAGCTGGGCTGTAGAGGTGGGTAGAGGTCAGAGGTGCCAGGGAAGCCGGTTCTCGTCGAGCTGGGCAGTCGGATTCCGGAGGAAGGACTTACAGCAGACCGCAGTGTTCTTGGATGGTGCCTGCGGATGCAGGGTGACTACTCCTTAGTCACAAGGGAGAAATCTTAGGAAGAAGTCTTGAGTTCCTTTCGCAGAAAGTAGTTTCAGGATTCAAAGATGATCTGATTTGGAAGGGGGCCAGTCTCTACCTTTATCTGGGAAAAAGGGGCTGGCACGCGACTAGGTCCTGCCCTATGGGTGGGACCAGGAGGGGGGTGGTTACACCCACTTCCGTGGCGGGCTTTTCCCCAGCACAGGGTCTGGAGTGACCCTGGAACTGGTTCCAGCCAGCCTATGCACAGTGAGCACCGGGGTGCCACGTGCAGTCACCTTCCTCTAAAGCCCTGCCTACCTACAATACACAAAACCCTGTCTGGGACGGTGCTGGCACCGCCCCTGGCAGGAAACCCTTTGTCCTTATCTCCTGCTCTGGGAGGACTCCCAGCAGCAGGAGGGCAGACTTGTGTCTCGGTGGCAGCATCCATTTTGTGGATGCTAAGGCTCTGTCTGACTTTTAACCGGGTTATAGGTTACAGGCATGTCGTGTCCCTCTAGAAGGGTGGAATGCTAACCCCGTCGCCAGAATTGGCGAGGGGTTAGTATTCCAATTCGTATGACACCTTACTCGACATGTTTTGATAAAGCGATACCAGAGTTGGCACATAACCGCGAGGATTATAATGCACTTAAGAGTATATGGTATGCGATATCATGGAAACGGCTAAGGGATGGATCCCGAAAGCCGCAGACAGGCTCAGCTCGTGCCAGAGCACCATCTCACACGATTCCAAGCACTCTGCCTTCAGGATTGTTAAGGCCTGCCATAGGAGTGACTGATAGGAGATCTGTGTGTCCATTTTAGGGTTAGATATAGGTATACTATATCTAAAGCAAAGGGTGAGTACACCACCTTGCCCCAGCTGTCGTGCAGCCAGTTGTGTCAGATTTGGATGGCCATCCAGGGGTGGCATAATACATGCTGCAGCCCCTGGTAGGCCCTGGGTACACCTAGGCCCTGGGTACCTAAGGTACACAGTACAGGGACTGATAAGGTGACTCAGTATCCAATTTAGATATGTACCTAAGGTACATGGAATCCATTTTACAGAGAGAGCAGTGGGCCTGAGGTCCTGAACAGCAGGGCCTCAGGTCAACTAAGTCAGAAAACCAGCAAAACACCAGGCAAAAAGTTGGGGGCAACCATAGTCAGGGGTCAACCTTCCTACAGACAGAGTTTCTGAATGATGCAGAATACTCTTACCAAGTCTGACCGTACCAGGATAATCATCCCTGCACCTCTGATCCCCACCCCGCCAGCTCCCCACTCTAACTGTGAGTATCTTACACCTTCAAACACCTGCGACACAGATCCTACCTGCGTGCCAAGCTCACAAACCACCTCCCGAAGAGTCTCTACCACTGCCCTTCCTAACATCGCTAACCTATCTCCTAGCCTTGCCAATAGAGTCGACCCCAGACCTTTGGTCTACCCCCCGCCAGCCTCACACGCTAACCATGAGACTGGTTTGCCGCCAGAATCCCACGATATAGAACGATCTACCGCTTCTACCCGGTCTCCTATGCATACCGATACCAGGGCTCCAGAAATACTACCCCCTCTAACCCCCTAATGCCTTCCCCTTGCAGGGAGTCTGATAGCACTGCCCCAGAGCTACTGCCCCCCTGCCCGCCAACACCCCCCCTATCGGGATTTCGAAACCCTGCATTCCAGAGCTGCCAAGCTAACTCTGAATATCCATATCTCCATACTAGACCTAATGAACCTCCTGCAGCTCGCTGAACTCTCCCTCGGGACCTCAAAACCCAGTGGACCTCCTCCCCCCCACACACCACCGAGACCCCCAAGCACCCTCTACCGTTACCTTTGAGACATCTTCGCCCTCGCAAGCAACTATGCCACCTCTTGGAGGAAGAAACCGTAGCTCTCGCCCTCTCCTACAACTCTACACATGCCACCCCTAGCTCACTAGACCTCACTTAAGAGGAAATCCTTGCCATCCTCAGCGACTACAACTCTGCCCCAATTACCCTTTGCGCGATAGACACCAGAACCGCACATGCCATTCGCACAGTCTCTATTAACACCAACAGATCGGCTACCTTCCGCAACAGAAGTGTGGTCAAGAGCAACCTAGCGCCGGTACACTTGTCCACCCTAACTCCTGACACTCCCCCTGATTCCTCTCTGCCTGGCCTCTTAATCAACTGCCGATTGGCGTTTAAGCACGCCATTGACATTGCTGCACTCATCATGAACGAAAACTTTGACTTAGCTTTTCTAACAGAATCATGGCTCAATGACTCTTCATCTCCATGCCTGGACCTCTTAGTCCCTCCCGGCTACAACATTGCTAGACTGGAGGGAGGAGCCAAGCCGGCGTTGAAGATGGCCGCCCAGTCCCCCGGCTCCGTGTACCATCTCCTCCCGAGGGCGCCTTCTGCCTGATATCCTGATTCAAAAGTGCACACACGGGCGCAGGAGCAGCTCCGGTACTCGATGGCGCGTTCCCGAGGTTTGTACCACCTCCACACGGGGAGAAACGGACAGCGGCGTTTGCGGCCCGAGGCAGCTTGAAGACCGGGGACTCGTCTGGACTGCGGGACCGGCCATCAATTGAACAACAACGGCCACCAGCTGCAGTGAGGGGCCGGTCGGCTCCGGATCGAATCGGACCGGCCGATTTTCGGATCGCTCGCTCAGCTGATTGGGGGCATGAGTTAGAGATCGACCCTTCATGGTTCCCCTGAGTCGTTTGTGCTTTTTTGGGAACTTTGTTCGCTTGCCGCCGGGGACCGTGGTGTGACCCGTCCCGCTAATTGCGGGAGAATCCCGAATTTGAGCCCGGCCGCGTTTAATAGCGCGGACTCCCTCGCGGCTGTGTTTTGGCTACGTCTCCACTGTTTGGGTGCCCTGCTGGTGATACCATGACGCCTGATGCCCTGCTGCGCGTGCCCCGGCCCCGATCTATGATGGTGCTTCCTCGGAACGTAGCGAGGGGAGCAGAGTGCTGCATCCGTGAAACCGAGTCCCGACCTGATTTGCATCCTATGGAGGCAGGGAGCTTGACAAAACGGGGGCACGGAGCAGAACTACATCTTGGCGATCTCCTTGCTGCCCTAGCTGACCTTCGCGATACCTTGGAGCGGGATGCCCGTTCACTGGGTGATAAGCTGGATGATGTTGTCTTGTGGCGGAACTAATGAGCCCGGGTGGTTCGTGGGCGCACAGTGGTATGCTTCACTTCTTACCCAGACGCGACAATATGGCGCCGGCACTGATATCCTAGAATCCGGGACGCGGGCTCTCGAGCCATCTCCAGTTGGTGACATTCGTGATCTAGAACTATCCATGGGCTCCTGCTTGAAACCGAGCGATGGACTTTCTTTCCACGCCATGCTGTTGGTATCTCTGGTTCTGCTCCAACCACGTTTTGACAATGTGACGATCTTTCCCTGCTCTGCTTTGCCGATTGCGATGTGGCAGTCATGTTATTGCGTCAGGTTGGGTCCATCACGCTGGCAGGAAACGGGCTCGGATGTGGTCCGATCGCATCGCAGCACTACAGAATGGCTGCTGTCTGGGTTTGCTCTGATATTCCTATTCCTTACGATTGCGGATTTGGAGTGCGACAATTTGGTGGGCCATCGTGATATGCGCAGGACAGGACAAGGATAAATGATGTTTCCTCCGTCTCGATACTTCCTGCTTGCGGGTTTATGGGGGATGTGTGGCATATTGTCTTATTTGTTGCCATGCTGGGCTGCTCCTGTGCCTAGTGCACTGTTCTATTGTACTACTTTTAGCGGAGGTGTTTTACGTCCTGTCCGTATACGTTATTTGCAGAGGGAGAGGCCGGGGGACTGCTAGAGGGCTCCCCTCCGTTTTTCATTTCTTTCCTTTCCTTCCCTCGCTTGGGTTCCTCTTTTAGTCTAGGTGGGTGGTAGTTTCCTTTCTCTCTCTTCTAAATCTCGGGTTTCATAAAATGGGCGACAGGCACTCTGCTGAGGGGGAGGCCGTAGCCGGAGGCAGGGGTGCAGGGTGGGGGGTATTCTCTGTTTTTCTTTCCCTTCTTCAGTTTCTAGGGCCTCTTTTCTCTCTTGCTCTGCTTGGCTTTTTCTTTCTTTTCTTTCTTTTTCTTATCTTTGGGATTCCGAGTAGTAGGTGGTTTACCGGATGTTCTTATGTCTTAAGCCAGTATGGGGGATGTTATCATAGTTCCTTTTTAGGTACGGCGGGCTTGTGCTGCATTGGGGGGCGTAATGTAATATTTGTTGTCTATCCTGTTTAGTGCGCATTAGTGCCTGCGCCCCGCCTGCAGTGGTCCCGAATGTGCATATCCTGATTTGTGATATCCCCTACCTCTGGTGTTACTAGATTGTATGACTTCGGATCCTGTTCTATCTCTGAACTTTAAAAAAAAAAAAAAAACTCTCTTCTCCTGGTACCACTATGGTGCGACAGTATCCTGGGTGTTGATGTGGAATTGAGGAGGCGGGATGTATGTGTTTTGACTTATTGATTTGCATTGACCGTCTCTGTGATAATGGCCGGCTGTGCTCTTGCTGGCCTGCAATTGTATTTGCCTTATGTCACAATAAAGGTTTTAAAAAAAAAAAAAAAACATTGCTAGACTGGACAGGCAATCTAACAAGAAAGGAGGAGGCATCGCCTGCATCTACCGATCCAACCTCAGTGCCACAGAACTCATGGCGGATTCTACCGACTCTTGCGAATACCTTGTACTCTCCATCTGTAGCAACTCCACTCTTTTGTGCAAGTTACACATCATCTATCATCGCCCTGGCATGAACGACTCCTTCACTGACCAACTCATAGAACTTATCACTGCTAAGTGCTCCTCGAACTCCAAAGATATCTTCCTGGATGATTTCAACCTGCACTGGAATGACTCCAAGGACCCTCATGTCAACGCCATCAAAGACCTCCTGTCGGATCAAGCCCTGACCCAAGCCTGTTCACTCCCAACACACTCGAAAGGGGCCACCCTCGACTGGATCATCTCTAAGGAATCAACAGTCAAGCTTATCTCTATAGACCCGTGTGACTGGTCTGACCACCACGCCATCACATTCCTACTACCTGGCACCCACAAGATAAGGGCACCACAACCAGTGAGTCCTAAACGCTGGATTAGAGACACTAGAAACCTAGACCACAATGAACTGAAGGCTCGCTGCACATCTGACCTCCCCCCCTCCCATTTCTCAACAGTCATTGACCTCAATAATCATTACTCTGCAACTATCCCGAACATCATGAATGAACTGGCCCCACTAAAGCTAAAAAGAACCCAAACAAAAGATAAGAACCCCTGGTTCACTAGACCCCTCAACAACGAGAGGAGATGTCTCTGGCAATCCAAAAGAATCTGGGGACAGCACCCCTCTGCCGCACGTCTTAAACTTCTCCGCCAGGCCAGAAATGCCTACAACAAGAACATCCTTAACTCTAAAAAATTATTTTTCAGATCCAAACTAGAGAACGCCAAGAACAGACCTCCCAAGCTCTTCGATCTGGTCAAACACCAATACAATAAACTGGTCAAAACCTCGAAAGAAACACCCAAGTCCTTAATATCATCGGAGGAATTTGCCTCCTTTTTTGCTGACAAAGTCACAGCCTTAGAAAATGAACTTAGTGCTGCCACATACTCTCTATCCCTTCCAGGCATGCACCCTCCTCCTGAGATGCCCCCACAGACTTCAAATAAGAACCAAGCACTTTGGACTGACTTCAACCTCCACGACGAAGACTCCGTATCTAAAATCCTATTGTACCTAAAACCGAATAACCACTTCAATGACCCGCTCCCCTCCAACTGCCTAGAGGCCGTCGCCCAATCCATTATTCCTAGCTGGACTGCAATAATTAACGACTCGCTCCAGCAGGGTTCCATTCCTGACTCTCTGAAAGCCGGCCAAGTCCTCCCCATTTTGAAAAAGCCGTCGCTGGACCCAGCCATTCCAGACAATTTCAGACCTATCTCCAACATCCCCTCTTAGCCAAAGTGTTGGAGAAGTGTGTACAACAGCAACTAAGTCAACACATCAACACCTTCCACCTTCTCAATGACTTCCAATCTGGATTCAGACATGGACACAGTAATAAACCGACCATGCTCCACATCGTTGACGACCAAGGGAAAACATGCCTTTTAATCCTCCTAGATCTTTCCTCGGCCTTCGACACGGTCAACCACGAAAAACTAATCGAACGCCTCAAACTCAGGATGGGTTTCAATGGCGCTGTTCTAAAATGGTTTAGATCCTTCCTCCAAAACCGATCGCAGCGATTCCTAATCAACGGCAACCTCTCTGCTCCCTCTCCGGTCAAAGTCGGAGTCCCCCAAGGATCAACCCTGTCCCCTACCCTCTTCAACCTCTACCTCAAACCACTTGCCGAAGTAGTACGCTCAGCAAATATCTCCTACCATATGTATGCTGACGTCAGCTGACGTCACCCAGCTCTACATCAAAGCCTCCTCTCTCGAGGATATTCTCTCCCTGAATGAGGCCCTGAAATCAACCGTCCATTGGCTCACCTCCAATCAACTCAAGCTCAATGCTAAGAAAACAGAATTTCCCTTAATTTCCCCTCCAAAAACCAATCCCCAGACGCAGATATGGATCAAGGCTATCACAGCCCTAGATTGCCCACCGACCATCGTGGACTCAGCAAAATCTCTGGGAATAACCCTTGACTGCAAGTTGAACATGCGGGACCACATCAACTCGATGGCCAAATCAGCCAGATTCCGCTTGAGCTACCTCTGGAAACTGAAACCCTTCCTTGACACTACCGACCTAAAAAGTGCAGTCCAAGCGCTAGTAATCTCTAGACTGGAATATGGATGCTCCACCCTCTCTGGTTTACCCAAGATCTCCCTGGCACCCTTAAAAGCCTGCCTTAACTCCTTCGCTGCTGCCGTCGGCCGTTGGACGTCGCGCGAGCTACCTCCCTGGTTCTGAGCACGGCCGACGTGGCCGCACCCGTTTCTTCGAACCTTCAGCACTGGCGCTGAACATTTCGAAGCAGCAAACGGGTTAATGCTGCCGCCAGACTTCTTACAAACTCAAAACAATTTGACCATATAACTCCACACCTGAAAGCATTGAACTGGCTTCCCCTCGAGGCCAGAATACAACTCAAACTGGCCTGCATTACACACAAGGCATTATACTCAAACTCCCCTGCTTATCTTGCACAGAAACATGTGGTATCTGGCAGAATCAGAAACTCCCGGTCCGCCAGAGACCTCTTACTCTAACCTTTACAGTTCCGGAAAAAAAACTTTTAACCGGGCTTTCTCTGGATCCGCTCCAAGAATATGGAACTCTCTCCCGCCAGCCATCAGAAAAATCCCCCCTTCGGCACGTTTCTCAAAGGAGGCCAAAACCTTCCTTATGGGTAAATTCCTCTCCTCAATGCGGCCTCCTACCAACACATAGACTTTGACCAGCTACCGACTAGCCACTTCCTTCGGAATACCACCCTACCTCATCAGGAAATCTGGGGCCTTATCTGGAGTTATTTAAATGTAAACTGTAGATACATGTCCTCTACCCTTAATGTGATTCCTTGCCTAATGTAATCCCCTGTAAAGCGCTCTGATACCCTAACGGGTCAAGTTCGCGCTCTATAAAACAATAAAATAAATGAACAAACTTCCTCCTGACAGCTTTTCCGGCCCTTCTTCCTGGCAGGTTTCTTAGTTCAGCAATAATCTGAAGTTCTGGGGTCTGGGCACCAATATTTATACTCAGTTTCCTTTGTCCTTTTGGGCACAGAGTGTCTGTGCTCAGCCCAACCCAGATCTGTCCTCTCTGGTCCAGCTTCCCAGGAGGAGGTGGGAGCAGCATTGTGCAATGGAGACAGGGCCTATTCAGGTGCAAGGGAAAATCCTCCCTCTACCCTGAATGCAGCCCAGGTCCATTCAGCTCAGCCCTGACTCATTAAGGAAAGGCAGGACATACATCATTAACTCCTCGTCCTGTCTCCCCGTCCCATTCCTGAACAGTGAGCAGCTAGTCTGCTCTATAGAAACCTATTTCCTAGCTGAGCTTTTGCACTTCCCCCAACATGGCGTCACCATCACATGACAATAAAGGGGGAAGTGCCAGAGAGAAACATCCTGTTCATTTTTTTCTGCGTTTGCAGTTTGCCTTCGGTTGCCTAGCTGTGCTGTGGGTAAGTGCTGCCTTTTTTATATTTATTTATGTTGCGGCGGCCTGCTTTAGCGGCTGCCTTTTTATTTTTTGCTTTCTTTGCCCCCTTGCTCTTGTGCCTTTAGACGCGATTCGCTTTAGCGGCCACTTGGGCTGTCTGCGCTCACCTGGGGGTCGCGGCCTGCTTCAGCGGTCGTTCTCCTCTTTACCGGTCCCGGGTCGCCCTGCTTTAGCGGGCAGGGGATTTGCGGCAGTGTTTTCAGCGGCGCGTGTGGTCCGTTTGGATCCTGGGGGCAAATTTTGGGCGGCCGGCTGTGTTTTGTAGTCCGGCCCCTTTTTTTCTGGTCCCACGGGAGCTCGAGTCCTCAGGACTTCGTTCCTTCAAGTGGGGTCCTTCTTCCATGCCCTCATCCTCTGTGAGTGCCTGTTTTTGGTTCTTGGATCTGTTCTCTGCAGACATGGACACAAATGCCTCGTCCTCTGCTGCTCCTCTTGATGCCCTGTGCCTGTTAATTAATGAGGCGGTGGCTGCTGCTTTCCTGGCTAGGGATGCTGCTGGGCCTCCTTCCAAGGTCCCTCGTGGTCCTGTGGATCTGCACGCCTCTCCGGATGATGAGATGGTTCCAGAAGAGGATGAGGGTGCCCGGGGGCTCTTTGTTCAGGGTGCTGAGCTCTCTGGCCTCTTCGCCCATGTGCGGAACAATTTGCGTTTCTCTCCTCCTGTTGCGGATGTTCTGGAGGATGACTTCTTTACACAGTATCACCAGCCGGCTCCTGTCTCCTTCCCGTTGCATGGTGGTGTGCGCAAGGTGCTGGACCACGAGTGGAAGGAGGTGGATAAGTACGCCTTCCCTCGCTTCTTGTCCAGGCGTTACCCTCTGGAGGGTTTTGCTGCTGAGTTTCCTCAGGCTGTGAAGGTCGACAATTTGATGGCTGGTCTTTCCTCTCAGGGTTTGGTCTTCTCGGATGACGCCCTTCCTGCAGACTCTGTGGATAAGCATGTTGAGGGGGAGGTGAAGCGTTCTTATGCTGCTTCGAATTTTTCTGTCCCTGTGACTGCCTATTCTAACTACATGGTCCTGTCGCTCCTAAAGGATTTTCAGTCTCTGTCCCTTCTGTTGCAGGACGGTGATGATGCCACGCCTCTTTTGTCTTTGATGGAGTTGCAGGTGCGGTACTTGTCAGATCTTTCCTTTGAGAATTTGAGTGCGGCGGCGGCTGCTTCTGGTGCTTCCATCACTGCACGATGGCATATCTGGATGCGTTCCTGGAAGGCTGAGTCTTCCCAGAAGTCGGTCCTACTTAAGTTGCCCTTTGGGGTTTCCAAGGTGTTCGGTCCTCAGCTTGAGGAGATGGTCATGCAATCAGTGGAGAACCGCAAGCTTGTGGCTCCGGTCTGCCCTCCTTCTCAGGGGCGTGGTTTTGGCTACCGTCGTGCCTTTGGGCCTCCTGCTTGGGGCGCTTCACAGCCCTTTCGTGGCAGGGGTCGTGGCCGGGGGGCCCCTTGAGTTGCCAAGTCCTGGACCCCTGCCAGTGTTGTGTGGTAAATAAATAAATAATTACCGGTACTATTTTTCTATGCATTAACTGAAAAAGGATAGCTCAATAAATAAGAGGCAGAATCCGTGGTATCTGAGTCATACGGGCTTTAATCAGATGGCTCGAGCCAATGGACCATCGGGTTCCATCACCTGCAAAGGTTCAGGAAGGGACAGACACAAGGAAAGGGGGAATGGCAGCTGCAGCATCTCATTAACATCATACAGTATATATAGTAAAACAGTACAATTGCATTGAATACAGTAGGCGTAACAAGTGACAAACGGAAGATAAGAACATATGGGCGTAAAAAGAAGGCGTGCACAGGGCGTGCACGAAGACATGTGATGTAAACGTCACAGAAGTGTCATAAATGGGTGGATACATGGAGGGGGCTACCTGGGCAGCTGGAACCTTTAACCTACTGGTGCGCGCAAACGAACATGACGTGTAACTGGGGAGAGCTGGGGCTCTGACTTCTAGCACTAGAAGAGGAGACTAAAGTCTGGGATGTCAGAACGACCTGTACCTATAGCATATCTGATATCTTGTGTTTGGAGTACATGTTGCTTGAATCTAAATGTCATCAGGGCAAAGGCTACTTGTCACTAAGGCTAGTGCATGCATATATTTCTTTGGATATTGCGTGTGCTATGGATCTTCTATGGGTATTAATTCAGTAATTCTCTTGCATGGAGACAGGAAGACTAGACTATAGATGAAGATGTTTATGCGGTTCGTTAGCTAGGAATGTGAAGCCGGGGAGCTGAACTGATAACTATAGGCATAACATATTCTTGGCAGACAGGCAGGCAGGCCAGGCCGGGCACCGCGCTGCTTGGCAGAAAGTAAGTGAAGGGTCAGGGATGCGGGCGGGGCTGCATCGCTCCTCGGAGTGGTTTCAGGAGACTTGAGGCTTGAATCTGGTGTCCAGGCCCTATGAGGCCTAGAAACGGGGACAACTCGATGATTTAACGTGCATAATGTAAAGACGTTGGCAACATAGGCCTAAAAGCCTAAATCACGTTGCTCTCAGGAGGACTGGATAACTGGCATACTAACGTTGGACACAACTATAAATGCGTCTTTATTCGGTCAAGGGGGTAAATATGCATATTAATCATGCACATATAACATACGATGGGGAACACGTAGGGACACATGACAGGGCAAAATTCAATTTTCCTCATTCCCTCCTTGTTCCCTACGTTTCCTTCAGGAAACATCAATATTCATGAGACCATCTATCTGTTCATACAGCATCATTTGCTCGTTTCTTATCTTCTGGGAAGGGGACTTTGGACTTGGAATACAAAATGTAGCGCACAAGCCGCAAATCGCAGGGCCACATTGTAAACAGAGACAACAACTGAATATGATCATTACTACTATTCCTAGGAATGACAGTACTTTCCATCCCCAGGCAGATATTATATTCCAGAGCCAACCGGACCATGTCCAGGTGCCTGGATTCTGGTGTAGCTGGTGGGCTATTTTATGAAGTCTTGTTATTGCTGAATATACAGACGGTGCGTTATTAGGAATGAAAACGCAACAACTAGATCCGATGACTCTACAAGCTCCGCCCCTATCGGCCAGTATGACGTCAAGAACAAGGCGGTTCTGAAGAACGACAAATCTCATAGCAGATTGCTCTTCTGTTAAGTTACCTAGAGCGGAAGTAGTCTCATTCACTACTGCTTCAAGGGTTCTGGTTAACCTGCGTATTAGCTTACTATTCTGGATAGGTCCTATGAAGAAAAAGAAACCTTTATTGAAATCTGTATACTGTTCTAATGCAGTTTCAGTTTGATCGACAATTGGGGACTCGATCTCCCTTCTATGTCTGACGTGTACTAGATGTGTATTTCTGTGATAATCGGATGGAGCTAGAAAAACTGGTGGCAGTAGGAAGGCAATGTAACATGTTCCACCCCAGTCTAGGGGCAGACGTACATATGCGGTCTGACCACATTCAAAATATGAATGACGTGAGGCTTTGAAAGTAGATTTCCCACTGTCACTATACTCGACCACAGTATTACAATCACTGTGTCCTAGATGTACTGAACCATTCTTTCTGACACATAACTCGCCTTTTCCTGGTAGGACTGTTATAGAAGGTAAGTCTGGAGTAGTCTCGGACTGAACATTCAAAACCATGAAATTGGAGGAGAAATTACCTAGATCGTATACTTCATTTTCTAGATCTAACCCTGTCCTATAGGAAAGACCTTCCTTGTCTGGGAAACATGTTCTATTCAGAAGGGACTTATCGTCTAAGGATGATGTTAACGTAAACCATGCTCCACACGAACCATTGTGTGAAAACGGATAGGGAAAAAGTGGCAGAACTCCCTTCGGTGTCTGGTAAGGGGGGAGTCGACCACACACCCAACAATTAGTGGCATTGCTGGTCTGGTGTGAATAGTGTAACATACGTATAAAAGTATTGTTGCGCATTGCAAGTCGGTAGGATAACTCGTGAGGGGGTAGTTCACTAAATGTGTGCTCTACTGTATCATTAGAGGAAAGATGTACATGCGAATCAAGAGGAGGAAAAAATACATGTAAAACATAACTTATACATGTGATCGTAAGACTAAGAAATAACATAAACAATAGTGTAACAACACATCTGCTGCGCAGATTCTTACAGTAACGTATTTTCTTGGAGTTTCGTCTAACTCTCTCACTATGGGGGTCTATCTCATACATGTCAGGAACCTGTCTAACCGCTTCACCCGAGAGGGACTTAAACAATTAAACGCTGTCTGACTTGCTAGACCTTAATTTGAGTTTATACTCCTGCTGCGGAGTTCTCTCTAACAGGGGAAGTTTAGAGTCAGTATCGGGGCAGTCCTTGAAAAAAGTCTTTGGACGCAGTCCATGGAAACACTTGATGTGGCTGGAGTGTAGCCAGCCCTTTCTGCCTTCCAGCTTTACGGCGGTCCTTGTGGTCATCAGAACAAGTTTCGGCTCCTTCCAGCGGGGCTCCAGAGGACTTGAACGATCAAAATTCCTAACGAGGACCAAATCGCCTGGAACGACCTCGTGCGGTTTCACCTGGGTGTTGTCTGGAAAGGCAGCCGCGACCTGTGAACGACAAGAGAGTAGTGCAGACATCAAGGAAGCTAGGTAATCTGTCAGCATATTACTGTCAACATCGGTGATTTTACGTGGCATAGGTGTACCCCACATGTTTGGGGGACGACCAAACACTACTTCAAAAGGTGACAAACCCGATCGGGAGTGAGCGACCATTCTCATATAGAAAAGGGCAACCGGCAGAGCTACCATCCAATCTACACCTTTCTCTGCACATACCTTCGCTATACGTATTTTCAGAGTCTGATTGTGTCTCTCGACGAGGCCGGCTGCCTCGGGGTGTCGTACGCAGTGGAACTTCCACTGGTACCCTAACAGAAGTGATACTTGTTTCATGAGTTCGGATGAGAATGGCTGTCCGTTGTCTGAATACACGACCCTGGGCAAACCATAGCGTGGGAAATACTCACGAACCAACTGCCTGGCAGTGGTCGCGGCAGTGTAATCTGGATATGCTTCTGTCCATCTGGACAAAGCGCATACAACTATGAGGACATACTTGAAACCTCGACATCGATCCATCTGAATGTAATCCATCTGGAGGACTTCAAAAGGGTGGTCAGGAGGATGGAATCCACCTTGTTCCACCGGAACACCTTTACCTGGATTGAACTGACAACAGATCATGCAGGTACGCACTTTCTGCTTCGCTGCTGCTCGTAAATGCTTGTTAAACCAAAGGTTCTGGATGCTGTCTAACATGGCTTTTTCTCCTAAGTGTGCTGGACTATGTGCTGTATTAATAATGACTTGAACCATAGAGTCGGGGAGAAACCATGTGGCTTTTCCCTTCGTCAACCATCCCTGATCTGTCTGGACCCCTCCTTGTTCAGACCATTTCTTGATTTCGTCTGGGGTAGCATGTGTCTGTATGTCTAGTACGTCTCGTGTAGGGTCCTTAACTGTCATACAAGTCGTCTTATCTGGAACATCTGTCTTTGTCGTGTTAACTGGAATGTCTGGAGTCTGAGCTGTAAGCTTGGCTGTTCGATCTGCTAGATCGTTACCTTGGGAAATAGTGTCAGTGGCTTTCGTATGTGCTTTGCACTTCATAATGGCAATGGCTGTCGGCAAATGTATTGCTTCTAACAGAGCTTGAATGAGGGGGCCATGCTGAATCTTGGCTCCATGAGAGGTCATAAAACCTCTTTCTTGCCAGAGGACTCCAAAGTCGTGAACGACTCCGAATGCATAACGTGAATCTGTGTATATGTTTACTTTCAGGTTCTTGGCTCGTATGCAGGCTTGGGTCAGAGCGATGAGCTCTGCTGCTTGAGCAGACAAGGTGTCAATACGATGTGTTTCTATAACTTCAGTTTCAGTAGTCACTGCATACGCAGCTACTAACTCTCCTGTACTTGTTCTCATACATGAAACATCCACGTAAAGTGTCAGGTCTGGGTCAGGTAATGCAACGTCCGTCAAGTCTTGTCTTGGCTTTGTCATGGTGTTAATAACTTCCACACAGTCATGTGTGGCAGGGCTTGATGTAATCGAAGGTAACAGTGTAGCAGGATTTAAAATGTTGCAGCGTCTGATGTCTATGTGTGGCTGAAACAGTGTCAGTTCATATCCTGTTAAACGTGCAATTGTCAAATGCTGAGTCTGTGTTCGGTTTAAAAGAACTTCCACGGAGTGTGGAACTTGTACTGTCAGGGAGTGTCCTAACACTATGGAATCACTTTGTCTGATAGCTAGAGCTGTGGCTGCAACTGACTTGAGGCACGCAGGCAGAGCCTGGGCTACTGGATCTAATGTGCTAGAAAAATAAGCACAAGGCTTGTGTTGTCCTGCTTGATCTTGTGTGAGAACAGATAATGCTGTACCATCACGTTCAGTGACAAAAAGTGTAAAAGGCTTACTGTAGTTTGGTGTCGCTAGCACAGGTGCATTACATAAAGCTTTCTTTAACTCATTGAAAACAAGTGTATGTTCCTGGGTCCAAGGGAGGACAGTCGATGTGGCTGCCTCCTGTGTTGTCAACTGTATCAGTGGCTTGGCTAGATATGCATACTGAGGAATCCATTGTCTGCAGTAAGAAGTGAGGCCGATAAAAGCTCGTACCTCCTTCTGTGTCTTGGGCTGTGGAAGATGTGCAATTAACTGAATACGGTCAGGTGTCACCTGTCTACCCCTCTTGGACAGCAAGTGTCCAAGGTATACCACTTGCTGGACACAGAATTGCAGTTTCGAAGGGGACACCTTGTGCCCCATCTCCGCCAGAAAATACAAGACTTTCAGTGATGCACGTTCGCAGTCACGTTCTGTACGGGCTGTGATCAATAGATCATCAACGTACTGGAGCAGGGCAGTATCAGTTGGCATGTGAATACTGTCTAGTTGTCTTTTAAGTGCTTGACTGTAAATACTAGGACTTTCTGTGAAACCTTGAGGTGCACGTGTGAATTTATAGCTTCTTCCATTTAAACAGAATCCGAAAAGGAACTGGCTGTCTGGATGAATAGGGACACTAAAGAATGCGTTCTTGAGATCAATAACAGTAAAGAACGTAGCTTCAGAATCAATGGCAGTCAATAGGGAAGAGATATCTGGAACCACTGGGTACTGGGGTATGATACATTTATTAAGTTCTCGAAGGTCAATCACTAATCGATAAACTGGAGGTGCATTTGGGTCAGTACGTTTAAGAATCGGAATGATAGGAGAATTACATACATTGGAGTCAGTTTCTACAACTACTCCTTGAGCAATGAGCTCGTCAATAATTTTCGATAAGGCTGCTACAGCCTCAGGTGGCAATTTGTACTGTCGGATTCGTGGTAATACAACACCTTGTTTCAGAGTAACATGATATGGTGTAATGTGCATACAACCTACATCAGTTGGACCTTGCGCCCATAAATGCTGTGGTACATTCAGTAATCGTGGATCAAAATCTCGTAACACATAATGACCTTTAAAATCACGTAAAAACAATCTCACTCCTTCCGGAGAACAGCAAATTACAGCTCCTAAATCTTTCAATGTTTTAATACCAAGTAAGTTTTCAGGACATGATTTCGTAAGTAACAAGTCTGTAGTTCGGGACAATGGACCAACTTCTAGGGAAACTGGTTTCGATATTTTATTAACAATAGGCTTTCCTGAAAATCCCAGGGAAACATTTCTTGAGCCTGAGAGTGGAGCCCCTGGAACCTCGTCATGACTGATGGTAGTCCTACTTGCCCCTGTATCAATCAGAAACTTTCTGTCTTTCCCTAATACTTGACTATGCACATAGGGACCCTCTTGATCTACAGGAACCTCGATGAGAGGCAAGCCAACCTCCCTCTCTAGGCTGTTTCATGAATACTGCTGATATTCTGGATAATCTGACTGTGCGTACTGGTACATCTGTTGTGTAACGTGTTGTGTGGCAGCTATAGGCTGCGGTACTGTAACTGTCTGTTGTGCGTTCTGCGGTGGTTGCGAATTTTGCGGAACCTGTTCCTGTCTAGGAGGACGCGGTCTCTCTTTCGTCTTACCTGTAGCTATGTTGTGTTTCAGAACTGCACATTCGTTTATATAATGACCTGGCTGTTTACAGTAGTTGCATGTCCCTTTAACGGGAGCTGCAGAATGACTAGTTTGATTCGTACCCCTCTTCTGACTATCTGCTGGAACAGACTGTGCAACTAGTACTTTCATTTTCGTGTCTTTCATACGTCTCCTTTCGTGTTCTTGCTCTTCCCTGATTCTATTCTGGTGATACTGTAACATCTGTAGCATTTGGGACGGGGTATTAGCTTGCCAGGTACTCTCGACTTTCAATACTCGATTTTTAACTTGTGGTAAAGAATTCTCAACTAGTTTGGTAACAAAAAGATGTGGATACGACTCACTACTTGTTTTCAAACCGCTATTAATAATGAAACATTTTTCAAATCTGGAATAAAAATCACTAGTGTCTTCGTCTTGTTTCTGTTTACAAGCTGAGATGGCATCCCAATCTTCCTTTTTCGTGGCTAGTAATCTTGGCAAGACTTGTATTAACAACTCGGGCAATTCTTTGGCTTTATCCCCAAGACCAGTACCTGGGACTCGTGTACTATCTTCGTTCTCTAACGCTGTCCAATCAATCTTTTTCTCTCCCACCTCCCATTCTTTTTCTTTAAGTTTTTCATATATGCCCGCAGGCAACAGGACCTTTAACATTTTGATGATATCGGGATACGTGTATTCTCCCATACGGAGCATGTCTTTTAACTCTCGGTGGAACCCTGCTGGATCTTTATCGTGACAGGGCACTAACTTTTTCATTTCCAGTAGTTCTATTTTCGTTATAGGGGTGTAAACAAATACTCGTTCGAGCTCACCCCCCGTTCCCTTAACAGGATGCACTTCTCGCAACGGATTCTGTCTATCTATGTAGAATGGGGGTGAAACAGGAACAAAATGCGGAGTCAGGAACGTTCTGTATTTGTGGCGCTGTTCTAAAATGACACTAATTAAATCGGTACCTAGACCTTTCCATCTGTTTAGGAGTAACTCGTTCAATACATTATATAATGGACCTGGATCAGAATGTTGACCCTCGTACAGTGTAATGAGGTGCTGGATCATGTACATACCCACCAGTCGCTGCTCGGCTGGGGGCAGTTTCAGAAACATTTGAGCCACTACTTCGTCTGAATACGTGGTAGAATCACTAGTCCATCGAACTGCTAATCGGGCTAGTTCTTGTTCATGCATGGTACTAAGCTCACTGTAACCTATTCGTAGTTTCAGAACTTTATCGGTAGCCTGGAATAATTGTTCAAGAGAACACTGTTCTGGTACGGGAGGAGGAAAAGCTTTCTTGTAGTCTAGGCGTGTGTGTCTGTCAAAAGGTCTCGTCCTACCTACATACGCTATTCTGGTGGGATTCTCGGTGTCTACATCTTCGTCTGAAGAGTCATTCTCTTTCTCGGCTACTCTCCTTGCTTTTTCCCTTTCGTGGATACTTATAATTTCTTTACGAATCTTCCTGTACATGGTTTCTATACAATTTTGTGTCTTGTGTTTTCCATCTGCTATATTGTCACTCCATCTTGTCAGGACTTTCATCTCTTCTGGATCTTTATCAGGGCGATCCTGTTCTCGTATTAAACAATTTATTAAAAATTGCAAAATCATGCCTTGAATCTCGACTTTCCTGTGTCCCATAGCTTCGTGAATACTTTCTGGTTTCTCCCCTGTTCGGATGAAATGATATATTCTGTCTAAATGTTCTTTCATATCTGATATGGTAATCAAAAAGTTTGCAACTCGTCGTAAACGTACGGAATGCAATATCATGTGATCTTCACCTGGCACTGGATCATATCTACAATCAGTAAGGTACTTTTTGAGTGCTTCGTACGTGGCCACTTTTGGCGTACGCTGTAATGCTGCGTCTCTCAGCGTCAGGCGCTTTGTTTGAGGCGGGGTGATAGGAATACCTCTCCCTGCTCCTCCTGAACTAGAATCGTCAATTAATACTGAATGTGCGGCTGCTGGTAACGTGACTGGTAAAGTAGGTGTACGTAATGTGGGTTGGTCCTGGGGTACTGGCACATGGACAGGATTCCCGGGACCCACGGCTGGAGGCACAGTGATTACGTTATTAACAGGGTGCTGAGGTTGAACTTGAACAGACGGAGTAGGATTCGTATTAGCATATTCTGGGACAGTGTCGTCTAAATAGGAAGAAAGAAAGATTTCGGCTGCAGTCGGTTTATGACGTAGCTTAGTCGGGACCAATGGTGGCGGTAAATTACAGAGTGTTTCCGGGGTCGCCTTAGGCAAACCCTCGGCGAGAATGGGATACATACCTTTAATAAGGGCATTTCTTTGTCTGTCTGACTGTTCTGCTCTAACTCGTTCACCTTCTTCTAGTAATTCCCTTTTTTGGGCTTTTTCGGAGGATTCCCTACTTAGTTCGGCTTTTCTGAATTCCTTTTCTGTTCTTTTATGCGATTCTTTACGCCATAATTCTATGGCATCTTTCTGGGAGTGTCTGGCTTTCTTTTTCCATAATGCTTCCTCTACTCTCATGATGCACTCGGCATCCCATGTTCCTGAAACAGGCCATCTATATTTCTCTTCGAGATCTTTGGTGTAGTCCACCCATAAATCTAGATACAGTATGGCATCTAAGCCATGTTTATGATACATGAAATGTCCAGGACTGTCCCTAGGAGGGACAGGAACTGATTCTTCGAGTAACCCTTTTCTGGTTTTTATCTGACGTAACTTAGAAAACAAAGGCATATTTGACCCGTACTTGAACTTGATCACAATACACAATGAACACAGTAATGACTAGCAAACAATCACTCATACCACGACATTAAAAAAACACATTAATAACAGTTCGAACAGGTGCTACTTAATACATTGAAAACATAATACTTGAACTTCTCGAGAACAGACTTACTAGAATTACTGGATGTACTGCTAAAACAGTACAGAACATACCGGTCTCCTAAAGAGACACGTCATACCGTATCCACCTAAGTGAACACGTCGGACCGGATCTGTGTACCCAAACCCGTCGGACCGGGCACAAATTAATGAACCCGTCTAGATACGTTCCCAGCAACGGTACTCACCGGGAAGCAAAACTGAAGGCCTCGGACTGGACTGGACTGCTACGACGTCTGGTTACTGCTACGCACTACGCATGCGCCTCGGGCTTCGGAAACAGGTGGGCCTCCGGATACCTCGGACCTTGCTCTCTCGGCTTGGGCTCTGGTCGGGACGATCCGCCTTCCTCACCGCCTCGTCTGGATGCCGGACCGCAGTCTCCGTCTCCTCCGTGGGCCTGAGGGAGACTTGAAGCAGAAATATCTGCACGTGCACAGTAGGAGTCCGTCACGGCTGTAGAAGGGTCAGGGGGCCTGCGTTACATCGCCGGCGCGTGGGGAAGGGGCTCGTCCCTATTCGGGCGCCATTATGTGGTAAATAAATAAATAATTACCGGTACTATTTTTCTATGCATTAACTGAAAAAGGATAGCTCAATAAATAAGAGGCAGAATCCGTGGTATCTGAGTCATACGGGCTTTAATCAGATGGCTCGAGCCAATGGACCATCGGGTTCCATCACCTGCAAAGGTTCAGGAAGGGACAGACACAAGGAAAGGGGGAATGGCAGCTGCAGCATCTCATTAACATCATACAGTATATATAGTAAAACAGTACAATTGCATTGAATACAGTAGGCGTAACAAGTGACAAACGGAAGATAAGAACATATGGGCATAAAAAGAAGGCGTGCACAGGGCGTGCACGAAGACATGTGATGTAAACGTCACAGAAGTGTCATAAATGGGTGGATACATGGAGGGGGCTACCTGGGCAGCTGGAACCTTTAACCTACTGGTGCGCGCAAACGAACATGACGTGTAACTGGGGAGAGCTGGGGGCTCTGACTTCTAGCACTAGAAGAGGAGACTAAAGTCTGGGATGTCAGAACGACCTGTACCTATAGCATATCTGATATCTTGTGTTTGGAGTACATGTTGCTTGAATCTAAATGTCATCAGGGCAAAGGCTACTTGTCACTAAGGCTAGTGCATGCATATATTTCTTTGGATATTGCGTGTGCTATGGATCTTCTATGGGTATTAATTTAGTAATTCTCTTGCATGGAGACAGGAAGACTAGACTATAGATGAAGATGTTTATGCGGTTCGTTAGCTAGGAATGTGAAGCCGGGGAGCTGAACTGATAACTATAGGCATAACATATTCTTGGCAGACAGGCAGGCAGGCCAGGCCGGGCACCGCGCTGCTTGGCAGAAAGTAAGTGAAGGGTCAGGGATGCGGGCGGGGCTGCATCGCTCCTCGGAGTGGTTTCAGGAGACTTGAGGCTTGAATCTGGTGTCCAGGCCCTATGAGGCCTAGAAACGGGGACAACTCGATGATTTAACGTGCATAATGTAAAGACGTTGGCAACATAGGCCTAAAAGCCTAAATCACGTTGCTCTCAGGAGGACTGGATAACTGGCATACTAACGTTGGACACAACTATAAATGCGTCTTTATTCGGTCAAGGGGGTAAATATGCATATTAATCATGCACATATAACATACGATGGGGAACACGTAGGGACACATGACAGGGCAAAATTCAATTTTCCTCAGTTGCTGTCACCGCTTCCTCCTCTTCCCAATGACTATCTGCCTTTGCCGGTTGGTGGTCGCCTCCAGTCCTTCCTGTCCCAGTGGTTGTCGGTTCCAGATGCCAGGGCGGTTCAGACTGTGTCGGAGGGTTGCCGAATAGAGTTTTCCTATCCTCCTCCTCCGGTCTTCCTTCTGACTCCCCTGCCCCGTCTTCCTCTGCGACGGGAGGCGTTGTTGGCGGGTGTGCGACTTCTGTTGGAGAAGAAGGCTGTTGTGGAGGTTCCTCCTCTGGAAAGGGGCGAGGGTTGTTATTCGATCCTTTTTCTGGTCTCCAAGAAGGATACTTCGGATCTGCGTCCTGTTTTGGATCTGAAGCGGGTCAATCGCTTCGTTCTCCATCGTCCGTTCAAGATGGTGACTCTGCAGTCCATCCTGCCTCTGGTGCTTCCAGGGGGCTTCCTGGCGTCCCTGGATCTGATGGATGCGTATCTGCGTGGGAGGCCTGCACAACCACTCCCACCATGCCCCCCTGTTCCACCCCTGAGCAGGATGTAGCACTACACACCAACCCTGAGGCAGTTTGCAGCCAATGTATGGTTCACCCTCACATAACAGGTAGGTAGCCATTTTACTTTGGAGGTCTGTTAGGGGGTGTGAGGCCTGCACAACAACTCCCACCATGCCCTCTGTCCCACACCTGAGCAGGATGGAGCACTCCCCCACCCAGGAGCAGTTGGAATCCATTGTGTCACCACAAACAAACTTTCAGGTAGGTAGCCATCTTCGCTGGGAGGGCTGTTTGGGGGTGGGAGGCCTGCACAACCACTCCCACCATGCCCCCTGTCCCACACCTGAGTAGGATGGAGCACTTCCCCACCCAGGAGCAGTTGGAAGCCATTGTATCACCACAAACAAACTAACAGGTAGGTAGCTATCTTCACAGGTGTGCTGTTTGGAGGTGGGGGGCCTGCAACACTACTCCCAGCATGCTCCCTTGCTCCCCAGCTGAGCAATATGGAGCTTTCCCCACCCACCCAGAAGCACGCGGCAGCCATTGTAGTACAACAACCAAACTCACAGGTAGGTTGCCATCTTCACAGGTTGTGCTGTTTGGGGGTGGGAGGCCTGCAACACTACTCTTAGCATGGTCCCGTGTTCCCTAGCTGAGCAAGATGGAGCACTCCCCACACACCCAGAAGCATGTGGTAGACATTGTAGTACAACAACCAAACTCACAGGTAGGTAGCCATCTTCACAGGGAGGGAGGTGTGGGTGTGAGGCCTGCACTACTACTACCACCATGCCCCCTTGTACCACAAATCAACCAGATGGAGCACTCCCTCCAAACCAGATGCATATGTCAGACATTGCACTGTCCACTTCAAAATAACAGGTAGCTAGACATATTATGCTCTCTTCTTGCACCCCTGAGCAGAATGGAAGCCTCCAGCACACACACACAGAGATGTGGCACAAATCCAACACAAATGTGAAAACAGAACAGGTAAGTAGCCAGTACATGCACCCCGCCATTACTCTCAAAATGCATGGTGCCATATGACAACACCAGCCCTCTCATCACACAAGAATACACACAGAACCTATTGCCACCCACAGTGTGCAGACAGCTAATCGAATGTAACTGTCATAGCAACGAAAGTGTAACACACCAAGTCACATGTAGAAGAAAGTCTAAGCACAATCATGCACAGCACTGAATGCCATGTGAAAGTGCCATGGAGCCAGAGCAGCAAGGACCACATGATGACAAAGAAAACATGGTTGCGGGTACAAATTCAGATATGCACATGAAATGACAAAGGTATGCATGAGATGACAATGGCCAGTTCATGCTCAGATGTAACGTCTGCCAGGTCAGAATAATCAACAAAAAGACTTCACTGAAATTATTTGTTGCGTTAGATGACAACATGTCCCTATAATCACAAAATCATGCACATGGCGCATGGTATGTATTGATACCTCACACCATGGACAAGTAATGAATGTAACTCAACATCATGTCAGTAGGCACAGTAGTGCACATACAAACAATTTGATGATTAGTCAACTGTGTGGTGTACAAACAGTGAATAATACACAGCTAACACAAAGCTTGCGGGGTGCACTACAATGACCATATCCCATCTGACCAACAGGTGACCAAGAACTGACTGCAGAGGACAACACCGGCAACCTGCAGAGCCAGTCTTCCCCCCGGGACATCGACTCTCAGATGTTGACTCCCGGGAAGAAGAAAAACAAAGATAGTGAAATATTCATGATGTGTTCATGGAATATAAATGGGGTAGGAAACAAGGTTAAAAATGCCCAATTAAACTCTATGTCTAATACGTATCAGATCACTTTTCGACAAGAAACATGGGAAACCAACCGTATTATGCTACAGGGATATAAAGGCTATTATGAGCCTGCAATTAAGCAACATAAATATGGCCATCCGAGTGGGGAGTTAGCAACATTCATATCCGTCGACTTGGAAGTAGAACATGAACAACTGGATACGATTAGTTCTAATATCCTAATGGTAAAGCTAATATATAAAACAAACAATCAAATTAAATTAAAAACCCTATTTTTGATCAATGTTTATATACATCCGACACAGAGTTCAAGGTCTAATATGTGTGCTACCCTTAGCAGTTTTTTGATGGAACAGATGTTGGATGACCCACTTGTAGATTTTATACTCACAGGGGATTTTAATTTAAATCTTTTAGTACCTTTTATCAGAGATGATATCACACAGTCACAAGACCATCAATGGAAAATTCCTAACCAGGTACTGAAACAGAAACAAAACCCCTTCGAAGTAAAGTAGGACCAAATTTTGTAAAGGACATAGAAGCAACGGGTCAACGAAAGGGGTCGATTCAGATTCGGGAAAAAAATAGTCTGTACGATTCTTTTCCGGAGCACTCTCCGTACGAATCGTGAACATGCCGTACGAACCGAGGAGTATGATCCGCACCAGGGGATGAGGACGCGATTCGTACGGTCCAGGTCAGGTAAGGGCGATTCGTACGGGAAAGCACACATTCACATACACACCGTACGGTGCCTACACCCCATGATCGCAGGGGTACGGTGCGTACCCCTGCGATCATGGGGTGTACGCACTTACCCCGCGATCGCAGGGTGTACGCACCGTACACCCAGCAAACATGGGGTACGGTGCGTACACCCTGCGATGGCGGGGTACGGTGCGTACACCCCATGATCGCAGGGGTATGCACCGTACCCCTGCGATCATGGGGTGTACGCACCATACCCGGGGGGGCCGTTCCGTACTTGTTTCGAGGCGAACTCTGCTTCTCCGGATGTTTTTGGCTCCCGTAAAAAAAGCGTCTTACGGTGCGTACCCGACACAATTCATACTTGCTGGGTCGGAAAAACCAGCTGCGAACCGTACGGATGTGGCGTACAGCGGGTTCCGAGGGAGATTCGTACGGGGATTTGATTCGTACGGACTCTGTACGATTCGTACGGAGTCTTGCTCCTGATACGATTCGTACTTTGTCGTACGTACGGGGGACGTTGCAGGGTACGACTCGTACAGGAAAAACGCTCCGTACGGCTATTCGGAGTGGTTTTTCCCGAATCGGAATCGACCCCTAAATGTGAGATTCAGGTTAGATGGACTTTTTATTCCCACAATGCGAAGTCACGTATTGACTATACGATTGTATCACTTAATATCTTTAGCAACATTACCTCGTATCAATTGAGGAAGGTCCCTGATAGTGATCATAGTCAACAAATAATCACCACAAACTTGTCAAGTAAAAAGCACTAAAAGTACCTGTCCACGCAAGGTCAAACGGGAACTATCAACTATAGGAAACTCATCTGGATGGTACATAATAAAAAGGAGACCAATGAACTGGTACAAAATCTCGTTAGAGAGTGTTTTGAACAAAAGATCTTGATTTCCCTAATTGAACAATGGGTAAACTTTACTAGTAAACTTGTCAAACCCCAGGACTCTGTATCTAAAGTTAAGGAAAAACAAGTGATACAAGGAGAGAAAAGGAAATACGATATTAATTTTCCCTTACACTATAAAGAAACTGAGAAGGTCTCGTAACAATATAAGGAGACAGATTACCAAGTTTCCGTATATTGAGGAATTGCCAATCATATTAAAAACCTTAAATCTGAATTTAAGGAAACCGATTCGGAATGAAAGAAACCAAGCTAGGCAAGACCTGTGGTCGAAAATTTTCTATGCAAGTAACCAAACAAATTCAATCGAATTTTGGAAACCACTAAATGGCCTAGTAAGACCTAATAAATCTGCGGTCTCATCTACACTAACGGAAAAAGAATGGGTTAACTTTCTGGTAAATCATTTCAACTCTGGCAGGGATATAAAAGATCAGGAAGGCAATTAGAGCAGGATGGATACTTCAAATTACGACATTGGCGGTGAAATTGATATATCAAAATCGCAAGTCTCCAAACTAATAACTAAACAAAAAAAGGGGGCTCCAGGGCCCAACGATATTCTGTTCACCATTTGCAAAGAAAAACTGGACTTATGGTCAGAATACCTCAGGGAAGTGTTTAAAGAAGTAGTACGGACAGGAAACATATCCGAATCCTGGAGAGGGTCGTTACACCCTATTTATAAAAAAGGAAACTGGGCCCACCCTGAAAATTCCCGACTATTAACCCTTCAAAATACAGATGCTAAGCTGTTTGCGGGGATTTTACTTACGAATCTTTCTGAATGGGCAACGGATAATAAGATACTCCCACTGAATCAGACTGGATTTATTAAAGGACTTGGAACTAAAACAAATATACCAGCCTTATCACTTTTAATGGACAAGCCAATCTTAACAAAACAATCTTTGTACTTGTGCTTTGTAGATTTTAGATCTGCTTTCGATTGTGTGCACAGAAATCTTCTATGGAGAAAACTGCAGGAAAAAAATATTCTGGAGCAATTGTTAAAACGAATTCAACTTTTTTACACCAATACATGGGTTAGAGTGCTGATGGGGGATGGCCAGACATTAACAAAGAAAATGTTAACAACAGCAGGTCTCAAGCAGGGTTGCGTATTGGCCCCTTTACTTTTTAATTTGTTGTTAGCTGACCTAATGGATGCTCTAAATGAATTAAATGCACACCCGCCCAAACTAGCTGGCAAACAAATATCTAATCTCCTAAAACAAACAAAAGTGGGGTTGCAACCCCTAATAGTTCGAATATCTTCATACTCAAAAAACGGGATGGTGATAAACGAAACAAAGACTAAAGTTATGGTTATCACTAAAAATTTAAGATTAAAACATACATTCAAATGGTTTCTGGAGAATATCCAATTAGAACAAGTTGAATCATACAGATACTTGGAAGTATTATTCGACGATAATGGAAACTTTCGTCCGCAAAAATTGGATATACAAAGGATATCAAATGCTTTGACAGCAGCATTCAGGATCCTGCGGAAATCTTTAGGTAATCTTACTTATCGCCCCTTTTTAAAGGTTATATCAGCTAAACTCCTGCCTACCTTAACATACGGTAGTGAGGTGCTAAATGGGAAAGATACTGTGACTATAAACAATGCAGTCACAAAAACTTTTAAATCCCTTTCTCATCTACCAATTAATGCATCACCAGCCCAAATAAGGCTGGAGTTTGGTCTAAATAACCAGTTGTGCAGAAGAAAGGGCCAATTTATCAAAGTATGGGACAGGATAAAAAATTATCGTGAAAATCAAATGTCTCAGCTATTATGGCAAGAAATAAATGGAAAAAAAAATTACAAGCCTGGAAATATTTATACACAGCACTGGAAGAATTTGATGTAATACCAATCTGGAAAACCACTTTAACCAAGGAATCGTTTAAAAAAGCAATCAATAAATTAACAAATCATCTATCAATTATACGAGATAAATATATATTTGCAAAAAGAAAACATGCATGGCCAATAATGAGTGGGTTTTCAAAAAAGAAGATTCAACCATACTTAGAAATACCATGGTCATTAAAAAACAAATCTTTATAAAGGCACAATTTGGTGTATTACCTTGTCTATTCCACCTCCCTCCATGGATAAAGTCGGAAGAGGTCACATTATGTAGACTATGTGAAACAGGAGAGGAGAACATTATTCACTTATTATGTATCTGCCCTGTACTGCAAATTGAAAGAAAAACCATACTTAAGACACTTTTTAATGCTCGAGGAATAAGGTAATGTAGGCAAGCTTTGATAATGTGCCTGCATTCTGATGGTATATGATGATATAATCATGAATTCTGCTTTTGTAAAGTTTTTATTAAGAGTAGGAGCCAAACTAGAAGATCATAATTAAGAATCCATTAGCACAGTATGACTTTTTTTTTATATCAGGAAAGGAATATTTTAGAAAATATACAATGAAATGAATTTTATCTATCGCAACTGGCTTAAAACGAATTAGATGCCACATTAAAATTTTTGTTTTAGCTGTTTTATATTGTATTAGATATTATATGTATAATGTCTCATTGCAAGATTTTAAGAAATCAAACAAAGAATTACCCAGACTCCCACGATTCTTTGGATGAGGAGTTCGAAGCCGGCCCATCTGGTGTGCCAGGGCGCAACAGGTCCCAGGACCCCATCGTCCCCCGTACCACATCTGCTGCAACACCAACCTCTCTGCAGACCCCTGCTGTTACGGCCTGTGCGTCCTCCACCACCACCAGTGCTGCCTGCACCACTCTCCCTGTCACAGAGAATGACCACCCCACACCAACAACTGAGGATGGCAGGGAGAAGATGCGGGGGCACGCAGCGGTGAGGCAACAGGTCCATGGCAGCAGGGCAGGTGGGAGGGGCAGGGTCAGTCAAGAACCAGAGCCTGGGACCGAAGCCCTGGACAATATAAACGGAGTCCTTGGGGCCTATGAACGGGCCCAGGGACGAACAGGCCGGTCAGAGGAAGATTCCCCAGAGCTCCTCCTGCTGATGAGGTTCATGAACACCCGCATGGGCAAAATTGTGGACCTCTTGGGCCAGCTAGTGGCGATACTGAGGGACAGGCCTGCACCACAAACCACACCTCCTCCTCCCACTGGTTGTCTGCAGGATGAGAGTTCAACATCCTCCCCTGCGGCCACAGAGAGGGGTGAGTCCTCAGACCCCACTGTCCCTACAGCAGAGGACCACCCCTGCCAAGTGACGAAGGGGCCATCCCAAGAAATCCCTGTGAGCAACCCGTGGCAAAGCACCTGCCAAACATCAGTCAAGGAGCCAGCCATGATGACAACACTCTTCATTGCTGCATTCACTCTTTTGGACTGTCCTTACCCACACTGCCTTATGAATGGCATCTGTCTGTTGGATTGGGTCACCACATCAATGTGGTGACTACTCAATTCTCTCATTTACCATAGCTGTCAACTCACTGCTTCATAAATCAACTCAATATTAATGTTCACCCCCTCACCTGTCACCATTGTAAACAAATAATCCTCACACACATGCCGTTGTTTCTGATCCGTGTTTATTCCAAGATGTGCAGTCTCCACCATGATTGCAATGTACCAGGAGAATTGGATGTATGCAGGCAAGGAAAGGCTGAAGGGACCTAGGAAAACACAACAGAACAATACTCACTAGTCTGGGTGTGGCAACAAAGACATCACACAACACTAACCATCAATCCAATCCATCATGCACACATCACAATGAGCATCAGTGCCAACATACACAACCAGTAGATGTACCAAACTACCTGGTTCAGGAAACATTGTCAGCCACTACCGGGTCAACAACTGGCTGCAGTCACAAAGCTCACATACACCCTGACAACAACAGCAACATCATCATACAATGGTTCCATTGTACATCATCACTCACCTTCAAGTAAAGTAGCGGGTGATGAGCTGTTGACGCAGGTCGACACATTCCTCCTCTCCACTATCCTCATCAATGGACATGGGTTGGTTTGCAGGCGCGGGCCTTGGCTGCTCATCAGCATCCAGGAGCAGGGGGGATCTTCTTGCGAATGTTTAGTCATCAATGGAGCGCACACCGCTAGCCCCTCCTCCGGATCGCCCCTCGGGACTCTGGTGCTTGTAGTTCTTTAGTGGATCACCCAGGTGGGTGCAAGTCGGTACTTGTTGGACTGATGAATCTCTAGACCCGATACATGTCCCGGGTTTTAGGATATCACCCGAGACATGTCTCGGGTTTCGGGATAACCTCCCTCATCAGTAGAGAAAGATTGTTAGGGGTGGAAGAGAAGGCCGCCACACAACAGTCAAAGGCTTCGATGCCAGAACCGGCACGCAGGTGCGTCGTCCAAGAGCCCATCGGCCCAACGCTCAAGGGAGCCATATTGTGTTTAGTCATCAATGGAGCGCACACCGCTAGCCCCTCCTCCGGATCGCCCCTCGGGACTCTGGTACTTGTAGTTCTTTAGTGGATCACCCAGGTGGGTGCAAGTCGGTACTTGTTGGACTGATGAATCTCTAGACCCGATACATGTCCCGGGTTTTAGGATATCGCCCGAGACATGTCTCGGGTTTCGGGATAACTTCCCTCATCAGTAGAGAAAGATCGTTAGGGGTGGAAGAGAAGGCCGCCACACAACAGTCAAAGGCCTCGATGCCAGAACCGGCACGCAGGTGCATCGTCCAAGAGCCCATCGGCCCAAAGCTCAAGGGAGCCATATTGTGTTTAGTCATCAATGGAGCGCACACCGCTAGCCCCTCCTCCGGATCGCCCCTCGGGACTCTGGTACTTGTAGTTCTTTAGTGGATCACCCAGGTGGGTGCAAGTCGGTACTTGTTGGACTGATGAATCTCTAGACCCGATACATGTCCCAGGTTTTAGGATATCGCCCGAGACATGTCTCGGGTTTCGGGATAACTTCCCTCATCAGTAGAGAAAGATCGTTAGGGGTGGAAGAGAAGGCCGCCACACAACAGTCAAAGGCCTCGATGCCAGAACCGGCACGCAGGTGCGTCGTCCAAGAGCCCATCGGCCCAAAGCTCAAGGGAGCCATATTGTGTTTAGTCATCAATGGAGCGCACACCGCTAGCCCCTCCTCCGGATCGCCCCTCGGGACTCTGGTACTTGTAGTTCTTTAGTGGATCACCCAGGTGGGTGCAAGTCGGTACTTGTTGGACTGATGAATCTCTAGACCCGATACATGTCCCGGGTTTTAGGATATCACCCGAGACATGTCTCGGGTTTCGGGATAACTTCCCTCAGCAGTAGAGAAAGATCGTTAGGGGTGGAAGAGAAGGCCGCCACACAACAGTCAAAGGCCTCGATGCCAGAACCGGCACGCAGGTGCGTCGTCCAAGAGCCCGTCGGCCCAAAGCTCAAGGGAGCCATATTGTGTTTAGTAATCAATGGAGCGCACACCGCTAGCCCCTCCTCCGGATCGCCCCTCGGGACTCTGGTACTTGTAGTTCTTTAGTGGATTACCCAGGTGGGTGCAAGTCGGTACTTGTTGGACTGATGAATCTCTAGACCCGATACATGTCCCGGGTTTTAGGATATCGCCCGAGACATGTCTCGGGTTTCGGGATAACTTCCCTCATCAGTAGCGAAAGATCGTTAGGCGTGGAAGAGAAGGCCGCCACACAACAGTCAAAGGCCTCGATGGCAGAACCGGCACGCAGGTGCGTCCTCCAAGAGCCCGTCGGCCCAAAGGTCAAGGGAGCCATATTGTGTTTAGTCATCAATGGAGCGCACACCGCTAGCCCCTCCTACGGATCGCCCCTCGGGACTCTGGTACTTGTAGTTCTTTAGTGGATCACACAGGTGGGTGCAAGTCGGTACTTGTTGGACTGATGAATCTCTAGACCCGATACATGTCCCCGTTTTTAGGATATCGCCCGAGACATGTCTCGGGTTTCGGGATAACTTCCCTCATCAGTAAAAAAAGATCGTTAGGGGTGGAAGAGAAGGCCGCCACACAACAGTCAAAGGCCTCGATGCCAGAACCGGCACGCAGGTGCGTCGTCAAAGAGCCCGTCGGCCCAAAGCTCAAGGGAGCCATATTGTGTTTAGTCATCAAAGGAGCGCACACTGCTAGCCCCTCCTCCGGATCACCCCTCGGGACTCTGGTACTTGTAGTTCTTTAGTGGATCACCCAGGTGGGTGCAAGTCGGTACTTGTTGGACTGATGAATCTCTAGACCCGATACGTGTCCCGGGTTTTAGGATATCGCCCGAGACATGTCTCGGGTTTCGGGATAACTTCCCTCATCAGTAGAGAAAGATCGTTAGGGGTGGAAGAGAAGGCCGCCACACAACAGTCAAAGGCCTTGATGCCAGAACCGGCACGCAGGTGCGTCGTCCAAGAGCCCGTCGGCCCAAAGCTCAAGGGAGCCATATTGTGTTTAGTCATCAATGGAGCGCACACCGCTAGCCCCTCCTCCGGATCGCCCCTCGGGACTCTGGTACTTGTAGTTCTTGAATGGATCACCCAGGTGGGTGCAAGTCGGTACTTGTTGGACTGATGAATCTCTAGACCCGATACATGTCCCGGGTTTTAGGATATCGCCCGAGACATGTCTCGGGTTTCGGGATAACTACCCTCATCAGTAGAGAAAGATCGTTAGGGGTGGAAGAGAAGGCCGCCACACAACAGTCAAAGGCCTCGATGCCAGAACCGGCACGCAGGTGCGTCGTCCAAGAGCCCGTCGGCCCAAAGCTCAAGGGAGCCATATTGTGTTTAGTCATCAATGAAGCGCACACCGCTAGCCCCTCCTCCGGATCGCCCCTCGGGACTCGGGTACTTGTAGTTCTTTAGTGGATCACCCAGGTGGGTGCAAGTCGGTACTTGTTGGACTGATGAATCTCTAGACCCGATACATGTCCCGGGTTTTAGGATATCGCCCGAGACATGTCTCGGGTTTCGGGATAACTTCCCTCATCAGTAGAGAAAGATCGTTAGGGGTGGAAGAGAAGGCCGCCACACAACCGTCAAAGGCCTTGATGCCAGAACCGGCACGCAGGTGCGTCGTCCAAGAGCCCGTCGGCCCAAAGTTCAAGGGAGCCATATTGTGTTTAGTCATCAATGAAGCGCACACCGCTAGCCCCTCCTCCGGATCGCCCCTCGGGACTCTAGTACTTGTAGTTCTTTAGTGGATCACCCAGGTGGGTGCAAGTCGGTACTTGTTGGACTGATGAATCTCTAGACACGATACATGTCCCGGGTTTTAGGATATCGCCCGAGACATGTCTCGGGTTTCGGGATAACTTCCCTCATCAGTAGAGAAAGATCGTTAGGGGTGGAAGAGAAGGCCGCCACACAACAGTCAAAGGCCTCGATGCCAGAACCGGCACGCAGGTGCGTCATCCAAGAGCCCGTCGGCCCAAAGCTCAAGGGAGCCATATTGTGTTTAGTCATCAATGGAGCGCACACCGCTAGCCCCTCCTCTGGATCGCCCCTCGGGACTCTGGTACTTGTAGTTCTTTAGTGGATCACCCAGGTGGGTGCAAGTCGGTACTTGTTGGACTGATGAATCTCTAGACCCGATACATGTCCCGGGTTTTAGGATATCGCCCGAGACATGTCTCGGGTTTCGGGATAACTTCCCTCATCAGTAGAGAAAGATCGTTAGGGGTGGAAGAGAAGGCCGCCACACAACAGTCAAAGGCCTCGATGCCAGAACCGGCACGCAGGTGCGTCGTCCAAGAGCCAGTCGGCCCAAAGCTCAAGGGAGCCATATTGTGTTTAGTCATCAATGGAGCGCACACCGCTAGCCCCTCCTCCGGATCGCCCCTCGGGACTCTGGTACTTGTAGTTCTTTAGTGGATCACCCAGGTGGGTGCAAGTCGGTACTTGTTGGACTGATGAATCTCTAGACCCGATACGTGTCCCGGGTTGTAAGATATCGCCCGAGACATGTCTCGGGTTTCGGGATAACTTCCCTCATCAGTAGAGAAAGATCGTTAGGGGTAGAAGAGAAGGCCGCCACACAACATTCAAAGGCCTCGATGCCAGAACCGGCACGCAGGTGCGTCGTCCAAGAGCCCGTCGGCCCAAAGCTCAAGGGAGCCATATTGTGTTTAGTCATCAATGGAGCGCACACCGCTAGCCCCTCCTCCGGATCGCCCCTCGGGACTCTGGTACTTGTAGTTCTTTAGTGGATCACCCAGGTGGGTGCAAGTCGGTACTTGTTGGACTGATGAATCTCTAGACCCGATACATGTCCCGGGTTTTAGGATATCGCCCGAGACATGTCTCGGGTTTCGGGATAACTTCCCTCATCAGTAGAGAAAGATCGTTAGGGGTAGAAGAGAAGGCCGCCACACAACATTCAAAGGCCTCGATGCCAGAACCGGCACGCAGGTGCGTCGTCCAAGAGCCCATCGGCCCAAAGCTCAAGGGATCCATATTGTGTTTAGTCATCAATGGAGCGCACACAGCTAGCCCCTCCTCCGGATCGCCCCTCGGGACTCTGGTACTTGTAGTTCTTTAGTGGATCACCCAGGTGGGTGCAAGTCGGTACTTATTGGACTGATGAATCTCTAGACCCGATACATGTCCCGGGTTTTAGGATATCGCCCGAGACATGTCTCGGGTTTCGGGATAACTTCCCTCATCAGTAGAGAACGAGCCCAGGTTACGCACCTGCGTGCCACTAGTGGTACCAGACCTGAGGATATTTTTTGGCAGCCTACGCAGCACCCCTACATATATGCCTATTCCCAACGCGACAGTGATTTTTTGCTCAAGACCCTGGCAGAGGCGCACCCACTGATGCTTACTTCATGGACTACAATGCTTTGGGGCAACACGCTGATAGGACAAGCAGTGTGCGACCAATTGGACTTATTTTTATATTCAAGCTCTCTTGAGCTGGTGGGGCTGACGAGCCCGGGTTACGCACCTGCGTGCCACGAGTGGTACCAGACCTGAGGATATTTTTTGGCAGCCTACACAGCACCCCTACATATATGCCTATTCCCTGCTGACGAGAGGTAACAACCTCGAAACACGTGTCCAGGGATGGCCAACGCGACAGTGATTTTTTGCTCAAGACCCTGGCAGAGGCGCACCCGCTGATGCTTACTTCATGGACTACAATGCTTTGGGGCAACACGCTGATAGGACAAGCAGTGTGCGACCAATTGGACTTATTTTTATATTCAAGCTCTCTTGAGCTGGTGGGGCTGACGAGCCCGGGTTACGCACCTGCGTGCCACGAGTGGTACCAGACCCGAGGATATTTTTTGGCAGCCTACGCAGCACCCCTACATATATGCCTATTCCCTGCTGACAAGAGGTAACAACCTCAAAACACGTGTCCAGGGATGGCCAACGCGACAGTGATTTTTTGCTCAAGACCCTGGCAGAGGCGCACCCGCTGATGCTTACTTCATGGACTACAATGCTTTGGGGCAACACTCTGATAGGACAAGCAGTGTGCGACCAATTGGACTTATCTTCTTGCGAATGGCCAAGCTGTGGAGCATGCAGCATGCCACCACAATCTGACACACCTTCCTGGGCAAGTACATCAGTGCACCTCCGGTCTTGTCCAGGCAGCGAAATCATGACTTCAGGAGACCAAAAGTACGCTCCACCACACGACGTGTCCTCCCATGGGCAACATTGTAGCGTATGCTATCTGGTGTCCTGGGATTCCGTAGTGGGCTCAGCAACCAAGGACGGTTGGGATATGCAGAGTCACCAAGGTGTGAGAAACATAGAGAAACCTTGTAATGTTATTGTGGCAGAGGACAGCATGTCACACACAGCACGCTTTTTCACTATGCATACTCACCCACAATCCATGCACGCTCAGGAAGCAGATTAGCCATCAGCTGTGGTACAATGCTGTTACGCATGATGTATGAGTCATGGGCTGAGCCTGGAAATTTTGCACACACGTGTGAGATGATCATATCCATCTGGCACCGCCACTTGTACATTTATGGAGTGGAAATGTTTACGATTTCTGTTGATGTGCTCACGTGCCTGTGGTGGAACAAGCCCAACATGTGTGCAATCAATGGCACCAACAACATGGGGGATGTGTCCATGGGCATAAAAATCTCCCTTCACAGCCACCAATTCACCCCCCCTGGGGAATGGATATATCTGTCCTTGTAGTTCATCATAGCAGACAGGACATCAAGCAGCACCATGCTGAACATAGGTTGCAACATCCCACCTGCGCTGGACACCATGTGCTGGAATGATCCAGTGGCAAAAAAATGCAGGGCCGCCATAAACTTAGACGTGGGGGTGAAAGCTGTTGGATATGTCCTGCGTGGCTGCAGGTGGTCTTCAACATAGCACATAGGTTTTGTAGGGTGGCTCTATTCAGACAGAATTTACGGATGACCTCCTCATTCTCCATGTCTGCCAGCACTGTGAAGTGACGATGCAGATTTGGTCTCCTCCTCATTGAGATCAAAGTGGACACGTCAATGCAATAACCATCCAATTGTCTGGTCAGACCACTCCTTTATCATATTTGATTATCCTTCCCAAACTACACCAGAAGCCAGGGATACTAAAGCACAGGAAAAAACCTACAAAGCATGGAACAAGTTAGACAGACATGCTTGAACTCCAATTGAAACAGACACAAATAATCTTGAGCAAACAGGTGGGTCAGGCTGTTGAGGAATACACAGATTAGGTCAATAACGCCTTTCTTGCGACAGTGCCAAACTGTAAAAACACTGGGAACTGTAACCAACCCTCTGGTCCCTGGTTTACGGTAGCTCTGCGACAAGAGAAACAAAAATGTCGCAGACTGGAAAGGCATTGGAGAGTGAATTACGAGGCAGAAGAAAAAAATAGTTACAAACACGTAATAGCCAACTACAATACCCTACTAGCTACCGAAAAAAGGATTTTCTTTACCCAACAGATAGAACATTCCAAAAATTCAGCAAAAGAGCTATTTCGGGTGGTAAAGTAGCTTACGACCATACCCAATAGTTCAACATCAGTGAGCAGTCAATCCTTATGTGATGACATTGCCAGTGCATTTAGGAATAAAGTCAATAACATATATAACATTTTGTCTGCCATCCCCAATGAGCCAGTCGAAGTGCTCCCTATCACTGAGACACAAAAGAACAAGTTTTTATCTTTCCCACAAGTATCTACTGAGTTGGTGGGAAAACTTATTAAGGAAATTAAATCAGGATTAGCATTAGACCCCTGACCCCCGGCAGTTTTGAAAAATATAGCAGGGGAGGTAAATCCAATATTAACAAACATATTTTTTAATATGTTTTTATCAGGCTTTTTCCCAGCGGTTTGGAAAGATGCAGCCATTCTTCCTTTGTTAAAAAAAGCAAATCTAGATACATCCATAACCAGCAACTATTGCCCAATTGCTAGGCTGCCCTTCCCCGCAAAAATGGTGGAGAAAATAATGAACACACAACTTACACAGTTCATTCAAGAAAATGGACGACTTGACTCAGTTAGGTTTCCGTCCAGGGTATAGCACAGAGAACTAACAACCCGGTCCTCTCCCGCCTTACCTCTCTGTCGATACTCCGTCGTGAAGCAGAAATTGTAACCGGAGGTACCGACGGCAGGAAAGTGTAATGTTTAAATACTGCCAGAAATGCCTGAATCATTGCTGGGTTGTTAGTTCTTGTGTATCTAGAGCTTAGCGAGACCGTTTAATAGAATAAGGCTTTTTTGTTTACGATACACCTAAGGCCACAGTAATACCTAGCCGTGTGAACTGTAATATATTGCATGATTTAGTGCGCTAACAGACCTGCATTTCACTTGGGTTTTATAACAGAGATCAGTCACTAACGCGCCACTAACGTGCTGCCGACGTGACTGAAATGATTAAGACGAGGGCTCTCTGTATTTCGGTGACCATTTTTAGAAACCAGAGTTAAGGAACACCAAGCATTGCCACCCATGTCAGGGATTCTTTACATGACTGCCCATCGCTAATGATTGTATTTCCGAGTAATGTTTATACACCAGTATAGCGAAGTTACAGCTATTCAAGCAATTAGCAATCATGCATGATTATAACAATGTTACAGCTATTCGAGCGAACTACATCTCTGTACACATCGGTGGCAAACAGTTGTAGCGGTACTAGTCTGCTATATGATGAGGCATATGTTTAATTATCCCTACAACAAGACTAACGTGAGCATATTCACTTGACAGTGCAATATATCAATCTCTTTACTACTGTCGCTATAAGTGTGGTTTCTTATCTAGACTGACAGCTGAATGTTTACATTTTATGTTCCACTGTGTCCTGAACCGTTAGGTACACCACCAACACAATTTTTATAGATAGGTGTCCATATTATAAACCAGAATTATGTGACACAATCCTATTATTTCAGAGCGAGGCTCCCTTCCTTGAGTCGTAACCAGGTTGAGGTTGGTTAGCTTGTCCTACAAATTTGGGCGAGTAGATAATATAGGAGTACCTTGTTGGACTCAATGATAATATATGACCTACTAGTCATTATGAGTTTGCACCTTTTTGGGATTTAATCACTTTATTGAATTGTTTCTATGTCTCGTTCTTACAGGCAAGTTCCAGTAATACCGAGTCAAAAACAGGATTACTGGTTTGGTATAGTTGTTTAATTTATAGTTTTCTCACTACATTTCCAAGCAGCAGCTTTGTTTACCCTTTGATCCTAATGAAAGCCTATATACTTGTATAGATTCTTAAGGCTGAAACATGTCGACCTATTCATACAGCTTAGCAGTTTCATTTTACATTGCTTTGTACTGCTTTTTAATCCTGTCAGTTCAGACGAGCTAATAAAGAATCTTTTCATCCGCACTAGGCAGTTTTAACTCACTCTCACTCACATATCGCGCTGCACCCTCACAACACCTTATTGCTCACATATGGGATTTTAGCATCCATAACAGCTACTGATAACTACCAAAACATCCCTGAGCGCCTACCTCACAGTGAGGGAGTTGTAGCCCTCAGTGGGACTAGGTTTTCCCACTGGGAGGAGAAGCCCATATGATGAAGCATGCCACCCATGGTGGGTGAGGGCATTCATCCTGAAAGGGATTGATCCCCTTTTGGGGCTTCTTAGAGAGACACACATTTATTCATTTCTTTCCTCTTTCTTCCCATATTGTTTCCAGACTAGCTTAGACCCGAGAGGTCCATTGTGTTATGGCTGTAATTTTAGGGGAATTACTTCTCGCAGGTATTTAAAATATATCCCTTGGACCCCCCTCTAAAGTGTCTTGTGTTACTTTTACTGAACACACCCAAGTACCAATCAATCAAAGAGGAGATCCAGAAGCTCCATTGGTTGCCTGTTGTGCAACGTATTAAGTTTAAGGTACTCTGCCTTGCCTATAAAGCAGTGAATAAGATAGGAACGGTACCTTTGAAAAACCTCTTTAGATCCCTTAAGATCTACTAATGCCAGATCAATGTTGGTAGCAAGGATCAGAACTGCGAGTTGGGGAGGCTGTAGTATTGGCTACTGCTCGGCCAAGCTCTCTCCTCTCCTTCAGGAAAGAATTGAAAACTTGGTTATTTCTAAACTAATCCCCACCCCCTTCCAACTCTCTCAGGGTTTACGTTCCAGTTCAGCGCCAAGACACCCCAGGGTATTTGCGCGCTTTAGAAATCTCATTAACATTAACATTAACATTGACATGAGATGCGGACAACATCTTACGTTTTGACTGCAAACTATGACCCTGCTCGCAGGCAGGTCTCTCCCCACGCTGCAGCATGGCTCTGCCTGCATTGTTTTTGCCTAATCTTGTATTTTTCCCCTGTGCCTAACTTGCTTTCTTGCCCAGACTTGTTTTTATTCCCCTGTGCCTGTACTTGCTTTCTTGCCCAGACTTGTTTTTATTCCCCTGTGCCTGTACTTGCTTTCTTGTCCAGACTTGTTTTATTCCCCTGTGCCTGTATTTGCTTTTTTGCCCAGACTTGTTCTTATTCCCCTGTGCCTAACTTGCTTTCTTGCCCAGACTTGTTTTTATTCCTCTGTGCCTGTACTTGTTTTCTTGCCTAAACTTGTTTTTCCTTCCTGTGCCCAGTTCTCCCGCGGCCCCTGCCCATTTTTCCCGCCGCTGCGTCCCTGCTGCCCCGCCCACCTGCAATCCCATTCGCCGCCCCGCTCCCGCCTCCCAGCTGCTCCTCCTTCCCACATCCCCTCATATGGAAGCCGCAGCGGCCACGCTCGCGCCGCTGGCGCACCTATGGCAAGCCCATCTGTGCCCGTCCGTGCCTGGACCACGCCCAGCGCCAGGACCCCTGGACACCACGAACGCCACGACGCCCGACACTGCTACGATGCCAGAACCCTCAACGCACTCAGCACCGGATGATCACACACCTTCTTCCTGGCCGTCCCGAAGCGCACCCACGGAGCTTTCACCTGCCGGAACTGCAGCTTCACAAGCATCCGCCCCACCATGCTGCCGACCAGGAAAGAACCCAACCACCTCAGATGCATCCTTCTCAACACCCGCTCCATCCGAAAACATGCCGTTGAACTCTGGGACCTACTTGACTCAACCTCCCCAGACGTCGCCTTCCTGACGGAGACCTGGCTGAACCCCGCCTCGGCACCCGACATAGCCATAGCCGTCCCGGGAGGCTACAAGATCACCCGCAAGGACCATACCAACAGAGCCGGAGGAGGAATCTCCATCGTCCACAGGAACACTCTCAGAGTCTCGACCAACACCGACGACACCCTCGGCACCGCCGAACACCTGCACTTCCAGATCCACACCGACCCCAACACCACCCTCAGAGGAACCCTCATCTACAGACCGCCCGGACCCTGACCACAGTTCAGCGACTCCATCGCCGACTTCGTCAGCACACACACCCTCACCTCCACGGACTACATCCTCCTCGGGGACCTGAACTTCCACCTCGAGAACAATGACGACACCAACTCCACCACCCTGATCGACAACCTAGCCAACCTCGGACTCAGACAACTCGTCACAACACCCACCCACTCCGCCGGTCACACGCTTGACCCCATCTTCTCCGCAAGCCCCCACGTCTCCTTCAACCATACCATCGAACTCCACTGGACCGACCACCGCTGCATACACTTCACCTTCAAGAAACCCACCACGCACCACCGCACCCAACAGATGCCTCACCGCTGCTGGAGCAAAGTCACCAAAGACCAGCTAACCACCACCCTCGCCCAGAGCCCACCCGCCGACCATACCGACCCCAACACCGCCGCCTGCAACCTCAGACAGTGGATCAACGACTGCGCCAACACCCTCGCCCCGATCAAGAAACCCTCCAACAATCATACCAACAAGAAAGCCAGCTGGTTCACTGAAGACCTCCGGGCCTCCAAGCAAACCTGCCGAAAGCTGGAGAAGATCTGGCTCCGTGAACGAACATCGGACACCCACGCCGCCCACAAGAATGCCACCCGCAGACACCATCACCTCATCAGATTCGCCTAAAGGGCCTCCTTCAAAGACCGCCTAGACAACAAAGCGCACAACAGCAAAGAGCTCTTCAACATCGTGAAGGAACTCTCCAACCCCAACTCCAACACCAACGACGTCCCACCCTCGCAAGACATGTGCTACTCGCTGTCCACCTTCTTCCACAGCAAGATCACAGACATCCACAACAGTTTCAACGCCACGACCGCCCCGACAACCATTGAGACCTCCACCCCCACGAACACCATCCGCACCAACCGCCTGCTCTACTGGACCAACATCAACGACGATGACACCATCAAGATGATGAACACCATCCACTCCGGATCTCCGTCAGATCCATGCCCACACCACATCTTCAACAAAGCCAGCACATCCATCGCACCCCATCTCCGGAAAGTCATCAACACCTCCTTCAAGACAGCAACCTTCCCGGAAAGCTGGGAGCACGCCGACATCAACGCCTTACTCAAGAAACCCAAGGCGGACCCCAAGGACCTCAAGAACTTCCGGCCCATCTCCCTGCTCCCATTCCCGGAAAAGGTCATCGAGAAGACCGTCAACGAACAACTGACCCGCTACCTCGAGGAGAACAACAACCTGGACCCTTCCCAGTCCGGGTTCCGCAGCAACCACAGCACCGAGACTGCCCTCATCGCCGCCACCGATGACATCAAGTCCCTGCTGGACAATGGAGAAACGGCGGCCCTCATCCTCCTAGACCTGTCAGCCGCCTTCGACACGGTTTGTCACCACACACTGCGAACACGCCTCCACAACGCTGGGATCCAAGAGAAGGCCTTGGACTGGACCACCTCTTTCCTCTCCGGCAGAACACAGAGCGTCCGCCTTCCCCCCTTCCGCTCCGAAGCCACCGAGATCATCTGCGGCGTACCCCAGGGCTCATCCCTCAGCCCAACTCTGTTTAACATCTACATGGCACCGCTCACCCACGTCGCCCATCGGCACGACCTCAACATCCTCTCCTACACCGATGACACCCAGCTGATACTCTCCCTCACCAAGGACCCCCACACTGCCAAAACCAACCTTCACGAAGGAATGAAGGCCGTTGCTGAATGGATGAGGAACAGCCGCCTGAAGCTGAACTCGGACCAGACAGAGGTCCTCATCCTCGGATCCAACCCTTCGGCCTGGGACGACTCCTGGTGGCCGACCGCACTGGGAACCGCTCCAACACCCACCGACCACGCACGCAACCTAGGGGTCATCCTCTACTCCACCCTCTCCATGACTAAACAGGTCAACGCCGTCTCCTCCTCCTGCTTCAACACCCTCCGTATGCTCCTTAGGATCTACAAGTGGATCCCCACTGAAACGAGAAGAACAGTCACCCAGGCCCTTGTCAGCAGCAGGTTGGACTATGGAAACGCCCTCTACGCAGGAGTCTCAGCCAAACTCCTGAGACGGCTTCAACGCATCCAGAACGCCTCTGCACGCCTGATCCTTGACATCCCTCGCTGCAGCCGCATCACACCCCACCTGAGAGACCTGCACTGGCTCCCGGTCAACAAGAGGATAACCTTCAACCTTCTCACCCACGCACACAAGGCACTCCACAACACCGGACCAACATACCTCAACAGACGACTCAGCTTGTACACCCCCACCCGCAAGCTCCGCTCCACCGACCTCGCCCTCGCTACAGTCCCCCGCTTCCGAAGAGCGACCTCAGGAGGCAGATCGTTCTCCCACCTCGCCGCCAAGACCTGGAACACCCTCCCCATCCACCTACGGCAGACCCAAGACCTGCTGACCTTCAGAAAACTCTGACCTGGCTTTTCGAGCAGTAGCAGCATTCCCCACCCCAGCGCCTTGAGACCCTCACGGGTGAGTAGTGCGCTTTACAAATGATATGATTGATTGATTGATTGATTGACTCACACAACGCCAACAATGACTGTTATCACATTTGAGTCACAGACCAGGTTATATGTCGGGACATCTTCAGCTACACAACTCGTACCCTTGTCCTCGTTCACACAGAAAGTACCTCAGAAACAGCATCTGACTATCAGAATGCACAAAGGGATATGGCCACATCTCGCATGCGCAGGCCTGGGAGTATCTCATTCAGCATATGTGTAAAACTGCTACACCACTGTCTTATACTTAGCTGCTGTACATGCCACACATTCATGCGTACGTTGAACATCCCACACATCAACAACACAATGACAACAGGCTGTGCGTAAACAACAAGTGTGCATTAGCCAAGAAAGGTAGACCATCAAATCTGCACATTGTACATTGAGACATACAGCAGTCTGAATTTCCGAGCACTTTCACACATTGACATGTGTACCCATTGGAGAGTCCATCACAACACTGTCCTTTGTACATACCCATCAATATCACAAGTAATATGTGAGAGAGTACATGCCAATGTCCAAAATCACATATTCAAAAATGGCATATGTAGTCAGCCGTGGGGTAAATGTTACATATGCAATGTGTGCACAATGATGCGCCATTAATCATGTGGCCACTGTGCACTCTTGACAACTGAAAAAGATCTATGATGTCCCTAGAGCGTGTATCTACTGGATTACTAAGTTGGTCCTAAAGATACTATGCATCCACCATAGGACTTGCCTGTTTTTTGGGTCAACCTCACAACCACAAAAGTATGAACTTACTCATATCGAAGGGACTAACAATAAGGTATTTAGATCAATGGTATTCGCAATTTGTAAACACAATACCTAAACACAATTCTAACAAAACAGTAAGTGTACGAATAAAAAATGTCTGTGGCAAGAGTGTGGTTACAAAATTAAAACATATATGTTTATTCTGTTTCATACAATTCAATTATTGTGCAATAACAATTACATATAGACATTTAAAAAATCAATACATATAAAAACAGATTTGGTAAAAACAAAGATTACACATCCATATGTTAAAATTGTTCAAGAGAACAAATGTAGACGCAGCGTTTCGGTGTTGATAATAGGCACCTTCTTCAGGACTGTTTCTCTATAAAGAGACACACAATTACCAATCAGACAACATTACAATTTAAAGTTTTCTACAAGTACCTAAACTTGACATGTTCTTTCTATCTAGAAACATCTATGGTTCCATTCATTTCTATATCTTCATTGTTATGTAAAAAACCATTTAACTAGTTTACATAATACATTTAGACCTTTACACTGTTCGCCCCTATATTTTCAGTTCATAGTGTGGTTGTATGTAGTTCCCTCCTCTGTCACCTAGTCACAGAATCCTATATTCTGTTACTTGGAGAGACACAGTAACATAAAGTTGCTAAGTCTCTTACCTTAGTTATCAATGATCTGGGTTTATTAGGAGACACTTTGCAATATCGCGTCTTCATCTGAATATGCTCAGTTGAGAGTATACCCGAACCAATACGTCTACGTGGTATAGTGAGTTCAATTTCTAAATAAGATAATCAAGAAAGAAATTATTAACACTATGGGTGACCTTGCATCTTGATTCTAGGTACTCTCTAATATAAAAGAACAAATAACAACAGTACCTGTATATTTATAAATTTAAAAAGTACACCGCCATGGAGGAGCCACCGATCTAAGTTCAGGTGCTGTATATCTATGAAAGACACAATGTAAAAATAACTCAATCGTTCTGTAATACTGTATTCTGTCTTTATTGTTTGCGCAAGAGCTGGTATACACTCACCACCTATTTCCTGTCACTTCGAAAAATCGCTGTAGCCGGGCCCGAAATGCTATTTTACCACGGCGTTCTTAAAATCAAGGGTTGTCCTCAGGATTTAAAACGCGATCTGTAGTGTGAGAAATTTATTTTAAAGGTATTATTATACTTTGCGTTATCATTGTATAAAGTGCGCAAAGGCTTCATTCTCATATTTATAGCCTACTTATTAATGTATAAATTTAGATAGCATTTACCCTAATAAGTATTAATGGAGCTTCAAATAGCTCCCAGTAATCATCCTACACATTGCCATAAAGCTCAGTGTAGTGTCATATCAATCGAAGATAATCATTCATATAATGAACACACCCATTCATTGTGCTCAGTGACTGTAACCGCACTCGCTAGAGTAGCGCGAAGTTGTGCCTAAACATTAGTCACCATTTACCTGCCCAAATAAACGTGTTCCTGCCTGCTCTATAGTGCTACGTTAAGCATTTTCCACAGACGCCATCACTATTTGTTTGTGGATTGCGAGAACAATTATTTAAAACAACCATTCCCAGGGCTTTAATTATTTACTTTGTATCCATTGCCTAGCGCACTGGCTTCGTATTAACCGGCAACAGTCTGCATTATTAATGCGTTGGAACCCTATTCTAATTTCACGGCTTGTCCCATAATATACCAAAACAACATTAGAGTCCCTCTTACCAATTAATATGTTGTCGGTCTCCCTGCTCCTCACAGGGCAGCGTCTCTGGGTTTCTGTTTCAATAAAAGAGAGTGTTCGCTCCATTCCCTGTTTAAATAGTAGGACGCATGGGATTGGTCACTCCTTAACCCTCATTTGATTGGTTAATATCGATCACACGGCAAACCTTGATGTTGCCTTTCTATTTTTTGTTTTGAAAGTTGTTAAGCAAGTCCTGATATTCAATAAACTTTCCCTCACATACACTGATGAGCACGTTTGAAACGAACAATTGCAATACTGCAATTTGTCCAGATATTCGTAATAGTGTGTGTGACTAGCATTAATATGGTTTCCAAAGATATTGAGGCCTTCGAAAGGAGTATAGACAAGAGTGTGGATGATCTGCTAAAACAGAAAAATTAGATTAAACATAATCTGACTAGAGATGAGTCTGAGGCATTAAGCAATCTTGAAAGTAATATGGCCCTGACGATAAAACCAGCCGATAAAGGCGGGGGCATCGTCTTGATGGATACTTCAGATTACAACAAGAGGATGCTTTCCCTTTTAGACAATAGAGAACACTATGTACCTTCTGACAAAAAAGAACTGTCAGCTCTTAAAGAGACAATTAGAAAGTTACTCTGTGAGGCCAGAGGAGATGAGATAATTTGTGATGAAGAACTTGCTTTTCTCAGAAATGAAAATCGTATGACTGCAGCACTTTATGGACTTCCTAAAGTCCATAAGGACATAAATAATCCACCAATGAGGCCGATTGTTTCTAGCATTGGCTCCTTGACTGAACCATTAAGCAAATATGCGGATTCATTTCTTCAGCCCCTGGTGATGGCCCAAAAGGCTTACATCAAGGACACTACAGTTATCATCCGGAAAGTGGAATGCCTCCAATTTAATCCTGACAATCAGATCTTAGTAACATTAGATATAGAGGCATTGTATACAAATATTCCTTAAGAAGCCACTATTAGAATGATTGAATCCTTGCTCAGTGCAGATAGCAGAGACCTGACAGCTCACGAAACATTTATTGTAGATTGGGTTTCCTTGGTTTAAAAAAACAATTTGTTCTTGTTTGATAAGGACCTTTATAAACAAGTCAAGGGGACCAGTATGGGGGCTACATGTGCCCCTAGTCTGGCCTGCCTCTATGTTTCTCAATTTGAAGAAAAGCACATTTTCAACCAATTGGCACCTTTTTATGAAATTATATCCGAGTGGTCCCGTTTTATTGACGATGTGTTTTTTATTTGGACTGGACCAGCAGAGACCCTAACAGAGTTCATTGATTGGTTGAATGAAGGAGATATCAATTTAAAATTCACCTCACATGTGAATAGAGAAAGCTGCGAGTTTCTGGATGTAATAATTAAACATATAAACGGATTCCTCAATGTGGAACTTTACACTAAACCATCTGACAGGAACACCATGCTCCATTTTGCAAGTAATCATCCACCATGTCAAAAAAACAATATACCCTTTGGGCAATTATTGAGGTTGAAATGAAACTGTACTACTATTCAGGACTTTGACAAACATGCAATAGCCCTCAAACATAAATTTATTGAGAGAGGCTATTCGAATAGAATGGGAGACATGCATACAAGCGTGCCAAATATTACAACAGAGACAGCTTGCTTGAGAACAAACAGAAGACTGAGAATAAAAATGTACCTATTATATTTATTACAAATTACAATCAGGTCAGTAACAAACTGAAAAACATCATCAATAGGAACCGGCATTTGGTAACAGATAAACAACAGAATAATTTACCGAAGCCAATGTTCTCATTCAGGAGAAATCGCACTATCCGTAAAACCTTAGTACATACGCATAGAGAGACCAGAACCTCAATCCAGCCTTGCATTGATGGAGCACCCTTACCAACGGGCACTTTTCCATGCTCAGGCTGTAACAATTGTAAGGATATTATTGTAGGAAAATCTATCAAAAATAAGACTGTAGAAATTAAGGCCAAAAACTTCATGAACTGCCGGAGCAAAAATGTCATCTATCTAATTAGGTGCCCATGTGATCTTATCTATATAGGCGAGACATCTCGTGAAGTGCGTATTCGCATGAACGAGCACAAATCAGCAATCAGAAATTGTAAAAAAGGAGCACCACTGACAGACCATTGGAAGGCAGCTAACCATACAATCGGTGACTTTAAATGGTGCTGTCTAGAGACTGTGATGATTAATGCCCGGGGTGGAGACCTTACCCAAAAGAGGAAAAAACGCGAACAGTATTATATGTCAAGATTCAACAGTGTTAGAAATGGTCTTAACAGCAGGGAAGATTGGGAACGAATAGTAGACTGAAATCTGTCCCCCTTGTAGTATCACTAGTTAAGTCTTGTGCAGGAAAATAGAAGCAAATTTGTACTTTGTGTACATATTGTAAAGAACAGAATAAGATCAGAATTTCAAGACAAGTCACTTGCTTAACACATAATAAAGATGGTCTTTGTATAACTGAATTTAATACCATCAGCAATTTTAACTAACAAGCGATAGTGAGCTGCACCCTGTCCATTTATAGGTAAACATATGATATGGAACATCTCTTGTTTATATATTCATGTGCAGTTAAAGATGATAATATGGTAATAAAACTACCATTTGTGTGCAGTGCCAGGACAACCGGCCGCCATAATGATTATCATATATATTTGGATTAATTGTATTGTTCGCTTTGCACGCTCCCTTTACACTATCTCAAAAAGGTTGCTCACTGCACCATCAGGATTCAAGCAAGCCAGGCCGAAGACGGCTGTAATGCCAGAAACCGGTCCCCGGACGCTTGTTTCCTTTCCAGTAAAGAATTGGCTTGGTAGTTTGGTCTGCCCTGTTCCCATGATGCACTGGGCCAGGGTCGGACTAATTTGCATGTAGCCAGGTTCTGAGCTGGGATGGTGCAGTGAGCTAAAAAACGGTGATGGATCAAGCCCTGATCTTTTTACTGGGTAGGAGTGTTCTGCTTAATTCAGATACTCTGTCCATCACCACCCCCTTTATGAATCGTTTTGGCCACCACAAGTGTGGAAGGGTATGCTCAGATGTGAGTCCCTTGCTCACTGCACCATCAGGATTCAAGCAAGCCGGGCCGAAGACGGCTGTAATGCCAGAAACCGGTCCCCGGAAGCTTGTTTCCTTTCCAGTAAAGAATTGGCTTGGTAGTTTGGTCTGGCCTGTTCCCATGATGCACTGGGCCAGGGTCAGACTAATTTGCATGTAGCCAGGTTCTGAGCTGGGATGGTGCAGTGAGCTAAAAAACGGTGATGGATCAAGCCCTGATCTTTTGACTGGGTAGGAGTGTTCTGCTTAATTCAGATACTCTGTCCATCACCACCCCCTTTATGAATCGTTTTGGCCTCCACAAGTGTGGAAGGGTATGCTCAGATGTGAGTCCCTTGCTCACTGCACCATCAGGATTCAAGCAAGCCGGGCCGAAGACGGCTGTAATGCCAGAAACCGGTCCCCGGAAGCTTGTTTCCTTTCCAGTAAAGAATTGGCTTGGTAGTTTGGTCTGCACTGTTCCCATGATGCACTGGGCCAGGGTCAGACTAATTTGCATGTAGCCAGGTTCTGAGCTGGGATGGTGCAGTGAGCTAAAAAACGGTGATGGATCAAGCCCTGATCTTTTGACTGGGTAGGAGTGTTCTGCTTAATTCAGATACTCTGTCCATCACCACCCCCTTTATGAATCGTTTTGGCCACCACAAGTGTGGAAGGGTATGCTCAGATGCGAGTCCCTTGCTCACTGCACCATCAGGATTCAAGCAAGCCGGGCCGAAGATGGCTGTAATGCCAGAAACCGGTCCCCGGAAGCTTGTTTCCTTTCCAGTAAAGAATTGGCTTGGTAGTTTGGTCTGCCCTGTTCCCATGATGCACTGGGCCAGGGTCAGACTAATTTGCATGTAGCCAGGTTCTGAGCTGGGATGGTGCAGTGAGCTAAAAACGGTGATGGATCAAGCCCTGATCTTTTGACTGGGTAGGAGTATTCTGCTTAATTCAGATACTCTGTCCATCACCACTCCCTTTATGAATCCCTTTACACTATCAGCAAGTTTATTTTATCGGGTATAGTAATGCTGCATCCTGTCTATGTGTAGGCATCTCTTGTCCTACATATGCATTTAGAATTAAATATGACAATATGGTAATAACATTGCCATTGATGTGCAACCTGCCGTCACACACACTATTACGAATATCTGGACAAATTACAGTATTGCGATTGTTCGTTTCAAACGTGCTCATCAGCGTATGTGAGGTAAAGTTTATTGAAGATCAGGACTTGCTTAACAACTTTAAAAACAAGCATTTGCAATGCAATAGGTCTCGCAGCATTCAAGTTTGAGTTATTGGCATTGTATATGACAATGTGTTTCATGAATTCTTTTGCAAACTCTGTATTGGCTGGTGGTGTTTGTGCCCGGTGAAAGCGTGCACTGACGGATGGTGGTGTTTGTGCCCGGTGAAAGCGTGCACGAACAACTTATGGTGTCTGTGCCTGGTGAAAGTGTGCACTGACGGCTGGTGGTGTTTGTGCCTGGTGAAAGGGTGCACTGGTGGCTGGTGGTGTTTGTGCCCGGTGAAAGCGTGCACTGACGGCTGTTGGTTTTGTGCCGGGAAACAACCTTTACAACGCAACTTTTACAACGCACTACCATTACAACGAAACTTTTACAACGCAAAAACTTTTACAACGCATACCATTACAACGCATGTTTTTACAACGCAAGTACTTTTACAACGCATGCCATTAAAACGTAAGTATTGGTAAGTATATAATTATATTTTATATTTTATATGTTTTTTTTTTTTTTAAGTTTTCAGTTTTTGGGTAAAGGGGTATTTTTAGGGTTCAGGGTCAGTTTTCAGTTTTTGGGTAAAGGGGTATTTTTAGGGTTCAGGGTCAGTTTTCAGTTTTTGGGTAAAGGGGTATTTTTAAGGTTCAGGGTCAGTTTTCAGTTTTTGGGTAAAGGGGTATTTTTAGGGTTCAGGGTCAGTTTTCAGTTTTTGGGTAAAGGGGTATTTTTAGGGTTCAGGGTCAGTTTTCAGTTTTTGGGTAAAGGGGTATTTTTAGGGTAAAGGGTCAGTTTTCAGTTTTTGGGTAAAGGGGTATTTTTAGGGTTCAGGGTCAGTTTTGGGTTTTTGGGGTACAGGGGTATTTTTAGGGTTCAGGGACAGTTTTGGGTTTTTGGGGTACAGGGGTATTTTTAGGGTTCTGGGTTAATTTGGTTTTTTTTGGGGTACAGGGGTACAGGGTAAAAAAAAATTTAAATTAATTAAATTAAATTAAATTATATTAATTACAATTAATTTAAAATAAAAAAAATTATATACTTACCAATACTTACGTTGTAATGGCATGCGTTGTAAAAGTACTTGCGTTGTAAAAACATGCGTTGTAATGGTATGCGTTGTAAAAGTTTTTGCGTTGTAAAAAATTCGTTGTAACGGTATGCGTTGTAAAAGTATGCGTTGTAACGTCATACATCCGTTTGTGCCTGGTGAAAGGGTGCACTAGCAGCTGGTGGTGTTTGTGCCCGTTGAAAGCGTGCACTGGCGGCTGGTGGTGTTTGTGCCTGGTGAAAGCGTGCACTGATGACTTATGGTGTCTGTGCCTGTTGAAAGTGTGTACTGACGGCCGGTGGTGTGTATGCCTGATGAAACCATGTACTGATGGCTAGTGGTGTGTGTGTGCCTGTTGAAAGTGTGCACTGATGGCTGATGGTGTGTGTGCATGGTGGAAAAGCGTGCACTGACATGTTTAGAAGTAAAGTGCGCCATACTGCGATTGCTACAATAGTTAATTGTGGATGTGCTAACCATTGATGCGTGCACTGATGGCTGGTGGCGTGTGTGTGCTTGTAGAAAATGTGCACTGATGGCTAATGGTGTGTGTGCCTGGTGGAAGTGTGCACTGCCAGCTAGTGGCGTGTGTGCCCGGTGAAAGCGTGCATTGACGGCTGATGGGGTGTGCCTGGTGAAAGTGTGCACTGACGGTTGGTGGTGTGTGTGTGCGCCTGGTGAAAGCGTGCACCGACGTCTGGTTCTGTGTGTGTGTGGTGGAAGCGTGCATTGATCGCTGGTGTTGTTTAAATAGCAACATACTTGGGTCCAGCATAAAGAGCACTCTTTTTAAACAGGCATTAAGAGTGAGACAGCACACAATGATCCAATGGTAATTACTAGTTGAAGACAAATCGCATATAGAACATTAGGAACACTGCAATTCTTTACATTGATTCAGACGGTCCTTGCTGCATTCAGGACATTATCAAAAATCAGTCTGTTTCGTGAGAAGTAATATCTTACATCCTAAACAGCTGTTTTAACAGAATGTTCCCGACTTTAAAAAGAGAGATGCCTAAAACATTGGCAGGGAGGCAGCATCCTGAATTTAGGTTGTATGAATGTCACTTTATTGTTTAACTGAAAGAAAAAATCTCAACTATAATAAACTCCTAGCCAACGCTGCAACACCATTCTGCCAGCTAAGCAAGCCGAGGAAGAAGGGATGTGCGGACTTCACCCGAAGGTGTCAGAGCGAATTCACAATAGAAACAGAACTGATACATGAGAACATTACTAGTGAACAAAATACAAAGGCAAACGTTACATTACATGAGGCAAAAGTGACAATGATAACAAACCGTGCCTTACACAGTGTGTAAGGCACTTTTTGTTATCTTAGTCTAAGCCCGCCTGATTCTATGAAATGGCGGCGGGCCGCGGGACAGGCCTTTATCCTTTTCTTTCACTTTCCGTTCCGCACTTCCGCCGCCGCGTATGCGCGTGCCGCGTGCGTGGGGGGCGTGGGCAGCAGGGCTGGCTGCTGCTGAGTGGTGGTGAGCAATGCCAGGCAGCCCCAGGGCACGCACAACATCATGCGGGCCAATAAGCAGTAAGCCCCTGTGCGTGGCATATGGGGCGCGGCAGGCGGCGCGCATAGCCAAAGAAGAAGACCAGAGAAGAACAACGAAAACTGCGAACTTAACTGCCTTCCAAGTCCAAGACAAAGCAGCCAGGCGGCCAGGCCCGCCCACGCTGAGCTGCGCTGTCCGATTTCCGAATCCGAGTCCGAAGACCAAAGTAAGTCACTCAGAGTCTGTCACTCCGTCTCCGTCACCGACCGGCGGGGCAGGGCTGCTGCTGGCTGCCTGCCTCCAGGCCTGCTGCGTGCACTAATTAGTTGCTTTCCTGTCGCGCATTTGCCTGCTTCTTATTTATGTCCCAACTTGTCACTCGTGTTTGTCCCTCCTATAGAACATGCTTTCTCGCTTCTGTACTTCTTTGCTCCCGGGGCCGCACTCAGTGTTGCTCTCTGTTCTTGCCTGTGTGCCGCTTCCCTCCATATTGGGTTCGCCCTTGCACTCAACCAGCCCCCAACCCCTGTTGCTTCCTCGCCTGCTCCATTTGCCCTCGGCTGCTGCTGAAGCAAGCAAGCAGGCAAGCCTATATTATAATAGTTACAGTGCGCAACGCACGCCAGGGACGGATGGTAACGGGCCCCGGCCTATAAACATTAATTATGGTGCCGTGGTGCGCACGCCCTACCGGCCTGGCCTGAGCCTTTTCAAAATTAATTAAATAGTTGGTAGTGGTACGCACTGGAGGCGGGCCGGGTCTTCATAATTAAAATGGTGCACGGGAGTGGCGGTGCGCAGAGTAGTGCTATTTTTATTTTGTATAGTGGTCATTTTCCTGCAGTTTTGCTCTTTTAGACTACTGTAAATAAAATGCGCTTTTATCAGCCAACGTAACAGTGTTCAATGCATTGGTCTTGTTAAGATGAATAGCTTAAATACTAGATTGTTATTCCATCATGTTTTTAAATGTTCAGCATCACATGCTTACTTTCGTGAGCTTTCTATGTACTTATGACATATGCATCATCGTTATAGTTGCTTCAGTCAAGGAAAAAATGCGTGTCTCTGCATCAGATGTTTGGTGATTAGCAGCTGTCCTAAGCAGGTGTTACAAAAGGAACCTTACATTATTAATCTAGTATGTTTGCACTCCGGAATTTTTCAAGCTAGCTCAGTTGGTTGATGCACCTGTTACAATGATGCAACTGCAACCTAATGGCCACTAGTTTGGAATCAAAGCAAGTTCGGCTCAGCATTTCATCCTTCTCATGCTGAGAAGATGAGCACCATGCCTCGAAATTGTTTGAACACCTTCTGGGGCCTAATCCATTTTTAAAATAAAACGTGTTCTAGCATCACTTCGTAATGGACATACACAGGTGATATTCACGTGGCTCCTTGCTCGTAGTGGGGAGTAGAATCAGGCCAAGCCCCTCTCCTGTGATAACAAAAACAACACTCGCAGGCAACAAAATACACATAAATGAGAGAGCTGGACCAAAAGCAGCAGAGTGCGGATCATCCTTCTCTTGCTCTGTCAGGGTAAGCTGCTGTCTGCTGAGCTACAAATGGGATCACATCTGAAAAGAACCCACCCGAGAGAGGAAGTGTAAACAAACACAGCGCGGTGTAATTTAGATTGATTATTGCAGTGGATTCTCGTGGATCGAAGCGCTCTCTTGTAGTGGGCTCAGGTGCACCAATTATCCCTAGACACCTGCGACTGACCTCTGTCTTTTGGGGTCATGAGACGATGAGAGAGAGGCAATGTGACCTGTCATCACTCAAAGATCTCTAAGCAGTTGCAAGACCTGGCATCCTTGACGTGTTTTCCTCTGTCTTTTTGCTCTACCACCTGTATTTTTGATGTTATGCTGGACTTCTTTTTTGCTGTTTTATGTACTCCGTACACTTTACCACTGCTAATCAGTGCTCAAGTGCAAATGCTACCTCTGTCATTTTTAATTCTGCTGGGTTCTCCATAATTTGCATATTTGATTTACTGGTAAGTCCCTAGTAAAGTGCACTGTGTGTGCCCAAGGCCTGTAAATCAAATGCATCTAGTGCGCCTGCAGCAGTGATTGTGCCAACCATATAAGCACCCCTGTAAACGTGTCTCCAGCCTACCATTGCAGTGCCTTTGAGTACAGTTTTAAACTGCCAAGTCGACCTGGCAAGTGCAGTCTCTTGCCAGGCCCTAAGCCTCCCTTTTACTACATGTTGGACACCCCTAAGGTAGGCCCAAGACACTCCCAGGGGCAGGGTGCAGTGTATGTTAAAGGTGGGACATGTGTAGGTATGTATTACATGTCAGGATAGTGAAATACTGCTAATTTCGTTCTTCACTATTGCCAGGACTAGCTCGCCAATAGGATATTATTGGAGCTGCCTTGTATGTTTGCTGACTGGGAACACATTTTAAACCTAGATTGAGGACAGATTCCTCATCCCTTGTCAATACTTTCGTGGATAAATTGACTACTGTCGATGGTGGGATTTCTATGATTTGTAAAAGTTTCTGCGCGCGGTGCGCTGTAGAGTGCGGTGCGCTGTAGAGTGCGGTGCGCTGTAGAGTGCGGTGCGCTGTAGAGTGCGGGGCGCTGCGTTGCACTGTAGAGTGCGGGGCGCTGCGGTGCGCTGTAGAGTGCGGGGCGCTGTAGAGTGCGGGGCACTGCGGGGCGCTGTAGAGTGCGGGGCGCTGTAGAGTGCGGGGCGCTGTAGAGTGAGGGGCGCTGTAGAGTGCGCTGTGCAGTGCGTGGCGCTGTAGAGTGCGGTGCGCTGTAGAGTGTGGTGCGCTGTAGAGTGCGGTGCGCTGTAGAGTGCGGTGCGCTGTAGAGTGCGGGGCGCTGCGTTGCACTGTAGAGTGCGGGGCGCTGCAGTGCGCTGTAGAGTGCGGGGCGCTGTAGAGTGCGGGGCACTGCGGGGCGCTGTAGAGTGCGGGGCGCTGTAGAGTGCGGGGCGCTGTAGAGTGCGGAGCGCTGTAGAGTGCGCTGTGCAGTGCGTGGCGCTGTAGAGTGCGTGGCGCTGTAGAGTGCGTGGCGCTGCGGGGCGCTGTAGAGCGCGGGGCGCTGTAGAGTGCATGGCGCTGCGGGGCGCTGAGAGCGTGGTGCGCTGTAGAGTGTGTGCGCTGTAGAGTGCGGGGCGCTGTAGAGTGCTGTAGAGTGCGTTGCGCTGTAGAGTGCGGGGCGCTGTAGAGTATGGGGCGCTGCGGTGCGCTGTAGAGTGCGGTGCGCTGCGGGGCGCTGTAGAGTGCGGGGCGCTGTAGAGTGCGGGGCGCTGTAGAGTGCGGGGCGCTGTAGAGTGCGTTGCGCTGTAGAGTGCAGGGCGCTGCCGGGCGCTGTAGAGTGCAGGGCGCTGCAGGGCGCTGTGGAGTGCGTGGCGCTGTAGAGTGCAGGGCGCTGCGGTGCGCTGTGGAGTGCGGGGCGCTGTGGAGTGCGGGGCGCTGTGGAGTGCGGGGCGCTGTAAAGTGCGGGGCGCTGTAGAGTGCGGGGCGCTGTAGAGTGCGGGGCGCAGTGCGTGGCGCTGTGGAGTGCGTGGCGCTGTAGAGTGCAGGGCGCTGCGGGGCACTGTAGAGTGCGGGGCGCTGTAGAGTGCGGGGCGCTGTAGAGTGCGGGGCGCTGTAGAGTGCGGGGCGCTGTAGAGTGCGCTGTAGAGTGCCCTGTAGAGTGCGGTGCCCTGTAGAGTGCGGTGCGCTGTAGAGTGCGGTGCGCTGTAGAGTGCGGGGCGCTGTAGAGTGCGGGGCGCTGCGGGGCGCTGTAGAGTGCAGGGCGCTGCAGAGCGCGGGGCGCTGTAGAGTGCGGGGCGCTGTAGAGTGCTGTAGAGCGCGTTGCGCTGTAGAGCGCGTTGCGCTGTAGAGTGCGGGGCGCTGTAGAGTATGGGGCGCTGCGGTGCGCTATAGAGTGCGGTGCGCTGCGGGCGCTGTAGAGTGCGGGGCGCTGTAGAGCACGGTGTAGAGTGCGGGGCGCTGTAGAGTGCGGGGCGCTGTCGAGTGCGGGGCCCTGTCGAGTGCGGGGCGCTGTCGAGTGCGGGGCGCTGTTGAGTGCGGGGCGCTGTCGAGTGTGGGGCGCTGTCGAGTGCGGGGCGCTGTCGAGTGCGGGGCGCTGTCGAGTGCGGGCGTTGTCGAGTGCGGGGCGCAGTGCGTGGCGCTGTAGAGTGCAGGGCGCTGTAGAGTGCAGGGCGCTGTAGAGTGCAGGGCGCTGTAGAGTGCAGGGCGCTGCGGGGCGCTGTAGAGTGCGGGGCGCTGTAGAGTGCGGGGCGCTGTAGAGTGCTGGGCGCTGTAGAGTGCGGGACGCTGTAGAGTGCGGGGCGCTGTAGAGTGCGCTGTAGAGTGCGGTGCGCTGTAGAGTGCGCTGTAGAGTGCGGTGCGCTGTAGAGTGCGGTGCGCTGTAGAGTGCGGTGCGCTGTAGAGTGCGGGGCGCTGTAGAGTGCGGTGCGCTGTAGAGTGCGGGACGCTGCGGGGCGCTGTAGAGCGCCTTGCGCTGTAGAGCGCGTTGCGCTGTAGAGTGCGGGGCGCTGTAGAGTATGGGGCGCTGCGGTGCGCTGTAGAGTGCGGTGCGCTGCGGGCGCTGTAGAGTGCAGTGCGCTGCGGGCGCTGTAGAGTGCAGTGCGCTGTAGAGCGCGGTGTAGAGTGCGGAGCGCTGTAGAGTGCGGGGCGCTGTAGAGTGCGGGACGCTGTAGAGTGCGGGGCGCTGTAGAGTGCGGGGCGCTGTAGAGTGCGGGGCGCTGTAGAGCGCTGTCAAGTGCGGGGCGCTGTAGAGTGCGGGGCGCTGCGGGGCGCTGTAGAGTGCGGGGCGCTGTCGAGCCCGGGGCGCTGTAGAGTGCAGGGTGCTGCGGGGTGCTGTAGAGCGCGGGGCGCTGTAGAGCGCGGTGCGCTGCGGGGCGCTGTAGAGTGCGGGGCGCTGTAGAGTGCGGGGCGCTGTAGAGTGCGGGGCGCTGTAGAGTGTGGGGCGCTGTAGAGTGCGGGGCGCTGCGGGGCGCTGTAGAGTGCAGGGCGATGTAGAGTGCGGGGCGCTGTAGAGTGCGTTGCGCTGTAGAGTGTGTTGCGCTGTAGAGCGCGTTGCGCTGTAGAGTGCGGGGCGCTGTAGAGTATGGGGCGCTGTGGTGCGCTGTAGAGTGCAGTGCGCTGTAGAGCGCAGTGTAGAGTGCGGAGCGCTGTAGAGTGCAGTGCGCTGTAGAGCGCGGTGTAGAGTGCGGAGCGCTGTAGAGTGCGGGGCGCTGTAGAGTGCGGGGCGCTGTAGAGTGCGGGGCGCTGTAGAGTGCTGTCGAGTGTGGGGCGCTGTCGAGTGCGGGGCGCTGTCGAGTGCGGGGCGCTGTAGAGTGCGGGGCGCTGTAGAGTGCGGGGCGCTGTAGAGTGCGGGGCGCTGTAGAGTGCGGGGCGCTGTAGAGCGCGGGGCGCTGTAGAGCGCGGGGCGCTGTAGAGTGCAGGGCGCTGCGGGGCGCTGTGGCGCTGCGGGGCGCTGTAGAGCGCGGGGCGCTGTAGAGTAGGCGCTGTAGAGTGCGGGGCGCTGTAGAGTGCGGGGCGCTGTAGAGTGCGGGGCGCTGTAGAGTGCGGGGCGCTGCGGGGCGCTGTAGAGCGCGGGGCGCTGTAAAGCGCGGGGCGCTGTCGAGCCCGGGCGCTGTAGAGTGCAGGGCGCTGCGGGGCGCTGTAGAGCGCGGGGCGCTGTAGAGCGCTGTGCGCTGTAGAGTGCGGTGCGCTGCGGAGCGCTGTAGAGTGCGGAGCGCTGTAGAGTGCGGGGCGCTGTAGAGTGCGGGGCGCTGTAGAGTGCGGGGCGCTGTAGAGTGCTGTCGAGTGCGGGGCGCTGTCGAGTGCGGGGCGCTGTCGAGTGCTGTCAAGTGCGGAGCGCTGTCGAGTGCGGGGCGCTGTGGCGCTGTAGAGTGCGGGGCGCTGTAGAGTGCGGGGCGCTGTAGAGTGCGGGGCGCAGTGCGTGGCGCTGTGGAGTGCGTAGCGCTGTGGAGTGCAGGGCGCTGTAGAGTGCAGGGCGCTGTAGAGTGCGGGGCGCTGTAGAGTGCGGGGCGCTGTAGAGTGCGGGGCGCTGTAGAGTGCGGGGCGCTGTAGAGTGCGGGGCGCTGTAGAGTGCGCTGTAGAGTGCGCTGTAGAGTGCGCTGTAGAGTGCGGTGCGCTGTAGAGTGCGGTGCGCTGTAGAGTGCGGTGCGCTGTAGAGTGCGGGGCGCTGCAGAGCGCGGGCGCTGTAGAGTGCTGTAGAGTGCGTTGCGCTGTAGAGCGCGTTGCACTGTAGAGCGCGTTGCGCTGTAGAGTGCGGGGCGCTGTAGAGTGCGGGCGCTGTAGAGTGCGGGGCGCTGTAGAGTGCGGGGCACTGTAGAGTATGGGGCGCTGCGGTGCGCTGTAGAGTGCGGTGCGCTGCGGGCGCTGTAGAGTGCAGTGCGCTGTAGAGCGCGGTGTAGAGTGCGGGGCGCTGTAGAGTGCGGGGCGCTGTAGAGTGCGGGGCGCTGTAGAGTGCGGGGCGCTGTAGAGCGCTGTCAAGTGCGGGGCGCTGTAGAATGCGGGGCGCTATAGAGTGCGGGCGCTGTAGAGTGCGGGGCGCTGTAGAGTGCGGGGCGCTGCGGGGCGCTGTAGAGTGCGGGGCGCTGTCGAGCCCGGGGCGCTGTAGAGTGCAGGGCGCTGCGGGGCGCTGTGAAGCGCGGTGCGCTGTAGAGCGCGGTGCGCTGCGGTGCGCTGCGGTGCGCAGTAGAGTGCGGGGCGCTGTAGAGTGCGGGGCGCTGTAGAGTGCGGGGCGCTGCGGGGCGCTGTAGAGTGCAGGGCGATGTAGAGTGCGGGGCGCTGTAGAGTCCTGTAGAGTGTGTTGCGCTGTAGAGTGCGTTGCGCTGTAGAGTGCGGGGCGCTGTAGAGTATGGGGCGCTGTGGTGCGCTGTAGGCTGCGGTGCGGGCGCTGTAGAGTGCAGTGCGCTGTAGAGCGCGGTGTAGAGTGCGGAGCGCTGTGGGGCGCTGTAGAGTGTGGGGCGCTGTCGAGTGCGGGGCACTGTAGAGCGCTGTCGAGTGCGGGGCACTGTAGAGTGCGGGGCGCTGTAGAGTGCGGGGCGCTGTAGAGTGCGGGGCACTGTAGAGTGCGGGGCGCTGTAGAGTGCGGGGCGCTGCGGGGCGCTGTAGTGCGCGGGGCGCTGTAGAGCGCGGTGCGCTGCGGGGCGCTGTAGAGCGCGGTGCGCTGAGGTGCGCTGTAGAGTGCGGGGCGCTGTAGAGTGCGGGGCGCTGTAGAGTGCGGGGCGCTGAAGAGTGCGGGGCGCTGTAGAGTGCGTGGCACTGTAGAGTGCGGGGCGCTGTAGAGTGCGGGGCGCTGTAGAGCCTGGGGCGCTGTAAAGGGCGGGGCGCTGTAGAGCCCGGGGCGCTGTAAAGTGCAGGGCGCTGCGGGGCGCTGTAGAGCGCGGGGCGCTGTAGAGCACTGTGCGCTGTAGAGTGCGGTGCGCTGTAGAGTGCGGTGCGCTGCGGAGCGCTGTAGAGTGCGGAGCGCTGTAGAGAGCGGAGCGCTGTAGAGTGCGGAGCGCTGTAGAGTGCGGGGCGCTGTAGAGTGCGGGGCGCTGTAGAGTGCGAGGCGCTGTGGGGCGCTGTAGAGCGTGGGGCACTGTCGAGCCCGGAGCGCTGTAGAGTGCAGGGCGCTGCGGGGCGCTGTAGAGCGCGGGGCGCTGTAGAGCGCGGGGCGCTGTAGAGTGCGGGGCGCTGTAGAGTGCTGGGCGCTGTAGAGTGCGGGCGCTGTAGAGTGCAGGGCGCTGCGGGGCGCTGTAGAGCGCGGGGCGCTGTCGAGCCCGGGGCGCTGTAGAGTGCAGGGCGCTGCGGGGCGCTGTAGAGCGCTGTGCGCTGTAGAGTGCGGTGCGCTGTAGAGTGCGGTGGGCTGCGGAGCGCTGTAGAGTGCGGGGCGCTGTAGAGTGCGGGGCGCTGTAGAGTGCGGGGCGCTGTAGAGTGCGGGGCGCTGTAGAGTGCGGGGCACTGTGGGGCGCTGTAGAGCGTGGGGCGCTGTAGAGCGTGGGGCGCTGTAGAGTGCAGGGCGCTGCGGGCGCTGTAGAGCGCGGGGCGCTGTGGAGCGCGGTGCGCTGTAGAGCGCGGGGCGCTGTAGAGTGCGGGGCGCTGTAGAGTGCGGGGCGCTGTAGAGTGCGGGGCGCTGTAGAGTGCAGGGCGCTGCGGGGCGCTGTAGAGCGCGGGGCGCTGTAGAGTGCAGGGCGCTGCGGGGCGCTGTAGAGCGCGGTGCGCTGTAGAGTGCGGTGCGCTGTAGAGTGCGGTGCGCTGTAGAGTGCGGTGCGCTGTAGAGTGCGGGGCGCTGTACTGTGCGGGGCGCTGTAGAGTGCGGGGCGCTGTAGAGTGCGGGGCGCTGTAGAGTGCGGGGCGCTGTAGAGTGCAGTGCTATGTGATGTAGAATACTGTGTGCTGTAGAGTGGTGTACATTGTAGAGTGCTGTATGCCACAGAGTGTTGTGTGCTGCAGAATGGTGTGTGCTGTAGAATGGTGTGTGTTGTAAAATAGTATGTGCTGCACTGCCCCTGAACCAGTAAGAACAAAAACGAAACTTTAAAACTGCAACAAAGTAGCACACTGTAGAAGCCTGTGTAAAACTGAAACTGATGAGGCAGGAGATGGGCTGTGCGCGCCCACGAGATGAAATCCGAGCTCTGCGCTCGTGCACCCTTTCCTGTCCACATTCCCAATAACGGGCAACATTAGTTGTCGAAGCAGACTGCAACAATGCTTACGCATTGAAGCAGGTCGTGCTTCGACCTAAAAAAAAAAAAAGGCAACATCAAGGTTTGCCGTGTGATCGATATTAACCAATCAAATGAGGGTTAAGGAATGACCAATCCCATGCGTCCTACTATTTAAACAGGGGATGGAGCGAACACTCTCTTTTATTGAAACAGAAACCCAGAGACGCTGCCCTGTGAGGAGCAGGGAGACCGACAACATATTAATTGGTAAGAGGGACTCTAATGTTGTTTTGGTATATTATGGGACAAGCCGTGAAATTAGAATAGGGTTGCAACGCATTAATAATGCTGACTGTTGCCGGTTAATACAAAGCCAGTGCGCTAGGCAATGGATACAAAGTAAATAATTAAAGCCCTGGGAATGGTTGTTTTAAATAATTGTTCTCGCAATCCACAAACAAATAGTGATGGCGTCTGTGGAAAATGCTTAACGTAGCACTATAGAGCAGGCAGGAACACGTTTATTTGGGCAGGTAAATGGTGACTAATGTTTAGGCACAACTTCGCGCTACTCTATCGAGTGCGGTTACAGTCACTGAGCACAATGAATGGGTGTGTTCATTATATGAATGATTATCTTCGATTGATATGACACTACACTGAGCTTTATGACAATGTGTAGGATGAATAATGGGAGCAATTTGAAGCTCCATTAATACTTATTAGGGTAAATGCTATCTAAATTTATACATTAATAAGTAGGCTATAAATATGAGAATGAAGCCTTTGCGCACTTTATACAATGATAACGCAAAGTATAATAATACCTTTAAAATAAATTTCTCACACTACAGATCGCGTTTTAAATCCTGAGGACAACCCTTGATTTTAAGAACGCCATGGTAAAATAGCATTTCGGGCCCGGCTACAGCGATTTTTCGAAGTGACAGGAAATAGGTGGTGAGTGTATACCAGCTCTTGCGCAAACAATAAAGACAGAATACAGTATTACAGAACGATTGAGTTATTTTTACATCGTGTCTTTCATAGATATACAGCACCTGAACTTAGATCGGTGGCTCCTCCATGGCGGTGTACTTTTTAAATTTATAAATATACAGGTACTGTTGTTATTTGTTCTTTTATATTAGAGAGTACCTAGAATCAAGATGCAAGGTCACCCATAGTGTTAATAATTTCTTTCCTGATTATCTTATTTAGAAATTGAACTCACTATACCACGTAGACGTATTGGTGTGGGTATACTCTCAACTGAGCATATTCAGATGAAGACGCGTTATTGCAAAGTGTCTCCTAATAAACCCAGAACATTGATAACTAAGGTAAGAGACGTAGCAACTTTATGTTACTGTGTCTCTCCAAGTAACAGAATATAGGATTCTGTGACTAGGTGACAGAGGAGGGAACTACATACAACCACACTATGAACTGAAAATATAGGGGCGAAAAGTGTAAAGGTCTAAATGTATTATGTAAACTAGTTAAATGGTTTTTTACATAACAATGAAGATATAGAAATGAAAGGAACCATAGATGTTTCTAGATAGAAAGAACATGTCAAGTTTAGGTACTTGTAGAAAACTTTAAATTGTATTGTTGTCTGATTGGTAATTGTGTGTCTCTTTATAGAGAAACAGTCCTGAAGAAGGTGCCTATTATCAACACCGAAACGCTGCGTCGACATTGGTTCTCTTGAACAATTTTAACATATGGATGTGTAATCTTTGTTTTTAACAAATCTGTTTTTATATGTATTGATTTTTTAAATGTCTATATGTAATTGTTATTGAATTGTATGAAACAGAATAAACATATATGTTTTAATTTTGTAACCACACTCTTGCCACAGACATTTTTTACTCGTACACTTACTGTTTTGTTAGAATTGTGTTTAGGTATTGTGTTTACAAATTGCTAATACTATTGATCTAAATACCTTATTGTTAGTCCCTTCAATATGAGTAAGTTCATACTTTTGTGGTTGTGAGGTTGACCCAAAAAACAGGCAAGTCCTATGGTGGATGCATAGTATCTTTTGGAGCAACGTAGTAATCCATTAGATACACACTCTAGGGACATCATAGATCTTTTTGAGTATCTTTCCCCTGGTCCCAACATAGCCAATTCAGGCGGCCTCCTGATTTTTTCACTGTTGACAACTGCCCATTGACACAGCATGATGTATTCATAGGTGCTGTCAGAGTGCTCCGTCACCCAAATCGTGGTCACTCATGTGAATGTATGGCACCCAAATCGCGGTAGCTACCGCCTGGCACCAGCGGTGTGTTACCACCAATCCCCAAAACGCAAGAGCGGTAGTGATAGCCATATACACATGCCCAAATGGTGGTTGGCATGCTCCGCCACACAAATCGCGGTCACTCATGTGAATGTATGGCACCCAAATCGCGGTAGCTACCGCCTGGCACCAGCGGTGTGTCACCACCAATCCCCAAAACGCAAGTGCGGTAGTGATAGCCATATACACTTTCCCCAAATGGCAGTTGGCATGCTCCGCCACCCAAATCGCGGTCACTCATGTGAATGTATGGCACCCAAATCGCGGTAGCTACCACCTGGCACCAGCGGTGTGTCACCCCCAATCTCCTAAATGCAAGTGCGGTAGGGATAGTGATATACACATGGCCAAATGGCGGTTGGCATGCTACGCCACCCAAATCGCGGTCACTCATGTGAATGTATGGCACGCAAATCGCGGTGGCTACCACCTGGCACCAGCGGTGTGTCACCACCAATCCCCAAAACGCAAGAGCGGTAGCGATAGCCATATACACATGCCCAAATGGCGGTTGACATGCTTTGCCACCCAAATCGCGGTCACTCATGTGAATTTATGGCACCCAAATCGCGGTAGCTACCACCTGGCACCAGCTGTGTATCACCACCAATCCCCAAAATGCAAGTGAGGTAGTGAATGCCATATACACATGCCCAAATGGCGGTTGGCATGCTCCGCCACCCAAATCGCGGTCACTCATGTGAATGTATGGCACACAAATCGCAGTAGCTACCACCTGGCACCAGCGGTGTGTCACCACCAATCCCCAAAACGCAACAGCGGTAGCGATAGCCATATACACATGCCCAAATGGCGGTTGGCATGGTCCGCCACCCAAATCGCGGTCACTAATGTGAATGCATGGCACACAAATCGCGGTAGCTACTGCCTGGCACCAGCGGTGTGTCACCACCATGGAGCATGCCCTTACAGCCTATGAAAACTGCAATCGCGGTAGACTAATGCAATTTTGAAATTCGCAGTAGGCGTGCTCTGCCACCGCGGGCCAGTCATGGGGTGCAATTGAAAGATTCACCACCGCAGTAGCACCCGCCTGGCCACTGCAGTGTGTCACCGCCATGGACCATGCCCTTCCAGCCAAAGGGAACCACAATCGCGATAGACTAATGCAATTTTGAAAATCGCGGTAGGCGTGCTCCGCCACAGCAGGCCGGTCATTGGAAGCAATTGAAAGATACATCACCCCGGTAGCGACCACCTGGCCCCTGTGGGTTGTCACCACCATGGACAATGCCCTTACAGCCAATGGGAACCGCAATCGCGGTAGACTAATGCAATTTTGAAAATCGCGGTAGGCGTGCTCTGCCACCGCAGAGCTGGTCATTGAATGCATTGGAAAAAGGCTGACCTGGACCACCAATTGCAGCAGCTTAGAACCACTGAAACGACCCCAGGGGGCTATATATGTGTGGGAAAGAGCCCCACATTTCCACAGCTCACAGTGCCTGCTGCCTGAGACCCCTCAACTGCTGCTACCTCCAGGGACTGATGCCTGAGACCCCTCACCTTATTATTTACAACAAGGGGTGGTGATGGACAGAGTCTCTGAATTAAGCAGAGTACTCTCACCCAGTCAAGAGATCAGGGCTAGATCCAACACCGTTTTTTAGCTCATTGCACCATCCCAGTTTCAGAACCTGGCTGTATGCAAATTAGTCTGTCCCTGGCCCAGTGCATCATGGGAACAGGGCAGACCAGACTACAAAAGCCAATTCTTACACTGGGAAGGAAACAAGCTTCCGGGGACCGGTTTCTGCCATTTCAGGCGTCTTCGGCCCGGCTTGCTTGAATCCTGATGGTGCAATGAGCAAGGGACTCACATCTGAGTATACCCTTCCACGCTTAGGGTGGACAAAATTATTTACAACAAGGGGTGGTGATGGACAGAGTCTCTGAATTAAGCAGAGTACTCTCACCCAGTCAAGAGATCAGGGCTAGATCCAACACCGTTTTTTAGCTCATTGCACCATCCCAGTTTCAGAACCTGGCTGTATGCAAATTAGTCTGTCCCTGGCCCAGTGCATCATGGGAACAGGGCAGACCAGACTACAAAAGCAAATTCTTACACTGGGAAGGAAACAAGCTTCCGGGGACCGGTTTCTGCCATTTCAGGCGTCTTCGGCCCGGCTTGCTTGAATCCTGATGGTGCAATGAGCAAGGGACTCACATCTGAGTATACCCTTCCACGCTTAGGGTGGACAAAATTATTTACAACAAGGGGTGGTGATGGACAGAGTCTCTGAATTAAGCAGAGTACTCTCACCCAGTCAAGAGATCAGGGCTAGATCCAACACCGTTTTTTAGCTGATTGCACCATCCCAATTTCAGAACCTGGCTGTATGCAAATTAGTCTGTCCCTGGCCCAGTGCATCATGGGAACAGGGCAGACCAGACTACAAAAGCCAATTCTTACACTGGGAAGGAAACAAGCCTCCGGGGACCGGTTTCTGCCATTTCAGGCGTCTTCGGCCCGGCTTGCTTGAATCCTGATGGTGCAATGATACCCCTCACCTGCTGCTGCCTCCACGGACTGCTGCCTGAGACCCCTCACCACCCACTGCCGCTGCTGCTGTCACCTGGCCACAGTAATGTCAAGGACTGAGAAGATCCGTGCCAGTCCCTTCACCAGCGAGGAGCTGGAGGTCCTGGTGGACGAGGTGCTCACACAGTATCCAAGGCTCTATTGTGCCCCATATGTCGTGTTAAGTCTTCAACAGTGTGATTGAGAGTGCAGCGGGGGACACACATGTAGTTGATCAGATGCAGTTTGTGCCTGAGAGTGTGGGGTTGTGTCATGCACTGCCTAACATGCTGTCTCCAGGGGTAAGGGGGTGTACCATATTTCACACATTTCCATGCCTGCACATTGACATTGGAGGGACATGTATTGTCTTCTCAGCCATACAGTGACGCAGCAAGTTGGTAATGCAGGTGTCAGGACAGTGATTGCTTACGTGAATGGCTGTGTGGGTTCCCTGTTGTCCATCTCAGTGTGAGCCCACCTGGCCTGCACTGTCAACGCCCAAAATGACAAGGGCACATCACTGAACGTACAGTATGTCACATGTGTCTTTTGTCATTACTCTCCATCAACGAGCCATTTCAGCCCTGTAGATTGCACACGACAAGCCCTGTGAGAAGGATGTGGGTTTGTGAGATCATGTCCCTCAATGTGACATCCATGACACAGTGAGCCATTCACAGGCCAAAGACATTGAGGTCTGCACAGTGTTGGGACACAGTGAGTCTAGCCCCAAACACATGTTGAGATGTAATGTATGTCTTCTGTAACTAAACAATGGACAGTAGATGTGGGCAGACCACACATGCCTTTCTGTGCTGGCATCCTGCATGTGTATGAGATGGGCAGGTATTGTGTCCCCCCTCACAACTGGATGCATTTACGTGTGCTTCTCCCAAGATGATGTACCATGTGAGATGCATTCTTGTCTCTGAAAGACATGTCTGTGGATTTGGGATGAGTCAGTATCATACTACTGTACTGAGAGATTTTGGTACATAACACTGTGTCACTGATGTTTTCCACCTCTTGTCTCCCATGGCTGCAGCTCAAAGTACACCAGCGTAAAGGCTGTGTGGAGGGCCATTGCATGCAAGGTGAAGGCTCTGGGTGTCTCACACCGACGTCGCACCCACTGTCACAAAAGGTGGGATAACATCTGCCAGCTGAGCAAGAACATGGTGGAGATGACGCTGGGGCTGCTCCCTCGGACTGGCAGGTTGGCGCGGCGGAGCATGACACCACTAATGGCCTGCATCCTGCCCGTGACACAGCCTGAGCTGGATGCACGTCTGAAGGAGCATCAGCAGCAAGCATGGGGTGAGTATTCTTGGAAGGGTGACTTTGGTTGTGTGTGTCTGCATGTATTCACATTCTGTGCCAGTTCTGAGCAATGTGATGTTGGTAGTGTGAAGCAGGGTCTTGTAAGTGGCCTCTCTGTTGGGTGCAGCTGTCATGCATTTGCACTACCTGTACTTCCTAATGTCCTTTGAGTAATGGGCATTGACATTGCGTTGATAGTCGTGGGCTTCAGGTCTCGTCAGCATTGGGTCAGTGTGGGAAATCCCATGTAAGAGCACGGCAGTGTGCAGATTCTGAGTGCACTTCCATCAATGCGTGCATTGCCTGACCTCAGTATGTTGACGTTTAGACATCTGACACCAATGTGCAACAGTAGTTGTGCCCCACAGTACAACATGGTGTATGGCATAAGCTCATGGCAAGTGATGGTATGTTGTTGTCTGTATCTGTGTTGTCCCCTTCTTCTCCACCCAGATATGGCAGTGGCAACATGTGGTGGGGGTACATATTTGCCCCCTTCAGGGCCCTAGGTGTGCTCAGTGCTATTTGTGTGTCTGGTTGAACCCAGCCATAGAAAGGATAGTGTGCTGTGTGGGCATCACATGGCTGACTTGTGCCCCGTTAGCTTGTTGACAGGCAAAGGATCAAGTCGGAATTTGAGGTCACACAATGTTTTTGCACAGGGTGTGTATAACAGGGAAATGTTCATCGTCTTTAGTGTTGCTTTGCTTGCATACGAATGTTCTGTTGATTCCAATGAACTGAGCCTACATCTCTCTCTGTCATGCAGCATCCCCCGTGGGCACGGAATTACAGGGGACGGACACCAGTGGTGAGGCCTCGGAGTGGGACCGGAGTCTGCTTGAGGAATCACAGGCAGAGATGCAGAGCACAACGTCATCAGATGCCAGCAGTGATGCACCTATGTTGGCGGGCACAGGGAACGGGGACTCAGCCTCCTCTTCACCACACAGTATACAGTGCCCACCCTCCCACCAACATCCACTAGTGCTGCCCGTATTCACACCAGTAAGAAGGGAAGAGTGTCCTTCATCCCTGACACTGCTGCCCCTGTCCCCCCTGCTGCCGTAAGTGCTGAGTCTGTGGACCTTTTGCGCCAGCTGTGTGCGGGCCAGACAGCTCTCCTCAATGCCTTTCTAGACCATGACAAAATGTTGGCACAGGTGGTTGCTTTCATGGAGGGTATTCATTCAGCCGTGGATGGGCTACACTGGACTGTCCAGTCTTTGTCCTCCACTGTGACGGCAGCCCTTCAACTGGCACAATCTCAGAGTCCAGCTCGAGTCCCTTTGTCCACCCCCCTGCCGGTGGCCACATCTGACGATAGTGACCACACACCACAGACATCAAGGGCTAGGTACAGTACACACAGCACACAGCAGCAGCAGCCCAAGGGTTCCATGGCACAGACACCATCCCCACTGAAAACTAAAGCCATCCCAGAGCGCAAAGACAAAAGCCCGTCAGGCGACACCAAGGGCCACAAAGGCAAGAAGCTGGCCTCAGGGGCACATGCCTCAAGGACATCCCCAGCCCAGGATTCTCCTGTCCCAAAAGCATCTCGCAGAGACAAGCAGACAGATTCCCTGCCCACTGAGAAGGGGGTGCCTGCTAAGAGTACACATAAGAAGAGCTCCAAGGCAGATTCACCCACAACTTCTACTCCCATCCAAAGCCCTGTGAAGCTGGGAAAGGAGGGCACTGTAGGGGTTACACCTGGTAAACAGGGGATGGAGGGGCAAAGGCAAGGCCAGGCCAAGCGTCCTGCATATTCCCAGAGGGTGGGGCACTGTCTGCACCAGATGCAGCTTTGGTGTTGAGTGTGCCTGTAGTGTCCACACCACTTTCCATTAATCCCAAGACAGAGAAGCCATTTCGAATACCAAATAAGTGGAAAGGCACCCCTCAACAATCTCCCACCCACACTGTGTCTCATGGAAGCATGACTCTCCCTCCACGTGCCACTACACAACCTGGTCCAAGCAGCCCTCCAGCTTCCCAGGCCACTGAAGTCTCAGCCTCAGCTGGGACTCTCTCTCCCAGGTCCAGTCCTCCGACTTTGCCAGAAACAAAGCCACCTCCCAGTCAGACCGACAGCCAAGTCTGAGTGGAAGTCCCCCTCACACACCTGTCTCGCCCACAGCGGTGCCTGTCCTGCCCATTGTTACCACACTGACTGTGTTGCTGACCATGGCAGGGTACAGTCACACACATTCCCTGTGCAGGATCTCATGCAACTACTCTGAGCATTGGACTGGCCACTGACCTTGATGTGTGCCCCTTACCTGACCAGCTTATCATGGACATACTCTGCAATTTGCCTGTGCAGGATCTCATGTACCTCAACTGCACTTTGTCCTGGCAACTGGCCTTGCTCTTGTCAAATTTTGGTGCCAATCTGTGTCATGTGTGAATAAAAAGAAGTTACTCCATTTGTCTGCCTTGTCAGTGTCCTTGCTAAATAAAACTTTATCTGTGTGGGTATGGTTTACTGTGAAACATGCACTATATGCCACTTCAGCATTGCCTATGGCTTGGTTCCTTTGATCCTGTTTTCTCCTCTTTGGGGTCCCAGACTTGTGCATCTGTGGGTGTTGGGTTAGCTGTATGTGTGTTTGCTGAAGGACTGCTTGACTTCCTGGGTGTGGTGTTTTCTGTGTGCTGTTTTGATTGTTGTTTTGGGTGTTCATGGTGTGTCACTCATATCTGTGTCGAACAGGTATGTTTCTTGTACACACACTGCTTGGTGTGCATGAAGTGCTGTGAGTGTATGTAGCCTTGCCCTTGCCTGATGTGCATCCCCTGATGTGCTGCTGTATTTGCTATGTGATTTCATGGCATGTGCATCTGATGTGGCTGTATGCAGTGTTTGGGCTGTGTTGTCTCTTGCGGTTGACAAGTGCTCTGTGTGTGGTGTTGTATTTGCATACCAGTGTGAGTGTTTGGTTGGTGTGTTTCATTCAGATTTGTTTTGCCAGTGTATTGTGCCTTATTTGTGTGTCTGTCACATGTACTTCCGTCCATTCAAGTTCCTGTAGTTGTGTTTGGTGCGTCGTTGGTGTTTCCTCCTCTCATATTTGAACTGTCTCTTGGCAGTCTTGTGCATGTGCATGCATGTGGTACACTATGACACCATTTTGACTTGATGGGTGGTGCGGTATGTATATCTGTGTGTCTTTGTGGGCCCATTTCTCCCAGTTTGTGTCCATGATTGTTTTGTGTTGATGCATTTCTTGTCTGCGTTGTGGTATGTTGTCTGTGCATTCTTCCTGACTGATGATGTTTTGTACTCCTGTTGTATCTGTGCTCCCATTGCCTTTTGACAGTTTTGCTGCATAGGTCATGTCTGGTCTCGTTGTGGTTCTGTGTATGTCTTTACTGAGTTATGTGTTTGGTAGTTGTTTTTGTGCACACATTTGTTCAGGCGTCCCTGTGTGTGTGTGATGTTTGTGGATCCCCCAAGGGTGTGTGATTGTCTGTCAGTGTATTGACTGGACATTATTGCCACCCTTCTGTGTGTTTGACACTGGTGTTGTGTGCTGCAGGTGTGAGAGGGGGTATGTGTGAAGGTTCAGACTTGTGTTTGATAGTCATGGTGTGTTGCAATGGATCCTGTGTATTGTGCTGCTGACATACTCCTGTCAAGTTGTTGGATTCAGATGTGTGGCTGTTCACTGTTTGACTTCATTCCCTTCCTTTCATCCCTGTGCCTATACATGGGTTGACTTGCTGTCTCCCTGAGTTGTTGCACTGAGATCACAGTGGTTTGAGTTCACTCACTGTGCCAGCCATGAGTGATTTTATGGGCTGAGGGTGTTGTTATATGCTCTTTGTCTTGCATGTGATGTACACATGCTTGGTGGTTGGCTCCTTGGCCTTCCATTTGTTTGTACCTCACTTTGGCTTTCCTATTTGTTGTCCTCCATTGCTGTTGGCATGTGATCTGTGTATGTGGCTGTGTGTCAGTGTGGGGTATGTCTGTGCGACTTGGCAGGCTGTGGGTGAGTGTTCATTATCTGTGTGTGTGTTAATTTTGTGCTTGGACTCAGTTTCCTTGCCATGAGTGTGGTGTTGTTGTGGTGCATCGGTTGCCCTGGCCCTGTGCTTCTGTGCTGTGTGTTCCTCTGCAGTCACACCTACTGTGGTGTCTCCCTAGTTGTTTGGTGTGTGGTGCAGGGTGTGGGCTCACCTGGCTAGTAATTGTGCATGGAGGAGCACAGGAGGGGCACATGGCATGTCTCTTCATATTGGGGGTGGCTAGTGTGTGCAGGGGTGGCCCTGTGGTCTTTGTGCACTGCCCATGCCTAGCGGTGGCCGTGCCTTCTGCATTGTGCGCATGTTTTCATGCGGCTTCACCGCTTCGGTGACGTGACCGGGACATTACTTCAAGATCACGGTGAATGGGTGTCCCGGATCCGGAGGGGTGCTTTTGTGTCAGGTATGTTGTATGAAATTGAAAAAGGGAGTGGCCCAACTATTCAAGGGACAGGGTACCAGCTCAAACAGTGTAATATCAAAACTTTCCCTTGGATTAAATTTCACTCATAATACCATTCTCACCATACGTACAGCACAATGACAAAATATCATCCCTCTGTTAGCTGTGGATACAAGCACAAAAACTAGAGTTCCCAAATATAAGAAAATATATATTGATTTATTTATGTAAATTCTTATCAAACAAATATAAAAGCATGATCAAAAGCATAAATCATCTCAACAATCCCCCAAAATGTCATAAAAACAGTTTAAAAACACAAAAGAGACAATAATAGGTGATTCAATGCAAAAAATCCTAAATTATTAATTTATTAGGATCTATAATCACTGTTGGGTTAATGTCATCACTGTCCGAAACATATAGTCCCTTGAATTAAATGTAACAGAAGCGTTGACGCGTTTCGGTGAATTGCTTGCTACGCACCACCTTTATCAAGACCACAATAGTTGAATGTCTCTTTTCTTTTTGCACATTAAAAAAGATTTTTTCCAATCATCGATTAATTTATCTGTCATCCGGTATGGTACATCATTAGCTTCTTGAATTTCACTAGCAGATATCTTCAATTGCTTCAGTGGGGTATAAAAAGTGTATATCTGTATAAATTAAAAGTTATTTCGGCCTGATTACTCAAGATTCGTGCTCCACTGATGTGGGTCTCTGTTTCTTCAAACTACGGGCATCAATGATCGTGGTTCATACCCCGCTATTGCAGTGCAACGATCCTTATTAGTATAAATCTGCAGTATAATGTGTAGTTGTGACGTGTTATTCATCCATCTAGATTCAGACGTTTAGTGCTGTATAACGTTATCAATTTGCCACGTAATATATTAAGCGTATCTATTCCTTCTCACGGTCTCCAGATAGGGTAAACCTCAAAGGAATAGAAGAGCGTCACACGTCCAACCCCGTGTCAGGTAGGACATGTGTGGGTGCACTTGTGGATGTGTTCATGTCCCCACCAGGGTGTCTGGTGTGGACAGGAACCCTATTTCAGCCCAGGAGTTGTGTGTTGTGGTTGTGTGTGGGATTGTGTGTTTGCGTACCTGCGGCGGCGTCCGCGGCGGTGCATGAGTTGCTGGTAATGTATCAGGTACAGCACCGGGAAGATGCGTAGAGCTGGGTCCATTGTGGTCGGGACCGGGTAGAAGGGACTGGGCTCTGCAGTTGTGCTTTTGCCATCTCGGGTTGGGCAGTTTCTCCGCTGCTGTGCGACTGGATGTTTGGGGCATCCTGATCTGTACAGCGGAATGGACGTCATTCCGCACAACGGTGGATCTTCATTGGCTCCCACCGTCGTGGTGGCGGGCGCACTTTGATGGCGGTGCGCCTCGCACCACGGCGGATGGAAAATGGGCTATGTTTGGCCACCCTAATAAAGCGGGCATGAGGACCGCTGCTGGTGTGCGGAAAAAGCTTTTTCCGCCAGCACCGCGGTGGTGCCTCCGCCCGCCGTCATAATAGACCCCTAATTCTTCTCCAGGTTTTCCCTGCATGTCCTAGGCTACCCCAAGTCCTATCAAAGTCAGAGAGAGAGCAGTCAACTTCTAAAGCCTCATCAAAGAAGCTGGTGATCTCTTGTTTTAATTTACTAAGTGCATCACAGGAGGCAAAGATAAGCCTGAGATCTGCCTGAAATAATGTGCACTGAGGACAAACAGTTCCTCTCCTCATCCCCCATTTAGCAATCCTTTTCGGGGTGTAATATAGCGAGAAGCATGATTTATAGTATTGAGCATTGAGCCGGCCGGGCTGGGATTAACATATTCTGTGCTAATTTGACTGAGTGAAAGAATAGATTTTCCGGGATTCCAGTCTCCGCTTTCCACTTTAAAGCCCGATCTATCATTAGTTAGTTAAAAAGATTATAAACAACTCCAATAGATAGATCTCTATTCTTTCTTAAATTTTCTATTATATCATTATTAGCAAAACCTATTGGACCCCCCTTTATTTTTTAGAAAATGCAGAATTTGCAGATATTTGTGTAAAAATCCCTCCAATCTAGCCCATACCATTCTCTAGGGTTTTCAAAAGAGTCGAGTCTTGTTGAAAAAGAAAGACTCCAAGCTTAGTCAAGCCTGCATCGCCCCATATTTTAACGATTGGGCCTTTGAAAAATTCTGGTAAATTGGGGTTATTATAGAGTGGTGTATAGAAATTTGGATGACCCAAACCAGTTAGGTTCCGGACTGACTTCATAATTCTATACCCCCCTTGTAGCATTTTAAAGCGGACTTTCTTATAGTGGTTGTCATTTAACCCCTTGCGTGCGCATGACGGAACCACGCCATCATGAGCCACGGGCGGCGTGTGCTCATGACGGCGTGGTTCCGTCCTGCGGCTGCCGCTCCGCCCACGCGGCATTAATTCCCCGCCTGTGCGGGCGAATTAATGAGGGGGCGGGGCCATGACGGAACCACGCCGTCATGAGCACACGCCGCCCATGACTCATGACGGCGTGGTTCTGTCACGTGCACAGCAGCGCCGCGCTCACCCCCCATCCCCTCCCGCGCCACAGCAAAATTCATGCCGCAGCAAAGGGGTTAAATATCCCCAGACCTAGTCCCACGCTTCTATGCCCATTACAAGCTCCAGCGGGGTCGATACTTCTTCTGTTGCATTATCTCTTGGATTTTCTTGCACAAGAACTAGGTTATATTATAATGTAGTGGCCCAGTAATAAAGTCTAATATTTGGTGGGGCCAGTCCTCCCCTCTCCTTAGGTAAAGAGAGATATTTATATGCCCTTCTTGGCTTAGCATATGCCCGGATAAATCGGGAAAATAAATCCTCGATTCCTTTGAGATGATTAGTGGTAAATTCGAGCGGGGTTGCACGCAGCAGATATAAAAACTCGGGAAAAAATAACATTTTGATAATATTACATCTGCCGATGATGGAAAAATGTAAATTATGCAATCTCGCCAGGTCTGGTTTAGTTTTAGCAATTAGTGGTTCAACATTATCTTTAACAATGTTGTCGATATTTGCAGAGATATCAACGCCGAGATATGTTGCATTTTTAACTGTTGGAGCATCATTAATCGTTATATTCTCATTACAGATGATTTGTGTTTTGCTACGATTAAGGAAGGACCCGGAGAGTGTCCCAAATCTTGCTGCCTCTACTTCGATTTCGACTATAGCCGTTTTCAGGATTGGGAGTCACTAAAGCAATATCATCAGCATATGCCAAAACATTGGTTTCCCTACCATGGGTTATGAAAGGTCTAATAGCCCTATATGAATTGCAAATAGTAGCAGCGGGCTTGGGCATCCCTGCCGGGTACCCCTCGTTATTTTAAAAGTGTCTGTAAGTGCTCCATTAACAAAAAGTCTTGCAGTAGGGTGAAAGTAAACCATTTTAAAAGCCTGTAGAAGTCCCTTTTCTTTTCCGACCCTTAACAGGGTATCCCATAAAAAAGGTTAGGAGACCCTGCCATAGGCCTTTTCTGCATCTAGCAAAATGAGTGCGATTGGTCTCTAGAAAAGTTTGCGGCATCCAGATGTGAGATGACCCTTCTAATATGATCCGTTGTCCCCCGCCCAGGTATGAACCCATGTTGTCAGATAGAAATAACCTTATGAATTACAGAGGTCAAACAATAAATCTTGCTGTCACTATTGATTAATGTTATAGGGCGGTAAGAACCGGGTTCTGACGGTGTTTTACATTTTTTAAGAAAAACTGCAATTTTGGCCTGTGACCAGGATTCCGGAGGTCTTCCGCCCTTAAATACATGTATAAATAGCTGTGTCATACACTCTTTCAGTAGTGCTGAAAATTTCTTGTTGAACTCAAGGCGTTTTGTGTCTAAACCAGTCGCCTTGCCGCTAGGGAGACTGTTGATGCATAATAATATCTCTATGCATTGCGGGAGTTCCTCCAGCTGGACCTCCTGAGAAAATTGTTCCATTAGAATCAAATTAAGATATACTGCCACCTCTTCCAAGTTGCCTGATATATCCACACGATACAGCTCTTGAGAAGAATAAATTTCGAATTCCCGCTGGGTCTGTGATCATCTGTGAGAAGTTGGCCTGATAGGTGATGTTTCCAATTCTGGAACCACCGGTTATCAGACCAAACAATCCCTTATGGTGTCTGGTTGTAAGTCAACCTTATTAGACAAGCTATCCTAGGGGTAGCATGGACTAAGCAGCCTAAAGGCTTAACTTAAGAGGTCGTGTTAAGCGAGCTGTTTTACCACATACAATCCTGTAATATCAAATGAAAGGACACCACAAAAGTATATATTATAAAAAAATATGTATTTATTACTCACAATAATCCCCAGTACTCTTTATGAATAAAGGGGCACAAGCGTTAAATCAAAAGCACAGTATAACATACAAAGTTGCACAAATATGGATGAGGGCGAGGGGCCACTCAGACCATATACTAAACAAGTGGTATAAGAGATACCAATCGAACAGTGGTTAGGCCTAGGGCCTAGGGAATCGCTGGGAGCAGTCGGGACAAGCAATGCTGAAGTCGGGAAAAGCCCGCGGGATTCGGGTGCAGTGCAGAAAGCGCACGCATGCACCAATGTTAACCAATGGTGCGTAAAAGTTACAAAGTTAGAGTTAAAGGACACTTCCGCTGAACCTAGAGGAACAAAACGTAAGACACAGACCCTAGAGGTGTGTACCAGTGTGGGAACACCGGCGTTGCAATGTTACCTCACCCACAGGAAGCGGTGCACAGGGTCGAAGTTGAGTCGGGTTTCGTCACGCAGGCTCTTGGTGCTTGGAGCTGAAAGGGCTGCAGGCAGGGTGAAAGAGAAGTGTCCGGTGGAGTCCAAGGGTGGACTCAAGTCGAAAAGTACCTGAAAGCAGAGGGGACAGAGTCTGGGTCACTCAGCAGTGACCAGGGTGGAACCAGGACGGAACCAGGCAATGTCGGGCGCAATCAGGTGGTCGTCGAGGAGCTTCTCTCCACTGTCACGTGGGCTCTGGGGCATCTACGACATCCAGGAGCGGGTCACGATCTGTCCCACGCAGGCTCTCGCCGTCGGTGCTGTCGGCTTCAAGATTGGAGCAAACAACACTTGGCAAAAGCAATCCACGCGGAACCAGGAGATTGCTTCTCACTCGAACCAGGAGGGTCAGAGTGGTGGTTCCTTTTCAGGGGAGCTGGTGCAAATCTGGAGCAACCAGAATCGCAGGTCGAATTTCAAGTTTCGTCGGCACCGGGGCCACAAGCCGGCTGGCAAGTGACCGGGCCAACGCGTTGAGCCAAAAGAAGCAGAAGGGCCCCACGCAGCACTCGTCGAGTGTGGAGGGCTGAACTTCGGTGCAAGAGTGGCTCAGGGTTGGGGCTTCTCAAACCCCGGTGTACAGCTTCGAGGGTCACTCGTGGGCTGCACGGTCAGCGTCTCGTGGTCTTTCCAAGATGGCATGCCCCACGCTTCCGGTCGCCTCCACGGGTCTCAGCTCTGCAGGGACTGTGGATCGGGCTGTTAGAAGGCAGGCAAGCTTGATCTCGTCGATCTCTGTCGCTCGAGTTCCGGCGGGAACTGCGACAAAGCAGACGTCGATGGCTGGATGGTGCCTGTTTGCACAGGGTGGTCACTCCTTGACCACAAGGGAGATTCTTCGGGCTTCTACGTCGAGTAGGATGTCGAAGGGTCCAGAGTTTCATTTCTTATATTTCATCAGGATAATCTGAAGTGCATTGGCACTGCTCCCACTCTTATTCGAATCTGGGGGGCTGGATTACCTGCTAGGTCCCCTCCTATGGGTGGGACCCAGGAAGGGGGTGGATACACCCCTTTCCTTTGATCCAGGCCGCCCTGGCACAAGGGCTGGAGTGCCCCAGAACCGGTTTGGCCGGATTATGCAAGGGGCAGCCTTGTGCTCCCCATGCAGTGTCTGGTTTCTTTCAAACCTCCCTGCTACAATCCACTATCTCCTGTCTGGGGGGGTGTAACACCTCCCTGCGACAGGAAACCCTTTGTCCAGGCCCCTTTTGGCTGAGTTTCGGTCAGCTTCAGGGGGTCAGACTCGTGTCTGTGGCAGAGGCATCCATTTTGTGGATCCAAGGTCCTTTTAGAAATTAACCGCATTTAAGTAAAGTAACATGTCTTACCCCTCTAGAGGGGTGGAATGCTATCCCCGTCGCCAGAACTGGCGAGGGGATAGTATTCCAAATCGTATGACACCTTACACGACATGTTTTGATAAAGCCAAACCAAAGTTGCTATATAACCGCGAGGATTATAATGCACTTAAGAGTATATGGTATGGCATTATCCTGAAACAGCTTAGGGAGTTGTTCCCGACAGCTGCAGACAGGCTCAGCTCATGCTAGAGCTCCATCTCACATTAAACCACGCACTCTGCCTCCAGGATTGATGAGGCCTTCCATAGGAGTGGCTCACAGGTTAATATGTGTCCAGATATAGGTTTAGATATAGGTATACTATATCTAAGTAAGGGGTGATTACACCACCTTACCCCAGCTGAGTGATCAGCCAGTTGTGTCAATTTAAGAACTAGCCAGGGGTGGCAAAAGATATGCTGCAGCCCCTGGTAGGCCTTGGTGGCCCCTATGCCCTGGGCACCTAGTGTGCATTATACAGGGGCTGACAAGGAGTCCATTTCCAATTGTGGTATGTGCCTATAGCACATGTATCATTAATTTAGTGAGAGAACAGCAGGCTGGGGGTCTGATCAGCAGGCCCACAGCCTCAGTAGTCGAAAACCAGTGAAGCAAAAAGCAAAAATTTGGGGTGACCATAGGATAGCAGACCCTACTCTCCTACACAACCCCCCCCAAACGCAGGGACATTAAACTAACCTTGACCAGATAAGTCTTCATGTTCTAAGTGGAAGTACCTGGAGAGACCATCTGCATTACCATGGTCAGTCCCTGGGCGGTGCTCCACTGTAAAGTCCATCCCCTGTAGGGAAATGGACCACCTGAGCAGTTTGGGATTTTCACCCTTCATCTGATTGAGCCACAAGAGGGGCTTATGGTCTGTCTGAACTAGGAAGTGAGTTCCAAACAAGTAGGACCTCAACTTCTTCAGGGCCCAAACCACAGCAAAGGCCTCCCTCTCAATGGCTGACCAACGTTTCTCTCTGGGGGTCAGCCTTCTGCTAATAAAAGCAATTGGCTGGTCTTGACCATCTTGATTAAGTTGTGAAAGCACAGCTCCCACCCCCAACTCAGAAGCATCTGTCTGTACAATGAACTGTTTGGAGTAGTCAGGACTCTTCAGGATAGGTGCAGAGCACATGGCCTTCTTCAGGTCATCAAATGCCTTTTGACAGCTAACTGTCCACTGAACCTTTTTTGGCATCTTCTTGGATGTCAAGTCATTTAATGGTGTCACAATGGACCCATAGTTTTTCACAAACTTTCTGTAATACCCAGTCAGGCCCAAGAAGGCTCTGACTTGTGTCTGGGTAACTGGAGGAGCCCAGTCCTGTATGGTCTGGATTTTGCTCTCCAGTGGTTGAACCTGACCCCCACCTACTAGGTGGCCCAGGTACACAACTCTGCCCTATCTGGCACTTAGTAGCCTTGATAGTCAGGCCTGCCTTTTGCAGGGCCTCCAAAACCTTCTTCAGGTGGATCAGGTGATCCTCCCAGGTGGAGCTAAAGACAGCAATATCATCTAGATATGCTGCACAAAAGTCATCCAACCCAGCAAGGACTTGATTCACCAACCTTTGGAAGGTGGCAGGTGCATTCTTCAAACCAAAGGGCATCACCACAAACTGATAATGTCCACTAGGGGTAGAGAATGCTGTCTTGGCTTTTGACTCCTCAGCTAGTCTGATTTGCCAGTAGCCAGCTGTCAGATCGAATGTGCTCAGAAACTTGGCAGAAGCCAATCTGTCAATGAGCTCATCTGCTCTTGGAATGGGATGTGCATCTGTCCTAGTGACAGCATTGAGACCTCTGTAGTCCACACAAAACCTCATTTCTCTCGTTCCATCTTGGGTATGAGGTTTTGGCACAAGGACTACTGGGCTGGCCCATGGGCTCTCTGATGGCTCAATCACTCCAAGCTCCAACATCTTTTGCACCTCAGCCTTGATGCAATCTCTGACATGATCAGGTTGCCTGTAGATCTTATTCTTGACAGGCAGACTGTCACCAGTGTCCACCTCATGGGTGCACCAGTTAGTCTGGCTGGGTGTGAGTGAAAACAAATGCCTGTGGGCCTGCAAAACTTGTCTGCAGTCCATCTGTTGCTGGTCAGTGAGGCTGCCTGCCAAGGCTACTCCATCCACTGAACCATCATCAGGGTTCTGAGAAAGCAGGTCTGGGAGAGGGTCACTCTCTTCCTCCTGTTCCCCATCTGTGGCCATGAGCAAGCTCATGTCCTCCCTGTCCACAAATGCTTTCAAACGATTCACATGGAGCACCCTGTGGGGGCTCCTAGGGGTTCCAAAGTCAACCAAGTAGGTGACTTCTCCCTTTTTCTCAAGGATAGGGTAGGGTCCAGTCCATTTGTCCTGGAGTGCTGCTGGGGCCACTGGCTCCAGCAACCACACCTTCTGCCCTGGCTGAAACTCAACCAGAACAGCATTTTGGTCATGCCAAGCTTTCTGTAATTCTTGACTGGCCTCCAGGTTTTTGGATGCTCTCTCCATATACTCAGCCATCCTAGAGCGGAGACCAAGTACATAGTCCACTACATCTAGCTTAGGCTTTTTGAGAGGTAACTCCCATCCTTCCTTCACCAAACATAATGGACCCCTCACAGGGTGGCCAAACAAAAGTTCAAAAGGGCTGTAGCCAACCCCCTTCTGTGGGACCTCTCTGTAAGCAAAGAGCAAGCAGGGTAAAAGAATGTCCCATTTCCGCCTAAGCTTCTCTGGTAATCCTTTTATCATTCCCTTGAGGGTCTTGTTGAATCTCTCCACAAGCCCATTGCACTGTGGGTGATAGGGTGTGGTAAACTTGTAGTTTACTCCACACTCCTTCCACATTGCTTTTAAATAGCTAGACATGAAGTTAGTACCTCTGTCTGACAATACCTCCTTTGGAAAGCCCACTCTTGAGAAAACTGCAATGAGGGCTTTTGCCACCACAGGGGCTGTGGTGGTCCTCAGGGGAATAGCTTCTGGATACCTGGTGGCATGATCCACTACCACCAGTATAAATCTGTTCCCAGATGCTGTTTGAGGGTCCATGGGACCCACAATATCTATTCCAACTCTTTCAAAGGGTACCCCCACCACAGGTAGTGGTATGAGGGGGGCCTTTGTTGTGCCACCTGACTTACCACTGGCTTGGCAAGTGACACAGGAGCGACAAAACTCCTTGACATTTTCTGACATATGAGGCCAGTGAAAGTGTGAAACAAGCCTGTCCCACGTCTTGTTCTGGCCTAAGTGTCCTGCAAGGGGAATATCATGGGCCAAGGTAAGAAGGAAACCCCTAAACTTCAAAGGTATGACCAACCTCCTGGTTGTACCAGGCTTGGGGTCTCTAGCCTCTGAATAAAGGAGTCCATCATCCCAATACACAGTATGGGTACCTTGGGCATCCCCAGCAGCCTCAGCAGCAGCCTGCTGTCTGAGGGGTTCAAGGGAAGGGCAATCTAATTGAGCCTGCCTCAGGTCTGCCCTTGAGGGTCCCCCTGTCCCCAGAAACTCAACCTGGTCAGGTTCAAGCTCCTCAGAGACAGTCTCCTCTTGGGCTGCAGAATCAGTTTCCTGTGAAACCTGATCCTCAACCTGGGGCAAGGTGGAAGGCTCAGCCTTTCCTCTCTTGCTCCTTCTCTTGGGTTGTGGTTGGTCTATTGTTCCAAGATCCACCACTGGTTCAGGAAGGCACTTCTTAGCCTGAGTCCTTGTCACTGCAAGGACATGTGCTGAAATCCCTAGCATTTCTGCATGAGTCCTGTACTCCACTTCTGACCAAACTGAGCTTTCAAGATCATTGCCTAACAGACAGTCTACTGGGAGGTCTGCACTCACAACAACTTTCTTTAGGCCATCGACCCCTCCCCAGGAGAAGTTCACAACTGCCACACTATGGGAAGTAGTGGAGTTGCTTGCATTGGTCACTAGGTAACTTTCACCTAGTACAATCTGTCCAGGGTCCACAAAGTCAGGTGTCACCATTGTGACACTGGCACATGTGTCCCTGTAGGCCTGAGCCAGTTTCTCATTGATTAAAGGCGTCTGCCTATATTTGCCCAGGTTACTGGGACTCACTGTAGTGGACAAAGCTAGGTCCACATCATATAGGAGAACTGCCTGAGTAGGGATTCTGACTAGGCCAGATCCTACTTCAGTACCCAGGGTTAACCCTACTACACCCTTTGGCTGTGTTCCACCACTGTTAACTGTACTAGGGGGTGCAGGTGCTTTAGGAGCTGCAGTGGTGGGGACTGGATTTGTCTTGGTGCATTCACTGCCCCAATGTGAAACTGATTTTCAGGTATTACACCAAGGCTTCTTTGGGCCATTATTCTTCTTTTTCTTGTTTCCATTTTGGGAACCACCCTCCTTATTATTAGTTTGGGGGCCTGAAGACTTCTGGTCCTTTTCTTTATCTTTCTGATTTCCCCCGTTCTGGTCTGTTTTCTTCTGGTCACCACCTTGGTTCTGGGGTTTCTGCTTAATCCTTGTTCTGACCCATTTGTCCGCCTTCTTTCCCAATTCTTGGGGAGAGGTCAGATCAGAGTCAATAAGGTATTGATGCAACAGCTGGTTTGTACAGTTATTAAGGATCTGTTCTCTCATGATAAGATTGTACAATCCTGTATAGTCTGAAACTTTACTTCCCTGCAACCAACCCTCCAGAGCCTTAGTGGCACAATCTACGAAATCAGTCCAGTCTTGAGTCTGTGCTTTTTGGGTGTCTCTGAACAACAACCTGTATTGCTCAGTGGTTAGGCCAAACCCTTCAATAAGAGCACTCTTCAAGACAGAGTAGTTTTTGGCATCCTCAGGTCTAACTGTGAGGAGCCTGTCCCTCCCTTTCTCTGAAAAGGAGTACCATAAAATTGCAGCCCACTGATCCTGAGGAACCTGCTGTACCATGCAGGCTCTCTCAAGAGCAGTCATCCATTTGTGGATGTCATCCCCTTCCTTGTAGGGGGCCACAATTTTTGTCAGGTTTCTATTATCATAGCTCCTGTCTTTTTCTCTAGGAATATTGCTGCCACCAGTGGCATCTAAGCCACACAATTTCTGCTCTCTTGCCAAGGCAAGTCTAGCTTGAGCCAAGGCTACCTCCTCCCTCTCTATTTGGAGTTTGACAGCCCTCATTCTGGCCCTATGCTCTATCTTCTGAGAGGCAGTCATACCTCTCTGAGATTCTCTTGAGGCACTAGAAATATGAGAGTCCCCTGAGGGAGATCTCACTCTTCTGTTGCCTCGGAGAATGACATGGCGGGATCTGGGGAGGTACTGGCCCTCTCCATTTCCCAGTAGGTCTAAGTTGGCCTGGTTAAGCCTGGCAACTAGGACCTGGCTACCCCTCTGATCCTGTTTTTCTGGGTCCTCTACATCTGAGTCCTCCTCCTCCTCTTCCTCCTCTTCTTCTTCCTCTGGAGGGGTATCAGTTACAGGGGGTTCACTCCATCTCCTGATTCTAAGGGAACTGCATTCGCCTTTTCTAAGTCATCCTGTTCTAGAATGGCTATCAGGGAAGGACTGGTGGGACTTCTGCCCCTTTTTAACCCTCTTGAGATGCACAAGGCAACCAAGTCTTTGTGGGTTAGTTTGTCATAGCTGGAAGTTGCCTGGGTAAGGTAAACTGTCACAGGAGCAGACCCTGAGGCTTTTCCTGTGTCAGACATGACTCTAGTGTGGTGTAAGTGATGCACCTACCTACACTAAGTGTTTCCCTACTGTACCTTGCTAGTGAGTTGTAGTCAGGGTGTGCTAATCCCTTTAATCTACAACTACTAAGTTCAGTAGAACTTAAATATGCTAAGCTTTTGATTTATATGTACCTAGAGGTACTTGATGTGATCTTTCAATTTGATAAAAGATTGCAATGGTAAAACAACAGCAAGCTCAAATCCGCACCGCTGCTCACCAATGTGAGAAGTTGGCCTGATAGGTGATGTTTCCAATTCTGGAACCACCGGTTATCAGACCAAACAATCCCTTATGGTGTCTGGTTGTAAGTCAACCTTATTAGACAAGCTATCCTAGGGGTAGCATGGACTAAGCAGCCTAAAGGCTTAACTTAAGAGGTCGTGTTAAGCGAGCTGTTTTACCACATACAATCCTGTAATATCAAATGAAAGGACACCACACAAGTATATATAATAAAAATATATGTGTTTATTACTCACAATAATCCCCAGTACTCTTTATGAATAAAGGGGCACAAGCGTTAAATCAAAAGCACAGTATAACATACAAAGTTGCACAAATATGGATGAGGGCGAGGGGCCACTCAGACCATATACTAAACAAGTGGTATAAGAGATACCAATCGAACAGTGGTTAGGCCTAGGGCCTAGGGAATCGCTGGGAGCAGTCGGGACAAGCAATGCTGAAGTCGGGAAAAGCCCGCGGGATTCGGGTGCAGTGCAGAAAGCGCACGCATGCACCAATGTTAACCAATGGTGCGTAAAAGTTACAAAGTTAGAGTTAAAGGACACTTCCGCTGAACCTAGAGGAACAAAACTTAAGACACAGACCCTAGAGGTGTGTACCAGTGTGGGAACACCGGCGTTGCAATGTTACCTCACCCACATGAAGCGGGTGCACAGGGTCGAAGTTGAGTCGGGTTTCGTCACGCAGGCTCTTGGTGCTTGGAGCTGAAAGGGCTGCAGGCAGGGTGAAAGAGAAGTGTCCGGTGGAGTCCAAGGGTGGACTCAAGTCGAAAAGTACCTGAAAGCAGAGGGGACAGAGTCTGGGTCACTCAGCAGTGACCAGGGTGGAACCAGGACGGAACCAGGCAATGTCGGGCGCAATCAGGTGGTCGTCGAGGAGCTTCTCTCCGCTGTCACGTGGGCTCTGGGGCATCTACGACGTCCAGGAGCGGGTCACGATCTGTCCCACGCAGGCTCTCGCCGTCGGCGCTGTCGGCTTCAAGATTGGAGCAAACAACACTTGGCAAAAGCAATCCACGCGGAACCGGGAGATTGCTTCTCACTCGAACCAGGAGGGTCAGAGTGGTGGCTCCTTTTCAGGGGAGCTGGTGCAAATCTGGAGCAACCAGAATCGCAGGTCGAATTTCAAGTTTCGTCGGCACCGGGGCCACAAGCCGGCTGGCAAGTGACCGGGCCAATGCGTTGAGCCAAAAGAAGCAGAAGGGCCCCACGCAGCACTCGTCGAGTGTGGAGGGCTGAACTTCGGTGCAAGAGTGGCTCAGGGTTGGGGCTTCTCAAACCCCGGTGTACAGCTTCGAGGGTCACTTGTGGGCTGCACGGTCAGCGCCTCGTGGTCTTTCCAAGATGGCGTGCCCCACGCTTCCGGTCGCCTCCACGGGTCTCAGCTCTGCAGGGACTGTGGATCGGGCTGTTAGAAGGCAGGCAAGCTTGATCTCGTCGATCTCTGTTGCTCGAGTTCCGGCGGGAACTGCGACAAAGCAGACGTCGATGGCTGGATGGTGCCTGTTTGCACAGGGTGGTCACTCCTTGACCACAAGGGAGATTCTTCGGGCTTCTACGTCGAGTAGGATGTCGAAGGGTCCAGAGTTTCGTTTCTTATGTTTCATCAGGATAATCTGAAGTGCATTGGCACTGCTCCCACTCTTATTCGAATCTGGGGGGCTGGATTACCTGCTAGGTCCCCTCCTATGGGTGGGACCCAGGAAGGGGGTGGATACACCCCTTTTCTTTGATCCAGGCCGCCCTGGCACGAGGGCTGGAGTGCCCCAGAACCGGTTTGGCCGGATTATGCAAGGGGCAGCCTTGTGCTCCCCATGCAGTGTCTGGTTTCTTTCAAACCTCCCTGCTACAATCCACTATCTCCTGTCTGGGGGGGTGTAACACCTCCCTGCGACAGGAAACCCTTTGTCCAGGCCCCATTTGGCTGAGTTTTGGTCAGCTTCAGGGGGTCAGACTCGTGTCTGTGGCAGAGGCATCCATTTTGTGGATCCAAGGTCCTTTTAGAAATTAACCGCATTTAAGTAAAGTAACATGTCTTACCCCTCTAGAGGGGTGGAATGCTATCCCCGTCACCAGAACTGGCGAGGGGATAGTATTCCAAATCGTATGACACCTTACACGACATGTTTTGATAAAGCCAAACCAAAGTTGCTATATAACCGCGAGGATTATAATGCACTTAAGAGTATATGGTATGGCATTATCCTGAAACAGCTTAGGGAGTTGTTCCCGACAGCTGCAGACAGGCTCAGCTCATGCTAGAGCTCCATCTCACATTAAACCACGCACTCTGCCTCCAGGATTGATGAGGCCTTCCATAGGAGTGGCTCACAGGTTAATATGTGTCCAGATATAGGTTTAGATATAGGTATACTATATCTAAGTAAGGGGTGATTACACCACCTTACCCCAGCTGAGTGATCAGCCAGTTGTGTCAATTTAAGAACTAGCCAGGGGTGGCAAAAGATATGCTGCAGCCCCTGGTAGGCCTTGGTGGCCCCTATGCCCTGGGCACCTATAGTGCATTATACAGGGGCTGACAAGGAGTCCATTTCCAATTGTGGTATGTGCCTATAGCACATGTATCATTAATTTAGTGAGAGAACAGCAGGCTGGGGGTCTGATCAGCAGGCCCACAGCCTCAGTAGTCGAAAACCAGTGAAGCAAAAAGCAAACATTTGGGGTGACCATAGGATAGCAGACCCTACTCTCCTACATCATCCCTTTCATGGGATCTTTAATTTCTACAATTATATTCAGAGTTGCTTTTTGTCTAGCTCTGGTTGCTAGGTGATGGCCCACCTGCTCGCTACACTCATATGCTTCCTCCCGCCATACAGCAAGTTTGTCTGCAGTACCTATTATCTCCATAATTGCTGACCTAGCGACCATCACTTTTGCCTGTGCTTCTTCAGGGTCGCCCTCAGTCAGGAGCACTGTGATCAGTTCCTCTTCCTCAGCAACCAATCTGCCTTGCAAATCATTTATCGCAGAGCGCTTTTCTATTCAGGGATAGTGAGAATCCGAGTGTTTCCCCCCGTATTCCTGCTTTCAGCATATCCCAAAAAACTTAGATTCTGGCACCATATTGTCCTTAAGAAATTGGGTAATCCTCTCCCTCATATATCACAGTATTCTTCATTGACAAGGAGAGCACGTTCAAGGCTCCATGTGAAAGCGCCCTGCCCTTAGGCCCTTTTCCCTTAAGCTGTACGATTAGGGGGTTGTGATCAGCCAGTATGCAAGGGGTTTTCTCCATCGAGCAGTCATGCAGAAGAGTGTAAGAGACTAATATAAAATCTAATCTTGCAAGTTTGTTGTGTGGGTACGAAAAATAAGTAAAGCAGAGGTCTGTAGGATTCTGCCAATTCCCAAGATCGATAAGAGCATGTTCTAGACATAATGCCCTTAATGCCCGATGCACCTGTGGTTTATGGCCACTATATACCCAGCCAGTTTCTAAGCTTATATTCTTGTCAGCAGGCAAGTTTATGTTAAAATCCCCGCAAATAAAAATAGGGAGTGGCCAGGCAGCTAATTCATTATTAATATGAAGAAACACTGCTGGGTCGTCTAAGGTGCTGCCATAAATTGAGCATATAGTGAGTAGGCCTCCATTATTCTTGCAGCATTCAGTGAATACTCACCTCCCGAGCTGGTCCAATAGAGGGCGTCTGAATTGTAGTGAACGATTAGATGTCAGAATCGCCATCCCGCGTGTCCGTGAGTTTAGTGTTGTGGCCCCCACCAATGGGTACCCGAACGTTCCCAACAAGTGTATCTGAGCGCTTTCGATATGAGTTTCCTGCATACAAATCACATCGGCCTTCAATAACCGAAGTCCAGATGCCGTATTCTACCTTTTTTTGGAGTCATTGAGACCACAGATATTAATTGTAGCTATGAGTAGTTTACTCATTTGTGTTAGATAAAAGGCTGAGACTAAAGAAAAACAAAGAACTGCAAATCTTCTTCCAGTTGTGCCAACCCCTTCCCCCGTGATCCGCCGCCCCCCTCACCCTTACCCTCCCACCACCTATAGCTGAGGTTACCTGGCACGGCCCGAGCCAGAGTAATGGCATAAGAGTAATCAGAACGCCGCTTCCCCGCCGGTCTTCCCCCCTCATTTGAGACACCCTCAGTGAGAAAAAAATGAAAAATTAAAACATTTTACATATTCTGACTCAAGTCTCTTGCCAGCCATTAATAAGTCCCAAGATTGATCATTGCGATCTGTTAAGCTAGCATGCGCCTTCGAAGAAAAGGAAAGGAGAGATCGAAAGAACAGAAGATATAGGATAATAACTTTGTGGGAGTGAGACTTCATAAAGGCAATGTTTTTTAGACAGTTGACCGGTACATTTTGTCCCCATTTCGGCCGGTGATCTTTTGTAGATATGCTTGGGCCTGTATTTCAGAGATAAAACGACGCGTAGTACCCTTATATACAACCTTTAGCCTAGCTGGGTTCTGTAAATACACATCGGCCCCAAGTTGTTGAAAGGGGCAAAGAGTTGTCTCAGCCTCCATCTACTCTGGACAGTGGCATGAGCAAAGTCGGGCCTTGTGAAGAAAGTAATTCTGTTGTACTCCCTCTTGGTTGTTGGCCAAGCCATGTCATAGAGTAATTGGCAAAGGAGAAAATTACAAAAAAAGTATAGGAGCATTGCACGAGGGTGCTGAGGCGTAGACGAGGGACGTTTTGAAGGTGTTAGAGGAAATCTATGTGATCACTGGATCTCTTTGTCCCAGTCCCAGGTATGTAGTTCCAGGAAGGCCCCCTTGAGGAGCGTGATCATGAAGTTCCTGGGATCGTTCCCTTCCGCTCCTTCCGGAATTCCAAGAATGTGGAGATTATTGCGCCTTTGTCTATTCTCCTGTTCCTCCATCTTCCACATTAGCTCCTTGACTGTGCCCTCATGTTCATCTTCTTGTATCTTCAGAGTGACTAAATCCTTTTCCAGATTTTCGGTCCGTACTTCTACGGAGGCCATTCTATCTGTGATTTCAGCACACATTCTGCCCACCTTCCTCACGGCCACTTGTAATTTTTGGGCTGCTAGGCGTGATCTCCGATTGTCTAATTTGACCTCTTCCTGGAAACTCTTGATTGACTGTAGCACCACTGCCAGTGCAGACTCATTCTTGGTCCCTAACCCTCCATCTTCAGTGCTGCCTCTAATGGTGCGATTGCCCCATGGGCATCCTGTTAAATCAGACATATTAGAAAGTTGTGAAGCCGAATAGTCCCATCTCAGGTCTCCAGCGCTTCCTTGATCAGGGGTCTCACATCTTTTTCTCCGGTTTCCCTTTTTCTTTTAGAGTTTTGTCTGCCCATGACTTTTTGTAGGTAGATCTGAATATGAGCTGCTATTCCAATAATGCCCCTCTCCCTCACTGGAGGCGGATATGCTCAAATCAGAGGTTTCTGATTCGTCAGTTAAGGAGCAGAACTTCTTCAGGTTGTCAGGTGTCTTAGGCAAGGGGTGAGGGGGGTTTTAAGTTTCTTCCCCGTTTCTTTTCCAGAGACTTTATTGATAGCCGAGAGTTCATTGTTGGGTGCTTCTAGCTTTTCTCTTCTATTTTCATTATGGTTTTGTAGGTCATCTAGGGATCCCGGGCCGGGAGTTTTACTGGTAATCACTTTGTGGTCCATTTCCATGTTGGGAGTTGGGGTTGATTGAAGGTCAGGGCATACTATGACCACCCACGCTGCGATGGGGGCAGCTGCAGCATTAACAACGTCAGTTTGGTCATTCAGCCCTTCTTCCCCTTTCTTTCTCTCCTCCTGAGCCCTCTGTACTAGTCCCTCGCTTGGGCCAAAGCTGTTGGTAATTAGCGGCTGGCAACTGCCAACGTTCCTGGAGGTTTTCATCTGCATTTTTTTCGGCATGTCTGTTCTGTCAGTATTCCCTGCCTTCTCACCTTTCTTATCTTTCTTATTTTTCTCCCATTCTTCTCCCCCACCTTGCTCTTGGCCCTGCGTGTATCAAGCCGTTTTTGACGATTTGTGGCAGTAGCGGTGTTTGACTGTGATACTGCAGTCATTGCAGGAATAGAGAGCTGCATATTTTTAGATTTCCGTAATTTCGCCCCCGACCCGCCATCCTTACTTGTCTGTGTCCAAGTCCTTTGCTGCAACAATGTATCCTATGAGCATAGGAAGCTGCCCGGACACCACTGTGCCGTACAGGTAACTGACGTGAGAGAGGAGCTTCCTTCGGGCCGGCAGGGCTTGTAGATTACCGAAAGTATCCCCCTGAGTGACAGCATAGCGGGAGAATCCCGCTGCAGGGCTGGAAAAGTCAGAGATGCCAGATCCAGGTCGATTGCAATTTACATCGAGAGTTGCCAGCAGGAGAGGTTGCTTCCATGCTTCACCAGTTCTTTTTTGCTTGTGTCGGTTGCCAAAAGTGAACAGGATTTGCAACTGCTTCATTTGTGGAACCCTCCAGATGCGTTACGATTGAGGGTATACTAGGGTTTTTTTACAGTTTCTAGGAGTCTGACCGGCAGAGCAACGCGGATGGGCCGTTACTCAGACACCATCTTGTCTCCCAACCCTAGTCAGGACACAGGGCCCCCTCTAGGGCAGTGTGATCGGTGCCACAGCACCGGGTGCTGACTCTTCCCGGCGGCACCTGTTTGGAAGTATTTTTTGGTTTTAAAAGCACCTGCTACTCCATTGTAGGCCTCCGGCAATTTTCATACAAAAATAAAAATGTCAAGATAGCTATGGTGATGAATGTTCTTCCTGGAGAGAGGAGGAGTTTTGTCTAGTGGAAGTTTAACTCATTTTAAGATCGCACAATGACAGAGGGTTAATGTGCCTGCTGCAAAAAATGTGTACCATGAAGATCACAAAGTACACATAGTTTAAATAGGTCAGTGATTTTGTCAGAGAGATCCTTTATTACTGGCAGTGTAGATGTTAAAATACTAACATGGAACAGTGATCTAATAACTGTCATCAAAGAGCTGCATGCAAACGGAAAGGTATAGATTAGAGCATTATGATGTTTTCCTCAGTCTTTCTGCTTTGTAATGTTTTAAAAAGGGTTCCTTTTGGTAAAAAAATCCTTATTAATAAATGTAACCCCCACTATGGAGTTATGTTTTAAATTCAGAGTCTTTGCTTCTCCAGATCATGAACTCTTAAACTATACTGTCTACCAGTATGGATGACATGTGACTCACCTTGTAGTCTTCTGGCTTATGTAGCAATTCCTATACACTGATTTATACAGGTATGATTGATTGTCTCTGTGTAATGTATTTGTGATGTAAAGTGCTCTGACACCCTGCACTGGTGTAGGTGGTGCTATATAAGTAATTAAATACATCTGCGAGAGAGTGGTTATGGAGACTTGAGGGGGCACTGTTAAAGGGTAGTAGTGAGGGAGTCTGTGGGGGGTGACAACAAACATTGTCGCACAGGGCGCCACCAGTGCTAAAGCTGGCCCTGTCAGGACAGATAGCCTTTCAATAGTGAAAAACGAAATACATTGTATTTTACTACCAGGACATGTCACACACACCAGGATGTGTCCTACATTTCACATACACTGCACCCTGCCTATAGGGGTGCTTTGGGCCGTGAGTTACATGCAATAAAAGGGAAAGTTAGGTATTCGCATGTGGGTGCACTTGCCAAGCGGACATGGCAGTAAAAACGTGTGCAGACACTGCAGAACCCTGAGAACCCTTTCAAAAATGCTTGTGTGAGTGGCACAATTAGTGCTGTCCACTTGCAGCATTTGATTTACAGACCCTGGTACTTTCAGTGCACTTTACTAGGGACTTGCCAGTAAATCACATATGGCAGTCATGGAAACACCATTCCATAACATAATTTACCTGGAGAGCATATGCACTTTAGCACTAAATAGAAGTAAGCCCAGAATTCTAAACCCAACATAAATAGGGTCAAAACCAGCATGCCAAAAAGCTAAAAGTCTGGGGGTAAACCCGCTGAAAAAGCTGAATCTAACAACGACTGTATTACTAAGGGCCCTATTTTAAATTTGTAGGCTATTTGTCAGATGATGCTGTCCAGATGAGACCTGCAGTTTAGTTCAATTTGGACTGAAACGTCGACATACCCCCCAAGGCTATCCTGTCTACATAACTCAAGATCTTGATATATTCATGTTGATGTTCGGAATTTATTGAGGGTGTCTCGTATTATTCCGATGTGTATAATGTAAATATTTTTGTTGCACAGAGCACTTTATGCATGTTGCGTCGCCTGCACTGATTTTTCAATTCATGAAGTCATGATATTGTGAAAATAATACATCACATTGGTAATATATATTAGGCTTATAATCGTATGTACTGATACACTTCTACACCCATAGAGGACCGGTTACCAGTGTAGTGGTAGATCTTTGGCCCAAATTTGACCCACTGGACCATTGTGTATTTTTCTAGAAGTTGACCTGGGTACCAGGCTGGGTGAATGGGTCAGTCCTTGTGTTCTGTGCATATGAAGGTCTTGGTCCTGCCCTGTGACCAGGAGGGTCACACCACGCTTGTTCTCATTGCTGACACTGGACTTCTGCCCCTGTCATGAGGATAGCACAGAGTGTTAGCACCATACCATGATTAACAGGACTAATTGTGTGACCAGACTTTGTATCCATATTACACATGTGTGTGTGTAGCAAGGTGAACACATGTATAGAATAAGTAAGCTAGAGTAATGGATCCATTTAGGAAACCTATGGGTTGGCCAAGCTCAAACGGGAGGGTTGGGGGGTATGAGGACAGAGTTTCCTGACAGTGGAAGTTTACTGCTTGCCTCCCTCGAGGTCAAGGTAGGAGAGCCAGACACTGAAATGAGATATAGAGACCGGGCTGACTTTAGAAATTCTATTAGCCTTTTGGTTAGTAAGGAACTGCTGATTAGTCTTCCCGGCACTGTCATGTGGTGGACTGTAGAGGAGAAGGGTGGGACTGCAAATTCTGTTGTGAAAGGTGAGGACTTCCCATCTGTCTTTCCCAGTTTACTTCTTCAGTTGGGCTGCCAGACATGTCACACCTATTTTGTACCTCTATTGTGGGTGCTGCATGTTGGAGACAGCCCCAGCGCTACCTGCGGCGAGAAGCCTCACTCTCCTCAAAGACTGTGTAAGAAAAACAGCCTGGAAAGGACACTTCAAAGAAGTACCTGTCCATACCAGTTTTGGGAGTGCAGACCAGTCTAGGAGTTGTGGGTAAAAGTAAGGCCTAAAATACCACGCTTGGTTCTAATTCCAAGTCCTTTATGACCAAGGAAGGGGAGTGCTCTGCAAAGTACTCCTAACACTTCTGTGCTACCAAGGCTGATGGGTGTCTACTTAACAGACAGACAGACTCCCAGGGAGGAAAGGATACCACCTTATGTCTGGATTTCCTACTGGAGGAGCTGTGTGCCTGCTGAGAGAAGGATGGAGCCTGCCCGGCACTGCAAGAGGTGACTGGCCAGGGAAGAGCGAGGGCCAGCGCGTCTCCAGTGGCTGTGGGGCACACAATGAAGAACCTGCATGAGAGCAATTTGGAGGGACCTTGGTGTATTAGGGTCACATCAGACTCTTACTCCGGTTTCTGGAAGTAACAAGAACACTAAATTGCGTGACTTCCAAAGGCCTGTTTGAGGCTACAATTTTGTGACTGCAGAAAGCCCATATGGGGCTACATTTGCTGAATACAGTAGGTCTACACATACAGTTTGCTGGAGGCCCTCCAGGGCTGCCTTTGCTCTGGCTAGGGCAGCAGCCCTTCTGGTGGCAGATTGCCCGGACACAGAGCTGCACCTGTGAGGACATTTGCCACACCATTTAGAAAATCAAAGGTAGATCCTCAAATTCATGCCAGCAGGACCCTGCACCTTGTCCTTTGAAGAAGAGGCTGGGCTGCCCCGCTTCAGAACCCAGCCCACATCTGGTCTCTACACTCTGAGGAGGTCTTGTCAGTTTTCTGTACTGCTTTAGAGTTTGCGGGAGAGCTGCTCCGAGTGAGAGGTGGCAGAGTAAAGGGCATGTAAGATCTCACCTATCCTGAGAAGTGGTAAGATACAGACTGAGCACATTTTTTGAACTGTGGGTAACCAAAACTGCACCTGAGCCTGATTAATGCTACTCCTGACTGCACTCAGAGACGGGGAACCCAGAACCCTGGGAGATTGCTTCGAAAGAACAGAGAAGGAGTGTATTTGGTGCAGTGCCCTCATGAAATGGAACTCAGTCACTGACTGTGTATGGTTTTGACGCTGAACTGTGTGATTAAAGTACTTTCTTACTTGCAATGAAAAGGACGGTGTTTAACAATCAGCTTCATTGTGTCTGTTAGTTGATAGGTATCTCTGAGCTTGAGCCAGTGGAGAAGTGTGGCTCACTGGTTAGAGGAGGCAGACCTGGAAGCAGAGGTCAGCCCAGTACCAGGGTTCAATTCCCGGCTCGGCGGGGTCTTGAGTCCTAAAATGTCCATGGACTCGACAATTCTCACTCCGGTGCCTACTCGATTCACGGGTTCACACTCTGCAACTCTGGGCAATAGCTTGCTTAATCTCCACAACGGCCCCTCGTGGCGGGATGCCTGGCTTTCACCTTGCGGATACCCTGCCAGGGTTATCTCACAGGGGAATACCAGGACGGGTTCCCTAAGCAAGCGCTTAGAAACCGCTCGGTGATTTGCGCTATATAAATTCCTGTACATTGAGCACCCAACAACACCTACCTCAATAGTCTGTGACTAGTCACCCTCACCATCAGCGGCAGTTACTCCATGTGAGCAGAGGAGCATCACCCCCCTCTGCAAAAGCATCAGAGGTGAAAATGAAATGATAATAACGTGAATTTATTATCATTTCATTTTTCACAGCTGCTCTCACCCCAAGCCAAGGGTCAGGAAGGGCTGGGCCATTGCTACTGTTTTGCAGCAGGGAAGTGGTGCCCACTCCTGTTCAAAGTGCGAATGTCACTTTGGTCCGGCTGTCTTGCGACGGCCAGCCTGGCATGCGCACTTTAAATCTCTCCATCCGAGCTGTCTTAGACAGCTGCGTGGAGAGCAAGCACAGGTCTGCTGTGCCTATCGGAGCATCGAGCCAGCCCGCTCCAACCAATCCTGGTGCTGCTCTCATGCTGCTGAATACGATCAGCAGCATGCGAGCAGTGTCTGGAGTTGTAGTGGGGACCTGGCTGAGGCTCTGAGAGTTGCGTTGGGACTTCAGACGAGTATAACACCCAAGGACGCATGGGTAAGTAACTGACAGACATTGTGAGAATCTCGCACTGCCTTCAGCCTCCAGTTCTGAGCTCCCCATCATGGCTCGCTAAAAATAAAACACTCAACGAGCCATGATTCAGAGCTTTGGCATTGAAACTAAAGGCATTAATCAAAGGGCCTGTTGGTGGGTTAAAACATCCACTCCGGTCCGGCGCCTCTCCACATCTATAGATCACCACCCGCCACTGCTCACTACCCTAAGAGTCAAGCGTGATAGGGGTTGAACTTGACCTGGCCAACTCCTCCAACTCCAAGGAACTTTTTAGTGTCATTCAAGAATTCACCAACCCACGCAGTGAAGCCACAGACATCACCCCATCCCAAGATCTCTGCGACAAGCTTGGAACGTATTTCCACCTCAAGTTCAAAAACCTCTCCGACAACTTCAACGACCATCCACCAGGCACCACTGACGGCCCCCCGCCCCCCAGAAACACCAGCCAGCCCACCATCTCCAACTGGACACCGATCACGGCCCAAGACACCCCCTCGACAATGAAAAGCATCCACTAGGGGCCACCCCCTACCCCTGCCCCCCTCACATCTACCACAGAGCCATGGCCGCCATCGCACCCGAACTACAACGCACCATCAACACTACCTTCAAGACAGGCACCTTCCCAGACGACTGGAAGCGCGCAGAAGTCAGACCTCTGCTCAAGAAGGCCACAGCTGACCCCGCCGACCTCAAGAACTATCAGCCCATCTCGCTATTCCCCTTCGCAGCCAAAGTTGCCGAGAAAACAGTCAACAGGAAACTGACATGATTCATTGAAGAGAACGCCGTCCTCTACCCGTCCCAATCCGGATTCCGAAGCAACCACAGCACAGAGACCGCCCTACTCGCCGCCAAAAACGACCTCCGCACCCTCCTGGACCAAGGCCATTCCGCAGCCTACATCCTACTTGACCTATCAGCGGCCTTCAACACCGTCTCCCAACGCACACTAGTCGCCAGACTACACGATGCAGGCATACAAGGAACAGCCCTGGACTGGATCTGATCATTCCTCACCGGAAGAAGCCAAAGGATCAGACTCCCACCCTTCCTCTCCGACCCCACGAAAATCACCCGTGGAGTCCCAAAGGGTTCATCCCTGAACCTCACCCTCTTCAACATCTACATGGCCCCCCTCGCAGCCATCGTCTTACAACACGCCTCAACATCGTATGCTACACCAAGGACACCCAGCCCATCCTCTCCCTCACCAAAGACCCCACCACTGCCAAACTCAACTTCCAGAAAGGAATGCAAGACGTCGCAGTCTGGATGACCAACAGCTTTCTGAAGCTCAACACCGAGAAGACAGAAGTCCTCGGTACCACCCCTTCTGCATGAGACAGCACCTGGTGGCCGACCGCCCTCGGAAGCCCACCTACCCCTCAGACCACGCCAAGAACCTTGGCATCGTACTCGACTCATCACTCACCATGAACTGACAGGTCAACGCCGTCACCTCCAGCTGCTTCAACATCCTCCACATCCTTCGCAAGACCTTCAAGTGGATCCCCCCTTAGTCAAGGAAGACAGTTACCCACGCACTCATCACCAGCAGACTCGACTATGGAAACGCACTCTACGCTGGCATCAACAAGTCCCTACCCCACAAACTCCAGACAATACAGAACACCGCCACCAGACTCGTTCTCTGCATCCCCCGACACGAACACATCAGTCAACACCTACGAAGTCTCCACTGGCTCCCCGTGGAGAAAAGAGTCACTTTCAAAATCCACACTCACGCCTACAAATGCCTACATAACAACGGACCCAAATACCTCAGCAACGGAATCAACTTCCACGTCCCGAAAAGAAACCTCTGATCTTCCAACCTCGCACTGGCCAAACCCCGCACATCCACAGAGCCAGAGCAGGAGGAAGATCCTTCTCTCACATTGCAGCCAAGACCTGTAACATGCTACCGGCAGACATCAGGCATGCCCCCTCCCTGAACACCTTCAGGAAGACCCTCAAGACGTGGCTCTTCGGCTAAACAGATCTGCGAAACCTCCCCCCCCACCCCACCCCACCCCCTACCGGCGCCTTGAGACCCTCACGGGTGAGTAACAACCTTACAATTCGCTGATTGATTGATTGACCAAGTCTGCAGAGCCTTAGTAGACCGGGCACCAAGACACCAGGGGGGAAACGACCTCCGCTCCAAGGATTGAGGCGGAGTAACCCTTGCCTGCTTTTGGCCCCTCAAATGGGGACTGACAATATACAACTTTCTTGCCTTACACCCTCTGGCTCTAACCAGACATTGAAATATCAACTATAAATATTTTGCCTTTATCTGACCATTGTTTTAATTTAGCTGTAAATAAAGGATATTCTGTATTCTACCTAAAGCACTTTTGGATCAGGTCAGCACTATATAAAAAAAACTCAAGGAAAACTAAGTAACTACTTATTTAGGTACAAGCAGAATTACTGAAATGTGGCGATACACCATTACTTTATGGAACAATTTTGACTGATGCCACCTGAAAAAGGCTGGTTGGTGGTAGCTTCACGCATAAATGCAGAAAACTGTAAACATAATCGTGTGACAAAGGATAATGCAGGAAACACTCTTCCCTCCTTACACAAGATGATCACCAACGATATATCATGAATTTCTAAAATTCTGTCAACATCTGACTTTATACATACGATGAGCTATGTTGGTGCGTCTATGCAGTTCCAAGCTACCAAGTGAAAGTTTCTAAGCGGGTGCACATTGCGCGTCATAGACGCAAATACCAAGAGCAACTAACGCCCATAATCAAGAGACAAAACGATTCCGTTCATATTGTGTGCTGTTTAAATTGTCAATGTCACTGTGATTACACACACAGACCTTATCAATGCTTAATTTGAGGTGGTTGTTTCTGGTGCTTGACAACGGCACTTAATTGTCGACACTGGTTCTTGTGATAGTCAGTAATTATTAATTCAATATACATTAAAAATGACTATTACCTGCCGTCCAAGTCAATCTGATAGCTGCGGGGGCCTGGAATAGTCACACTTCAGTGTGACGTTTAGTAGTTGTTTTGTGACGTTCTTGTTTCAAAGAAGGACAGCAGTCCCCATCCAATCCTGGACCTCAAGGTCTTGAGGTTCTCCCGGCACAAGGAAGAGTTCGAGATGCTGCCCGGTCCCTTTGATCAGGGTTCACTGATTTTCTTCACTCACGACACCCCCTCTTGGTCCACCAGCTTATATAATTCCCTTAACGTCACCTCCACCTCCTCTATCCCTCATGGGAAACAACTAAAGATTTCCCCCTCTGCGTATTTCAACGGCTCCCTCACCATCTCAATCTATAACAACGGTACTGTCATTATCCAAGGCAAAGACACCTGTCTCTCTCTCTTTGACCACCTCTTCCCCTCCCTACTCCCCTCCTCTGTGACTGGGTTATCCCCTGACTCTCCATCTAGCTCCACCCATTACTCCCTTTCTTCTCCCCTGACCCCCCTACACTATAATAGGCTGCATGCTCGGGAGGCACAGGTCGGCCCTCTTCCCTCCCCCTCCCTTGTGCCCTCCTTTCCCTTTCCTCCCACTTCACAGTATGCCCCCCCCTTCATTACGTCAGCCTTACCACTAGCTAATACGCTCCTCGTCCAATCTGCACTGTCCCGGTACTCCAATCTCATCTCCTCCCCCCTACTCCTACCTGCTACTCCCTTTTTTAGTCCACCCCTCCTCCAACCTCCTCCCCCAGCTAACTGTCCTTATGCTCCACTCATTCCTCCCTCTCTCCCTCTTCTCTACCCCCTCCTCCCCTCGCTTCTTACCCCGATTTCTCCACCCTCCAATTGCATCTCTCTCCTTCCCCCCACTCCGCCAGCAATGCTTTGCTACCCCATTACCCCCCTTGGTAACCTTTTCCATCTCCCTCCATCGGGCCCAGCAGAACCATTTCCTTTCTTCAACTTCCCCTTCTCCCAACCCCCCTCACTCTGCCCGATGCCCGTTCCCTCACAGCCACCGCTCCTAGCCAACAGGACCTCTCCAACCACCTCCCCTCTTTTCCTCCCAAACCACCTACACTCCAATTACACCTCACAGTCCTCCCCTCTCCCTCTCCTTCCACCCCACCACCTTGATCCGCACCCATCTCCCCCTAAATATGTCCTTAATTCCTTTCATTCGTGCAACGCCAACAAAGACAACTCTCCCTTCATCTCTGATACACCAACCCCCGCTCTCAACCTCCACCTTTCCCCATCTATGAACCCTATATCCCAACTCTCCTCCTGTCCCCCCTCCTCTCCCTGCCTTCCACCACCAATTTCACCCCCTCCTTTTGCCATCGAGACACCCAACCTTCCGTGCTCCGCCCTACTCTCTCTTGAAAATAAGCTAGGCTCTCTTATCACATCCATCTCCCAGCTTGTAGCTTCCATTTCACTTTTAAGCTCCAAGATTTCCACTTTCCCATTCACCTCAACCCCTTTGGAAAACTCTCACCTTCCCACGAGATGCACCTCGCCCCCTCACCCCATCATAGCCAAGCATAACCTGTTGTCTGCAAACATCGTTCACTCCCACAAGCCCTTGAACGCCACCCTTCTTCAACTTGCATCTCCGAGTAACCCAACTATCTACACTATTCCGACCATCTCTTCTGTCAGAACAGAGCATCCACCTGAACCTTCCCGTGCACCCCCGTATAGGTACAATATCCCTACCACCCTTCTTAGCCCAAGTGCCCCGTCACCAAAACAGTCTCGACAGAGCTGCGCTGTCTGCTCCACAACTGCAGATCTGCAATAAAACACAAACTCGAAATCTCTGATACCATCACCCTTCACAATATTGACATGTTCTTCGTAACAGAGACCTGGTTCAACGATACCTCTCACTCTATGTTTGATCTCCTATTACCCACAGACTATTCTATTTTTAGGAATGACAGACCTATCAAAGTTGGGGGAGGTGTTGCAGTCATCTTTAGAAACTCCCTTCAACTTAAGGCTTCTCCCATCAGCGCCTTCCGCACTTTTGAATGTCTATCTCTTGAGCTTCAACTACACCACCGCTCACCCCTCAGATTCCATGTCATTTACCACCCACCTGGCAGCGGCCCTTCGTGTATGGAGGAACTCACTGACTTCATCAGCGACCAATACTCGCAAAGTGACATTCAGACCTTCGTGGGTGACTTCAATCTCCACTGGGGCTCTCTGCAAGACTCTTCCGCGAACTTGCTGGCCACCTTCCTCTCTACAAACGATCTTATCCAACACTGCACCGAATCAACACACTCTAAGGGCTCAATCCTGGACCTTGTTACTTCTAAAGCAGGCATGCTTTCTATCGCTACCCCTATTCACGTAGACTGGTCTAACCACCTCCTCATCCCATTCTCTCTTCACCTAGCACACTCTATAACTCTTGGCCAACCTAAGAGGGCTACCTCCTGGTTCCGTGACACTAAAAATATTGACACCGTTTCCCTTTGTGAATCAGCTTTGCTGTCACTTCCAAGGCTAGACCCGAACCTAGATGTTGACGATCTCACCTCCCAATGCCTGTCAGTCCTTGCAGTCGAAATCAAGAATGTCGCTCCTCTCCAAAGCAAAAAGAAAAGGCCCATTCCCTCAGCACCTTGGTTCAACAAATCCCTCTATGAAGAAAGGAAGCACCTAAGACTCCTGGAGAAACAATGGAGGCAAGCGCCCTCCACTGATAATTTGGCCACGCTTCGTTCAGCAAGATCCAAGTACCACAAGCACATCTTCCTTGGGAAAGCATCACACTTCAGAACCCTCCTTGACTCAGCCAAAAATAGACCCAAAAAACTATTTGATCTCATCAAGAATACTAACTGCTCTCCCCCAACCTCCAAGTTGGAGGATTCTACAAGGAAAGCTGCGGATTTCGCTGTATTCTTTGACGAAAAAGTGAAATCAATTGTGGATCAGGTCGCTCATCCTACCCATCCAGAGGAGCGCAAATCACTAGCCATTTGGCAGAACTTCGACCCCATCTCTGAAGATGTCCTCCTCAAGTGCATACTCGAAACAAAGCCCTCCAACCATTCTCTTGACCCCATCCCTAGTGTCATTGCCATTGACTTCTATACCCATTCTCTTCCCTATTGGACCACTCTGGTCAACCACTCCCTCTGCCAAGGCTCCCTTCCTGTTCCCTTCAAAACTGGGCAGGTCACCCCTCTGCTTAAAAAACCGACTGCTGATGCGAATTATCTCAACAACTTCCGCCCCATCACTAACCTACCCTTTCTTGCGAAGATCACAGAAAGATGTGTTGCGAAACAACTCTCTCGTCATATCAAGGACAATGATCTTCTTGACAATTTTCAGTCTGGCTTCATCCAAAACTGCAGTACTGAAACAGCCCTGCTGCAAATGATTGATGACGCGCTGCGGATACTCGATTCGGGGGGGGTCTTGTCATCTAATTCTCCTTGACCTTTTTGCAGCCTTTGACACTGTCAATCACAAAACCCTCCTCAACACTCTTCAACAGAGAATGGGCATGGAGGGCACTGTGCTTAAATGGTTTGCTTCCTTCCTCTCTGATAGATCCCAAATGATCAAAATAGCAGACAGTCTTTCATCTCCTTTGGCGGTGGGTCAAGGTGTTCCTCAAGGCTCTATACTTGCACCCACATTGTTCAATCTCTATTTGGAACCACTGGGAAATCGCCTAAGTAAATCCGGGGGTCCACTACCATCTCTGCGCAGACGACACTCAAATCTACCTCAAGGTTGCCTCCACTCACGACCTCTCTGTCCTAAGCTCTACTCTGGACTGCATTCAGAACTGGAAGTCAACACATCAACTGATTCTGAATCCCTCCAAAACTGAATTCCTCCTCCTCTCCTCCTCACTTTCTCCTCCCCCGGTTCAATCATGGATGGACCAGATGAATCTACTGAACAATAAACCCATCATTGTCGACAGCGCAAAATCCCTTAGTGTCATACTTGGCACAAAACTCAATCTACTCTCCCACATAAATTCAATTGCAAAGTCTGCTCGATGCCAACTGCGCCTTCTTTGGGGGATTCGTCGCTTCTTCCCGGAGCAATGCCTTAAAACCCTGGTCCAATCGCTGGTCCTCCCCAGACTGGACTACTCCAATTCTCTTCTTACTGGCCTCCCCAAATCCCACCTGTACCCCCTTAAGTCTGTTCTCCATTCAGCAGCTCGTTTCATTTATGGGGCCAAAAGAAGCGACCACATCACACCCATGTTATCCACCCTCCGCTGGCTTCCCATCGAGTCAAGATCTATCTACAAGACTGCCTGCATTACCCACAAAGCCTTGCACTCTTCCTCTCCTCGCTACCTGGCGAATAAACGGAAACTCTCTGGAGGCTCTAGACCATCACGAAATGCGGAAAATCTACTGTTTGAACCTCCCACTTTCAAGAAGGAAATATCGATGGCCCAATCCTTTTCAGGCAACGCAGTGAGCATCTGGAACTCACTTCCGCCTCAGCTCCGGACCACCACCTCCTCCCAGGCCTTCAAAACTGACCTCAAAGTTCTCCTCCTTCAAAGACACTTCCAAAGTTAATTCATGCCCTCTCTATTATCTGAAGGAAGACCTTTTAGTATAGGAAATTTCTATTCTCCATGACGATGGAAGTGCCTTCCCAGTGTGTTCCTGTGGTTTGAGAGTCTGCCAGTTATTGCAGTATTACCCTTTTACCTGTGATAGGTACTCTTTTGCAACATGCACACGTCACTTTTCTCTTGTAACACACTGTTTACTACCTCTTACATTTTGTAAAATCCGTCTGATGAACTCTATCCACTCAGGATCCCCCACTGACCCTTGCCCTCACCACATCTTTAACAAAGCAGACTCCATTATAGCACCGCACCTCCGAGACGTCATCAACTGCTCCCTCAACTCCGCAACCTTCCCGGAAAGCTGGAAACATGCCGAACTCAGCGCCCTCCTTAAGAAACCAACAGCTGACCCCACCGAACTCAAAAACTACCGCCCTATCTCACTCCTTCCATTCCCTGCCAAAGTCATCGAGAAAGCGGTCAACAATCAGCTCGCCGCATTCCTCGAAACCAACAAATCCCTCGACTCCTCACAATCCGGCTTCCGAGCCAAGCACAGCACCGAAACCGCCCTCATCGCAGCAACAGACGACATTCGAACTCTACTGGACAATGGAGACACAGTCGCCCTCATCCTCCTCGACCTCTCCGCAGCCTTCGACACGGTCTGTCATAGCACCCTTTTACAACGCCTCAGAAACGTCGGAATCCAAGGAAAAGCACTGGAATGGATCACCTCGTTCCTCTCCGGAAGAACCCAGAGAGTCCGCCTTCCACCATTCAAGTCAGAGGCCACTGAAGTCATCTGCGGCGTACCACAAGGATCTTCACTCAGCCCCACCCTCTTCAACGTATACATGAGCCCCCTCGCGGTCATCGCACGCCAACACAACCTCAACATCATCTCCTACGCGGATGACACTCAACTGATCCTATCACTCACCAGAGACCCTAACACTGCCAAAACCAACCTGCATGAAGGAATGAAAGAAGTAGCCGAATGGATGAAGCTCAGCCGTCTGAAACTGAACTCAGACAAAACAGAAGTCCTCATCCTAGGCACCTCCCCCTCCGCCTGGGATGACTCTTGGTGGCCAGAGGCCCTTGGAAAAGCACCCATCCCGACGGACCACGCACGGAACCTGGGCGTCATCCTGGATTCCTCACTCTCGATGAACAGACAAGTCAACGCCGTTTCTTCATCTTGCTTCAACATTCTTCGCATGCTCAAAAAAACATTTCGCTGGATCCCCACCGAAACTAGAAAAACAGTCACCCATGCTCTGGTCACGAGCCGACTGGACTACGGAAACACCCTCTACGCCGGTATTTATTTATTTATTTATAATTACACTTGATTAAGCGCACAGCTACCCGGAGGTTTCCCGGCGCTAAAGTAGACACAAGGTATAGAAGGTGAAGGGAGCGATAGGTCAGCATCTTACATATCAAATAGCCAGGTCTTGATGCCCTTGCGGAAGGTCAAAAAACACCTTTCTGATCGTAAAGATAGCGGTAAGGAGTTCCACAGCGAGGGGGCTAGTAAGGAAAATGACCGACCTCCCATTTTTGCTCTTTTGATTCGTGGTACTTTCACTTTATTTTGGGTGGAGGACCTAAGTGCGCGAGATGGAACATAACGCTGCACTAAAACAGAAAGATAGTGGGGGGCTGTTCCAATCAAAATTTTGTGCATAAGACACAAGGCCTTGAATTTAGTCCTATTCTCAATACGCAGCCAATGCAGGTTACGCATGTGAGACGAGGTCGAAGTTCTAGCAGGAAGGTTACAAATAAGGCGAACAGCCATATTTTGTACCACCTGGTATTTCCTAATTACCTCCTTACTGGCACCCAAGAGTAAGATGTTCCCGTAGTCCAGGCGTGAGATGACAAGAGCCTGGACTACCGTCCTCAGGGTGTCAGCAGGCAGCATCCACGTGATTTTCCTCAGCCACCTGATGATGGTGGTACAGGTGGCGGAGACTTTCACGACGTGCTGCTTAAAGGACAGTTGGTTGTCGAGGAGGACCCCAAGATTACGAGCATTCGTAGTTGGGGTAGGAAGAGGACCCATCTCCGGAGGCCAATGCTGTGGGCCCCATAACGAGATATCTTGGCCAAACAGAAGCAGTTCCGTTTTGTCCCCGTTTAATTTTAATTTGTGGTCATGCATCCACGCAGATATTTGTCGGAGTCCATTTTGAAGAGAAGAGGAAGAGGAATTTTTGTTGGTGGAAAGTGAGTAGATGACTTGCGTGTCATCGGCGTAAGAGTAAATCGTGAGACCTGCCTGCTCAGCCAGAAAGGCCAGGGGTCTTACATATAAATTAAAAAAAAGGGGGCTAAGGATAGACCCTTGCGGGACACCGTGTTTAGAAGGGAGGATAGATGAAACAGAAGTGGGAGAAAACACTTGAAATGTGCGATCAGAAAGAAAATTAGCAATCCAGGCCAGGGCGGAGCCACCGACCCCCACAGATTACCACCGCAAAACTCCAGAAAAAACTCCAACGCATCCAGAACACTTCAGCCAGACTCATATTAGACATCCCGCGTAGAGAACACATCTCTGATCACCTGAAAGACCTCCACTGGCTCCCCGTCAATAAGAGGATTACTTTCCGGCTCCTAACCCACGCACACAAGGCGCTCTACGAAATCGGACCCGAATGCCTTAACACACGACTGTCCTTCTACACCCCCTCCCGCCAGCTACGATCCTCCAACCAAGCCCTTGCCACTGTACCTCGCATCAACAAGACCACCATGGGAGGTAGATCCTTCTCCTACCTGGCAGCTAAAACCTGGAACTCACTTCCCACTCACCTTCGCCTTAATCAGAACCACCTAGCATTCAGAAAGCAACTTAAAACGTGGATATTTGACAAATAATTCCCCACCCTTCTTCAAGCGCCTTGAGACCCTCTGGGTATGTAGCGCGCTATATAAATTTATTGACTTGACTTGACTTGACTTGTTTGCTTTCGATACTTGCACAAGTGCCCACCATTGCCTACGTAACGTTTGCTCTTGTGTTGAGTGTCCTCCATTTATTGCAGTATTATACCTCTACTTGTACTTTGTACGCTTTTGTAACCTGCACACGTCACTTTTTCCTCCTGTAATGGATCGTTTGCTACCTCGTGTATTTTGTTTGCTCACGATTGTCACTTTTGCCTCATGTAACTTAGCGTTTGCTTTTGTAATGTGTTCACCTGTAATGTTCTCGTGTATCAGTTCTGTTCCTATTGCAAAGTCCTATTCGGGTAAAGTCCGCGCTATATAAAAACGCATAAATAAATAAATAATCCTGGACCTCAAGGTCTTGAGCTTCTCCCGGCACATGGAAGAGTTCGAGATGCTGCCCGGTCCCTTTGATCATCAGGGTTCACTGATTCATACACACAGAACTTAATAACGGCATCTTGGATAACGGAGACTCCGACCCGTGAAGGGTGAGATGTAAGGGACCAACCAGGATTTGAACCTGTGCCGATCTTTGGCGTGGATGCGTCAGTAAACTGAGCCACGCGACTCAACTTCGAAAGCCCTATCTTCCCTTCGGAGTGCCCTGCGGCACCCCAGGATTACAAAAAACAACGGGTAAACAGATACAACGTGGATTTAGAAGGTGAGAGAGACGGAGAAATAAAACTAAAAGAGACAGAGAAGGGAGGGAGGGTGGAGGAAGGGAGGGAGGGTGCTATGGAAGTTAGAGGGAGGGAGCAACACGAGCTCAACGCTGAGAAATGAAACTTAAAACGAGTATTAAGGATCGGCGGGAGGAGAGAGGCCAGGGGGCAGGGAGTCACGCGCTCACAGCCCCGGCTGCAGCACCACACCTGAAACCGCGCCCCTTTGAGAGGATGGAGTCGAAGCCGCTCAGCGATGTCAGTGCAGTAATACTGGTTCCAGGTGGACAGCGGGCGTGGCTGCCGTCGGCTCAATGGACACAAAAGGGCGGACACCTCGCGCTCCACCACATATGACCCAAAGAAAATACCAAGAGGAGGAGCAGGGCGTGCGGCTTCCGAGGGGGGAGGGGGAGAGGGGTGAGGGGTACAGGTGCTTCTCATTGGGGGGCAGGGGGAGGGGTACAGGTGCTTCTCATTGCAGGGCCGGCGTTAACGCTGGTGGCGCCCCCCCCCCCCACAGACTCCCTCACTACTACTTTTTAACAGGGCCCCCTCAAGCCTCCATAACAACACTCTCGCAGATGTATTTAATTAGTTATATAGCACCACCTAAACGAGTGTAGGGTGTCAGAGCACTTTACATCACACATACATTACACAAATATTTACACAGAGACAATCAATCATATGTGTGTAAATCAGTGTATACGAAATGCTACATAAGCTAGAAGACTATAAGGTGAGTCACGTCATCCATACTGGTAGACTGTATAGTTTAAGAGTGCTTGGTCTGGAGGAACAAAGACTCAGAATTTAAAACATAACTAACCCTGGGCGTAGTTCGCAGAGCCGCACTCCGCGGAGCTACGCGAAGACGCACTTGCACTCCGTGACCTACGCGTAGCTCCGCGGACATGCGTAGTTGCTTGCTAGACCCGTTCGCGTGCCGTTTTTCGTCTTCGGGAGCGCGGTGCGCGTGTTCGGGGCGCTGCCTGCATGCTCGAGATAGCTAGCGCGCTAAGTTACCCAAGAGGCTTGTCCCGCCCGCTTGCGTTCCCTTATTTCCTGTTCCGGGTCACAAGTAACCTGTTCGCGTTGTGTTAGACATGTTCGGGAACTCATCTTCTCGTTCGCACTATAAAAATGCGTGATCGCGTCAAATATCGCGCGAACCTACCCAGGCGGTCGCGACGGGCCAAGGTAAGCCATTGCCGCGCACGCGATAATGTTATTCAGCGCGCGAGAACTACGCTACGCACTGGATCGCGGAGTAATCGACAGCTTCGCGTTCTCCGTAGAACGCGGAGTTGCCGAAACTCCGCAAGCTCCGCGAACGGAGCGTAGTTCTTCGCCCAGGGTTAAACATAACTCCATAGTGGGGGGTTACATTTAATAATAAGGATTTTTTTTTACGGAAAGGAACCCTTTTTGAAACATTACAATAAAGAAAGATGGAGGAAAACATCGTAATTCTCTAATCTATACCTTGCAGTTTGCATGCAGCTCTTTGATGACCGTTATGAGCTCACTATTCCATGTTAGGATTTTAACATCTACACTGCCAGTAATAAAAGGATCTCTCTGACAAAAGCACTAACCTATTTAAACTATATGCACTTTGTGATCTGCATGGTACACATTCTTTGCAGTAGGCACATTAACCCTTTGTGCTATCATAAAATGAGTTAAAACTTACACTAGACAAAACTCCTCCTCTCTCCAGGAAGAACATTAATCACCGGAGTTATCTTGACATTTTTATTGTATGAAAATTGCCAGAGCCCAACAATTGCGTAGCAGGTGCTTTTGAATCCATAAAATACTTCCAAACAGGCGCCCCCTGGAAGAGTCAGCACCCGGTGCAGTGGCACCGGTCGTACCGCCCTAGAGCCGGCCTCATTACACCAGCCCCCAGCACTCTATGGTTCAGCATCGCCAGTTCCCAGCTCACTGCCTGTATCACCCACAAAGCCTTGCACTCCTCCTCTCCTCGCTACCTGGCGAACAAGCTGAAACTCTCTGGAGGCTCTAGAAACTCTCTGGAGGCTCTAGACCTTCACGTAATGCGGAAAATCTACTGCTTGAACCTCCCACTTTCAAGAAGGAAAGATCAATGCGGAAAATCTACTGCTTGAACCTCCCACTTTCAAGAAGGAAAGATCAATGCGGAGAATCTACTGCTTGAACCTCCCACTTTCAAGAAGGAAAGATCGATGACCCAATCCTTTTCAGGCAACGCGGTGAGAATATGGAACTCACTTCCGCCTCAGCTCCGGACCACCACCTCCTCCCAGACCTTCAAAACTGACCTCAAAGTTCTCCTCCAAAGACACCTCCTAAAGTAATTCATGCCCTCTCTATTATCTGAAGGAAGACCTCCCATCACTGAAAACTATTCTCCATGACTATGGAAGTGCCTTCCTAGTGTGTTCTGGTAGTTTGAGTGTTTACCATTTATTGCAGTATTATCCTTGTACCTGTGTATGGTACCCTTTTGTAACTTGCACACGTCACTTTTCTCTTGTAACACACTGTTTGCTACCTCTCACATTTTGTTTGCTTTTGATACTTGCACAAGTGCCACCATTGCCTGCGTAACGTTTGTTCGTGTGCCTGAGTGTCTAGCATATATTGCAGTATTATACCTCTAATTGTACTTTGTTTCTCTTGTAACCTGCACACTTGTCACTTTTTCCTCCTGTATTGCACCGTTTGCTACCTCATGTATTTTGTTTGCTCACAATTGTCCCTTTTACCTCATGTAACTTATCGTCGGCTTTTGTAATTTTGGTTCATTTGTAATTTTCTTGTGCAGCGCTCTGACGCCTTCGGGTAAAGTCCGCGCTATATAAAAACGCATACATAAATAAAATAAATAAATAAACCCCTCTCGCCTCACTGCTCCCCCGGAGGCTGCCCTCTCCTGAAGCGAGCTGAGATCCAAGAAACGAAACTCACGATACTGTTCGGTTTCGGTTTCTATCTCGGACACGGTGTATTAAAGGGCGCAGAAGCCCGGCTGCAGCCAGTCCTGGAGAGGAGAGGCTGGATGCAGAGACTGACTGCAGGACAGCAGCGCACCCGGGTACCAGAAGCAGGTGAGGAAGACGCCCGAGGCGACCCGCAGACTCCACCACTCACTCAGCCTGTTTGCAGCCACTGACTGAATTAATTGCGTACACTCCAGGCAACGGCACCTTGTTTCTACCCAGCCAGGGTTTCAGAGGCATCAGCACCAGCCTCGCGCATGACTGACTCTGCCCCATCCCTACAAGCCTCTGGCTAAGATGAATCTTGTACATTCCTCGGCCTTTCAGAGCCATCAGTTCGATAAGTGACTGATTCCTCAACATCCCTGCTTGCAACGCAGCATCTCGCCGCTTCAGAGCATCTCATCCATCAACCCTCTTCCCTCGTCGTCTGCTCCTCACCCATCACTCCGGACACCTCCCTCCCCCCATCCCATCCAAATGCGTTCACTCGTCCCTCGCTCCCCTTCCTACACCTTATTAATTCATTATCAACCCTCACTCTTCAACTGCACTCCTCAGTGTCACTCTTTAGACCTCTCCTTTCATCCCTCCATCTCCGCGTCTCAATCTACATCGTTCAACTTCACTCCTCATCCCTCACTTCACTCCGAATTCTTGACTTCTCTCTCCTATCTTCACTACTCCGTCCCCACTAGTACCCGTTGACTCCTTATCCCTCCCTAATCACCCTTAACATCCATCCCTCACTCGTTGCCCCTCATCAGTTATTCCTTATCCCTCACTCCCGTGCCCTTTACTTCACCATTCTTAACCCCGCACTCCCTATACCTAAACGCTCACTCCTTATTCATCAAAACTCACTCCTCCTCCCTCATTCCTCACGTCTCATCCCCACTCTCCGTTCGCACTGCTCTCGCCTCGCACCCCCTCCTCATAATTCATCGTGTTCCTTATTATTCAACCCTCAACCCTCATCCCTCTCTTCCCAGTCCTTTCTCTTTCAAGCTCACTCATCGACCCTGCTCTCATTCATTTCTCCTTCCCCTCACCCCTCAATTTCTTACTCTATATTCCTCATCTCATATTCGCCATCCCTCAATCTTTATTCCCACTCCTTGTTTCTCTCTCTCCTCACTCCTCTTCGTACCTCACCTTCCACTGGTCACCCCTTCACCCTCACGTTTCACCTCTCATTGCTCACCCTCATGCTCCCCCGCTCCTCTATATTCTCTACGTCCCGTGCTCCTCGTGGCTCATACCTAAATCCTAAGGCCTCACCTCAGTCCTTAACGCCACCCCTCATTCCTCAGTCTTCATCTCCTAATGCTCATCCCTCACTATTCATCAATCATTCATCACTCGTCGCCCATCGCACTTTATCCCACAGTTCTCCTTGGCAAAGCCTTTCCTAAACATCTCCCCTCAATGTTTGCTCCTCCCCCTCCCTCCCTTTCACTTCCAGCGCGTTGAGGGGAGCTTGGCCAATCATAGCGGGGAGGGTGGGTGACCACCGGGTTGTTTCACAGTTCAGGGCACGAGACAACCCGGGGATGTACCATGCTGTAGGGGAGGTGAACTGAGCGGAACGCTTCCCTTGTGGGTCGGGTGTCGCACAGAGAGTGTCCTTCTCGTAGACCGTTGTTGAAGCGCAGAAGGTCACACCTGTACCGCACGTGCCCTCAGGGGAAGGGCCCAACCTAAGAGTAGTTGAGCACCGGGGACATTCTCAACTTCAGGACAGACCACCACAGCAGAGGGTGGTTTCACCTGTAAGACACGTAAGCTTAAGGAAAGATCCCACTGGGGGAAGAGGGAAAACGGGGGATTATGGCAGCTCCTGGCCCACAATCAAGTTGTAATTATAACCAGTTTCCCTCTGTTTTTTTCCAGCATCATCATGTCTCAGAGGCGACGGAAAAGGTGAGGAACAAACTACATACACTGCATGGGGTAGTGTGATGTGGGAGGTGAACAGAAGAATGCAGGAGACATAGATGAAAGGGAGGAGGTCGGGGAAGACTTTAGAGATAGAAGAAGCAGTGTGGGATGGAAGAGAACATAGGGCCAGAGCTAAAATGGAGAGAGTGAGGGATCCACGCAAGGGAGCTGAAGGCAGGGGCAAGAAAGGGGAGAAGGAGAGAGATGGCGATGAAAGGAAGAAGGGACACTATTATGAGATATGATGATAGTGAGAAAAAATGAAGGGTGCGTTAAAGGTCGGAGAAAGGCAATTTAAGGTCACAGAAAACCAAAGTATCCTCAGAGCATAGTAGCCCCCAGGAATATTTCTTTCCTCATCTTACACTTTTCATCAGTTTTTAACCAGTTCTTCAAGTGATGTTGGGGATTGTTCTTTCTTGGACTGCTAACGTCACATTTAGGGACTGCCGAGCAGTCCTACCCAGCAGCAGTCCTGAGGGAAGCCACTCTGGGAAAGACCTGGAGATAGAATATGGGACAGTACAATCAGATGGCAGTATGAGATAAACTACTGAAAGACCGCACCCAGATGAAATATAAGGACATGCATTTATAATCTGAAGGCAAGGGATAACATATGTTGGTCAAGGGGTTCGAAAGCTCTGATTGAAAAATGAAATGTAAAAAAATCTTTAAAAATAGGCACACAGTGTCCAGTGTTAATCAATGGAGCTAGCGAAGAACCTCTTAGAAATGTTGATGTCCTTAGAGAAGGCTCCTCGAGGTTAGAGGCGCTGTACCTTCTGACATGGCCGCTTTCTCAGCTTGAACCAGCTCTAGTGGGGTGAGCCAGGAAGTGAAGGTCATTGGCCGCCTTGGGGTTCAGGGACGGGTGGTTCTAGTTGTCTGGGACCTGTTGCTTGGGCAGTGGTGGTCCAGCTGTAAGTTACTGAACTTCTGGTTCAGCCTCTTTGTAGGTGAAGTGTCGCGCGGTCCTACTGATCGAAGCTAAGTGAGGCCTGCCCAGTTGATGAAAAAGGCGGATGTGGGTCAATACGTCATTTGGGTGTGTCAATATTGCTGGAAGACAACGAGCATATCACTTGAAGAATTTTCACTGGCATACTACTGGCAATTCGTGGCTATTTTAGGATGTAATCAGTGCCACTGCCTTTAAGACAGGTGTAACCATGCATGCACTTGCTCATTCATTCATTCAACCATTCTTACAGAAGCTCTTCCAGTCACTTATTCAACCACTCATCAATGCACTGCCCCTTACATTCATGCATTCACTCACCCATAATGATACATGTATTCAATCATTCAGTCCTTCATGAATCCGTTCATTCTCATCTATCGAGCTCTTGCCTCAGTCCCACGTTCACCAAGTAACCCACCCACACTACCACACACGCACAATCCTCAATTAATTAAGATGCACTTTCATGTATAAAACAGTGAGGCCTATGTACGTTACCAGTGCTTGTTTAGGAATGATAGCCAGGCATTGCTGGCATTCTTTCGAATCATATAATTGTGAACAAAATGGCATTGGGAGTTTGATGTTTTCGTGGCATCTTCTCTAAAAAACCAACACATGAAAATCATGTTGTTTCATTATTTTTTTGAAAAAAAATCTGTGCACATTTTTGTGCAACAATTCCTACATCAAAAAAGTTTGAATTTCTGAAAATGTTACTTTTTTTAAATTTTACAACTACACGATAATTTATGTAACGTGTTACCAGGTGCAGATCAAGGAATCAAGTTTAACTACTACTTTTGATCGCTCCTAGAAAATTCTGTGTTTGGTGCAACTATTAGATTACTATTCCAGACCAGCCACCTAAAATCACATCCCAAACTTATAGCACCTCCCATTTCCCACCTGCAGCCCTGCCAGGGCCCTCGATGCCCAGACCCTCTGTGTGCCCCTCTTCCTACCCCTCTCCACTGTAAACCCTGCCCGTCTCCCACTTCTTTTCACTACCTACTGTAAACCAGTGGTCGAAGTGGGGGAAAAAAAGTAGGGGAACTGTGGGTGGAGAATCAGGAGGCGGGAATAACCAAAGATTGAATCAGTGGGCGGAGTCAGGGGTGTGGCTAGAAATAGCAAAACATACCAATTTTTAGTACGTTTAGCATTTCACTGACCAGGTACAGCTTATAACGTTATTTAATTAAAACCATGGATAAACAAGTTTATTTGAGGTTTAATTCAGGAAAAAGCAAACACTCATAGGGAATACAGGTTTATGTAAAGCATGTGAAATATAAGCAGGAACAACTTGTTACCTTAATGCTTTTACTCTCATTGTTCAGAAATCCATGATTATTTTCTCTCTCAAACATTGAGGTCATGAATACAGGGCTCCTCCTGTACACATGTGTTAAGCAGGGCTCAGAAGAGAAAGGGACTCTTCAGGAGAATCGAGACTCATGAAACCCACAAAGGCTCCTACATATTCCTCTCAGCCAGCTAGCTGCTCAATCATAATATAGCAAAAAGAACAACTGGTGGACAGAATGCAGAACAATATCATACATTCACCCCGGTACAGAGATCTGGGCCTAAATCCATTGTTTTTTTTGCTCACCATGCCATTCCAGTTTGGACCCAGCCATTTGCAAATCAGTCTTGACCCTGCGCCCAATGGGAACAGTCCAGCCAGAACTGCCAAGCCAGGTCCTCCTTGGACTGGAAACAAGCATCCTAGGACCGGTTTCGGGCTTTCAGCCCTCATCAGCCAGGATAGCTTGATTCCAGTGGCATGGAGAGCACGGGACTTGTGTCTGAGAATACCTGTCCCACTCGGGTGACAAATGCAAAAAGAACAATTGATGGACAGAATGCAGAACAATGTCATACATTCATCCCAGTTCAGAGATCTGGGCTTAAATCCATCGTTTATTGCTCACCATGCCATTCCAGTTTGGACCCAGCCATATGCAAATCAGTCTAGATTCTGCGCCCAATGGGAACAGTCCAGCCCGAACTGCCAGGCCATAAGTATTCAAGTGTCCTTTCATTCGGGAAGTGAACACAAAGCAGTACCCACTGAACTATGCACATAACATATTGATCTTTGATATGCATGGTACATGTTCTTTGCAGCAGGCATATTACCCCTCTGCACTACCTTCGATGAGTAAAACAGCCATTAGACAAAACATGCTCCCATCTCTCTCCAGCAGGTACCTTGATCACCAAAGTTATCTTGGCACTTGTATTGTTGACCGAAACCTGCTGAATATACAAAGAACTTTGCAGTGTTTTTAAAACTCCTGCACTTGTACAAAACGGGTACCCCCAAACTAAACTGGCCCCCTACCCTTTAAGTCGCCCTAGGAGAAACTCATGCTCCTGCCCTTTCACTGCTCCTGTCCAGTCAGTACTCCTGCTCGATCAACACTCCTGCTTCATCAATCCCCCTGCCCCCTCCCTCCTCCTGGCCTGTCACTTCTCCTGCCCTGTTCACTGCTCCTGCCCTGTTCACTGCTCCTGCCCTGTTCACTGCTCCTGACCTGTTAACCGCTCCTGCCCTGTTAACCGCTCCTGCCCTGTTCACTGCTCCTGCCCTGTTCACTGCTCCTGCCCTGTTCACTGCTCCTGCCCTGTTCACTGCTCCTCCCCTACTCACTACTCCTGACCTGTTAACCGCTCCTGTCCTGTTAACCGCTCCTGCCCTGTTCACTGCTCCTGCCCTGTTCACTGCTCCTGCCCTGTTCACTGCTCCTGCCCTGTTAACCGCTCCTGCCCTGTTAACCGCTCCTGCCCTGTTCACCGCTCCTGCCCCGTTCACCGCTCCTGCCCCGTTCACCGCTCCTGCCCCGTTCACCGCTCCTGCCCCGTTCTGCGCTCCTGCCCCGTTCTGCGCTCCTGCCCCGTTCACCGCTCCTGCTCCGTTCACCGCTCCTGCCCCGTTCACCGCTCCTGCCCGGTCACTGCTCCTGCTCATGCCTAATCACTGCTTCTGCCCCATCACCTCTCCTGCCCCATCACCTCTCCTGCCCCGTAATCTCTCCTGCCCCGTCACGTCACCTGCCCGTCACTTCTCCTGCCTGTTCCGCCTCTCCTCTCCTGCCATGTCACTTCACCTGCCTGTCACGTCACCTGCTAGTCACGTCACTTCTCCTGCCCGGTCACTTCTCCTGCCTGGTCACTTCTACTGCCCGGTTGCCTCTCCTGCCCTGTTGCCTCTCCTTCCCCGTCACTTCTCCTGTCCAGTGTCACTTCTCCTGTCCCAGTCACTTCTCCTGTCCCAGTCACTTTTCCTGTCCCTGTCACTTCTCCTGTCCCTGCTGTCCCTGTCACTTCTCCTGTCCCGTCACTTCTCCTGTCCCGTCACTTCTCCTTCTCCTGTCCCGTCACTTCTCCTGTCCTGTCACTTCTCCTGTCCCGTCACTTCTCCTGTCCCGTCACTTCTCCTTCTCCTGTCCCGTCACTTCTCCTGTCCTGTCACTTCTCCTGTCCCGTCACTTTTCCTGCACCGTCACTTCTGCCCCGTTAACTGCTCCTGCCCCATTCACTGCTCCTGCCCCATTCACTGCTCCTGCCCCATTCACTGCTCCTGCCCGGTTCACTGCTCCTGCCCCATTCACTGCTCCTGCCCGGTTACTACTCCTGCTCATGCCTAATCACCTCTCCTGCACCATTACTTCTACTGCTTCATCACCTCTCCTGCCCCGTCACCTCTCCTGCCCCGTCACCTCTCCTGCCCCGTCACCTCTCCTGCCCCGTCACTTCTCCTGCCCCGTCACTTCTCCTGCCCCGTCACTTCTCCTGCCCGTCCACCTCTCCTGCCCAGTCACCTCTCCTTTCCTGTTGCCTCTCCGGACCCATCACTGCTCCTGACCCGTCACTTTTCCTGCCTCGTCACTTTTCCTGCCCAGTCACTTTTCCTGCCCCATCACCGCTCCAGCTAGTTCACTGCTCCTGTCCGGTCAGCACTCCTGCCCTATCACCGCTCCTGTCCCATCACTTCTCCTGCCCCATTCTCTGCTCTTATCTGTTCACTGCCCCTATCCGTTCACTGCTCCTGCCGGTTACCGCTCCTGCCTATGTCTAATCACCGCTCCTGCCCCTTCACTTCTCGTGCTCCATCACTTCTCCTTCTCCTGTCCTGTCACTTCTCCTGTCCTGTCACTTCTCCTGTCCCGTCACTTCTCCTGTCCCGTCACTTTTCATGCACCGTCACTTCTGCCCCGTTCACTGCTCCTGCCCCATTCACTGCTCCTGCCCGGTTCACTGCTTCTGCCCCGTTCACTGCTCCTGCCCGGTTACCACTCCTGCACATGCCTAATCACCGCTCCTGCCCCATTACTTCTACTGCTTCGTCACTTCTCCTGCCCCGTCACCTCTCCTGTCCCGTCACCTCCTCTCCTGCCCCCTCCCCTGCCCCGTCACCTCTCCTGCCTGTTACCTCTCCTGCCCCGTCACCTCTCCTGCCCCGTCACCTCTTCTGCCCAGTCACCTCTCCTGCCCCGTCACCTCTCCTGCCCCGTCACCTCTCCTGCCCCGTCACCTCTCCTGCCCCGTCACCTCTCCTGTCCCGTCACATCTCCTGTCCCGTCCCTTCTCCTGTCCCGTCCCTTCTCCTGCCCCGTCCCTTCTCCTGCCCTGTCCCTTCTCCTGCCCCGTTCCTTCTCCTGCCCCGTCCCTTCTCCTGCCCTGTCCCTTCTCCTGCCCGGTCACTTCTCCTGTGGCTCACTGGTTAGAGGCGGCAGACCCGGAAGCAGAGAACGGCCCGGGACCAGGGTTCAATTCCCGACGCGGCAGGGTCGTGGACCAGGGTCAGCGGACTCGACAATTCTCGCCTCGGCGCCTACTCTAACCAGGGATCACACTCGGCAACTCTGGGCATTAAGCTTGCCTCATCTCCACAACTGCCCCCCACAGACGCCGGGGATGCCTGGTTTCACCTTGGAGATACCCAGAAGGGACCATCTCACAGGGAAAGCCAGGACGGGTTCCGCAGCGGTCTCCAGCGCCGGGACGCTTACGGGCAGCTGTGCGCTTTACAAATCCAACACATTTACATTTACATTTACTTCTCCTGCCCAGTTACCTCTCCTGTCCAGTCACCTCTCCCTTCCTGTTGCCTCTCCTGCCCCGTAACTGCTCCTGCCTTGTCACTTTTCCTGCCTTGTCACATTTCCTACCCCCTCCCGTCACTTTTCCTGCCCCGTCACTTTTCCTGCCCCGTCACTTTTCCTGCCCTTTCACTGCTCCTGCCCGTTCACTGCTCCTGCCCGTTCACTGCTCCTGCCTGTTCACTGCTCCTGTCCGATCAGCACTCCTGCCCGATCACTGCTCCTGTCCCATTACTTCACCTGCCCCGTTCACTGCTCTTATCTGTTCACTGCCCCTATCCGTTCACTGCTCCTGCCGGTTACCACTCCTGCCTATGCCTAATCACCGCTCCTGCCCCTTCACTTCTCCTGCCCCATCACTTCTCCTGCCCCGTCACCTCTCCTTTCCTGTCACCTCTCCTGTCCCGTCACTGCTCCTGACACGTCAACTCTCCTGCCCCGTCACTTCTCCTGCCCCCCCTCCGTCACCTCTCCTGCCCTAGTACCTCTCCTTTCCTGTCGCTCCTGTCGCCTCTTCTGTCCCGTCACTGCTCCTGCCCAATTCACTCTGTGTACAACATTAACAAATTAGACAAGGTGTCAAGTTCCTCACGTACTCTGTCTGGAGAAAGCTCCTCTGTAATCACCAACTCCGATCTCACTGGCACTTGATATGCTAAAGGCAGAGGGGGGCGCATTGTCATTTGAAAGGGGCTAATCAGCCTCAATCGTAATGACAATCGGCCTGCCCTCCGTCTGTGCGAGCTCAGGGGAGGCAGGAGCTGCTGCAGCCTCTGGAGTTCAAGAGAAGTGCGAGCCGCCCCTGGAATCTAATGAAAAAAGTTATAGTTTTTAAGCCAGACTATTGCCGTCCCGGGATGCTTTTTTGAAAGTAAGAAGTAGGGGAACGGACTGAAATCATTTTTAGAAGTAGGGGCACGCCGTGCCCTTCCGTTCCCGTCCGCTTCTACCACTGCTGTAAACCCCTATTGTGTTACTTGTGCCACACTCATGGCGTCTTCTAAGTCACATACATGCATGTAGGAGGGGGGAGTTTGCGGCTTTTTACATTTTTGTATTCTCACCGGGAAATCATGGTAGAAACTCAAGGGAGAGCTCCAATAGTGAGACTTAGAAGAAATACTATAACACAATGGCAGGTTCTTGACACAAAGTATGTCTTTTCTCATTCCCAGGACCCGGTTCTGTCAGAAGGCGCCTCCGTTCCTGACGTACCTGAAGAACATTCTCCGGAAATACCCTGACGGAGGGCAGATTTTAAAGGTAGCTGCTATTTTATTCCTAAATTTGTTCAGTAATAAATAGACGGAGGTAATTGTTTATTTGAGGCACTCACTGGTCTACAGAACCATTTGAGGGGTCTCTTGTGATTTTATAACCCAAGGAAGAGAAACTCAAGAGTTGTCTTTTTATGATGCTTCGTTTACATTTGTATCACTGTATATATCTGTAAGTGCCCAGTAGGTAGCAACAGGCAAGCGCTGCAATCATATTTCTAAGCACATGAATTACTGTGGTGACTATTGTTAATCTAGGCCTACAGATTTGGGACAGGTCCTCTCCTAGTCAGGAGTCTGAAGCGCACATGAAACTGGGGAACGAGGTTCGAGTCCGGCGTACGCTCAACATCCTGTGGTTCTGGGCATATCATTTGATCTCTGTGTCTAAAAAATTCAAGCATTGGCAAAGCCAATAACTCTCACATATATGAGAGCTGTTGGCTTTCACAATGTGATTTTGCCATGTTAAACACCAGTGTTGATGCTGTTCAGCATGGCTAATAGTTAGATTGGAGTGGGGTAGATTGGGGTACATTGAGGTAGATTGGGGTAGAGTGGAGTGAGGTATATTGGGTAGAGTGGCATGGGTTAGATTTGGGTAGTGTGGTAGACTGGAGTAGGTAGATTGGAGTGGGGAAGATTGGAGTGGAGTTAAGTGGAACAGAGTGGTGTGAGGGAGATTGGGGTAAATTGGGATGGAGTGGAGTACACTGGGGTATATTGTAGTCGAGTGGGGTAGATTAGGGTAGATTGGAGTGGAGTGGGGTAGGGTAGATTGGAAAGATTGGAGTGAAGTGGGATAGATTGGACTTGAGTGGGTTAGATTGGAGTGCAGTAGATTGAAGCGAGGTAGAGTAAGGTACATTGGAGTGGAGTGGGGTAGATTGGAGTTGATTGGGGTAGATTGGGGTAGAGTGGAATAGGTAGATTAAAGTGGGATAGATTGGTGTGTGGTAGATTGGAGTGGGGTAGACTGGGGTAAATTGGAGTGGGGTAGATTGAAGTGGAATGGGGTATATATGGGTAGATTAGAGAGGGGTAGGGTGGATTGGAGTGAGGTAGAGTGAAGTGGGGTGGATTGGGGTTGAATGGGGTAGATTGGAGTGGATTAGGGTAGATTGGAGTGGAGTGGAATTGAGAGGGTAGATGGGGTAAATTTGGGTATACGGAAGAGGGGTAGGTGGGGTAGGCTGGAGTGGAGTAGATTAGGGTAGGGTGGAGTGGTGTGGGGTAGATTGGAGTGGATTGAGCTAGATTGGAGTGGAGTGGGGAAGATTGGGGAAAGTGGAGTCAGTGGGTGGGATGGGGTGGAGTGGGGCAGATTAAAGAGGAGTGGGGTAGGTAGGAGTGAAATGGAGTGGGGTATATGGAGTAGAGTGCAGTAGATTGGAGTGGAGTAAGGTATATTTTAGTGGGGTAGGTTGGAGTGGAGTGGGGTAGAGTACTGTGGAGTGGGGTGGATTGGAGAGGAGTGGGGTAGGTTGGAGTGAAGTGGAATGTGGTAGATATGAGTGGAGTGGGGTAGATTTGAGTGGAGTGTGTCAGATTGGTGGTAGAGTGATGTAGAATGGAGTGGAGTGTGTATATGGGATTGGAGTGGGGCAGAGAGGAGCGGGATAGATTGAAGTGGAGGTGGGTAGATTGTGGTAGTATGGAGTAGGGTAGATTGTGGTGGAGTGGGGTAGATGGTGTGGAGAGGGGTAGATTGGAGTGGAATGGGGTAAATTGGGGTATATTGGACTGGGCTAGACTTCAGTGGCATGGAGGAGTAGGGTAGAGTGGAGTGGGGTAAATTGGAGTAGAGATGGGTAATTTGGAGCTAGTGGGTTAAATTGGAGTGGGGTAGATTGGGTTAGATTTGAGTGAAGTGGGGTGGATTGTGGTGAAGTGTGGAGTGGGGTGGATTGTGGTGGAATGGAGTGGGCTAGATTGAAGTGGAATGGGGTAGACTGGAGAAGGGTGGAGTGGAGTGGGGTTCATTGGGGTAGAGGGGTAGAGTGGAGTGGGGTTCATTGGGGTAGAGGGGTAGAGTGGAGTGGGGTAGATTGGATAGAAGGGGGTAGATTATGGTGGAGTGTGGTAGACTGGGGTAGATTGGATGGAAGTGGGGTAGGTTAGGGTTGATGAGAGTGGGGTAGACAGGGGTTGAGTGGGCTAGAGTGGAGTGGTGTAGACTGGAGTGGAGTGTGTAGATTAGAGTGAGGTTGAGTAGGGTAGATTAACGTGGAGTGGGGTAGATTGGGTGGAGCTGAGTGGGATAGCTTGGAGTGGAGTAGGTTGAGGTAGAATGGAGTGGGATAGATAGGAGTGGGGTAAAGAGAGGTAAAGTGGATTGGGGTAGGGTAGATTGGATTGGGGTAGATTGGGTTTGAATGGGGTAGTTTGGAGTGAGGTGGGGTAGACTGGGGTATTTTGAAGTGAAGTGGGGTAAACTGGAGGGGAGTGGGGTAGACTGGAGGGGGGTTGGGGTAGACTAGAGCGGATAGACTGAGGTGGGGTAGTTTGCAGTGGGGTAAATTGGGGTGGAGTGTGGTGCGGTAGATTAGAATGGCATGGATTGGAGTAGATTGGAGTGGGTAGATTAAAATAAAGTGGGGTAGATTGGATTGGCGTGTGGTGGAGTAGCTCAGCTGTCAGTGGAGAGTGATAGATTAGAGTGAGTGGAGAGTGCAGTGGAGTGGGGTGGGGTAGATTGGAGTTGGACTGGATAGATTAGATCGGAGGGGGGAGACTGGAGTGGGGTAAATTGGAGTGAGGTAGACTGGACTGTGGTAGATTGGAGTAGGGTAGATTGGAGTAGGGTAGACTAGAGTGAAGTAGGGTAGATTGGATTGGAGTGGAGTGGAGTAGGTTAGAGTGAAGTGGAATGAGGTAGATTAGAGTGAAGTGGGGTCGATTGGACTGGAGTGGGGTAGATTAGGGTGTTGTGGGGTGGTGGGGCTACTGGTAGGGTGAGGTTGACTGGGGTAGATTGGGGTGGAGTGGAGTGGGGGTAGATTGGCCTACATTGGAGTGGGCTATATTGGAGCGAAGTAGTGTAGACGGCAGTCGAGTGTGTAGAGTGGAGTGGGGTAGACTGGAGTTGATTGGGGTGGAAGTGGGTAGATTGTGGTAGAATGGGGTGCGGTAGACTGGAGTAGAGTGGGCTAGATTGAGGGAGACTGGAGTGGGAGAGAGAGAGAGAGAGTGGATTGGAGTGGGATGGGGCAGATTTTTTGCGGGTAGATTAGGGTTGAGTGGGGTAGATTGGAGTGGAGTGGGTTACATTGGGGTCGAGTAGAGTAGATTGGAGTGAAGTGGGGTAGATTAGAGTGATCATATAATTGTGAACAAAATGGCATTGGGAGTTTGATGTTTTCGTGGCACCTTCTCTAGGGTAGAAACACCAACACATGAAAATCATTTTGTTTCATTATTTTTTTGGATAAAATCTGTGCACATTTTTGTGCAAAAATTCCTACATCAAAAAAGTTTACCTTTCTGAAAATGTTACTTTTTAAAAATTTCCAACTACACAATCATTTATGAAACGTGTTATCAGGTGCAGATCAAGGAATCTGGTTTAACTACTACTGTTGGAGTGGGGTGTGCAGTTTCGAGTTCAGTAGAGTGGAGAGGAGTGGGGTCGATTGAGGTTGACGTGAGTGGGATAGATTGGAGTGGGGTAGAGAGAGGTAGCGTAAATTGGAGTGGGATGGGGCAGATTGGATTGGCATGGGGTACATTGGGGTTGAGTGGGGTAGAATGGAGTGGAGTAAGTTATATTGGGGTTAAGTGGGTCACATTGGAGTAGAATGGTATGAGGCTGATTGGAGTGGGGTGGATTGCAGTGGAGTGAAGCGGGATCGATTGGGGCTAGATTGGAGAGGAGTGGAGTTAATTGGAGTGAAGTGGGGTAGATTGGAGTGGAGTGAAGTGGGATAGATTGGGGTAGAGTGAAGTGGAGCAGAGTAGAGTGGTTAAAGTGGAGTGGAGTGGGGTAGTTTGGAGGGCAGTGGGGTAAATTGGGAGTGGAGTAGAGTGGGGTGGGGTAGATTAGAGTGAGAAGATTAGAATGGGATAGAGTGCAGTGGGGTAGATTGGAGTGGAGTAGGGTAGATTGGGTTGGGTTGGAGTGGAGTGGAGTAGAGTCGGGTAGATTGGGCTATAGTGGAGAGGGGTAGAGTGGAGTGGGGTATATTGGAGTTGGGTAGACGTGAGTGGGGTATATTGGAGTGGAGGCTGGTAGATTGGAGTGGGGTAGATTGAAGTTGAGTAGGGTAGATTGGCTTGGAGTGGAGTAGAGTCAGGTAGATTGGGATATAGTGGAGTGGGGTAGATTGGAGTAGAGTGGAGTGGGGTCGATTGGAGTGGAGTGGGGTATATTGGAGTTGGGTAGACTGGAGTGGGGTAGCCTGGAATTGATTGGGGTAGATTGAAGTGCAGTTGTTGGGGCTGAGGCAGGTAGGCTGGTGTGGAGTAGGTTGGATTGTAGTAGAGGGTGCAGATTGGGGTAGATTGGATTGGGGTATATTAGGGGTGAAGTGGGGTGGACCGTGGTAGTTTATAGTGGCATGGATAGGGGCAGATTGGAGTGGGGTACAGTGGTGTAGATTGGAGTGGGGTAGATCGGAACAGATTGGAATGGAGTAAATTGGAGTAGAGTGGTGTAGTGTGGTGTAGATTGAGTGGTGTGGGATGGAGTGGGGTAGAGTGGAGTGGAGATGATTTGAGTGGATTGGGGTAGAGTGGCATGGGGTATCTTGGAGTGGAGTGGTGTAGATTGGAGTAGAGTAGGATAAGTAGGGGTAGATTGAAGTGGAGTGGGGTAAGTGATGTAGAGTGGATAGGCATAGAGTAGAGAGGGGTTGCTGGAGGAGCATAAAGTGGAAGGACGTGTGATGGAGTGGCGTGGTGTGAAATAGCATGTTGTGTAGTGGTGTGTCTTAGAGTGGGAAGGTGTGGCGTGGAGTGGCATAGAGTGGATTGATGTGGAGTGTCAGAGTGGAGTGGAGTGGAGTGGCGTGTGTGTAGTGGTGTATCATAGAATGGTGTGGCGTGGCATAGACTGGAGGAGTATAGAGTGGAGTAGCATGTTGTAGCGTGGAGTAGTGTAGAATGGATTGGCGTAGTGTAGCATATGCATGGTTTGGTGGCACACTGCCATTACAGACAACACATTTTCAATTGAAATGATCATTACATTTGCACAGACATACAGTTTTACTGCACACTAATGATAATGTGTGGAAATGTGATCACCTAGTGCTTAGATGTGTGTTTATCATATTTAAATATTTATTCAAAGCACACTTCAGAAATTAAAAGAAACTGTGCTTCATTTGTACTTTCCTAATTCTGAAATATCTGCACAGTTCATTTACAGACATTTAAATTTTGTTGTGTGCTAAAAAAAAGCATTTCCTTTGATAGCAAGATTGTCTCATAAATTCTCTTACTTTGAAGTTAAAGAAAGAAAAGTAAACACTAAGCTCTTTTAAAAGGCAGAGCCTGACATTTTATCTCTGTCATTAAATACACTGCAAATTTAACAAGATAAGAACAATATTTAAATGCCAGTTTAAAGAAAGTAAGCATTCATGGAAGTATGCATTCTCCCGCCAGCCCAGAGCCCCAATGACTGCCTCCCTGTTGCAGGGTCAGCCAGTTTCCGCCAAAAGAAATCCCCGGCTGTGCTCCAAGGAAGGGACAAACTCAAGCTGGACTGCATAAAACAAATAAAGTCAGCAAATAGAAAGCAAGCAACTGTAAGCTACAAACCATAAAGCCAATGATAAATAATGGGCGGACCAGGCATTCTCCGTGAAGCTTTCAGAATGCCCACAAGAAGTCACTAACCCCTCAATGGTCCGCCTCGTCTCAGTCAGCACAGCATTAGGAGGCCCACCCACCCCAGGTCCAATACCATGCTTAAAGACCTACTTCTATGTCCATGACCTACATGGACTTAAGGATCCTCCCTCCACATCCCGTCTCAAATCTAACAGTGTTTGTGGCCGTATTTGGAATTACCCCCACTCAGAATGTGGCCTTTATACTTTGTATTTAAATATTGGCTTCTCATGGGCTATTAGTATTGCACAGGGTGGGGGAGGTTGCAGATGCAGAAAGGATTTTACTGAATAGGTATTAGTGCACTGTGCTGCTGTCAAAATTTATTTCCTTTCAAACTGGCACAGCTACACTCTGCTGAGTTCACTATATAGCAAAACGTGTATTAGTTGTTTCACTGAAGCAAAATGTGAATAAGTGCATTTATGCATGAACTATTACAATGTCAGCAAAGACTTGAATTGAAATGCAATGTGGAGCACTGTATTACCACATAAGTAACTACGAAGATCGTAATTTATTGATACTTGAAAATAGTCAAGTACTTGATGCTATGAGAGTACAAACATTATGGGCTCGTTACGACAGTGGGCGGACAAAGTCCACCCACCACCGTAACGGTAAACGGGACCGACCGCCAGAGGTGCGGCGGTCCTGCCATGCCTATCGGGATGCGACTGCCAACCTGGCGGTCGCATCCCGCATATTTTACATTGCGGTGGGCGGTGCTGCAAGCAGCACCCGCCACAATGCAAAAGATGCATGATGTTCATTGGCATGCACAACGTGACAGGCACCTCGCGGTGCATGCCACCTTGTGTATGCCAATGTAGGGGGTACCATAGGTACCCCCCATGTGCACCCCTCAATCCCTCAACACCCACGGGGGCCGCAACGGGTCCCCACAGCCAAAGCCCGCATGCCTTTCTATGGCGGCATTGCTGCTATGGAAACGGCACAATTCCGCACTTATCTTAATATGGCTGGTGGTGCCTGCTAGGCACCACCACCATATTAAGGCCCAGGACCACACGACAGGCAATCGTAACGATTGCCTGCCTGCGGTAATGCGGCGGACAGTCTTTCCGTCGGCCGCTGTACCCTTGTTATTGTAATATGGCGAGGGGTAAATGGAGTGCGGGTGGGGAAAGATGTCGGGCGGATCGCCACCGCCAGTCGGGTGGTGGCGATCTGCCCGAAATTATAATGGCCCCTATGTGTTCAATCAGTGTGGCTAATGTGAAGACATAACAAAGCATTGGCAAAGCCAACAGATCACGCTTACGAGAGGTGTATTGGCTTTGTCAATGTTTTCTAGCCAGGTGGTCCAGCAGCACGGCTGTTCTGCAGCTTGCCTGAAAGTGAAAAAATAAAGTGCTATGACACAGCAGGGGTGGCTCCTCCACTAAGTTGGAGGAGCAATGCCCCACTGCTCTCCAAGCAGGAAAAATTAAATTATTTTAACATAGTTATTATCATTTTATTTTTAGCAGGTTGGGGGCTGGGTTAGGGCGGGCCGTAGACACAGGGGGAGGAGTGGTTTGCATACTCCAAGTGCACATGACTGCTTGGCCGGCCGAAAAGTCATGCGCACTTTGCATGCTCCTCAACAGGCTCCATTACACAGCCTGATGGGGAACATGCCCAGGTCCCCAGTCTCCATCTGTGCACCGATCCACAGCACTCAGACCAATCACAACGCTGTATTGAAGCGTTGTGATTGCTATGGGGAGCGTGGGTGCTTCGTGGTTTGGAACTGCCGGAGAAGCGTAGGAGAGACGCAGCCTGCGGAAGAGGTAAGTGTTTTTTAAAATTGTATTTTCTCAGCCCTCCACCTGTCCACCCTCATTCCCCACCAGCCGCTACTGTGAGACGGCCTGTGCTGGTTGTGTCATAGTGTTTTCTTTTATTGCTGATGGGGTAGAAGGCAACGAGGAGAGAGGGAGGGCATTTGGGGAGGCAAGAAATACAAGGAAGGGTTTGGGAAAAAAGCATCGTTATGCGGCCACCATCGGCCAGGTCTTAGTGCTTTACTTATTGGGGTGGGAGGCAATATTGAGGGTAAGATTAAAGGGTAGGGGATATTACCCCTTATACTTAACCTGCTACCCTTACCAATAACCTCTTACCCTTAACCCAATCTTAGTCTTTACTCCCTTTTCCATACCATAACTACTTACCCCTTTGTCTCTTTACCCATGGGCCTGCCTCCATTTTAACCACTTATCCATATGTTCTTATCCTTTTACTCTTTACTCTTAAATCCTTACCTGTAACCTATTGCCCATACCCACTACACATACCCCTTGACACCTTGCTCTAAACCCATTACACTTAACCACTTACATATACCCCTTACAATTTATCTTACCGCCATACAATTAAACCCTTACTTTATCACTGGTATGTTTCAACTCTTACCCCTAGCTCCTTGTTGCCTTTCCCTTGGCCCTTACTCTTAATCACTCACTGCCTGTACCCCTTATCCTTATATCCTTATCCTGTTAACCTTAATTCCTTTCCCTTAACACTTCCCTACTATTCTTAACCCCTTAGACTAACCATTAACCCCTTCCCCATTACCCTATTTTATTCTTAAACACCACCCCATAGCGTCTTACCCCGCAACTCTGTCCTATAAATATTATCCATATAATATTGTTACTAAAACTTGGACTTTAAGACCTTTCATTTAATCGTGGTATCCATTGGGAGCCTCTAACTCACTTATGAAGATTAAGGCTGTCCTATTCTGAAGTCTTCGGAGTATGGAAGTGAATTCCTGGAGACCAGAATAGAGGATTTTACAATAATCGAAGCATTCCAGGAAGAGGGCTTTAATCTGCTTGATTCTGTGGTCCTGTGAAGGAGAGGGAGGACTTTCCAGACATTGGGGATTTGGAGAGCAAAGGAGAGTTTGGCATCAACAGTGCTACCATGTTCTTAACGTTTGGTGGAGTGGATGAGTGGGTTTGGGGTCTTCTGACTAGTCAAACGCAGTTATATGGTCACAATTATCCAATCACTAGACTATTCATCACTTTTCTTGCTTAGGAAGAACTGCTTTTTCCAGTGGAACCCGCGGTCTAGGCACAAGCTAATGCTTATCAGAGTGTCAGTGATTGGGTTCACTTGGCATTTGTACTCGCAAGAATGGTTTTGTGTGGAACTATCGTGCATTTGGAAAGTCACAATGTATTTACTGAGGAAATATGCCAATTGGAGACCATAGATATTGAAAAGAAGTCACAAGGAGAAATGGAGTATGATTCTTGGGAAACACCACAGATCAATGAGCGTGTAGAAGATTAGATTCTTGATTTAGGTCTACGGCGAGTAAGCAAGGATTGGATCTATTGCAGTGCAGGTTCTGAAATGCCAGTCCCAGCCCTCCCAGCAAAAAGTTTCAGGAGGCTAGGAGCACTTCCAGGGAGACACAAAGCATTGATTATATCCGTTAGGTAAATGTTAATGATAAGTTTTATGTGATGACTCCGAGGTTATATGTGTGGGTTTCAGAATACCCTTTCAAAGGCCAGCAGGTTTCTGTCATTAGTTAAGTTACTGTAAATGTTATTGATAAGTTTTATGTGATGACTCCGATGGGTGGTAGCTTCACTTTTGTGACCACCTTGAATTTCTGAAAACAGATTTGCTGAGAGTTTAGATTGGAACACGTTTAGCCATGATTCTTAATTAGTGGTTTTAAAAGGAGATTGGGGGGGCATGGTCAGCAGCCAAAGAAGATGGTCTCACACTAATGTGGCTTTGGCTCCTTACTCCTCTTCCCCCTTAATTCCGGCACTTATCCATCGTCTTCATCACAAATAAATAAGCCTGGGCTGAGACAAAGTGGTGCAGTATTGAATCCGCCGAAAAAGAACCACCCGACGAGTCAAACGGAGTCCCCGGTGACTTGACACCCGTGTGTGTGACTGGAACCCAGGCACGTGCTGAAGTGACAGATGGGACAGGCGCGCCTTTTACCGTATCTCTGCCGTAGAAGTTTCCTGACACCGACAACAGAGCAACGTAATGCTCTCTGTCGGTTACGGACGTTCAGCGACACCATCAGATGGCGAGAGCAGAGGAGCAAGGAAAGTGCGGAAAGCGAACCAGGGCCTAAGTGAGATTGAGCCCGGAGTGGCCAGGGAGGAAAAAGTGATGGGGGAACCTAGCAACCAGCAGTGGACGAGTGTGGCCTGCATCTGAATCTACTGGTGGTGGTGGAATGTATTCAAGGATGAGCACCATGACGGAAGAGAGCAGGGCGCAGTGCGCTTTTGGACAGCCGGTGAGTTGGCAGCCTGACCTATTCCATACTGTGCCTTTCGATTAGTCAAAAAAAAGAAAAACCTGAGCATACTCACAAGAAACAGAAGGCAGTGGCATAGATTCCACACTCAACTGCAGTACCTGTAAACACAAAGGCACCAGGGCACCGGTCATAAATACAGCAGTGTGATAGTCTAGTAGGGGAAAACCGACAGGCCGCGTGGGACTTTCTCCCTTGACAGGCAGCGGTGATTACCAAAAGGCTCAATGTCAAAGCAGAGGCTCTGAACCGGCTAGGGCACCAGTGTGATGTCACGCGGCAAAGGAGGACGTGGCTCACATCAACCAAAATGAGACAAATTTTCATGGCAAAAGGACCAAGATGGGGCAAGTAATCAACATGATCCATTGCAAGAGACACAGGAGACATCGACGGAACAGGGCACCCCCACCCTGCAGGACATACTGGTGGACATCACAAGCATGCGCTTCTCCCTCAAAACACGTATAGACTCGGTATCCACTGAAATCTCTATGATACATGCAGACCTGAGAAAAATAGACACCAGTGTAAAAGAAGTGGAAGACGTAGCGCAAGGCCTGGTCATGGATACAAAGGCATTGGGAAAACAAGTCAATGAACTACAAGCCATCAGCAATATCTTGGTAGAGCAACTGGATGATTATGAGGGTACGTCCAGAGGTAACAACGTTAGATTTCTGGGGGTGTCCGAGAGAGCGGAGGGGCCAGCTACAGTCCTCTTCGTGGAAGAACTAACCACCAAATACCTGCAGCCTCTGAATCTCTCCAACTACTTCTCTATTGAAAGGGCGTACCATGTGCCGGGAGGTAGACTTAAGCCGGGCATGCCCCCTATGCCAATACTGGCTCAGGTGTTCAACTATAGAGACCGGGATGTTATCCTACTAACTGCACGCAGCACGCCCCCACTCATGTATGAAAACAGCACCATAACCTTCTTTCCCGATTTCACTCTGAAGGTGCAGAAACAGAGACGCAGTTTTTTGGAAGTCAAAAAAGCCCTCAGGGAAAAGGATCTGAAATACGCTATGCTGTTTCCTACTAAGCTGAGGGTAGAAACGTAGGGTAAAACTTGTTTTTTTATTGAGCCGGATGCAGTTTGGGAGTGGCTGGAGGGATGGCTAAGAGTAGGTGATCTGGACAACCCAAATAGGCGCAGGTGGTGGATGGTGAAGTCATAGAAACAAACTGATCCCTGTCTGGAAGCGACCACCAAATACTTGCTCCAAAGCAAATAATACACCATACTGCAAATCTTGCAATTGAGTAACTGAGGAAAGACAATACTCTGTGTGTACCGGACACACCTGGAGCATTCGAGAAGACCAGCGGAAAATGGCGCGAAATGAACATTGTCACATGTTGATAAGCAACGAATGGAGGGTTGGGTCTTTTATGACACACCATCAATAAAATAATGGCTGAGTATATCAAACGTTGAACCTATACTAATAGATTGTATCATGCCTAGTCATTGCGGAGGGGGGAAGAGGGTGTGAACAGGTCCACAACTCCTTCAATACTTTGAAGGGAAGGCAACGGGCACTCTGCAGTGTTGGGGAGGCGGGCAGCTCAAGAACCGTCATGCAGGGAGGGAGGTACTATCAAGTTGGGGGGGTTTAAAAGTAGATTATGCAGTATTATTCAGGGGAAACAGCAGGCAGTTCCTTTTCCTATAGACACAAAAACTCCCTGTTCAATAACACACTCCTCACACCAAATAAAACAACACGAGTACACCTGCACAAAAGCCGACTACAACAGATGCTTCCGTCATGCCAGGGAGGGAAAATACACCGGTGATAGACACTTCTATTATGTGTGGTGGGGCTGAGATGTCATTTAAATGACTCTTTTGGAATGTTAAAGGGGTAGGGGACAAAATCAAGAGGGGGATAGTGCCCCAATACATAACACGATAGGCACTGGATATGGTCCTACTTCAGGAAACTCACCAGGTTGCGAACACCTGTAAGGCACTCGATAGGTGGGGCTATACATTAAACATCTAGGCTTTACCTCAGGGAATAGAGAGACTACGATATTCATGCGAAAAAATGTCCCCTTTATGGTGGCACACACTTGTACAGATGCACAGGGCTGCTTCGCGACAGTGTCTGGCACTTGGGAGGGTAGATGTATTAACTTTTGTTGGCCTATGTCCCGCCTGTGCTACACAGCATGGCTTTACCTGATATGAGCAAGATGATCCTCGATTTACCAGAGGGGAGTTAGTGATAGGCGGAGACCTAAATATGACGCTTTGTGATCAGATAGACAGGTTCCCACCCAGACCCGCCCGAGCACTAAAAACACCATGGCTGACTTCATGGGGGCCCTGAGTTTGGTGGATGTCTGGCGAGATGCCCACACACAAGCTAGGCAATATACATTTAATTCAGGAGGACACAACAGCCTGTCCCGTATTGACCACATTTTAACGTTATTGACAAAAAACACCACTTTACAGAAGTAAGGCACCTGGCTAGGGCTATTTCGTATCATGTCCCATTATGGGCTAAATACGCATTGGGAGTCACACCAACTCATGGAACAATATCGATTAACCCCTGTTACCTCAAAATCCCACATGACAAAACCAACCTCATTAAATCCACAGACGAATATTTCAAAGATAACGTGGGATCAGTTCAATCTCCTCAAGCTATCTGTGATGCTTACAAGATGGCGCTAATGGGACAGGTGCTTTCCCTCATGGTGGGGCACAAGAAAGAGAAGGTTAAAAAACTTGAGGAGTTGGAACACAATATTTTAGCTATGGAACAGACAGCCACGCACACGCAAAACGAGGTAGCTCAACACACACAGGAACAAAAGCGACAGGAGCATAAGGATCTGACAACAGAAGTAGCAAGGGACAAGCACCGGGCGACACAACATAGAATATATGAACAAGGGGATTGTGCAGGGAAATTACTTGCATGGCTGGATAGACGGGAGCAGGCGGATTGCTTGATCCACAGGTCATCACAGAGGCTTTTGCGGCCTACTTTGCACACCTCTACTTGCCCACAGCCTGCGCCATGATAGAGGTGTGAAAGGAATTGTTAATGGACCTACCAGTGCTGATCCTGTCATCGGAGGACCGACAAGCACTCGAGGCAGACCTCACGATCAATGATAAAGGTCGGCTATACACAGCATACAATCAGGGAAGGCTATGAGGCCAAACGCCTCCCAATAGCGTTCCTCAAAATAACAGCAACTAAAGTGGCTCCACATTTGCTCAAAATGTACCTAGAAAGCAGACAAGTGGGTACTCTGCCAAGAGACCGAGTGGCCTCTATTGTAGTGATTTATAAGAAGGGGAAACAAGGGAGAACTGTAACTCCCACTGCCCAATAGCTCTGCTAAATGCGGAGGTTAAAATCCTAGCTAAATTACTTGCGATGCGACTGCTCCCAGTCATGACCAAATTAGTGCATCTGGACCAGTCCGTATTTATGCCGGGTCAGAATATGGCTCTCAACTTATGGCGACTGAGTGTGGTGCTGGGTCGGAAAGGTATTATTCAGGAGGACGTGGCAATACTGTAATTAGACGCCCGCATGGCCTTCGACACTGTCAAATGGCCATATATGTTCGCCGTCCTAGAGCGTATGGGACTGGGGGGGAGATGTCATTAATTGGATCCGGCTGCTAAATGCAGAACCATTGGCTCGGGTAGTAGTGAACGGACATACATAGACGTTCCCTCTCTGCTGAGGGAGACAACAGGGTTGTCTGCTGTCTCCCATCTTATTTGCACTAATCCTCTAACCCTTAGTGAGCTAGATACGGGAAGATCCTGTGATCTGAGGGTTACGTTGGACCGACGGCTGGTAAGATAAATCTCTCGCTACGCAGATGACGTATTGTTATACATAGTGTCGCCACGGTCCTCCCTTAATAGGGCACTCCAGATCTTTTTCAATATCGGAAACTATTCAGGAAATACTATCAACTGGTTCAAATCAGCAGTCTAACTCCTTCGTGGCCGAGCCCCAGTGATGCCAGCTGTATGTGAAGTGATGATAGTGACGGAGGGATTCCATTATTTAGGGATATTCGTCACGTCAAGCCCAGAACTTTTCTATGAACGTAATCTCCTTGACCCACTGACACGGCTGCAAGGAGATGTGCAACACTGGAGATCACTGCCGCTGTCCCTACTGGGACAATCGGCACTATTTAAAATGATGGCTCTCCCTCGTTTCCTGTATGCCTTACAAAATACACCATGCAGAGTTCCCGAAGCATATTTAAAATCAATAGGAGAAGTCTGAACCCTATTATGGGATGGAGAGCCATCTCGTATTGCAGCCCATAAACTGGTTAGGGAATGGTATGATGGGGGAATTGCGCTGCCTAATATCCGAGCAAACTACTGGGCAGCACATTTATCTGTCATTAACAAGTAGATACATCACACTTACAGGACAAACCATCCTATCATATAGATAGGTGGCTGATGGGAGCAGGGTTGCACAGGGAAGCCATTTATACAAACCCAAATAAGCAACAGCTCACAGGACCGCCGGCTGAAACGGTAGCCCTCTGGCATGGAGTTAAAAAGCAACTGGGCTGGAATAACAAAGTGACAATTAGTATGCCCCTCTGACAGGCAGGGCAACTGGGGAGATTAGGTTGTTACCAGGGCTTCGATAAATGAAATAGCATTGGAATGTTAAAGGTGGGTCATCTGTGGGCAAAAGGCAAAATACTCTTTTTTACGGACCTACAGAAAGAATACGATTTGTCTGAGGGTGAAATATTTAGATATTTACAAAATGAGGCATGCACTAAGGGCTGTAGTTCAGGCTGAAGAGGAAATACAGGAGGCCTCACCACTAGAGGACAGACTCCTGACAGAATATATGGACCGTAGGGCTATTTCTCTGACTTACCAGAAAATAATAAATAACTTACCTGACCCACTTCCGCGTCTCCGCAAGCGCTGGCAGGCAGATATAGGAACGTTGGAGGAAGAGGACTGGCACGACGCGTTATCCTCCCCACGTAAAGAAGCCATATCATCGCGGCTGAGACTACTTCAACTAAAAATACTTCACAGATCATATGTTTCCTGTATCAACCTGGTTAAAATGAGACGAAGTGATGAGGCAGGGTGCAGTAGGTATGTGGGGGGGGGGGGGGGTCGGCACCTTCTACCACACACTTTGGGACTGCCCGGCTGTCAAGGCATATTGGGAAGCAATAATTGCATGTAGGATAGACGTCAGTGGTGGAGCCCTTCAGCTAGCCCCTAAAGTATGCAGACTTAACATATGGGAGGCAACCAACATGACCAGCACGGAGCAACTTTGGATCACTATGAGCTTCTTCATTGCAAAAGGAACTATAGCGCGGAGATGGGGTGCCGTTGAGTCACAAATCTTAGTGGAGTGGGAATGGGACTTGGACTGGTGCATGATCTTTGAAAAGGAAGTCTATAAAAGTAGGGAGTGCCCCCAGAAGTGGGAACGGGTTTGGGGTAAATGGAACACTCATAGTGGCAATATCGTGTCTCCCCCTCCTACCGAGGGAATAGATATAGGGGGGAAGGAAGTGCCACAGTTATAAATGATGATGAAAGGTGATGGGCTATTGAAGTCTGAGAGTGTAAGAAGTGAATACTACTTGCAATGTGTTTCGTTGTTCAAATGTGCTGGTCTTCATGTCTGCTGTATAACTGTACAAATTCAATCAAAAGAGTTTAAAAACATATGGGAGATTGGGCTTGGTGATAATAGCTTGGACTTATGTAGGTGTTAACTTGGAGGGTTTGTGTGTTTGCTTGCATTGTGACATTTTTAGTGTTTGAGGGTTGTCAATACAGGGGAGAGAAGCTCTTGTGCACAGTGCTTGGGGTTACCATTTCTTGGAGCATGGTTGTATGTTCCCAAATGAAAAGAGTATGTGCAGAACTTCCTTGTTCGACGCCGGGTGTCTGATGATCGAAGGACTCTTTTCATGCTAGAGATGTAAATTTCAACTCCGATTTGAGGAAGGGTGATTGAAACAGAGTGTTCTAGGCATATGAGCTGCAGATCGTACACTTTTGCATTAGATCGCCACCTGGTGTTGGGCTCAGATGATTGCAGGTTGTTGTCTTCTTGGAAGAAGTCTTTGTAGTCACGAGATAGGTGACTCCTTCCTTGGACAATACTGCGCACGGGCATCGTCTCCATCGTTAGATTGTTTTTTTCCGCCACTGGGTTCGGATGAAAGTTTCTCCGCTCCGGCTATAAAAACACTTTTCAGCAACTTCGAAGCGCAAAAACTTCCTAAACTATTTTCGACATCGAGTATAATAACTTTCGACGTCATCCGCTCCATTCCGGTCATCGACGCGGGCCGTTGGGCCTATCGACGCCGTGCGGCCTACACCTCATGGACAGAACTCCGTTCAAAAGATGCCCAAAATGTCGAGCAAAGTTCCCACATAGCGACCACCACGAGGTTTGCAACCTCTGTCTATCACCGGAACACGACGAGTCTACCTGCAGAGCTTGTGCATCCTTCCGATCAAAGAAAACCATCCGGGATCGGGAGAGGAGAGCAGCCCCATAACCGGAAGATATCTTCGACGACGAAGTTCCACTCGTCCCCAAAGAAGATTCGCCTGATCTCCAGATCATATCAGAGGCAGACGACTCAGATGACTCCATTCCATCGGGTCAGCGCGTGAGTACTACTGCCCCTGCACCACATACACTGCCCAAACCGAAGGCAAAGGTCAGTACTCCGCCCAAAGGGCCCAGTCGAGATGGAATACCTGCTTCAAAAGCCCCGCCTTCCGGCCCGGCTCCGAAGAAACTAAGCCTTCCGGTGCTTCGACACCGAGCAAGCCGCATGTGCCAATTCAACCTATTCCTTCGGCACCAAAACCCAAAGATCCTTCGAGACGAACAAAAGACCCTTCGCAAGGAAGCCTAAAGATGTATCGGCACCGAAACCTAAAACTGCACCGGTGCCGAAACCGAAAGAAGTCCTGGCTCCGAAGCCATCCACTTCTAAACATAAAGATGCGAAGCCAGCATCCGACGCCTCGAAGCCGACGGGACCAGCTTCTACACCGAAAACACCCTCTTCAGTGCCGAAACCCACGAGGCCTGATTCCGAGGCTCATAAACCCTCGACCACGCCTACCAAGCCGAAAACAACACCTTTGGCACCGAAAACTTTGCCACAGGACGTTTTACCACCTCCCAAGGCTAAAGATACAAGGCAACCTCCGCCGGAGCCGAAAAAATCGACGCCTAAGAAGGTTGTAGATGAGGAAGAACTTTTTACACCAGATCCTCGACAAAAGAAGATCTACATAAACCCAAAGACAGGTTATGTAGGTGCTATACCTCCTAAAAAGGGACCAGCAGATACTCCACCCACACCTGTAGTACCTGCCAAGAAAAAGGACTGTGCTACGTCTCCTATGCACCCTCCCTCTCCTATACCTCCTTCCTCTCCTGTTCATCCTCACATTTCACCTCAAGTCTCTCCTGTACATTCTCCAGAATCATCACATTCACCTTAGCATACTGATGATGAATACGATATAGGTGGAGGGGAGGATATGGGAGAACCTGATTCATACACTATAGATGAGGGTATATGGGATTTTTCTAACCCCAAAAATGTACCATGGGATTTTACAAGCCAACAAAATGTGCCCGACATTCCTGATCCACAGTCATACCCAACCAAACCTTCTCCTCCAGAAGATAATATTGGTTTTAGTCATCTCTTAAACAGAGATGCTGTTTACCATGGAGTGCCAATGCATTCTGATGACTTGAAGAAGATTTTCTCCTAGATACATTTGAAAATTCACAAAGATCTGCTCAAATTCTGCATATGATTAAGGAGGTCATTAAGCATGCTCCAGAAATCTTTAAAGATCCTGTACGCACTAGAATAGTAAATCCCAGAATTGAGAAGAAATATAGGCCTGCACCCACAGATCCAGTCTACATTAAAGGACACCTACCACTAGATTCATTAGTTGTGTCCAATGCTAGGAAAAGGGCAAACTCTCAAACTTCTGGTGAAGCGCCCCCACCTGACAAAGAATCCAAAGTTATTGATGCGTCAGGTAAAAGAATAGTTGCACTAGCTACAAATAACAATTTGGCGTATAGCAAATACACAAGCCCTCCTCTCTCGTTACGACAGGGCTCGTTATGATCAATTAGAGAAACTACTTGAGCACCTGCCAGACCAGTATAAAGATCAGGCAACAGACCTTACACAGGGAGGCAAACTAATATCCAATGCCTCTTTAAAATGTGCACTAGATGTCCCAGACACAGCATCTAGAGCTGTAAAAACCAGTGTCATACTCCGGACACATGCGTGGTTACGCATTTCAGGGTTCAAACAAGAAGTGCAAACCACTATTTTGAACCAACCATTTAATCAGAACCAATTATTTGGCCCAGAAGTAGACACTACACTTGAAAAGATGAAAAAAGACACGGACACCGCCAAGTCTATGGGGGCTTTACAGTCCACACAAGCTAGAGGTTCCTTTCGTCGCTCCTTCTATAGAGGAGGCTCCAAGCAAACTGGAGCAGATACTACCACATCTTACAAGTCACACACACAAACATCCTCTAACAAGGGATATTTTAGAGGAGGATACAGAGGCAACAATAGCAAAGGAAGAGGTCGCGGTAACAACAGCAACCGATCCTCTTCCGCAAATAAACAGTGACTTCCCCTCTGCTCCCCCAACAGCATTCCACTCCTGTAGGGGCAGATTAACGCACTTCCTGCCTGTCTGGCACTCCATTACAACAGACAAGTGGGTAAGACAGATTATCCAACATGGCTACTGCCTAGAACTTACAGCAACCCTTCCGCACATACCTCCCAGGCAGCGTCCAATGTCTACAGACCATCTGACTCTGCTTCAACAAGAAGTTCTATCACTTCTACAAAAAGATGCTTTTCAACTACTTCCTTTAAAAGAACAAGGAACAGGGGTTTATTCGCTGTACTTTCTAATTCCCAAGAAGGACGGGACACTGAGACCAATTCTCGACCTCAGGCCCCTCAACCAGTACATTTAGTCAGATCATTTTCATATGATCACTCTGCAACAAGTGCTCCCACTACTGCAGCAAGGCAATTTCCTTTCAACATTAGACCTAAAGGACGCCTACTTTCACATTCCTATACATCCTGCCCACGGGAAGTATCTAAGATTTGTACTACAAGGACAGCACTATCAGTTCAAAGTCCTTCCCTTTGGAGTCACAACAGCACCTCGGGTGTTCACAAAGTGCTTAGCAGTAGTAGCGGCACATCTCAGAAGACAGCAGATTCATGTCTTCCCTTATCTGGACGATCGGCTCATAAAAGCCAAATCATTCAACCAATGTGTCCAACACACACATCAGACAATTCAAACATTGCACAACTTGGGGTTCACAATAAACTACACCAAGTCGCACCTGCAACCTTCTCATGTACATCAGTATCTAGGAGCTACAATAGACACTTCAACAGCCCTAGCGTATCCCAATCCAGCCAGGATACAAAGCATTCAAGCCTTAGTTTCCACTTTCCACTTTTCACCAACAACACTCTCTCCAAGCCAGAGTGTTCATGAGACTAATAGGCATGATGGCATCTTGCATCTTCATAGTACCACACGCAAGATTACAAATGCGACCATTACAGAAATGCCTAGCACAACAATGGAACCAGGCTCAAGGTCAACTAACAGACCTGGTGTTGGTGGACAGCCGCACACATCACTCTCTGCAGTGGTGGAACAAAAGGGCGGCCGTTCCTCGAGCCTGTTCCACAAGTAGTGCTCACTACAGACGCATCCCTCACAGGATGGGGAGCCCATCTCTTACATCATACGACTCAGGGTCAATGGAACAACCAACAAAAACTGTTCCATATCAACCATCTAGAGCTGCTAGCAATTTTCTTAGCACTCAAGTCGTTCCAACTTCAAGTACAGAACAAAGCTGTCTTAATCCGAACGGACAATATGACAGCCATGAACTATATACAAAAACAGGGGGGGGGGGGACACTCTCTGCAACTGTCCCAGCTCGCACAGAACATTTGGAGATGGGCCATTCCTCAAAACATACCTTCCAGGAGTTCACAATCAGATAGCAGATCTGTTCAGTCGGCAGTCACAACAGATTCACGAATGGGAACTACATCCACAAGTTCTTCAGCCATTCTTCCAAATATGGGGGCATCCACACATAGATCTGTTTGCCACCCACGACAATGCAAAATGCCCAACCTTCGCCGCCAGGTTTCCACACCCACTGTCCGAAGGCAATGCGATATGGATGAATTGGTCCCGCAGATTTGCATACACTTTTCCGCCTCTCCCACTCATTCCACTAGTAGTGCGCAAGCTCAGACAACAGTCTCTCAAACTGATACTAGTAGCTCACACATGGGCACGCCAGCTGTGGTTCACCACACTACTAGATCTCTCTCTGGTTCCACATCAAAAGTTACAGCTCACACCATCACTGTTAACACAGAACCATGGAGAAATCAGACACCCAGACCCAAACCAACTGAATTTGGCGATCTGGCTCCTGAAGTCTTAGAGTTTGGTTATCTAAACCTCCACCAGCCTGTATGAATATCATCAAAGAGGCTAGGAAACCCACTACCAGAGCGTGTTATGCCGCTAAACAGAAAAGATTTGCAATCTATTGCAAAAATAACGACATTGATCAACTGGATGCTTCCATCCAAAATATCATTTGTTACCTTTTACATCTACAAAGGTCTAATTTGGCTTATTCTTCCATACGCCTACATCTTGCAGCAATTGCAGCCTACTTACAAAACAGGCAGCATCTATCTCTTTTCAGAGTACCTGCAATCAAAGCATTCATGGAAAGATTAAAAAGAGTAATCCCACCCAGGTTACCACCTTCTCCTGTATGGAACCTGAACATTGTCCTTACAAGACTCATGGGACCCCCTTTCGAGCCTCTACATAAATGTGAACTGCAATTCCTAACATGGAAAACAGCTTTCCTTGTTGCCATTACCTCTCTCAGAAGAGTAAGTGAAATACAAGCGTTCACTATACAAGAACCATTTTTTCAAATACATCCTAATAAAGTGGTTCTTAGGTCTAATCCAAAATTTCTCCCAGAGGTTATCACTCCTTTTCACCTAAATCAATCTGTAGAGTTACCTGTGTTTTTCCAAAACCCAGACTCTGTAGCAGAAAGGGCTTTACACACATTAGATGTTAAAAGAGCTCTTTTATACTATATAGATAGGACTAAATCCTTTAGAAAGACAAAACAGTTGTTTGTATCTTTCTCTCCTCCACATAAAGGCAACCCCATCTCTAAAAGTGGGATTGCAAGGTGGATTGTAAAGTGTATACAAATCTGCTATCAAAAAGCTAAACGTACACTAGCAGTTCCTCCTAGAGCACACTCCACTCGCAAACTAGGAGCCTCTATGGCTTTCTTAGGAAACATATCACTAGAGGACATATGTAAGGCAGCAACATGGTCTACACCACACACCTTCACTAAACACTATTGTGTTGATGTGCAAGGCAAGCGGCAAGCTGCAGTAGGCCAAGCTGTCCTTAGAACTCTCTTTCAAACTACTGCAACGGATACAAGCGACCACCGCTAGGGGAGACACTGCTGCACAATTGATGCAAAAGTGAACGATCTGCAGCTCATATGCCTTGAACGGAAAATGCTACTTACCAGTGTGCATCTGTTCTTGGCATGTAGAGCTGCAGAGTCGTACACGCCCTCCCGCCTCCCCGGGACTTGTATCCTTTCCAGTTTTCATCTTACTTAGATGCACACGCATGTACATCCTTTTCTCTTTACCTCTACTAACTCTATCATTTCCCATCATGGTGAAAAACAATCTAACGATGAAGCCGATGCCCATGCGCAGTATTGTCCAAGGTAGGAGTCACCTATCTCGTGACTACAAAGACTTCTTCCAAGAAGACAACAACCTGCAATCATCCGAGCCCAACACCAGGTGGCGATCTAATGCAAAAGTGTATGACTCTGCAGCTCTACATGCCAAGAACAGATGCATACTGGTAAGTAGCATTTTCCGTTCAAGGCATATGAGCTGCAGATCGTTCACTTTTGCATCGATTGTGCAGCAGTGTCTCCCCTAGCAGTGGTCGCTTGTATCCGTTGCAGTAGTTTGAAAGAGTGTTCTAAGGACAGCTTGGCCTACTGCAGCTTGCTGCTTGGCTTGCACATCAACACAATAGTGTTTAGTGAAGGTGTGTGGTGTAGACCATGTTGCTGCCTTACATATTTCCTCTAGTGGTATGTTTCCTAAGAAAGCCATAGAGGCTCCTAGTTTGCGAGTGGAGTGCGCTCTAGGAGGAACTGTTAGTGTACGTTTAGCTTTTTGATAGCAGATTTGTATACACTTTACAATCCACCTTGCAATCCCACTTTTAGAGATGGGGTTGCCTTTATGTGGAGGAGAGAAAGATACAAACAACTGTTTTGTCTTTCTAAAGGTTTGCACATATGTCCTAATTATATGTTTGTCCGTAAATTTCAATGTTCGGTTTTTCACCCGACAAATTTAGGCAGGTCAAGCCTGCAGAAATGTAACGGATGAAAAATGCCCTTTAGATACTTGGACTTGAAGATTTTAGAGCCTGCAAGCGCGCAAATCGACGTTTGCTACTTGCGGGTCAGCATTCTTATTTTTCGTTTATCGCATCCAATAGATAAAGATTCACAGGGTATTGTTATTTATAGTGCCGGTTTAAAAAAAAGCAATTACATATTTATTTATTTTTTATTTCAAAAATTATTTTATTGATTTTACAAGTATAATACAATAATACAATACAGTACAGTAGTTTTGCAGGGGCAAAGACATATGATCTCAAGGCATTTGTTGTACGTAGTTACATTTGGTACTGATTGTTGATTTGTGTGGCAGGTGTTGTGTTGTTGCGTTTGCCCCTAAGTTCTCTTGGCTGAGAGAGAAAGAAGAAAGAAGAGAGATAGAAGGGGGTAGAAGGGGAGTAGAAGGGGGGGGTGCGGCTGAGCCCTGGCCTTTGTTGGCCTGAGGGGGGTTTGTAGGTCTAAGGGGGTCTATATGCTCCAAGGTGTGAGTCTAGGGCTGCCCACATTTCCCCTTTGGCATATTTTTTTTATTTTTTTTTAAATCTTTTTATTATTATAACACAAGAGGAGAAATATACATATCGGGTGTCATAAACGAATACAACACAGCTGTGGACGGGCAAGTGAAGTGAAGAAGTGCCATACAGTTAGAATCAATAAAGAAATCAATACCAGCGGAAAGCAGAAGCAAAACAATTAGATAGCAATGACCGCAGGCACCCCCCCCCCCCCACAGCACCCGCCCACCAGGAGTACAGGATATACGAGGCAGACATATGACACCCAGATACGTTTAGGCAAAAATCAGGAAAATACGCCACATCTCTTGTGAAGAAGGGAAAAGGGAAATAGAATGGTCATAGAAAATAACAAAGGAAAAATAATAAACCCCCCACACCCCCCCACCCTACACCCCTGCAGATGGCTACGACCTAACCCCACTAGCAGCGTGCCTGTCGCCCCCTAAACTACGCCCCAAGGAAGGGAAAAAGTTGGAGGAGGAGAATGTTGCGAAACGATACGAGCTCCCGGACTCCCATCCCCCCGCCAAAAGCAGACACCCCCTACCGTAGTGTTAAGCAAATTTTAGCAAATCAAGAGACAGTCCGTAGGGGAGCCACAAACAGAAAAAGGACCATCCCGCCCGACCCCCGGCACCACAGAGGCAGCAATCCCGTCCCGAGCATATCAGACTGATAATCAGACAATCAGATTCACATCTGGCCCTCGCTCCCACAGATACCACCCAGCAAAGACAAAAGAAACAGTGCAGCAAAGTCCAATCAAGTTCAGCCCAAACCCTCACGATCCATCACGATGACCCCGTCCAGTACAAATAGGTCGCTGCGTTTCTCCACGCAGGCTCTGTCCATCCGAACCGCCATCACAACAAGATTAATAGAAAATAGTAGAGTGTCAAGATCAATTCGAAAGGAGGGAAAACAGGAGAGATGGCCACAGAGTCCAAAAGTCAAAGCAAGTCCACTGCCCACCAGCGATAAATCAGCAAAGCGGTTTTGATCACTCACAAAAAGAGGCAAAAGTGTAGTCCGACAGACTTTGGAGAAGTCACAGTGGCTTACGAAGACAGTCACATCCATCTCGGGCGGGGTCGATATAGGGCTAAATGAACGTCCAGTTCTTTCGGGCTCGATCGCCGCCATCTTAGGGTCACAGTAGATTTCCGTGTCGGTATTCTGCACAGGGTCCTCGGTAACAATCAAGGCGTTCTCCGCGGAAGAAGTATCTCGGCTCTCCAGGAACAAAGGGCCGGAATCCGGTCCCAAGCCTATATGATCAACAGTTATAATCATCTCCTGGAAGGTGGCGGTGAATCGCGTATGGAGCTCCAAAATGGCGGCCATTACAGTGCGTAGCGACGGTGCAGTTTCAGCCCGCTCCATCTCCCCTCAATGAGCGACCGGGCAGGTGTCCGAGCCTCGGAGGTCGACTTCTCCGGGGCACAGAGCAGAAGCAATGTAGAAACCACTGTTAACACGTCCAAAGCACGATAGCAGTACCGTCGCCGCCCACGAGGAACCGAGCCCAGAAAACCCCGGGAGCTCAACGGGGCCTCCGGGCAGCGGAACCCCGAACAAATAGTCGGTACAATAGGCCACCGTAGTTGCTGGGTAGAGCTGTCACCAAATCACCATCCATAACGGGAGATGAAAAACGCCACTTCGGGAGACCGGAACCGCCCACGGTCCGCGGCCGATGTTGTTCAACTCCAACCCGGCCGGGTTAGAACTCGAGGCCCCGGCTTCAAATCTGGGGTAGGCCGAGAGTGGCACACGACATATCTTTGTCGTCCGAGCAGCTAGAAATTCCGGGATTGCACCTTTCGGGTCAGGCGCAGTTCACCTGCACGGGAGTCCGGCGGGAAATCAGGATGGGAGTCAGGATTCATGAGCCTCTGGCGGAGGTCGGCGGAGCCGGGAGCTTATGCGGCCATCTTGGTCACGAGCGTAGCTCCTCCTCTCCTTTGGCATATTTATTAATTGAGAATTCTTGCTATGTGCTATTTGAGAATATCTTAACTAATCAATGCATAACATACCAGTAAAACAAGTAAAGATATATCCGTATTTTAGAAAGTAGTTTAAATAAAAACAACATTGTTTGGAAGGCTGCAACGTAAACGACCATGTTACCTGGACAGTATTGTGCAAGGTGTCATCGAGAGCATGCGATGATGCACCTCCTTATCTCTGCGCTCACTTGAGAGGGTAAAACGTAGCAGTTCCCCAAAATGCAAGCATGTCCCAATTCTCACTACTGCATGTAATGTTGGGCCTCATGCCAACATGGTGAGGAGTAAATGACAAGGACACCAGGGGTATGCTACAGTAACTGGCCACAAGCACGTGCACCTGGGCCCTTTTATTAGCGGAGTCACGTCACTGGTGACACCCGTGATGGATGGGTGTGGGGGTGTAGTGTGTCCAGCCCTCGAGGGAGTGGCTGGCGTTACAACTTCCTGCGGGTCACTAGAACGTGTCTCGCAGGACATTACATTCCTCCCCAACTTTATTGAGGAACAAACAAAGTGTTAGTCCAACCTGTGGGGATAAAACAAACAGTTAACTAGTTATCACAGGGTCCATCAGTCTCTAGAGTCAGGTGGCAGGACGACAGCAGACCTGGGCTGGTGACATTGCTTGCAGCAGAACCTTCTCGGTGGGCACCCGTAGTTTAACTTGAGGGGCTCAAGACACGACCGCTGGTTCGGAGATGTCCGCCGCATACTGTCAGTTCGCTGACGATGACATGTCTTGCTGCCTTGCCTGGATTCCACTTTGTGGACGTCGGTGATGGTCTGTGGTGGTTTTTTTTTTTTTTTTTTGTTTTTTTTGCAGAGTTTTATATAGCGCGAACTAGAACCGAACCGAATCAGTTATCAGAGCGCTTTACATAGCACCAGTTACGTTACATGAGGAGACACTTTCATTTTAGGCACGGGGAGATTAAGTGATTTGCCCAGAATCACAGGGGTTTTTTGGCGTCGTTACCGCGACTCGAACCAAGTTCCCCAGGTCCGAGGTCGGGCGCCTTAGCCGTTAGGTAATAGCTCCTTGTAGTGGGTTGCGTCGTGAACATGGATGGAGTCCCAAGTGAGAATTCACAGAGGTGTTGCTTGGCCGACTGTCTCTGTTGAACTGCTTGGCCGTGACCGGTAACCTGTCGGTGGGGCAGAGTCTCTTCTCGCTCTCCCGCCTGGGGAGGCCCGTTGTCGGGGTGGCTGCAGGACTGTAGGAGGGCTGCGCTGAGGGCTGCTGGTGTGCCGTCTGGGGTCAGCCGCAGGACCACTGAGGAGCCGTTACCTAGTTGCACGCACAACTCTCACGGGTGGATGAGTCTTGGCCAAGACTTGCACTCGCTGCCGCGGTTCCAGTGTAGGCCAGGTTCCCAGGTGGCTTCTGATTTGTTTTGGTCGGCTGGTGTGGCAACGGTGTAGGACACCAGTCCCCATGTGCTCTAGTAGTGGAGTTTGACGCATGTACTGATGGCTGGTGGGGTGGATGAGTCTTGGCCAAGACTTGCACTCGCTGCCACGGTTCCAGTGTAGGCCAGGTTCCCAGGTGGCTTCTGATTTGTTTTGGTCGGCTGGTGTGGCAACGGTGTAGGAAACCAGTCCCCATGTGCTCTGGTAGTGGAGTTTGACGCATGTGCTGATGGCTGGCGTGGTGGCGGTTTCCAGCCCTTTGGTGAGTCGGAATGACAGGTGGTGGTGACTTTCTGAGAGAGTTCGGCTGGCAGGAGGGACTTAGCAGCCAGGTGTCTCCGCTTCGTTGAGGTTGATCTTCGGTGGCGGCTTGACACGTAGAGTGTACAGACCCTCCCATGCCTGTTGTGGGGCCACTGCCGACTCCATCTTGAGGCGGTGTGAGGTCAGGCACTCAGTGCTGATCTTCACCCGTGGCATCTGCGGACAGGAGCAGGGATGCCTCTTGACTTAGACCGCCGACGCTCGGGGACAGACGGTCGCCTGGGGAAGCGTTAGGATGAGACGCGGTTAGCGCTTGCTGCGGCATACGTTTGGTTCACCCACGAGGCTGTATCCAGGGACGTCGGTCCACCTTGGTGGCTGTCTGGTGTGTCAGGGTGACCTCTCGGCTGGCTGTGAGTCCTCGGTCTTCTCCTTTTGTTGGTCTATTCAGCCCACCTGTGCTTATTCGGTCTTCGGGGTGACAGGGCTGTCACTCTCTTCTTTTCTTCGAGGGCGTTGTGCTTGGACCTCGAGGCGGCGCTGTCATGGCGCCGGCTTCTGCCTTTGCTCTGGAAGGCTTGTCTGGACCAGTCACTTGGTGACGTGCTCCTTGCTTGCTGGGCGACGTGACATCCGGTCTTGTGTCGCTGTTTGTTGGAGCGCATGGTGCTGTGGCGGCCTGCCACATGGGGTGTGCAACTCCTCTCTTGCCGATCTTGGGTCGTGGCTGACTCTGTCTTGAGGCAGTGTGAGGGAGGACACTGTGTGTGGTCTTCGGCCTACTGCGGGGCTTCACTGGGGTGGTGGTGACATGGGTGCTCTCCTACCTGCGTTCAGCAGTGCTTCTGTGTGGAGAGGTCTCCTGGGTGCTGTCTGTGCAGTCCGGTTCACTGGCGCGGCTTTCTGCGCGCTTTTGGCTTTTCCGTGCTCTGTTTCGTTCTTGGACGGTTTTCTTCTAGCACTTGGTGTGTCTGGGGTGTGGTTGTCGGTTGTGCTTGTTTACCGGTACGAGCAGGTGACGCGACCTCCTCCCTGGCGGTGGCGGGGTGCAGCCACGTGTGGCGCGTGCTCTGCACCGGTCTTGCTTGTGCTGGTAGTGGAGGGTGGTTGCCTTGAGACGTTGCTGTTCGGCTCGTCTTCCACTCTTGCTAGTTGGGGTTGTATTTGGTGTTGCTGCTTCAGTTTGATCAGTGCTTGCTTAGGCTGGAGGAGCTTCTGGCTTCCTGGGCCCTTGGTGATGTGTCACCATCTTTCTCCTTTGAACGTCTAGGCAGCCCATTGGGGTGGTGCGCACAAGCCCGTCTTCGTGTGCTTCTTTTGGGGCTTGCGGTCTTCCTGGGTTTTTGCTGCATAGGGACAGGCACTGTAGCCCTCTCATGTGCTTTCATCCTGCAGGGCAGTTGGGTGCTATCAGGTTCGAGGCATGTGGGCTGCTAAATTCATATCTTAGCATTAGATCGCCGCCTAGTGTTGGGTCCGGATGATCGCACATTGTTGTCCCGGAAGAGTCTTCGAAGTATCCTGAGATAGGTGGCTCCTCCCCTGGACTACAGTGCGCATGGGCATCGGCTCCATCCCCAGATTGTTTTTTTCCGCCATTGGGTTCGGATGTGGTCTCGACGTCTCTGTCGAAACCGAGAAAAAAACTAACTTTTAGCGGCCAAAAGGCCTCGCTTTTTGCGTCGGTATTGTCTGCGCACGGTCTCGAGTCTTCCGTCTCTTGGAGCCGGAATAAGCGGAGTCTTGTTTCGCTTTTCGAACTTTGAGGCCTTCTCATCGCGCCTGTAGGAGAGTAGGGTCTGCAATCCTATGATCACCCAGATTTTTTGCTTTTTGCTGCACTGGTTTACGACTTTCCCTGGCTGTGGGCCTGCTAATCAGACCCACAGCCTAGCTGTTCTCTCTATCCAAATTGTACCCAGGTACTGAATTGGCACTGGGCCCTCTCCAAGTCCCTGTACCCAGGGCTGAGGTGCACCCAGAAGTCTCCCAGGGGCTGAAGCATGTATTATGCCACCCCTGGATTGACTAACTAAAACTGACACAACTGGCTGCACGACAGCTGGGGCAAGGTGGTGTAATCACCCTTTGCTTTAGATATAGTATACCTATATCTAACCCTAAAATGGACACACAGATCTCCTATCAGTCACTCCTATGGCAGGCCTTAACAATCCTGAAGGCAGAGTGCTTGGAATCGTGTGAGATGGTGCTCTGGCATGAGCTGGGCCTGTCTGCGGCTTTCGGGATCTATCCCTTAGCCGTTTCCATGATATCGCATACCATATACTCTTAAGTGCATTATAATCCTCGCGGTTATGTGCCAACTCTGGTATCGCTTTATCAAAACATGTCGAGTAAGGTGTCATACGACTTGGAATACTAACCCCTCGCCAATTCTGGCGACGGGGTTAGCATTCCACCCTTCTAGAGGGACACGACATGCCTGTAACCTCTAACCCGGTTAAACGTCAGACAGAGCCTTAGCATCCACAAAATGGATGCTGCCACCGAGACACAAGTCTGCCCTCCTGCTGCTGGGAGTCCTCCCAGAGCAGGAGATAAGGACAAAGGGTTTCCTGCCAGGGGCGGTGCCAGCACCGTCCCAGACAGGGTTTTGTGTATTGTAGGTAGGCAGGGCTTTAGAGGAAGGTGACTGCAAGTAGCACCCCGGTGCTCACTGTGCATAGGCCGGCTTGAACCAGTTCCAGGGTCACTCCAGACCCTGTGCTGGGGAAAAGCCCGCCAAGGAAGTGGGTGTAACCACCCCCCTCCTAGTCCCACCCATAGGGCAGGACTTAGTCGCGTGCCAGCCCCTTTTTACAGGATAAAGGTAGAGACTGGCCCCCTTCCAAATCAGATCATCTTTGAATCCTGAAACTACTTTCTGCGAAAGGAACTCAAGACTTCTTCCTAAGATTTCTCCCTTGTGACTAAGGAGTAGTCACCCTGCACCCGCAGGCACCATCTACAGAACACTGCGGTCTGCTGCACGTCCTTCCTCCGGAATCCGACTGCCCAGCTCGACGAGACCCGGCTTCCCTGGCACCTCTGACCTCTACCCACCTCTACAGCACAGCTGAGAACCGTGGGTGCGACGAGACCTCGAGGGACCGGCCATCGCCAAGACTGCACGACTTCTGCACAGCAAGCCCACCGAATATTCCACTGGTGAGTGCTTTGGGGTCCGAGAAGCCCCGACTCTGAGCAGCTCCAGCTCCGAAGTGCAGCCCCCCAGCATCTCCACGATCTGCGTGGGGCCCTTCTGCTTTCCGCTGCTCACCGCGTTGTTTGGCTACTAGCCCGTTGGCTTGTGGCTTCCCTGACGACGCCCGACGACATTTCTGCTGCTGGTCTGGTTGCTCCAGACTGGCCCTTGCTCCCTTCCCGAAGAGGAGCACCCTGGACCCTCCTGGTCCACTCAAGACGCCATTTTGAGTCCACCGCGTGGGCTTGAATTAGCCAAGGCTTGTTGCCCAATCCTGGGTAACTTCGACGCCAACGACTTCATCCTCCGTGGGACAGCTCGCACCTCCATCCTGGTCGCCGACAACGCCTCCTGGTCCGAGAGACTGCAGAGCCCAGCAGCGCCCACTCACCTGACTGCGGTGACTTCGCCCGGTGCCATCCTGGTGCCCACTTAATCACTGGCTAGTGATTCAAGAACTTGGTCCCCTCTGCTTTCAGGTTTCTTCTTCCTTGATCCAGGCTTGGATCCATCGAACTTTCCTTCACTGGTCGCCTGCCAGCAACTTCTTTCCTTCCAGGCTCCCGGTCCGGCAACGAGATCCCCGACGTCTTTTCAGGCCTATGCAGCTGCAGCCCCTGGGCTAGGTAACTTCGGCACTCCGGTGTCCCAGCATAGCCTCACTATCCAAGGGTCAGGATCCACTGTCGTTTTCTTCCTACCAGGTCGGGTTCGCCCGTGAACACTAACTTTGCCTTTACTAGCCTCCATAGACTTTGTCCCGCATCCCGCGTGAGAGTGCACACTCTGCACCCGAGTCCCCTGGGCCTCCTAGTAGTAATCTAACGATTCCCTAGTCCAGTCCTAGCGATTCCAAAGCCTATTAGAACTGTTACTTACCTGCTAGTAATTCGCATTCCACTTTTAGTGTATATGGTTTTTCGTGCCCCTCGGGCATTTGTGTAACGTGCTAACTTAAAAGTATTTTCGTAAGAGTTTTGTTGTGTGCTTAGCACCCTGTCCTCATAAAGAGTACAGGGTTGTTGTGATCCTAATAAATACATTGTTTATTTTCATAACACTTGTGTGGTGTCCTTTCACTGGGTGTTCAAGGGGTAATGTGATGGTAAAACAGCTGGCTTAACACGCCCTCTAGAGTCTTAGCCTTAGACTGCTCGTATCCATGCTACTAGGATAGCTGGTCTATAAGGTTGACTTACAACCAATCATCAATAAGGGTTGTTTGGACTGATATATAGTGATCACTAGAATAGTGAACACTGCACATCAGGCCAACTTCTCACATTGGTGAGCAGCGGTTGGGATTTGAGCTTGCTGTTGTTTTACCACACATGCCCTAAGAATATCTTGTGAAAGATCACATAAGTACTAAAGGTACATATAACTTAGCTTAGAATACTCTGAGTTCTACTGAACCAGCTGTTGTAGCTCCTAGGGCCTAGCACACCCTAAACTACAACTCTAGCAAGGGATCAGTAGGCAAACATATAGTGTAGGTAAGTGCACCACTTACACCTCACTAGAAAAGCATGTCGACTCAGGGGGACTCTGCTGAGACTCCCCTGGTCAGTGTTGACCCTCCACAGGTCACTTCAAGATATGCAGCTCTCAATTTTCAGGAGATGAGGCAACTCTGTGTCTCCAGAAAACTGAAACAGGGGTCTAACCCCACCCTACCCTTTCTGATAGGTCTCTTAGAGACATATGATGCCAGAAAGCTCTCTCAGTTACATGAGAGCATGCCAGCCTTAGAGGGAACCTCTGGGGATCCAGACCTCCCCAACACTGATTCAGCAGTTGAGGAGGAGGATGAGGAGGTACTCTCTGGGGATGAGGTAGACAAGGGTCTTGAGGTAGTCAGAAGGCTAACTAGGACCAACTTAGACTTACTTGGGCTAGGATCTGGGGGCCCCCCAGTACTAACCCGAAGTGGGCCTAACCTTGGAGTTAGGAGAGATAGATCTCTTTCTAGGGACTCCAATAGATCTCTGCACTCTAATGCCTCTTCTCAGGGGAGAAGGAATCCTCCACAGAGGAGGTTTACTTCCCCTCAGAGAAAGGAGCATGAAGCTAGGATGAGACAAGCTGAACTGAGGATTGAAAGGGAAGAAATTGCCCTGGCCAAAGAGAAGCTTGCCCTGGCAAGAGAGCAGCAGATGAGTGGGCTAGCTCCCACTGGTGGCAGCAATCTCCCAAGAGATAGAGAGAAGGGTTTAGATACTAAACACCTGACTAAAATAGTGCCCCCCTTTAAGCAAGGGGATGACATCCAGAAATGGATGGCTGCTCTGGAGAGGGCCTGCACTGTGCAGAACATTCCCCAGAGTCAGTGGGCAGCTATACTGTGGCTCTCCTTTGATGGTAAAGGTAGAGATAAGCTCCTCACTACAAGAGTGGAGGATGCTAACAATTACCAGGTCCTGAAGAATACACTGGTTGATGGGTTTGGTTTAACCACTGAGCAGTACAGGTTGCTGTTCAGAGACACCCAGAAAACTCAGTCTCAGGACTGGTCTGATTTTGTGGATTGTGCCACTAAGGCTTTGGAGGGCTGGTTGCTGGGTAGCAAGGTTACAGATTACACAGGATTGTATAATCTAATGATGAGAGAACAAATTTTGAACAATTGTCAGAACCAGTTGCTGCACCAGCACCTTGTTGATTCAGATCTGACCTCTCCCCAAGAATTGGGAAAGAAGGCAGACAAATGGGTCAGGACAAGGATCAAGCAGAACCAGAACCAGAACCAGGGTGGTCAGAAGAAAGCAGACCAGAAGGGTAATGTTAAGAATGAGCAAAATGACCAGAAGTCTTCACCAGGTCCCCAACAAACCAAAGAGGGTGGGGGTCAGGCTTCCCAGAAGAAGAAGACTCAAGAAGGCCAGTCCAAAAGGTGGTGCCAGTACTGCAAAAGTAAATCTCACTGGTTTAGTGAGTGCACCAAAAGAGGAGGAGGACAAACTCCTGCCACTACAGCTCCTAAAGCAACTGCACCCCCTAGTACAGTCAGTAGTGGTAGTGTCACTCCCAAGGCATTAGTTGGGTTAACCTTGGGTACTGAGGGGTCTGACAACTTAGTTGGCACACTCACTCAGGCTGTCCTTGTCTGTACAGGGGATATGGATATGTCCCCTGAAATAAGTCCCAATACTTTGGGCAAATACAGGCAGACACCTTTGATTAATGGCAAAATGGCTCAGGCCTATAGGGACACTTGTGCCAGTGTCACCATGGTGACACCTAACTTTGTGGACCCTGGACAGATCATGCCAGGTACTGATTTCCTGGTGACCAATGCCAGCAATGTCACTACTAGTCATAGTGTGGCAATTGTGGCTTTCTCCTGGGGTGGAGTGAAGGGACAAAAGAAAGTTGTAGTCAGTTCAGACCTCCCAGTTGATTGTTTGTTGGGCAATGATTTGGAGTCATCACAATGGTCAGAAGTGGAGCAGAGGACTCACATGGAGATGTTAGGCTTGTCAGCACATGTGCTTGCTGTGACTAGGTCACAGGCCAGAAGATGCCCCACTGAACAGGTGCTGGATCCTGAAATTATGGACCAGACACCTCCCAAGAAGAAGAGCAGTAAGGGTAAGGCTTTGCCTTCCCCCTTGCCCCAGGTTGAGGATCAAGTCTCTGAGGAGGCTGATCTAGCAGAGCTGAGGGAAACTGAGCCTAAAGAGCTTGAACTTGATCAAGTTGAGTTTCTGGGCTCAGGGGGACCCTCCAGAGCAGACCTGGGGAAGGAACAGTTGAGCTGCCCTTCCCTTGAACCCCTCAGACAGCAGGCTGCTGCTGAGGCTGCAGGGAATGCCACAGGTGCCCACAGGGTATACTGGGAAGATGGACTCCTGTACTCTGAGTCAAGAGACCCCAAGCCTGGTGCAACCAGGAGGCTGGTCATCCCCTTGTCTCTGAGAGGTTTCCTTCTCACCTTGGCCCATGAGATTCCCCTTGCAGGTCATTTAGGTCAGACAAAGACTTGGGACAGGCTTGTCTCACACTTTCACTGGCCCCATATGAATGAGAATACCAAGGAGTTTTGTCGCTCATGTGTCACTTGCCAAGCCAGTGGTAAGTCAGGTGGCACAACAAAGGCCCCCCTCATACCACTACCTGTGGTGGGGGTTCCCTTTGAAAGAGTGGGGATTGACATTGTTGGTCCAATGGAACCCCAGACAGCATCAGGACACAAGTTTATACTGGTGGTGGTGGACCATGCCACCAGGTATCCTGAGGCTATTCCCCTTAGGACCACTACAGCCCCTGTAGTGGCAAGAGCCCTAGTTGGAGTGTTCTCCAGAGTGGGTTTCCCTAAGGAGGTCGTTTCTGACAGAGGTACAAACTTCATGTCAGGATATCTGACTGCCATGTGGAAAGAGTGTGGTGTGAACTACAAGTTCACCACACCCTATCATCCACAATGCAATGGGCTTGTTGAGAGATTCAACAGGACCCTGAAAGGGATGATTCATGGACTACCTGAACCTCTTAGGAGAAGATGGGATGTCCTGATCCCCTGCCTCCTGTTTGCTTACAGAGAGGTCCCACAGAAGGGGGTTGGCTACAGCCCTTTTGAGCTTCTGTATGGGCATCCTGTAAGAGGACCCCTGTGTTTGGTGAAGGAAGGATGGGAGAGACCTCTCAAAAAGCCTGCAACCAACATAGTGGACTATGTACTTGGTCTCCGCTCCAGGATGGCTGAGTATATGGAGAAGGCATCTAAAAACCTTGAGGCCAGCCAGGAACTTCAAAAAGCTTGGCATGACCAAAAGGCTGTACTGACTGTGTACCAGCCAGGACAGAAGGTGTGGGTGCTGGAGCCAGTGGCCCCAGCAGCTCTGAAAGACAAATGGTCTGGGCCCCACACCATCATTGAGCAAAAGGGAGAGGTTACCTACTTGGTGGACCTTGGAACTCCCAGGAGCCCTCTCAGAGTGCTCCATGTTAACAGGCTCAAAGCATATGTTGACAGGAAGGACATGAGCTTGCTCATGGCCACAGATGAGGGACAGGAGGAAGAGAGTGACCCTCTCCCAGACCTGCTCACTCAGAATCCTGATGATGGGTCAGTTGATGGTGTTGTCTTTTGTGGCAGCCTCACTGAACATCAGCAACAGGATTGCAGGCAAGTTCTGCAATCCTTTCGACATATGTTCTCTCTGACCCCCAGCCAAACTGATTGGTGTACCCATGATGTTGACACTGGAGACAGTCTGCCTGTCAAGAGTAAAATCTACAGACAGCCTGATCATGTTAGAGACTGCATAAAAACTGAAGTGCAGAAAATGTTGGAACTGGGAGTCATTGAGCCCTCAGATAGCCCTTGGGCTAGCCCAGTAGTTCTAGTGCCAAAGCCTCACACCCAGGGTGGTAAGAGAGAGATGAGGTTTTGCGTAGACTACAGAGGTCTCAATGCAGTCACTAAGACTGATGCCCACCCAATCCCAAGAGCAGATGAGCTTATAGATAGATTGGCTTCTGCCAACTTCTTAAGCACATTTGATTTGACAGCTGGGTATTGGCAAATCAGGTTAGCTGAGGAAGCCAAACCTAAGACAGCATTTTCTACCCCTGGAGGGCATTATCAATTTGTGGTAATGCCCTTTGGACTGAAAAATGCACCTGCCACCTTCCAAAGGTTGGTGAATCAAGTCCTCACTGGGCTGGATGACTTCTGTGCAGCTTATCTTGACGATATTGCTGTCTTTAGCTCCACCTGGGAGGATCACCTGGTCCACCTGAGGAAAGTGTTAGAGGCCCTGCAAAAGGCAGGCCTCACTATCAAGGCCACAAAGTGCCAGATAGGGCAGACACAGGTTGTATACCTGGGCCACCTTGTAGGTGGAGGCCAGGTTCAGCCACTGGAGAGTAAGATACAGGCCATCAAGGACTGGACTCCTCCAATCACCCAGACTCAGGTTCGAGCTTTCTTGGGCCTGACTGGGTACTATAGGAAGTTTGTCAGAAATTATGGGTCCATAGTGACCCCCCTTAATGACCTGACAAGCAAGAAGATGCCAAAGAAAGTTCAGTGGACAGCAAGCTGTCAGAAAGCATTCAATGACCTAAAGCAGGCCATGTGCACAGCACCTATCCTCAAGAGTCCAGATTACTCCAAGCCATTCATTGTCCAAACAGATGCTTCTGAGTTGGGTGTGGGAGCTGTTCTGTCTCAACTGAATTTTGATGGTAATGATCAGCCTATTGCTTTCATTAGTAGAAGGTTGACACCCAGAGAGAAAAATTGGTCAGCTATTGAGAGGGAGGCCTTTGCTGTGGTCTGGGCCCTGAAGAAGCTGAGGGCCTACTTGTTTGGCACTCACTTCACCATTCAGACAGACCATAAGCCCCTCTTGTGGCTAAATCAGATGAAGGGTGAAAACCCCAAACTGCTTAGGTGGTCCATTTCCCTACAGGGGATGGATTTTACAGTGGAGCATAGACCTGGGACTGATCACAGCAATGCTGATGGGCTCTCCAGGTATTTCCACTTAGAGCAAGAAGACTCACCTGGTCAAGGTTAGTTTATTGTCCCAAAGTTTGGGGGGGGGTCATGTAGGAGAGTAGGGTCTGCAATCCTATGATCACCCAGATTTTTTGCTTTTTGCTGCACTGGTTTACGACTTTCCCTGGCTGTGGGCCTGCTAATCAGACCCACAGCCTAGCTGTTCTCTCTATCCAAATTGTACCCAGGTACTGAATTGGCACTGGGCCCTCTCCAAGTCCCTGTACCCAGGGCTGAGGTGCACCCAGAAGTCTCCCAGGGGCTGAAGCATGTATTATGCCACCCCTGGATTGACTAACTAAAACTGACACAACTGGCTGCACGACAGCTGGGGCAAGGTGGTGTAATCACCCTTTGCTTTAGATATAGTATACCTATATCTAACCCTAAAATGGACACACAGATCTCCTATCAGTCACTCCTATGGCAGGCCTTAACAATCCTGAAGGCAGAGTGCTTGGAATCGTGTGAGATGGTGCTCTGGCATGAGCTGGGCCTGTCTGCGGCTTTCGGGATCTATCCCTTAGCCGTTTCCATGATATCGCATACCATATACTCTTAAGTGCATTATAATCCTCGCGGTTATGTGCCAACTCTGGTATCGCTTTATCAAAACATGTCGAGTAAGGTGTCATACGACTTGGAATACTAACCCCTCGCCAATTCTGGCGACGGGGTTAGCATTCCACCCTTCTAGAGGGACACGACATGCCTGTAACCTCTAACCCGGTTAAACGTCAGACAGAGCCTTAGCATCCACAAAATGGATGCTGCCACCGAGACACAAGTCTGCCCTCCTGCTGCTGGGAGTCCTCCCAGAGCAGGAGATAAGGACAAAGGGTTTCCTGCCAGGGGCGGTGCCAGCACCGTCCCAGACAGGGTTTTGTGTATTGTAGGTAGGCAGGGCTTTAGAGGAAGGTGACTGCAAGTAGCACCCCGGTGCTCACTGTGCATAGGCCGGCTTGAACCAGTTCCAGGGTCACTCCAGACCCTGTGCTGGGGAAAAGCCCGCCAAGGAAGTGGGTGTAACCACCCCCCTCCTAGTCCCACCCATAGGGCAGGACTTAGTCGCGTGCCAGCCCCTTTTTACAGGATAAAGGTAGAGACTGGCCCCCTTCCAAATCAGATCATCTTTGAATCCTGAAACTACTTTCTGCGAAAGGAACTCAAGACTTCTTCCTAAGATTTCTCCCTTGTGACTAAGGAGTAGTCACCCTGCACCCGCAGGCACCATCTACAGAACACTGCGGTCTGCTGCACGTCCTTCCTCCGGAATCCGACTGCCCAGCTCGACGAGACCCGGCTTCCCTGGCACCTCTGACCTCTACCCACCTCTACAGCACAGCTGAGAACCGTGGGTGCGACGAGACCTCGAGGGACCGGCCATCGCCAAGACTGCACGACTTCTGCACAGCAAGCCCACCGAATATTCCACTGGTGAGTGCTTTGGGGTCCGAGAAGCCCCGACTCTGAGCAGCTCCAGCTCCGAAGTGCAGCCCCCCAGCATCTCCACGATCTGCGTGGGGCCCTTCTGCTTTCCGCTGCTCACCGCGTTGTTTGGCTACTAGCCCGTTGGCTTGTGGCTTCCCTGACGACGCCCGACGACATTTCTGCTGCTGGTCTGGTTGCTCCAGACTGGCCCTTGCTCCCTTCCCGAAGAGGAGCACCCTGGACCCTCCTGGTCCACTCAAGACGCCATTTTGAGTCCACCGCGTGGGCTTGAATTAGCCAAGGCTTGTTGCCCAATCCTGGGTAACTTCGACGCCAACGACTTCATCCTCCGTGGGACAGCTCGCACCTCCATCCTGGTCGCCGACAACGCCTCCTGGTCCGAGAGACTGCAGAGCCCAGCAGCGCCCACTCACCTGACTGCGGTGACTTCGCCCGGTGCCATCCTGGTGCCCACTTAATCACTGGCTAGTGATTCAAGAACTTGGTCCCCTCTGCTTTCAGGTTTCTTCTTCCTTGATCCAGGCTTGGATCCATCGAACTTTCCTTCACTGGTCGCCTGCCAGCAACTTCTTTCCTTCCAGGCTCCCGGTCCGGCAACGAGATCCCCGACGTCTTTTCAGGCCTATGCAGCTGCAGCCCCTGGGCTAGGTAACTTCGGCACTCCGGTGTCCCAGCATAGCCTCACTATCCAAGGGTCAGGATCCACTGTCGTTTTCTTCCTACCAGGTCGGGTTCGCCCGTGAACACTAACTTTGCCTTTACTAGCCTCCATAGACTTTGTCCCGCATCCCGCGTGAGAGTGCACACTCTGCACCCGAGTCCCCTGGGCCTCCTAGTAGTAATCTAACGATTCCCTAGTCCAGTCCTAGCGATTCCAAAGCCTATTAGAACTGTTACTTACCTGCTAGTAATTCGCATTCCACTTTTAGTGTATATGGTTTTTCGTGCCCCTCGGGCATTTGTGTAACGTGCTAACTTAAAAGTATTTTCGTAAGAGTTTTGTTGTGTGCTTAGCACCCTGTCCTCATAAAGAGTACAGGGTTGTTGTGATCCTAATAAATACATTGTTTATTTTCATAACACTTGTGTGGTGTCCTTTCACTGGGTGTTCAAGGGGTAATGTGATGGTAAAACAGCTGGCTTAACACGCCCTCTAGAGTCTTAGCCTTAGACTGCTCGTATCCATGCTACTAGGATAGCTGGTCTATAAGGTTGACTTACAACCAATCATCAATAAGGGTTGTTTGGACTGATATATAGTGATCACTAGAATAGTGAACACTGCACATCAGGCCAACTTCTCACAGCGCCTCGACTGCAAAACTTTTCAGACATGGAGCGGAGCCCGTTTAAATACTGCCCGCTTTGTGGGTCCAAGTACCCACACATCGATCTACACCCCGTTTGTAACAAATGCCTTTCGCCTGACCACGACGACGGCAAGTGCAAGGCCTGTGCACAGTTCCGCTCTAAGAAGACTCTCAAGCTTCGGCGCGCGGTGCGCATGGAAGCTAGACAAGCGGCCCCGGATCCGGAGAACATCTTCGGCGACCAAGATGAAGAGGACCAGGGTCATCATCTTCAGATCTCCCCACCCGAGACGGAGGTCGAGGCGGATCCGGTAGACGACGACGGAGTCGTGGGTCAAGGCCTTGAATACGTCGACGAGGTAGGAGACGACGAAGAGATTTATGGGGCCGCGGCAGATAGCTCAGGGGACGAGCTCTGCCCCGAAGGTTTCGAGGATACCGACCGGGTCACGGGATCGCCTGTAGGCCTTACCCACGACCCCATGCCGCAAGCCACAGCCCCGCCTTCTGGCCCTGCCACGGACTTACTTGCTGAGCAGACTGTATCGAAACCGAAACCGAAAGCATCGGGATCGACTCCATCTAAAATGGCCGACCCGAAAACGAAACCGAAACTTAAGGACACGATCGTCCCTAAGATGGCTGCCGTGCCAGCGAAAACGACTGTACCCGCTAATCCATCGACTCCGTCGACCTCCGGTCCGCAAAAGTCGAAGAAGTCCGTCGATTCCGCTGCTGCTCATTCGAAATCGACGCCTGAGGAGGGGTCCTCTAAAAAAGATGGTCGGCACGGATCAGCATCGGCGCCGCCGTCCAAGCCCGCAAAGGCCGGCTCCACGGAGTCTACGCAGGCGCACGTATCGAAGACTGGCTCGTCTGCGCACCGGTCCCAGGACTCGGGGTCGGTGACAGCGGGTTCCGCGTCGAAAGCCCACAAGGCCCACAAAGACGTCGGATCCGAAGGAAAGGTCAAAACATCCTCGTCGGCTCCAACACCAACTGAGAGTGAGGCGTCCCTCGTCGCCGCATCACTACAGCGAATTAGGGAGAAGGCCTCTGCTCCGTCGGCTCCGATTTCGTCGCCGAAGGCACAAACAGACAATCCAGCGAAGCCTTCTGGCAAACTTCTCTTTGTTTTGCCGCCAAAGGAGGCGCCGAAAGCCTTTTCCACCAAATCGGCACCGAAGAAGACGGTTTCTTCAACGGCTGGCCCACTTCCACGTCGGGTACTCGAATCAGAGGATGATTCAGAGCAGTTCATCGACGCAGACACCGGCAAATTGACCCTCTATAAGAGGAAAATAACTTCAGAGTCAGTGGACTCATATGTCATCCCACTGAAAAAGAAAAGGGTGCCCCTTGATGCTTCAGGCCTCACAGAACCAATCCTGCCTCCTCCAAGACGGAGCCCTACTCCCTCACCAGAACACTCTGCGGGTGAGGGGTATGATGAGGATGAACAATACAATTTCCCTATCAATGAACCAGATGCACAACCGGATTCATATGATGACACTGGTGATCAGGGCACCCAAAATGTGGGGCAGGACCCGCAGCTTTTTAATGCACGTGCATCCCCAACTGAGGATTCAGCAGGTTTTCATGCGCTACTTGAGAGGGCAGCAGCCAATCATGATGTGGACATGCATGCTGACCCGATAGAAGAAGACTTCCTTTTCGACACATTCTCAGTCTCTGAAAGGACAGTAAAAACGCTGCCTATGCTTAAGGGAGTCCTCAAGCATGCGGGAGATATCTTTAAGGAGCCTACCAGGGCACGAGTGGTCAATCCACGCATTGAAAAAAAGTACAGACCTGCACCTGCAGACCCCGCATACATTCGGGGACAGTTGCCACTGGACTCTCTTGTGGTCGCCAATGCCAGGAAACGTGCCAACTCCCAGACAACGGGTGAAGCTCCTCCCCCGGATAAGGAGTCCAAAGTGCTAGAGGCAGGGGGCAAAAGAGTAGCTGCGCAGGCCGCAAACTTTTGGCGCATTGCCAATACACAGGCACTCTTAGCACGTTACGATAGGGTGCATTACGACACCCTAGAACAGGTTATACAACACCTGCCTCCAAAGTTCCAAGAAGGCACCAAACTGCTTATTGAGGAAGGGAAGCTAATCTCAAACGCAGCCATCAAGTGTGCACTTGACGCCGCAGACACAGCTGCTAGAGCTATCAACACTAGCGTTATGCTGAGACGACAGGCGTGGCTCCGCATCTCGGGGTTTAAACCAGATATACAGACAACCATTCTTAATCAGCCGGTCAATCCTGATAGTCTGTTTGGTCCAGATGTTGACACCACCCTAGAAAAAATAAAAAAAGACACAGAAACTGCTAAGTCCATGGGGGCCCTCCAGTCGCAACAGTTTCGTGGCAACAATTTTCGTCGCTCAGGTGCACGTGGAGTCACCAGAGGACAAATGGGTCAACAATCTCAGTTCTCAAAAGGTGGAGCACAATCCTCGTTCCAAAAGCAGAACAAGGGAGGTTACAGGAATAACAGCAACAGAGGTCGCGGCAGAGGAAACAACAGCTCCCGCTCCTCTACCCCAAGCAAACAGTGACTCTCCGTCACTGCCCCCCGACCACTTAACACCTGTCGGGGGGAGACTGCAGCAGTTCCTGCCCATCTGGAGAAACATCACCACAGACAGGTGGGTGCGACAACTAGTCCAGTATGGTTATTGCCTAGAGTTGAAATCCACTCCACCCAACATCCCGCCAAGGCAAAGGCCTATGTCCGCAGAGCACTTGCTCTTATTGCAGCAGGAAGTAGTGGTGATGCTGCAAAAAGGAGCAATCGAGCTCGTGCCGGTGAGAGAGGAAGGCACAGGGGTGTATTCCCTGTACTTCCTTATTCCAAAGAAGGACGGATCTCTCAGACCCATTCTAGATCTACGCCCCCTCAACCTGTACATACTGTCAGAACATTTCCACATGCTCACACTGCAGCAGATTCTTCCCTTGCTAAACCAAGGGGACTTCTTAGCAACCTTAGATCTAAAGGATGCTTATTTCCACATTCCACTACACCCGTCCCACAGGAAATACCTCAGGTTCACTATTCAAGGCAAGCATTACCAGTTCAAGGTCTTACCCTTTGGAGTCACCACAGCCCCAAGGGTGTTTACCAAGTGTCTGGCGACAGTAGCAGCGCACCTCAGGAGGCAGAACATCCATGTCTACCCCTACCTCGACGACTGGCTCGTGCAAGCCAAATCGGAACGACAGTGCGCCGCGGACATGTCGACTACAATTCACCTTCTTCACGATCTGGGTTTCTCGCTGAACTACCCAAAGTCGCATCTACAACCAGCACATGTCCGGCAGTTCCTAGGTGCGACGATCAACACCCTGACGGCCATGGCTCAGCCAAACCAGGTCAGGATAGACAGTATGCAGTCTCTGATCCAAAAGTTCAGACCACAACACTCGCTTCCGGCGAGAGTATTCATGCAGTTGATAGGCATGATGGCCTCCTGCATCTTCATAGTCCCTCACGCACGGTTACATATGCGCCCGCTCCAGGAGTGCTTAGCGAATCAGTGGACACAGGCTCAGGGGCAATTGACAGACCTAGTGTTGGTTACCAGTCGGGCATACGACTCTCTGCATTGGTGGACTCCACACAACCTTTGCAAGGGCCGACTGTTCCAAGAGCCTGTGCCGCAGATTATCCTGACAACGGACGCATCTCTCCAGGGATGGGGAGCTCATCTGCTCACTTACACAGTGCAGGGACTATGGACGACGCAGCAGCAAAAGATGCACATCAACTATCTAGAACTGATGGCAATCTTCATGGCGATCAAGTCCTTCATTGTACATCTGTGCAACAAGGTAGTGTTAGTCCGGACGGACAACATGACTGCGATGTACTACATTCAAAAGCAGGGAGGCACCCACTCGCCACAGCTGTCTCATCTGGCTCAGAGCATGTGGAAGTGGGCCATTCAGAGGAACATTTTCCTCATGGCAGAACACCTCCCAGGGAAGGACAACCAGATGGCGGATCTGCTCAGCAGGTACAGCCATCAAATGCACGAGTGGGAGATACACCCATCTGTCCTCCACCTGTACTTCCAGCAGTGGGGTCATCCGGAGATAGACCTGTTTGCCACAAAAGAAAACGCAAAATGCCAACACTTTGCCGCCAGGTTCCCTCACCCACAGTCGCAGGGGAATGCGATATGGATGAACTGGTCAGGCAAATTTGCGTACGCTTTTCCGCCAGCCCCTCTGATACCGCTGGTCGCAAGAAAGCTAAGGCAACACGCGATGACTCTCATCCTAGTTGCTCCAACGTGGGCGCGCCAGGCTTGGTACACCACGTTCCTCGAACTCTCAGTGGTGCCGCATCAAAGACTGCGCCTCACGCCCAGTCTTTTGACGCAGAACCATGGAGAAATTCAGCATCCAGATCCGCAACAGCTCAACCTGGCGATCTGGCTCCTGAAGTCCTAGAGTTTGGATACCTTAACCTACCTCCAGAATGCATGAACATCATCAAGGAGGCAAGGAAGCCAACTACCAGAGCATGCTATGCTGCGAAATGGAAGCGTTTTGTCATTTACTGTACAGCCAATGACATCAACCCGCTAGATGCATCTATCCCCAACATCATTTGCTATCTGTTGCATCTTTACAAGTGCAATCTAGCGTACACTTCCATTCGGATACATCTATCCGCCATAGCGGCTTATCTTCAAAACAGGCAGCATCTCTCTGTCTTCAGAGTGCCCGCCATTAAAGCCTTCCTTGAAGGTCTGAAACGAGTCATTCCCCCAAGAACACCGCCAGCTCCGGTGTGGAACCTCAATGTCGTTCTCACCAGACTGATGGGACCGCCGTTTGAGCCACTGCACTCGTGTGAACTCCAGTTCCTTACGTGGAAAGTAGCTTTCCTGGTAGCTATTACGTCTCTGAGGCGTGTCAGTGAGCTGCAAGCGCTCACAATCCAAGAGCCATTCATTCACATTCATCCAAATAGGGTAGTGCTACGCACTAACCCCAAATTCCTTCCGAAGGTGGTGTCACAGTTTCATCTAAACCAAACTATTGACTTGCCAGCATTCTTTCAAAACCCGCAAACGGTGGCAGAAAGAATGCTCCATACCTTAGATGTACGGAGGGCGTTGATGTACTACATAGACAGAACACAACCCTTTAGAAAGACAAAACAACTTTTTGTTGCCTTCGCACCACAACACAAAGGCAACCCTATTTCCAAAGCAGGGATAGCCAGATGGATTGTTAAGTGCATCCAGATATGTTATCAAAAGGCCAAGCGCACTTTAACAATACCCCCAAGGGCGCACTCCACACGCAAACTGGGGGCATCCATGGCTTTCCTAGGGAACATTCCTTTAGAGGATATTTGCAGAGCAGCCACGTGGGTTACACCACACACCTTTACAAAACACTACTGTGTTGATGTGCATTCCAAGCAGCAAGCTGCTGTAGGACAGGCTGTTCTCAAAACACTTTTTCAGGTTTCTGCAGCTGGCACGGGCAACCGCCGCTGATGGAGGGACTGCTATGTATTCTATGCTAAGATATGAATTTAGCAGCCCACATGCCTCGAACTGAATATGCTACTTACCAGTATGCATCTGTTCTTGGCATGTAGGGCTGCTAACATTCATATCGCCCGCCCTCCTCCCCGGTGCCTGTCGCAGCTGCAAATATACTATTGTATTTATTCATTAGCATGGACATCCTTTACACTTTTCACTCCATCTCCTGCCACAATGGCGAAAAACAATCTGGGGATGGAGCCGATGCCCATGCGCACTGTAGTCCAGGGGAGGAGCCACCTATCTCAGGATACTTCGAAGACTCTTCCGGGACAACAATGTGCGATCATCCGGACCCAACACTAGGCGGCGATCTAATGCTAAGATATGAATGTTAGCAGCCCTACATGCCAAGAACAGATGCATACTGGTAAGTAGCATATTCATTCTTGTGCTGGCTGTGCTTTGCAGCCTCAGTTCAATCAATCAATCAATCAATACCTTTCTAAAGAATGCTACATACCCGTAGAATCTCAAGGCGCTGGGCGGGGGGGGGGGGGGGGGGGGATTGGGGTGGCCGCTACTGTTCGAAGAGCCAGGTCTTGAGAAGTCCTCTGAAGGGAAGCAGGTTCTGAGTATGTCCTAGGTTGGTAGGGAGGGTGTTCCAGGTTTTGGCGGCGAGGTAGGAGAAGGATCTGCCTCCGGCGGTGGTTTTTCAAATGCGAGGAACTGAGGCGAGGGCGAGGTTGGCAGAGCGGAGGCTGCGGGTGGGGGTGTCGAAGCTGAGTCTGTCGTTGAGGTATGCTGGTCCGGCGTTGTGTAGGGCCTTGTGTGCGTGGATGAGGAGTTTGAAGGTGATCCTCTTGTTGACGGGGAGCCAGTGCAGGCCTCTCAGGTGGGGTGTGATGTGGCTGCATCGGGGGACATTGAGGATCAGTCGTGCCGATGCGTTCTGGATGCGTTGCAGCCGTCTCAGGAGCTTGGTTGTTGTTCCTACGTAGAGGGCATTCCCGTAGTCCAGTCTGCTGGTGACGAGGGCCTGGGTGACGGTTTTCCTCATGTCGGAGGGGATCCATTTGAAAATCCTGCGGAGCATTCGGGGGGTGTTAAAGCAGGACACGGTGACAGCGTCGACTTGCTTGGTCATGGTGAGGGTGGAGTAGAGGATGATCCCCAGGTTGCGTGCATGGTCGGTGGGTTCTGGGGCTGTTCCTAGCGACGTTGGCCACCAGGAGTCGTCCCAGGATGATGGGGTGGGGCCGAGGATGAGGACCTCCGACTTGTCTGAATTCAGCTTCAGCCTGCTGTCCTTCATCCATTCGGCGACGGCCTTCATTCCTCTGTGGAGGTTGGCTTTGGCGGTGTGGGGGTCTTCGGTGAGGGATATGATCAGCTGGGTTTCATCGGCGTAGGAGATGATGTTGAGGTTGTGTTGTCGTTCAACGTGGGCGAGTGGGGCCATGTAGATATTAAACAGCGTCGGGCTGAGGGAAGATCCCTGTGGGACGCCGCAGATGATCTCGGTGGTCTTGGAGCGGAAGGGTAGGAGGCGGACGGTATGGGTTCTGTCGGAGAGGAAGGATGTGGTCCAGGCCAGGGCCTTCTCTTGGATTCCGGCGTCATGGAGGCGTGCTGTTAAGGGTGCGGTGGCAGACCGTGTCGAAGGTTGCCGACCGGTCCAGAAGGATGAGGGCGTCTGTTTCTCCATTGTCCATCAAGATCCTGACGTCGTCGGTGGCGGCGATGAGGGCGGTCTCGGTGCTGTGGAAGCCGGACTGGGATGGGTCCAGGATGCTGTTGTCTTCGAGGTAGCGGGTCAGTTGTTTGTTGACAATCTTCTCCGTGACTTTCACTGGAAAAGGGAGCAGGGAGATGGGCCGGAAGTTCTTGAGGTCCTTGGGGTCCGCCTTGGGTTTTTTCAGTAGGGCTTTGATCTCGGCGTGCTTTCAGCTCTCCGGGAAGGTTGATGTCTCGAAGGAGGTGTTGATTATTTTCCGGAGATGGGGTGCGATGGCTGTGCTGGCTTTGTTGAAAATGTGGTAAGGGCATAAGTTGGACGGTGATCCGGAGTGGATAGAGTTCATGGTCTTGATAGTGTCTTCGTCGTTGATGTTGGACCAGGCGGTCAGGCGGCTGGTGCGGGTGGAGGTTGTAGTGGTGGTCTCGGCGGTGGATGTGGGGGTGTCGGAGTTGAAGCTGTCGTGGATGTTGGTGATCTTGCGGTGAAAGAAGGTGGCCAGTGAGTCTCACAGGTCTTGTGATGGTGGGATGTCGTTGGTGTTGGAGCTGGGGTTGGAGAGTTCTTTCACGATGCTGAAGAGTCTTTGGTGTTGTGTGCGTTGTTGTCTAGACGGTCCTTGAAGGCGGTCTTCTTGGCGGTCCTGATGAGTTGGTGGTGTTTGCGGGTGGCGTTCTTGTGGGCTGTGTAGCTGTCTGGTGTTCGGTCGCGGAGCCATATCTTCTCCAGCTTACGACAAGTGCTCTTGGAGGTCCGGAGGTCTTCGGTGAACCATGCGGCTTTCTTGTTGGTGTGGTTGGTTGCGAAGGTCTTGAGTGGGACGAGGGTGTCGGCGCAGTCGTTGATCCACTGTTTGAGGTTGATGGCGGTGGTGTCGGGGTCGGTGGGGTCGGCGGGTGGTCTCAAGGCGAGGGTGGTGGTCAGTTGGTCCTGGGTGACCTTGCCCCAGCAGTGGCGTGGCAGCTGTTGGGTGCGGTGGTGTGTGGTGGGTTTCTTGAAGGTGAAGTGTACGCATCTGTGGTCTGTCCAGTGGGGTTCAGTGGTGTGGCTGAAGGAGACATGGGGACTTGCGAAGCAGTGTGTGTCCAGCAGCGTGGGTGGGTGTCGTCACGAGCTGTTTGAGTCCGAGGTTGGTGAGGTTGTCGATCTTGGCGGTGGAGTTGGTGTCATTGTTGTTCTCGAGTTGGAAGTTCAGGTCCCCGAGGAGGATGTAGTCCGTGGAGGTGAGGGCGGGGGTGCTGATAAGGTCGGCGATGGTGTCGCTGAACTGTGGTCGGGGTCCGGGTGGTCTGTAGACGAGTGTTCCTCTGAGGGTGGTGTTGGGGTTGGTGTGGATCTGGAATTGCATGTGCTCGGCGGTGGTGAGGGTGTCGTCGGAGTTGGTCGAGACTCTGGGGGTGTCTTTGTGGATGATAGCAATACCCCGTCCCACTCCGTTGGTGCGGTCTTGGCGGGAGATCTTGTAGCCCTCTGGGATGGCTATTGCGATGTCTTGTGCTGAGGTGGCGTTCAGCCAGGTCTCAGTCAGGAAGGCGACGTCAGGGGTGGTTGAGTCTAGGAGGTCCCAGAGTTCGATGGCGTGCTTGCGAGCGGAGCGGGTGTTGAGGAGGATGCATCGGAGGTGGTTGAGTTCTCTGGTTGATGGTTTGGTGGGCCGTATGCTGGTGAAGCTGCAGTTCCGGCAGGTGAAGCGCCCTTGGGTGCGCTTCGGGATGGCCTGGTATCAGGAGCGATCTCGTCCGGGGTTGAGTGCGTGGAGGGTGCTGGAGTCGTATTGCGGTACAAAAGGGGGTGGTGATGGACGGAGCATCCGAACCAATCAAACACTCACACCCAGTCAAAAGATCTGGGTTTAATCCATCACCGTTCTTTAGCCCACTCTGCCACCCCAGTTCAGACATGGCTATATGCAAATCAGTCTGACCCTGTGCCTCATGGGAACAGTCCAGCCCGAACTGCCAAGCCATGCCTTCCCTGGACCGGAAACAAGCTTCCGAGGACCGGTTTCTGGCATTACAGCCGTCTTCAGCCCGGCTTGCTTGAATCCAGTGGCAAAGTGAGCAAGGGACTCACGTCTGAGCATACCCTGCCACACTTATGGCGGCCAAAGCGGTACAAATTTTGCGCAGGATTCAGAGGGGGCCAGGGTGGGCTTCTGGCACCCCGCGGGGGCATCTTCACGGGGTGCGCGACGGCGCACCCTGGCTTTACTTCTTTGGGGGGCAGCCCCTGGGACCTGATCCACCCCGGGGGCATATCTGAGACCGGTGGCGGAGCCCCACGCACTTGGTCGTCTGTCTTCTTAAGGGTCAGAGGTTGCCTACCTTCCAGGGGCCATATCTCAGCCCCTGGGGGTCTGATCTGCCCCATTTTCGCATCTTCTTGCTCCTGGTGGTGCCCTCCCAGCCACTGGGAGCACTCTCCTTTGTCCTCCGCGTCTCCAAGAGGGTGCATTCTGCAGGGAGCGGTCTTCACTGGCTCCCTGCGCCTCTCTTCTCCGTGCGCAGAGGCCTCTTCTTCTGCGCACAGGTCCGGGGCTCTTCTTCTGGCGCTGTTAGGGGCCTGGGTGACAGTCAGGGGGGTCTCTCCTTCCTTCTGCCCGTTGCCAGGCTCCAGCACCTTCCGCCTCAGCAGACCACACCCGAGCGAGAGCTTCTCTTCCTGTGCTAGTACTTTTAAAAGTTGAGTAGGGGGCTGGCAGGAATTCTCTGTGTGTCCTATCAAACAGCGACACATCACTTCCCTGTCCCTGCTCCCTCCTTCTTGTCCAGCCTCTGGGTTTGTTCAAAATGGTGCGGTCCAGTGTCTCTGGCCACATGGCCTCTGAAACCCAACTCCTTCCCCCCTCACTGCCTGCCCACCTTGGTGCAGCCTGGTGCCTGGCACCCAGCGACAGCAGTTGATGGATTGGCTTGTAGCTCCACCTATCTTTTCTTCTTGGAGGGAAGATCTTCGCTCTGGGAAGAAAGGTCATTAATCTAACCTGCAGGGCCAGACCCCAGCCAGGGACTCAGAGAAATATGACATTTCTGGACGACCCAATAGCAGTACAAATATGACTTTGGACTGTGCAGAATACTTATTTTCACCTACACTACAATGGACTTTAGTGCGTGTCTGGAATCTGTAGGCCTTGTGGAAGTTACTCTAGCCATGGGTTCCACCTTCCCATAAGGGAATACTTAAGTGAAAAACACAGTAAAACACACTGACTTTCCCCTGGCATGTTCCCTTTCAGTGTATAAAGCCTATTCCATGTCACCCCCCAATTCTGCATAAGTCCTGCCACACCATTCACTCTGTAGCTGCTCCTGGACTGCGCACGCTAGGAATCTCCCCTGCGCAGCCCCTTTACGTGTGCACACGCATGTACACCCATGTCTGCATGTAACCAGCACGATGTCCCATACTCCAGTGGCCTAGTCAAGCCAGGGGTACACCAGTAAAATATCCATGCAGTCTCTTTCATTATGAATTCACTGTGGGTGAGTCCCAGATTATGAAGCTCCCCCACAGTAAAAGCTCAACAATTAGGTGCTCAAAAAACGATAAATACGGGCGGCCCTTAGTGTCAGAACCACCTTCTAACAATTCTGATCTCCCTTACTAAATGGTGCCTTTTTACTGGCCAATGACCTGTTTGCATTTCACAAAAAAATATACAAATACTCAATACTGTCTTCAGAAAGCACACAGGTTTAATGACCTACGTGAAACGTGTGACGGCTGGTACTAATTGTGCTTTTATCAATCCTTCCAATGATTCTCGGCTGGATTTATTAAAACAGTTCCTCATAAAAACAAATATGATGGATTATGAGTGCTTCTTGCTTACATACATTTACGTGCAGGCAGTGAACAGTTGTGCATGCAAAAATACCTAAGCATTTGTGAAATTGAACTTTTACTTTTTGTTATGTTTGCCATTAGGAAAATATTGATCCCCATGCAGGAGCCCCTTCTCCTACCAATTTTGAGCATGCTCCCGTTTCCAACCTATAAACAGATTAATTACTACTATTGACAGTAATAGAATATCTCCCAGAGTATTAGCATGATGGGAAAGGGCTGTGGAGTAGTTTGTGATTATGCAAACTCGCCCTGGAAGGCCCACTCCTGTACTCTGTGAAAATATTCAGTCATGTACTATTATTACATAAAACTACGCATGAGTTAATCCCTAAATGAGGGCAAATTCATTTGAATTTTCAGAAGTGAACTTGTACGTCAATCCTCTTCCATGTGTATGTTTAATCTGCATGTGCAAATGACTTTGTGAACCGAGTCTCTAGTTTTCATTGGCTCCACCTTTAGAGTTGTTGATTTCCTCGGATGACATCCCTCATCATCATCATTAACATTCAGATTTGAAAGAGTGGTTTAGGTGCATACAGTATGTGAATTTATGGTCGGAGTAACACATACTCATAAGGAGCCTGTCGGATGAACTTTTTAAGGTTTAACATTTGTATTTCTGCATCATTCCATTCAACAGGAGCTCATCCAGAACGCAGATGATGCTGGTGCCAGTGAAGTCATTTTTGTCTATGATGAAAGGGAATATGGGAAGGAGAACCTCTGGTCAGAGGAACTACACAGTTTTCAAGGTATGCCCCACATCTAAGCTCATGTAAATGTAAATGTAAATGTACAGGAATTTATATAGCGCAAATCACCGAGCGGTTTCTAAGCGCTTGCTTAGGGAACCCGTCCTGGTATTCCCCTGTGAGATAACCCCATCAAGGTGAAAGCCAGGCATCCCGCCGCGAGGGGCCGTTGTGGAGATTAAGCAAGCTATTGCCCAGAGTCGCAGAGTGTGAACCCGTGAATCTAATAGGCACCGGAGCGAGAATTGTCGAGTCTATGGACATTTTAGGACTCAAGACCCCGCCGAGCCGGGAATTGAACCCTGGTCCCGGGCTGACCTCTGCTTCCAGGTCTGCCTCCTCTAACCAGTGAGCCACACTTCTCATGCACCCTCATACAGGTGATATGGTGATGCATAAATTATGAGACTGGCACACTAATTACTGTATAACTGGATTCAAGCTATGAGTGGTCCCTGCACCATTTATTTATACCTTTGCCATGCCTGTCCACCTAGTGCATGTGATGTGTTGCTTGCAGTGGCCAGTGTCTCCCTTCAGCTTTCCCCATTGTGTGTTTCTCATGGATCTTATAGGTCCGACAACATTTCTCATGAACTGGCAAATTGTTAACACATATAGGACCTGGTTAAAACTTTGGCGGGCGTTACTTCATCCATCTGGGGCGGAGGAAATTATCTCCACCACCCTAATGGACTACCATCTGCGAAATCTAGAGATGACCACCGGTATAGCAGTCATCTTTGTATATTGAAAGGAGCCAGAGTGACAACAGTTCCATTTAAGGTAAAAAAAAGTTTTGTGCACGACCATCATCACTTTTGATGACCACCCACCAATCTTCAAGATTTTTCAAAAACAAACTCCTGAAGTTAGAGTTTCTGTTTGCAAAATAAAAAGCTAATGACCTTCACACCCTAGGAATGACCTTCCAGGGTGTGGCGGTCAAGCAATTTTTTTTTGTCCCTCACCACCAGATTTTTCTTGGAGATGTCAGGCAGAATAGAAAGGATATCACACCATCCATCCCAAATAGAGAAGGCAGCTTAATGTCGTTTCTGCAATGGCTCCTACTCCAACGGGACATCGGAGGAAGCTTACAGTCGACTGAGTCAATAGAGGTTCCATCCACGCAAACCTTACGGTCTACTGGTCTCTAAATGAGTCGGGCGATACGAGAGTTTGGCGCACACAATACTGTGTTGCATTTGACGGATAGTTAGCTGGATTACCTAGGTCCATTTGTAGATAACTGAAAAGCAATATTATTGCAACTGCATCACCCTTTTTTCAATTGGATAGGTGGGTTCTGGAAGGGGCAGCAAACAAGTTGGCCAGAGGTACATGACATAGCGACTATTTTGAAGTCTCTCCCATAATGGGTGGCCAACTTTCCCTGATTTATTCTTGCACTAGGATGGCCCTCAGCCCTAGATCTGTGTTTTTTTAGAGGTCGAAGTACACCGCTGGAGGAGCGGCTTTTTTGCTTTTTGAATGCGCCTTCATTTGTTGATCCCCACTCCCATTGGGCCTGGGCTTTCATGAGGAGAGACAAGCTAGTTACTTTTTTAGAGTACATTTAAACTCAGATTTTGTGAATAGCCAAAAAAATAGTTCAATTACTTTAAAGTGTAAGTTACTTTTGTGAATCATGTCATCTGTTTTCCATTAAAAAAACATCAATCTTCTGCACACCAGCATCCAGGTCTACAGATCGAGCATCATCCCTTGTACATATACTGATGGTTTTAAATTGTTGTATTCACTGGCTACCCCTGATATTTGTAGTGGGGTAGCCTACTACATAAAAGTATCATTGGCCATTAGAAAAAGATATGAGTAATAACACTCCGAGCAGTCTCACCGAAATCACTGTATGCAGAGAGTCGTATGACTGTGGTACCTTTTTGTATTGCCTTTTAACACATTGTTTAAACTGTTTGTATGTTGTGATAATGTCTTTGGAAATGTTAATGGTGTCATGAATTGATACTAAGTTTTTTTGTGTTATTGAATTTTAAGCAATGTGCACATTTTAAGGTTATGAGTTTTAATTAACCTGGAAATTCTGGAGGTGTATTCAGCTGCCATAAATGCCACTAGAAAAGCACCTTAACTTAGGAATTGGCATGGCTTATAGTTTCCCTTTGAGATGTTTTTAAATGTCTGCCTAACTATTGTATATTGATAGTTGAAGCTACTATGTTTGGCTTTGAGAATGAATTTTAGTAAGGATATAATGTTAGTGTATTGTTAATTGGCCTAGGCTGGAATCAGATGCTGGTGTTCTTGATGCATCAAATGTCTTTTTGTATTCTTTTATGGCTGGTTAAGCCGAATAAAGATTATTGATTGAGTATCATCCTACTGATGCAATACGCAAGTGGTAGCCTTAAGTTTGAATGGACCTGAAGCCTCCATAAAGAGATAGGCAGAGGTTGAAGTGCATCAATCCTTTGATCACAATGATAGGATATGTGCATATACTTCTCAGACCTCTCTTTGTAAGGGATCAAGAGCTTTGCAATGACGGGGGTGCAGTCCAAGAGTGCTGGCCAGATAACAGTATACTAAATTCCTCACTTAGTACATACCTCTGGGATCTTTCTGTAACAGAATAAATCAAAAAGAGAGTGAACTTCGTCAATCTTGAATGCCGGAGTCTCACAAGGATTTTCATGTAAACCCTCAACCACTATTTACAACCAGCAGTGTATATAATCTCCACTAGAGTAATATAGTGGACAGCCTCATCATCTGGCCTCCTATCTGGGTTTTGAGTTTCCAATGTAAGCAACGCCTCCACCAGGAGGGAGATTGTCTGGATGAAGATAATGATGGGATCTATGAAAAAGGATAAAAAATCCTCCATTACCAGTGCAAGTGACTTTAATGTAATTTGGGAAAGGTAAAAACAGAGATGTTTGTCGGACACAATACTAGTCCTTGACATCTGGTGATATGGTGTACATGTTTAAGCCATAGGTGCCATCTTAGGTTGGGTGACTTTCGTCAGGACCTTGTAGACAGATCCCTATTCCTTACTGATGCTAAATAGGTACTTGGGTAAGTACATTCACTTATGGGTCTTCGTTACAAGCATATTGTTGCCTTTAACCCAGAAAAAAAGTAAGTAAATGCATGAAAACATTCAACAAAGCATTATTGCCCCAATGGTTGACTCAGTTTAAAACCCAATGTGTATTTCACCTTAGGTGCACCCTGAACCAGTGAGTGCAAATGACACTGTGAATCCGATTAAGAAGTCACTGTTAGTGGTTATGGCTTATTTTGATGTCTTTTTGACAAGCAAAGCGATCTCTTATTTAGAGAAGATAAAACACTGAGTGGTGGTTTATGCTTACGGTCTATAAAACTCAAAGTGTGGGTTATATGTGTTCTCAACGATGATGTATTAGGCGGATGCATAGTATAATGCCATGTGATTCCGATGTTTCGGCATTAATCGAATACCTTGATGTTAGATGTAGGTATTTAAAAAATACATGTTTGTCAGTGAGCAATCTATGGAAGTGTGCTAATGGTAAGCAATATGTGTTAGAGTACATTACCATCAGTGTATGGTAATTCTATTTCTTGTTAGTTAAGATGGTATAGTTGGACAAAAAATATCTGAAGCTTACACGTATATTACTCATTGCTTATGGTGTAATGGACTCCATGCGTGTCTGGTTAGGATACGGGTTGAGACTGGCGGTCTTGGTAGAACCTACTGTAATAGCACACATAGTGGAAAATCACAGTTACCTGAAAATTGGTTTTGGAGTTAAGTATGTCGTAAGGAGCATAATATATTTAAAAAAACATATTTGCTCTCCCTCATAGTCCTCACTTACTTAGAGACTGTCTGGCATATGCACCTGAAATGTCATCTCCGTCCTGAATCTTAACCGTGACTCAGTCTGCATGTATTGGCGGTCACCATCCGTGGTGGTTACATCGGTGGAAGGGATAGATTTTAGTCAGGACCATTACACAATGTGATAATGATTACAGAATACCTTGCCACATGTTTATTCTTCGAAGACAAAATGTTTACAAAAGACTAGGCTTTCCAAGACTGGGTCTCAAACTGTGGCGTTGCAAGACTGCAACCAGACTCTCAGAAGCACTAATTATAATAAAAACACAAATCAGTGCTACCAAACTTAAGACCATTGCTCAAGTGATGGTTTTTAAGAAACAACTTGAAGAAATTGATAAAGAGATGGCAAATATGAAAGATTTTTTGACCTAAACAAAAATAGAAAAACTCAGTAAAGATCTGAAATGCTTCTCACAGGAAAAAGTCTGTCCATTTGCCAAAGTGGTTATTACCCATCAAAGGATCAGGAACCAGGACAGTCTGATTATGACTCCTCTGGAGGCACTCCACAGGGTGGAGCAGCAGAGATGAGAACTGAAATAGATACAGAGATAGAGGCAGACGAAGTAGCAGAGGCTGGGAACCACATTGGCAAGGACTGAACTGTGATGAACAACCGGTCCTGGTTTTCTAACCTTTTCCACCACAATTTGGAGGCTGGACGAGTACATTTATAATTGGGTTCCCACCAAGATTCCCCCCACCCCCATTTTTAGACCTCAATTGTTGAGGGAGAGGCCAAAACTCACAACGGGGAAGAAAGAAAAAAGAGGTCAGATGGGAAGACGTGGAAGGCTTCCAAACCAGGAGCTGTACGAAAGACTAAACGCCAAGGACAAGTATCATCAGTCGCTAGTTTTTAACCTCTCCTTCATAACTCTAACGGTAGACCAAATGCCCATCCTGAACAAAGGAATATGGTTTATCTCTAGCCCCACCTTTGACAAATTCCAATTACACAGTCAGATGGCTGAATTCTGAAGACAAATCATACCCGCAGAGACTGCACCAACGGAGTCGGAGGAGGAATCGCCATCCTCCACAAGAACAGCATCAGAGTCTCGACTAGCACCGACGACACCCTCAGCACCGCCGAACACATGCATTTCCAGATCCACATAGACCCCAACTACACCCTCAGGGGCACCCTCGTCTACCGACCCCCCCGGACCCCGCCCCCAGTTCAGCTACTCCATCGCCTACTTCATCAGCACGCACGCCCTGACCTCCACCGACTACATCCTCCGCGGAGTCCTGAACTTTCACCTTGAGAACAACAACGACAACAACTCCACAACCCTGATCGATAACCTTGCCAACCTGGGACTGGGACAACTCGTCAAAATGCCCACCCACTCCGCCGGGCACACGCTCAACCCCGTCTTCTCCTCAAGCCCGCACGTCTCCGTCAGCCACACCACCAAACTCCTCTGGACCGACCACCGCTGCATCCACTTCACCTTCCAGAAACCCACCACACACCACTGCACCCAACAGATCCCCGCCGCTGCTGGAGCAAAATCACCGAAGACCAACTACATGCAAACCTTGCTCTCAGCCCACCCACCGAACCCTCCAACACCGACGTCGCTGCCCACAACCTCAGACGCTGGATCGAGGACTGCGCCAACACCCTCGTCCCTCTGAAGAAACCCCCCCACAGAGACACCAGCAAGAGGGCCAGCTGGTTCACCCCAGAACTCCTAGATTCCAAGCAAGCCTGCCGGAAACTAGAGAAGAAATGGCACAGTGAACAAACTCCGGACAGCCACGCAGCACACAATGACGCCGTCCGCAACCACCACCACCTCATCAGGGCTGCTGTTGGAAATGGGATCCCTGGCTGGCCAGGGCTTTCGCCAAAGTCAGTCAGAGACCACCACTCCCAAGTCAGGGCAAGGGAGTTACACGCCAAGATAACCCCTACTCACCCTCTAGGTAACGTGGCGCGAGCAGCAAGGCTAAACTTGGAGGCGATGTAAGTTAAGTATTTGCGCGCGCACCCCAGCAACAACACCCAGGACCCACCACAAAGGAAACTCCACACAAGGTTATATAAAAAATAGCCTTTGTATTACACCAAAACACATTAGATAAAACACACACTTTACAATGTGCCAGAGGCACGGGCAGAATTTACAGGGGATATGTACAAGACGGGGCCACCTGGACCACTGTCAGGAATCAGCACTTTTAGAAGTAACAGAAGATCACTGTAACACAAAATAGGACATAAAGCACACAACCAGTACCCACTGGTAACTGGTAAGTACCCCCTACGCAATCCTAACCACCCTAGGAACAGGTCACGCAGGGAACCAGGACCTTACTAGCACCACCTGCACTAGCAAGAACAACCACCTCAGTATCACAATACAAGTAGGGGCATAGACCTGGGGACAAAACACATGATGCAATGCATAACATTCATTCAGAGGTGTAAGAGAAACAAGGCACATGATGTATCAACAACACATTCAGCGGTGCAGCAAAGAGCACTTTGCAGAAATCACATTAACATGAACTTACATCAAAGTCCAGGGTCCAGGTTGCGCCACTTGCGCCAGAACCTAAACGTAGCAGCTGCCCACTACTTGCTGGGCAGCTGAGGGACAGGACAGGGGGGCCTAAACGCTGCAGCTGGCATTAAGTGCTGCGCAGCTGGGGAAAGGCCAGGGATGAAGGAGTGCGCCTCACTCCTAAAGTCCAGAACATGTCCCTAGAAGCAAAAGACCTAAACGGTGCAGCTGCCCACTACTTGCTGGGCAGCTGGGGAACAACTCTCGCCTGGGGCTCTCACTAGCCCCTCAGGAACACTGCGCCCAAAACGTTGGAGCCCTTCACAGGCTGTGAATCCATAATGGGTGCACGGGAGCACTCTGGCTCCTTAAAGAAATACATGTCCCCCTCGTTGGAGCCACGGGGCTCTGGGAATCAGCTCTGCCCCTAGGAAGAGCTGTGCGGGGAAGCATGGACCCATCAGAACAACTGCGCCCTCTGGAGCCATCCTGCTCCTCAAGCCAACAAATACCCCCATTGTTGAGCAGCCCCACTGTCAAGCGGGGGCTGCATAGTAACACAGGGCCTCCAGCGCGTGGGGCCTTCGGTAGGTGCTCTCTCCTCCCCCGCCCTCCTCCCAGGCAGCTCTACTCACCGGCTGCTTCTCGGGGCGAGGGGTGGTGCACCACGCTTCTCCTGGTCCCCCATCTCGGGACCGGGACTTCGGGAGGCGGGGCTCTCGTGGCTCCGGGCGGACACCTCGGCCGGGGCTCCCTCCATTCCATGGGAGCCCCGCAACACCGGCGCTGCACTTTCCTGGCTGCCCCGGGGCTCTCTCCACATCATGGGAGCCCCGGCGGGCAGCTTCCGCCTGCCTCTCTCCTGCCCCCGGCCTGCCTGACTTCCAGGTCGCGGCTGCGGGGGCGGGACTTCCGGCCGGGCCGCGCTGCCATTGGGCGGGCGGCCGGCCAACCACTTCCGGGTCGTCGCGGGCAGCGCTGCGGCCCGTTTTCAGACCTGCAGAGGTTGGAGGGCAATTCACCGAGGGGTGGGCTCCCTCGAGTGAAAGGATCACGGGGATGAGCTCCCCTTCTCTGGGCAATGCCGGGTGGCACCGGCTGTGGATCGCGGAGGTCGGCAAAAACAGCGGAGTGGGCTCCCGCGCCGATCCTCACGCAAAATGCGTGCAAACAAACGCCGGGTGGGCACCGGCCTCGGAAAAACAAAGCGCTCTCAGCGCTAGCAGGACACAAAGCGCTCCAATGCGCCAGGGACAGCACACAAGCGCTTCCAGGCGCCAGAAGCCACCAGTCAAGCGCTCCCAGCGCCACCAGACAGGACAAAGGGCCTCCAGGCGCCTCAGGGGAACACAAGTCCAGCAAAAGTCCAAGCACAGCGCTAGAGGGGAATAAACAGCGCTCCCAAGCGCTATAAGGGACCAAAGTCCAGCAAAGCTCTTCAGGAGTCCAGGGGCTGGGCAGGGCCCAGGGGAGGCAAGCCTTCCCCCTGGGCCCAAGCAGCAGCACGCTCCTGGCAGATTCAAGCAGCAAACAAGAACCTTTTCCAAGAGGTCACAGCCTCTTTTTATACAGAGCAACCCTTTGTCTAAAGGTGCAGGGTGGGGGAGAAACCAGTCGCAGCTGGTTCTTGAGTACTCTGTTTTACCTCAACCACCCTCTCTATTCACTGGCAGGGCTAGGGTCATTAGACACACCACAGGGGGGCGGAGCCAGCATTGTGTGGGGAAAACCCGGCCCATCCAGGACACAGGTACACTCCTCCCACACATCACTCATGCTAATCTCACACTCACCACCGGGCAGACCCATCCAGACTTCCTGGAGCCTGGCATGCCAGCCAGCTCCAGCCAATCACACTCCAGCACCCTCACTGCACACATATCTCAATGTCCAGAAGTAGCACTTCCCCACCAGACACATACAAGCCACACATACCGTTTCGCAGCATTCACTCTCACGAGTTCACACATACTAAACTCGAGCCTGCACTCCCCAGGCATCAGGAACTACCAGGGACACACACATTCCCCATGCATTCCTATGGGAGGGCAGGCCTATCTCACACACGCACTCAAGGAGCGCACGCACTTTACACTGCGCCACAGTGTCAAAGTGCGCAAAGACCAGAAATCACTATAATTTAAGGCAAAAAGTTCAGGGGTGAACCTGCCACAAGGCCCAAGTCCAACACAATCCCCTTCCAGCCAAAACGCAGGGTAGGCCAATCACCACCGTGATGGACTTCCCTGCTTGGGGCGATAGAACACGGACGCGGGCCCGCACTGCAGGGACACCCTCCGGTTCTATGCCACGTTGATCCATAAGCCAAGCACATCCTTAAAAAAAACAGGCCCAACTAGGCTACCCCACTGGTACTCCTTAGTTGTCCACGGCTAGGACCAGGCACTAGGCCACCTAAATACCACTGGTCCATGCCCATCCACAGAGTGGGGGGTAGTAACCCCTGGCCTACAATAGCCATTCTCCACTCCCTTTCTCAGTGTAGTTCCCAACTACCACTGATCCTTCAACCTAGGGTCCGCACCCTCAGGCTGACCAGAGGTCACGGGCAAGAATGCCCCACCCTACCTCTACTTCTGAAGCACCCTCCAGAACACAACTCTCCCACCATTTTAGGACCTGACTTCCTCAGCAGCAGTGACCACAGTCAGACCAGCACAAGAACGGTGTAGTGAGGCGTCGCACTTTGCGGGTTGCCAGATGCGGCGCAGGCGGCGGCTCGCGGACCGCGTCGAGACGGGGACGGCGAGCGGCATAGGCTGCGCGGCCGAAGGCAGACGCGGCTCAGTGCGGTGCCTACAGGACACCAGGCTGGTCATGACAGATTCACAGCTCCCTTAACTGGTTTACCACCTGGGATTCAAATTCACCGGATGCACCGGGGTCAGACTCCCTCTGACCCCCTTCCAGAGTTCTGCACCCTCCCACTGTAGAACAGGGTCCCTCCACTTAAGGTAGGCCCCACCTGCTCTCAGGGTAGTACCACAACACTCAGCCAAGAACCCTAAAGATCCCTGCTAGGCCGGTACCACCCCTTCTGGGAAACACAGGGTCTCTTCACTTAAGATGAAGCCCCACCTGTGTTCACAGGGGTACCCCTAGAAGACAAACCGGCCAGGACACTGGCTACAGTCGCCCTGCCGTCCAGGACAGGCAACACCTGAACCTGGCTCCCTAACCTAGGGACGCTACCCTTTGGTTAGATGCCTGGCGCACCAGGACTTCCACAAGTTGAAAACAAAAATCTAAGACTTTCTCTCCTCCTTCAGCAGCAAGGCAACCACTGCAGGTCAATACCCCATACAGCGTACCCGGTTCCTTCTCTTCAGGCAGGAGTTCCCTCTTGTAACTTCAGGACACTACATACAGTTGCCCTTACGTCCAGATCCGGAAACACCGGCTACTGGGTCCCCAACCAAGGGACGTACCCCTTTGGTCAGATGCCTGGCGCACCAGGACTTCCTTGAGGGTGACACAACTAATGTGTCGTGTACAAGTCTGCCTGACACTCAGGACAGAAGTAGCATCACCATGGTCACTCACTGGCGACACAACCCTTCTGGCTGGCCCCTGACCCACTGGCTCTTCCACTGGGGAACCTATCCCCCTCGCACCCCTCCATCTGGACTTCTGCACCCTCCCAACTGGAGCGGTACTGCCAGACACCAGAACTATTGGAACCCTGGTTACAGAGGTTCCACGTTCTCCAGACACTCTGGAAGATCCTCCTCAAATGACCTATTGGTACAGCCTAGGCCGCCGACCTGATGTTCCCTTCAGAAACATTCCAGGCACTGACACTGGGTTTCGGGCACCTGGAGACATGCAGTCCCACCCACTCCTTCTCCTCTTGAGACAGGACGTGAGCCCCTACACCAAGACCTAGCTGGGCTACTCTGAACCTCTTCCACCACGCTGGGCTGGAAGACACCTCAGACACTCCTTTTGGAATCACTCCATCCCCTATGCCTCTCTCCTCCCAGAACATTACCAACTCCAAAATTCTGTCTCTCAACAGACCACAGAAATAAAAAAGCAGGCTCCACTATCTGCAGACGTTCTTGGGAAAAGTTCAACACACAGGACTTAAATATCTGAGCAAAACTAGCATTCAGCAAGCTCCCCATCCAGAGAACTCACAAACAAGTCCAGTGCCACACACCATTCATCCACACACACCCCTCCCCAGACTGGTAAGGCAGTTTCTACCACCCCTGACTTCTCAACCTGACCACACTTGACACAGGTACCATTACTCCAGGGCAGGGACGGGGGACACATGCACTGGACACACTTATGCTGCCACCACTGGATCCCACCCTTCTGGTGAATCCAGAAAACACACTGCACTTAGGGGGATGATCTACTCTCCCGAGCTAGGGACACCTAACTCAAAGTGCACAAGAAACACATTTCCACAGAAATGACATTTTTAGAAAACTCCATACAATAATCCCCAAAATGTTTTTATCTAAAATGCAGAGTTTTGTGGTGCAGCCAGCTGCTACTAAGGTACAACGCAAACACAAATCCTTATCCTCACCGCTTGCCGCATATGTTGGAAATGGGATCCCTGGCTGGCCAGGGCTTTCGCCAAAGTCAGTCAGAGACCACCACTCCCAAGTCAGGGCAAGGGAGTTACACGCCAAGATAACCCCTACTCACTCTCTAGGTAATGTGGCGCGAGCAGCAAGGCTAAACTTGGAGGCGATGTAAGTTAAGTATTTGCGCGCGCACCCCAGCAACAACACCCAGGACCCACTACCAAGGAAACTCCACACAAGGTTATATAAAAAAATAGCCTTTGTATTACACCAAAACACAATAGATAAAACACACACTTTACAATGTGCCAGAGGCACGGGCAGAATTAACAGGGGATATGTACAAGACAGGGCCACCTGGACCACTGTCAGGAATCAGCACTTTTAGAAGTAACAGAAGATCACTGTAACACAAAATAGGACATAAAGCACACAACCAGTACCCACTGGTAACTGGTAAGTACCCCCTACGCAATCCTAACCACCCTAGGAACAGGTCACGCAGGGAACCAGGACCTTACTAGCACCACCTGCACTAGCAAGAACAACCACCTCAGTATCACAATACAAGTAGGGGCATAGACCTGGGGACAAAACACATGATGCAATGCATAACATTCATTTAGAGGTGTAAGAGAAACAAGGCACATGATGTATCAACAACACATTCAGCGGTGCAGCAAAGAGCACTTTGCAGAAATCACATTAACATGAACTTACATCAAAGTCCAGGGTCCAGGTTGCGCCACTTGCGCCAGAACCTAAACGTAGCAGCTGCCCACTACTTGCTGGGCAACTGAGGGACAGGACAGGGGGGCCTAAACGCTGCAGCTGGCACTAAGTGCTGCGCAGCTGGGGAAAGGCCAGGGATGAAGGAGTGCGCCTCACTCCTAAAGTCCAGAACATGTCCCTAGAAGCAAAAGACCTAAACGGTGCAGCTGCCCACTACTTGCTGGGCAGCTGGGGAACAACTCTCGCCTGGGGCTCTCACTAGCCCCTCAGGAACACTGCGCCCAAAACGTTGGAGCCCTTCACAGGCTGTGAATCCATAATGGGTGCACGGGAGCACTCTGGCTCCTTAAAGAAATACATGTCCCCCTCGTTGGAGCCACGGGGCTCTGGGAATCAGTTCGGCCCCTAGGAAGAGCTGTGCGGGGAAGCATGGGCCCATCAGAACAACTGCGCCCCCTTGAGCCATCTAGGCTCTGCAAATACGGGGGGGGGGCGCCTCTGGAGCCATCCTGCTCCTCAAGCCAACAAATACCCCCATTGTTGAGCAGCCCCACTGTCAAGCGGGGGCTGCATAGTAACACAGGGCCTCCAGCGCGTGGGGCCTTCGGTAGGTGCTCTCTCCTCCCCCGCCCTCCTCCCAGGCAGCTCTACTCACCGGCTGCTTCTCGGGGCGAGGGGTGGTGCACCACGCTTCTCCCGGTCCCCCATCTCGGGACCGGGACTTCGGGAGGCGGGGCTCTCGTGGCTCCGGGCGGACACCTCGGCCGGGGCTCCCTCCATTCCATGGGAGCCCCGCAACACCGGCGCTGCACTTTCCTGGCTGCCCCGGGGCTCTCTCCACATCATGGGAGCCCCGGCGGGCAGCTTCCGCCTGCCTCTCTCCTGCCCCCGGCCTGCCTGACTTCCAGGTCGCGGCTGCGGGGGCGGGACTTCCGGCCGGGCCGCGCTGCAATTGGGCGGCCGGCCAACCACTTCCGGGTCGTCGCGGGCAGCGCGGCGGCCCGTTTTCAGACCTGCAGATGTTGGAGGGCAATTCACCGAGGGGTGGGTTCCCTCGAGTGAAAGGATCACGGGGATGAGCTCCCCTTCTCTGGGCAATGCCGGGTGGCACCGGCTGTGGATCGCGGAGGTCGGCAAAAACAGCGGAGTGGGCTCCCGCGCCGATCCTCACGCAAAATGCGTGCAAACAAACGCCGGGTGGGTACCGGCCTCGGAAAAACAAAGCGCTCTCAGCGCTAGCAGTACACAAAGCGCTCCAATGCGCCAGGGACAGCACACAAGCGCTTCCAGGCGCCAGAAGCCACCAGTCAAGCGCTCCCAGAGCCACCAGACAGGACAAAGGGCCTCCAGGCGCCTCAGGGGAACACAAGTCCAGCAAAAGTCCAAGCACAGCGCTAGAGGGGAATAGACAGCGCTCCCAAGCGCTATAAGGGACCAAAGTCCAGCAAAGCTCTTCAGGAGTCCAGGGGCTGGTCAGGGCCCAGGGGAGGCAAGCCTTCCCCCTGGGCCCAAGCAGCAGCACGCCCCTGGCAGATTCAAGCAGCAAACAAGAACCTTTTCCAAGAGGTCACAGCCTCTTTTTATACAGAGCAACCCTTTGTCTAAAGGTGCAGGGTGGGGGAGAAACCAGTCGCAGCTGGTTCTTGAGTACTCTGTTTTACCTCAACCACCCTCTCTATTCACTGGCAGGGCTAGGGTCATTAGACACACCACAGGGGGGCGGAGCCAGCATTGTGTGGGGAAAATCCAGCCCATCCAGGACACAGGTACACTCCTCCCACACATCACTCATGCTAATCTCGCACTCACCACCGGGCAGACCCATCCAGACTTCCTGGAGCCTGGCATGCCAGCCAGCTCCAGCCAATCACACTCCAGCACCCTCACTGCACACATATCTCAATGTCCAGAAGTAGCACTTTCCCACCAGACACATACAAGCCGCACATACCGTTTCGCAGCATTCACTCTCACGAGTTCACACATACTAAACTCGAGCCTGCACTCCCCACGCATCAGGAACTACCAGGGACACACACATTCCCCATGCATTCCTATGGGAGGGCAGGCCTATCTCACACACGCACTCAAGAAGCGCATGCACTTTACACTGCGCCACAGTGTCAAAGTGCGCAAAGACCAGAAATCACTATAATTTAAGGCAAAAAGTTCAGGGGTGAACCTGCCACAAGGCCCAAGTCCAACAGCTGCCAAGAAGACCTCCTGTAAAGACCGCCTCGACAACAACGCACACGACAGCAAGGAGCTCTTCAACATCGTGAAGGAACTCTCCAACCCCAGCTCCAACACCAGCGGCATCCCGCCGTCGCAAGCCCTGTGCGTCTCCCTCGCCAACTTCTTCCACCGCAAGATAGCAGACATCCACGACAGCTTCAACACCCAGACAGCCCCAACAGACAGCAACACAACAGACCCTCCGCACATCATCAACCACATCCCCTTGCTAGCCTGGACCAGCGTGAGCATCAATGACACCATCAAGACCATGAGCACAATCCTCTCTGGCTCACCGTCAGACCCATTCCCGCACCACATCTTCAACAAAGCAAGCAGCTCCATCGTACCCCACCTACGCAACATCATCAATCTCTCCCTTGAGACCGCAACCTTCCCAGAGAGCTGGAAACACGCCGAGATCAACGCCCTACTCAAAAAACCCAAGGCAGACCCAAGAGACCTCAAAAACTTCCGACCCATCTCTCTGCTCCCCTTCCCGGCCAAGGTCATCGAGAAAATTGTTAACAGACAGCTAATCCGATACCTCGAAGAGAACAGAATCCTGGACCCTTCCCAGTCAGGGTTCCGCAGCAACCACAGCACCGATACTGCCCTCCTCACCGCCACCAACAACATCAGGACCCTGCTAGAGAAAGGGGACACTGCAGCACTCATCCTCCTATACCCCTCCGCCGCCTTCGACACCGTCTGCCACCGCACGCTACACGCACGCCTCCACGCCGCAGGGATCCGAGACAAGGCTCTGGAATGGACCACCTCCTTCCTCTCCGGCAGAACCCAGAGTGTCCATCTCCCCCCGTTCCGTTCCGAAACCTCCGAGATCGTCTGCGGCGTACCTCAAGGATCCTCCCTCAGCCCGACACTGTTCAACATTTACATGGCTCCGCTCGCACATGTCGCCCGACAGCACAACCTCAACATAATCTCCTACGCCGACGATACTCAACTGATCCTCTCCCTCACCAAGGACACCATCAACGCCAAAGCCAACCTCCATGGAGGAATGAAGGCCGTTGCCGACTGGATGAAGATCATCCGTCTGAAGCTGAACTCGGATAAGACTGAGGTCCTCCTCCTCGGCTCCAACCCGTCAGCCTGGGACAACACCTGGTGGCCAACGGCACTGGGGGCAGCCCCGACCCCCACCGACCACGCACGCAACCTGGGAATCATCCTTGACTCAACGCTCTCAATGACCAAGCAAGTTTACGCCGTCTCCTCATCCTGCTTCAACACCCTTCGCATGCTCCGCAAGATCTACAGATGGATCCTGACGGATACAAGAAAGACAGTCACCAGGGCCCTCGTCAGCAGCAGACTCGACTATGGAAACGCCCTCTATGAGGGAGCCCCGACCAAACTCATCAATCGACTACAACGCATTCAAAACGCCTCGGCACGACTGATCCTCGATGTACCACGACACGCCCACATCACTCCCCACCTGAGAAACCTACACTGGCTCCCCATAAACAAGAGGATATCCTTCAAGCTCCTCACTACCGGCGGGAGATCCTTCTCCCACCTCTCCACCAAGACATGGAACTCCCTCCCACTGAGCCTACGACAGACCCAAGACCTGCTGACCTTCAGGAGGATACTAAAGACCTGGCTGTTCGAACAGTAGCGGCCCCCACCTCCCCCCCCCCCAGCGCCTTGAGACCCTCGCGGGTATGTAGTGCGCTTAACAAATGACTGATTGATTGATTGATTGATTGATTGATTGATTGACTCCAGGACTTCTTTAAGGACTAACAGGAACCAACTGTTAATAGAGACACCAACTTGAGGAACAAATCCACTTACTGCCCTTTTAACACAAGGGCAGAAAGTGTTAGCATGTGTACAGGCCATATTTAAGGAAATTGAAACCATTGACAACTCCTTTTTAAAACCATTTCACAGCATCACCAAAAAGGAACAGCAAGCACTAAAGGAACTCAGACAATCAGGGCCTTGTCATAAAACCTGCTGATAAAGGCGGTGGAATTGTCCTACTCAGAAAAGCTGATTCTCATACACAATGCACCAGGTCACTCTCAGATGCAAGATACTATAGACCTTTGGATCTCAACCAGATTAAAAAGAACTATCAGTAATATGATTGATGAAGCTGAAACCAATGGATGGATCTCAAAAAATGAGGCAGAGTTTCTGGTTGTAAAGGATCCCATAATACCATATTTCTATTCATTACCAAAATTGCAAAAAATGAGAAGCCCCCTCCCGGCCGCACAATAGTGCCAGGCATTGCTTCAATTCTGGAACCAATCTCCCAATTTGAATGCACACAACATTCTGGTACAGAAAGAGCAATGTTGGGTCTACCATCTCAAAAGTCACATAAAGGCCTCAATGATAATATCCCTTGGTTAGCCCTTAGCCATTAGATCTACAGAAACATATCTCAGTATTCTGAATATTCTACCTCACTGATAATGTAAAGGAGACTTCACTATCTTGTCGCAATGAAAAGACTAAAGCACAAGCACTATCCCATTACCTAACCAAAAAGCCGAATTACAGAGCCTCACCATTAAACAAAATCCATGGGAGCTAACGGTGTACCAAGTAAATCCCCTTAATGCCGCAGAATAAGATCTGCACTGCTCCCAATGTAATATCCCTCTCTCCATACATAGCGCACTACATCATTTGACGTCATGTTCAACATTCTATTTTTTGACAGGTTGTATATTCGCAAACTCGTGAAAAACTATGTGCATTTTCTAACAATATACAGCCTACTATTGTGTGTTCATTTTGTGTATCTGTGAAGTTTAACAAGTAGACTAACTTCTTGTAAATAGGTGCGCGTGACTTATACATGAACCACAATGGGATTCTTCACATCTGTAGAATATATATTTTATTGTTCAATATTCCTTTATATTACATTCAATGTTTATGAATTAACTTCGATTATTTCATTTCATAATCATAGGATTCCAAATGTCAAAAGTGCAATTACATCATATTGTTCACATTCTTCATACCCAATGCATTTCGGGTCATAAAGCAAACTGACCCTTCGTCAGGGGTCTGTAACGAAATGAAAACAGGACCATTAAGTTCATTGTTCTGTTTTTCTCACAAGTTCCCTATTATCTACATTCAACTTAAACATGTAGAGGAAATGACAGTTTCCGAACAAAATCGCTACACAAAATACATCAGGCCTATATGCAGGCGTGGCTGAATGAACTCTACCAGCTGAATTAAACAATGACTAATTTACAGTCTAAAACGCAACAGCCCATCTTCACAATGACCGCTTGATATATCATACTATCGCTGACCACTATCGCGAAGCAGTTAAGATGATCATGCTTAACAAAACGCACAAACGCTTATCGCGCTACTGACTGCACAGTGCTTAAGTTTGGGATCAGCCGATCTCCTTCGGTAATGGTGAACGCTCAAGTGGTGTAGTTTACCGCGCCCTGTTTGACTGCATGATTAAACTAGTGTGCATGAACACGTGACCGGGGAGTTAACCAATCACGGGTGTCTGGCTTCAAACTGCCATCATCACATGACGGGGGAGTCGGTGCGCTGTTTGTTGTCATTCACGCTGCGGTTAAATAAAGATTCATTGCATGTATGTGTGTACCTTAAAGAGTAAAACATATAATCGCACACCATAATGGTTATAGGCACAAAATACATCCAATCTGAAAACTAAAACACTAAAAAAGAACCATGCATATTGTCGACAATTCTCGTTCATTACATGAGACCCAGAATTCCTTAAACTCACAGTGTCATATTTGATTCATATTTATAGAAAACATGAGTGTTCAATCCGATCATTGAGCCCTGTCGGGAGCTCAGTCTGTAATTTTTTGATCCAGAAAAATTCTTTCTTCAGTCTTTGTTTAGTAGGATCCTGGTCTTCACGTGTGGAGAGCTTTTCCAGAACTAGAAACCTCAATTGAGAAATTTGATGTTTGTGTTCTAACCAATGTATGGCAATGGATGATTTGGCGTTTTGTAAACGGATATTACTTTTGTGTTCCGTTATTCGGATCTTTACTTTTCTTTCGGTTTGGCCAACATACGCTCTGCCACATGGACACTTAATCATATATATACAGTTCGTCGTGTCGCATGTACTCGTGTGTTTCAGTTGAATGGAAAATCCTTTCGTGGGGTGTGTAATTGAAGCGCCTTCAATCACATTTCCGCAGTGTGTACAATTGTGGCATTTGAGCATCCCTCGATATTGTGTAACGATTGCCTTGGTGCTGTTTAATATTTCTTTCATGTTTCTTGATCGTTGAAAAGCAAATGTGACTCTCTCATTATACAATCCAGTAAGATCGGGTTCTAGCTGGATTAATTTCCAATGTTTGTTGATTATTGCTTTAATTCTAGAGGCATCGCTTGAATATTTCAAAACACACACAGTTTTCTTATTTAATGTTTTACTTTTGGATTCTAGCAGTTTCGCTCGAGGCTGATTCGCAACTGTTTTTAATGCTGTGTCCAGCACATCTTTTGGATATCCTCTTGCATGATATTTTTCCGTTTGCGTTTTCAAAGCATCTTTGAGATCATTCTCATTGGAGGTTATTCGTTTTATCCTGATAAATTGGGATGTCGGCAAGTGTTTTTTAAGTGAATCCGGATGAAAACTTTGGAACAATAAAGCTGAATTCTTGTCAGTAGGTTTAGTGAAAACTCTAGTGGTAATTTGATTCTCATGAATGTTGATCTGTACATCAAGGAATGATATAGTCTTTGCATCGATCGTGTGGGTAAATTGGATCCTTGGATTGCGAGTGTTCAACTCCCTGATATTCTGTTCCAATAATTGAGGGGTACCTTTCCAAATTATGAATAAATCATCAATGTACCTTCTGTACATTATCAAACCTTCAATCCATGAAGTGTTCTCTAGTATGTGGTCTGTTTCGAATTTATTCATGAAGATATTTGCATACGAGGAGGCACCCCCAAATCCCATCGATGTCCCGCTACTCTGGTTGTAAAATTTACCGTCCCATTCAAAGTAACTGCTGTACAAAGAGAATTGCATCAGTTGTAAAATCAGAATTTTTTGATGATCTTCGAGAGAACTTTTAAGTAGAACCCATTCTAACGCTTCTATCCCTTCGTTATGGGGGATTGAGGTATATAGTGCTGTGACATCGATGGTGCATAGCAAATAGGGTTGATCTTTCTCTAATACAATTTTCTCCAAGAGGTTCAAAAATGCAGTGGTGTCTTTAAGATATGTACTAAAGCCTTGTACAATCGGTTGCAAAAAAGTGTCAATGAAATTGCCAATTGGTTCTGAAATAGATCCACACGCTGAAACTATGGGTCCGAAGGGAGGGTTGGTGAGGCTCTTATGAATCTTTGGCATCATGTAAAATTTGGGTCTTCTTGGATATTTGGTTTCAAAAAATTGTTTTGTTTTTTCTGTGATCCAGTTCATTTCGAACGCATGTTGGATGATCTTATTCAACATTGTTTGGTATTCACTTGTCGGGTCCATCTCTAATGGCAAGTAGATTTCTGTATTCATTACGTGCTCATTGACGTGTTTTAGATAAAATTCCGTGTCCATTACATCGACACTTTTTTGCAACCGATTGTACAAGGCTTTAGTACATATCTTAAAGACACCACTGCATTTTTGAACCTCTTGGAGAAAATTGTATTAGAGAAAGATCAACCCGATTTGCTATGCACCATCGATGTCACAGCACTATATACCTCAATCCCCCATAACGAAGGGATAGAAGCGTTAGAATGGGTTCTACTTAAAAGTTCTCTCGAAGATCATCAAAAAATTCTGATTTTACAACTGATGCAATTCTCTTTGTACAGCAGTTACTTTGAATGGGACGGTAAATTTTACAACCAGAGTAGCGGGACATCGATGGGATTTGGGGGTGCCCCCTCGTATGCAAATATCTTCATGAATAAATTCGAAACAGACCACATACTAGAGAACACTTCATGGATTGAAGGTTTGATAATGTACAGAAGGTACATTGATGATTTATTCATAATTTGGAAAGGTACCCCTCAATTATTGGAACAGAATATCAGGGAGTTGAACACTCGCAATCCAAGGATCCAATTTACCCACACGATCGATGCAAAGACTATATCATTCCTTGATGTACAGATCAACATTCATGAGAATCAAATTACCACTAGAGTTTTCACTAAACCTACTGACAAGAATTCAGCTTTATTGTTCCAAAGTTTTCATCCGGATTCGCTTAAAAAACACTTGCCGACATCCCAATTTATCAGGATAAAACGAATAACCTCCAATGAGAATGATCTCAAAGATGCTTTGAAAACGCAAACGGAAAAATATCATGCAAGAGGATATCCAAAAGATGTGCTGGACACAGCATTAAAAACAGTTGCGAATCAGCCTCGAGCGAAACTGCTAGAATCCAAAAGTAAAACATTAAATAAGAAAACTGTGTGTGTTTTGAAATATTCAAGCGATGCCTCTAGAATTAAAGCAATAATCAACAAACATTGGAAATTAATCCAGCTAGAACCCGATCTTACTGGATTGTATAATGAGAGAGTCACATTTGCTTTTCAACGATCAAGAAACATGAAAGAAATATTAAACAGCACCAAGGCAATCGTTACACAATATCGAGGGATGCTCAAATGCCACAATTGTACACACTGCGGAAATGTGATTGAAGGCGCTTCAATTACACACCCCACGAAAGGATTTTCCATTCAACTGAAACACACGAGTACATGCGACACGACGAACTGTATATATATGATTAAGTGTCCATGTGGCAGAGCGTATGTTGGCCAAACCGAAAGAAAAGTAAAGATCCGAATAACGGAACACAAAAGTAATATCCGTTTACAAAACGCCAAATCATCCATTGCCATACATTGGTTAGAACACAAACATCAAATTTCTCAATTGAGGTTTCTAGTTCTGGAAAAGCTCTCCACACGTGAAGACCAGGATCCTACTAAACAAAGACTGAAGAAAGAATTTTTCTGGATCAAAAAATTACAGACTGAGCTCCCGACAGGGCTCAATGATCGGATTGAACAATCATGTTTTCTATAAATATGAATCAAATATGACACTGTGAGTTTAAGGAATTCTGGGTCTCATGTAATGAACGAGAATTGTCGACAATATGCATGGTTCTTTTTTAGTGTTTTAGTTTTCAGATTGGATGTATTTTGTGCCTATAACCATTATGGTGTGCGATTATATGTTTTACTCTTTAAGGTACACACATACATGCAATGAATCTTTATTTAACCGCAGCGTGAATGACAACAAACAGCGCACCGACTCCCCCGTCATGTGATGATGGCAGTTTGAAGCCAGACACCCGTGATTGGTTATCTCCCCGGTCACGTGTTCATGCACACTAGTTTAATCATGCAGTCAAACAGGGCGCGGTAAACTACACCACTTGAGCGTTCACCATTACCGAAGGAGATCGGCTGATCCCAAACGTAAGCACTGTGCAGTCAGTAGCGCGATAAGCGTTTGTGCGTTTTGTTAAGCATGATCATCTTAACTGCTTCGCGATAGTGGTCAGCGATAGTATGATATATCAAGCGGTCATTGTGAAGATGGGCTGTTGCGTTTTAGACTGTAAATTAGTCATTGTTTAATTCAGCTGGTAGAGTTCATTCAGCCACGCCTGCATATAGGCCTGATGTATTTTGTGTAGCGATTTTGTTCGGAAACTGTCATTTCCTCTACATGTTTAAGTTGAATGTAGATAATAGGGAACTTGTGAGAAAAACAGAACAATGAACTTAATGGTCCTGTTTTCATTTCGTTACAGACCCCTGACGAAGGGTCAGTTTGCTTTATGACCCGAAATGCATTGGGTATGAAGAATGTGAACAATATGATGTAATTGCACTTTTGACATTTGGAATCCTATGATTATGAAATGAAATAATCGAAGTTAATTCATAAACATTGAATGCAATATAAAGGAATATTGAACAATAAAATATATATTCTACAGATGTGAAGAATCCCATTGTGGTTCATGTATAAGTCACGCGCACCTATTTACAAGAAGTTAGTCTACTTGTTAAACTTCACAGTTATTGAAGGAGCGGAAGGACGCCGCGCGACATAGGTGGCGCCAACCCAAAAGGACAAACTAGAAATTGAATGTGTTAAGTGAGTGCAAAGGGATAACACTCATTCATTCATTTTGTGTATGTCATAATAGGCTTGCGTTTTAGGCAACAGATTGTACCTGAATGTTGACTCAATCCACATCATTATTTACACAACCCATACACGTCTTTTTCTGATTAAAATCTATGCCTCTGGGGGGCATGGTCTGGCGCTGGCCAAGATGGCGTAACCTTATTGCTCCGTTCGGGCCCCCGTTTCAGCTCGCGATATCCGTCCTTTATCCCGTGGCCGGACAGTGGAATTGGCGTGTGCGGAGCGCCAGGTGGCCTGTGGAGGCTGCATAGGTGTCTCCGGCCCCGGACGACGCCGTGATCCGTGTGCTGTAGTGAGGGGCCTGCCCGGCAGCCGGACACGGAGGTTCAGGCAGCGAGGGGGCAGAGACGAATTTGGAGCGCTGCCGGCTCCTAGCGGGTGAAGCCTGGGATCCGGTTACGCGAGGCTCGTTGCTTAGGGCCTGGAACTGCTGGGACGTCGTGTGCTGGGGAGGCACCCCGGGGGCTGAACTGACTTGTGGGCGCCGGCATCGAGCTCCCCAGGACTAGTCATCGTTATGGGTGAACCCGCCGGTGGTTTCTGTATTTGGCTGGTGCACACAAGGTGAAGATCTGTCGGGCGAGGCTCACCCGCTGCGCCGGATGGATGATGCGGTCACCTCTGCGGGCCCCCTGGCCATATCTACTGAGGGTGCTGGACTCCAGAGCAGGCATATGCAGTGAGGCTTGGACATTCGTCTTTACGCCCTTGGGGCATCTTCAGGGGCCAAGCCGGACAGGGCCTACTGCCGACTGAGACTTGGGGGAGCACCGGCCTCGTTGTATGCCCAGCGCCGCCTGCAGAATCACGTCGTACCGCATTCAGAGGTGAGGAGGAGCTGAGGGTTCGACCCGTAGGGATCTTCTTGGTTGCATGAAGGCTCCTGCAGGACTCCTCGCACGGCGTTAAGGCTGTTCAGCCAGCGGATGGGTGGAGCTCCTGGGCTGCTGCAGCTGCTGCAGCAGCTGCTGGGTGGCCCAGTCCAGCACGAGGTCGGTCTATTTAGAGTGGGGAGTAGCGTCTCCCAGTGCATGTCCCCTTGGTCAGTTGATTGTTTTGGAGGGGTCCTTGTATGCTAGGTGCACAGGGCGTGTGACGCACAGGAGCGGGTGACCAGTGGAGAGCCTGTGCATGAAGTGTTTGCCCACGGCCCTCGGCATCCAGAGATCAGCAGCTGGCTTGTGGAGAGTTGAGGCAGCCCGGTGCCCCCTCACAATGAGACTTTGGTCATGACAAAACCGAAGGGGGCCCCAGCGGGCGTGCGGACGAAAAAATTTGACAAGTACGGTGTGCTGCGCCAACTGGCATCCGAGGAAGGGGCGACTGGGGAGAAGTCGGCCGGAGAGGAGCCGTCCCTTGGTTCTATCATGTTGGCAATCCAAGCTTTGAGGACGACTTTGGAGACCAAAATCGATAAAGTCACTATTGAAATTAACTTGATGAGGGCGGATATGAGGAAAACCGCAGAGAGGGTCACGGCGACCGAGGAGAATGTGGGGGAACTCCAGTCTGCGACACGCAAACCAGAGGAGCGCGTGCAGAAATTTACGCATTAACACACACTGATGTCCCAGGTGTAGGAGAGTAGGGTCTGCAATCCTGTGATCACCCCAGATTTTTGCTTTTTGCTTCACTGGTTTAAGACTTTCCCTGGCTGTGGGCCTGCTAATCAGACCCACAGCCTAGCTGTTCTCTCCATTCCAAATTGTACCCAGGTACTGAATTGGCACTGGGCCCTCTCTTGAGTCCCTGTAACCAAGGCAGAGGTGCACCCAGAGGTCTCCCAGGGGCTGCAGCATGTATTATGCCATCCCTGGGTCGACTACCTAAAACTGACACAACTGGCTGCTTGACAGCTGGGGCAAGGTGGTGTAATCACCCTTTGCTTTAGATATAGTATTCCTATATCTAACCCTAAAATGCACACATATATTCCTATCAGTCACTCCTATGGCAGGCCTTATCAATCCTGAAGGCAGAGTGCTTGGAATAATGTGAAATGGTGCTCTGGCATGAGCTGAGCCCGTTTGCAGCTTGCGGAACCAAGTCCTAATAGCTGCTCCATGATAACGCTATACCATATACTCTTAAGTGCATTATGTATGGTCCAGGCTCTGGTCATCAGTAGATTGGACTACTGTAATGGACTTCTTCTATCAACCAATGAAGGCCAATTTAACAAACTACAAGTAGTCCAAAACACGGCGGCGAGGTTAGTCCTGAATGTTCCATCTAGGACTCCCTCCCGGCCTCTACTAGCTGAACTTCACTGGCTACCAGTGCGGCAACGCACTAAATTTAAAATCTTGTGTACTATTCACAAATGCCTGATAGGGAAGGGCCCAAAATTTCTCACCACGGCCTTTCTACCCTATGTCCCAGGTCGCTCACTACGCTCCAGTAATCTCCAGCTCCTACAGGTTCCAAAAATTAAAAAAACCCACCAAGGAGGCAGGGCTTTGGCGCACGCAGGACCTGTTCTCTGGAATTCCCTACCCCTCCCATTAAAACACATTACTGATCACCTCTCTTTTCGAAAAACCCTTAAAACCCACCTTTTCTCCAGTAGTTAACCACTCCCCATGACCCATAAACTTCTGGTACTGACCTGGTATAATATTTGTTTCTTTGTATGGCAAAAGCGCAGAGATACCCCTTCGGGGGTTTATTCAGGCGCTATAGAAGCACATAAAATAAATAAAATAAAATAAATGTACCTCGCGGTCATATGCTAACTTTGGTTGAGCATTATCAAAACATGTCGAGTAAGGTGTCATACGAATTGGAATACTAACCCCTCGCCAATACTGGCGACGGGGTTAGCATTCCACCCTTCTAGAGGGACACGACATGTATGTAACTGTGAACCCCGGTTAAAGTCAGACATAGCCTCAGCTCCACAAAATGGATGCTGCCACCGAGACACAAGTCTGCCCTCCTGCTGCTGGGAGTCCATCCAGCAACGGAGGCATGGACAAAGGGTTTCCTGTCAGGGGCGGTGCCAGCACCATCCCAGACAGGATTTTGTGTATCCCAGGTAGGCAGGGCTTTAGAGGAAGGTGACTGCAAGTGGCACCCCGGTGCTCACTGTGCATAGGCCGGCTCAAACCAGTTCTGGGGGCACACCAGCCCCTGAGCTGGGGAGAGACCGGACAAAGGAGAGGGGTGTAACCACCCCGCTCCTGGTCCCACCCATGGGCAGGACCTAGTCGCGTACCAGCCCCTTTCTTTAGAATAAAGGTGGGAGCGGGGACCCTTCCAAATTAGATCATCTTTGAATCCTGAAACTACTTTCTACGAAAGGAACTCTCGACTTCTTCTCAAGATTTCTCCCTTGTGACTAAGGAGTAGTCACCCTGCAGCAGCAGGCACCAACTAAGTATCTTGCGGTTTGCTGAAACGTCCTTCCTCCGGAACCAGACTGACCAGCACGACGAGACCCGGACTCCCTGCCCTCTCTGACCTCAACCTGCCTCTACAGCACAGCTGAGAACCGTGGGTGCGACGAGACCAGAGGACCCGGCGACCATCAGAACCAGCACGACACTGAACCAGCACGACCGCCGAGGGACCCTCGAGTGGGTGCACTGGGGTAAGAGAAGCCCCAACCCCAAGCAGCACGAGCACCGAAGTCCAGCCCCCCAGCATCCTCCAGATCTGCGTGGGGCCCTTTTGCTTCTGCGCTGCTTGCCACGTTGTCCGGTCACTTGCCCGTTGGCTAGTGACCCTCTAGACGACGTCCTACGTTTGTTTCACCGCTGGTCTAGCTCCTCTAGACTGGCCCTTGTCTCCTCTTGAATGGGAACTTCCTCGGACCCTCCTGGTCCACTCCAGACGCCATTTTGTGTCGCCACGTGGGCTTGCCTTAGCCAAGGCTTGTTGCCTCCTTCACCGGATCCAGCCTCGCCAGCAGCAGACATCCGACGTGGGACAGCTCACAGACCTCCAGCCTGGTCGACATCCTCGCCCTGGTCCGTGCAGCAGCAGAATCCAGTGTCGCCTCCTCACCTGGCTGAGTGACCTCGTCCGGTGCCATCCTGGTGCCCACCTAATCACTGGCTAGTGATTCAGAACTTGCTCCGCTCTGCTTACAGGTATCCTTCTTCACTGATCCAGTCCTTGGATCAGCCCGGAACATCTTCACTGGTCGCCTGCCAGCAACTTTTACTTCAGGCTCCTGGTTCGTCAACGAGGATTCCCGACGACACTTGAACCCTATGCAGCCGCAGCCCCTGGGCTAGGTAAACCGAGTACCACGGTGCTCCAGCGTAGAGCCACTCTCTAAGTGTCTAGATCCACTTTCGTTTTTGACCTACCTAGTCGGGTTCGCCCGAGAACACTAACTTTGCATTTACTAGCCTCCATAGACTTTGTTCCGCATCCCGCGTGAGAGTGCACACTCTGCACCCGATCCCCCTAGGTCTCCTGCTCGTAATCTAAAGGTTCAGTAGTCTAGCCCTAGCGATCCCAAAGCCTCTGAGAATAGTTACTTACCTGCTAGTAATTCGCATTCCACTTTCATAGTATATGGTTTGTCGTGCCCCTCGGGCATTTGTGTAAATTGTGCGACTTTCAGTATTTCTTTAAGAGTTTTGTATTGTGCTTAGCACCCTGTCCTCATAAAGAGTCCAGGGTTGTTGTGTTATAAATAAATATCCTTTTATTTTCATAACAACTTGTGTGGTGTCCTTTCACATGGTGTTCAAGGGGTATATGTGATGGTATAACAGCTGGCTTAACACGCCCTCTAGAGTTTAGCCTAAAGACTGCTCTTGTCCATGCTACTAGGATAGCTGGTCTATCAGGTTGACTTACAACCAATCATCAATAAGGGTAGTTTGGAATGATACATAGTGATCACTAGAATAGTGAGCACTGCATATCAGGCCAACTTCTCACATTGGTGAGCAGCGGTTGGGATTTGAGCTTGCTGTTGTTTTACCACACGTATCCTAAGAATATCATTTGAAAGATCACATAAGTACCAAGGTACATATAACTTAGCTTAGAATACTCTGAGTTCTACTGAACCAGCTGTTGTAGTTCAATAGGGCTTAGCACACCCTAAACTACAACTCTAGCAAGGGATCAGTAGGTAAACCCATAGTGTAGGTAGGTGCATCACTTACACCACACTAGAAGCATGTCTACCCATGGAGAGTCTTCAGAGACTCCCCTAGTGGCTAGTGACCCTCCACAGGTCATCTCAAGATATGCAGCTCTCAGTTTCCAGGAGATGAGACAATTGTGTACCTCCAGGAAACTGAAACAGGGGTCTAACCCCACCACTCCCTTTCTGTTAGGTCTCTTAGAGACATATGATGCTAGGAAAGCTTCTCATACAGATGGGAACATGCCAGCCTTAGAGGGTACCCTTGGTGATCCAGACCTCCTTGACACTGAAAATGCAGTTGAGGAGGAGGAAGAAGAGGAATTCTCTGGGGATGAGGCAGACAACAGGCCTGAACTATTCAGCAGACTTACTAGGGCCAACTTAGACCTACTTAGGGAAGGATCTGGGGGACCCCCAGTACTGACCCTAATGAGGCCTAACCTTGGAGTTAGAAGAGATAGATCTCCTTCTAGGGACTCCAATAGATCTGTGCACTCTCATGCCTCTTCCCAGAGGAGAATGAATACTCCCCAGAGGAGAATGACTTCCCCTCAGAGAAGAGAACATGAAGCAAGGATGAAACAGGCTAATCTGAGGATCCAGAGGGAAGAACTTGCCCTGGCCAAAGAGAAGCTTGCCTTTGCTAGAGAGCAACGGTTGAGTGGGGTAGTCCCCACTGGTGGCAGCAATATCCCTAGAGATAAAGAAAGGAGTTTAGACACTAAACACCTGAGTAAGATAGTGCCCCCCTTTAAACAAGGGGATGACATCCACAAATGGATGGCTGCTTTGGAGAGGGCCTGCACTGTCCAGTGCATCCCCCAAAGTCAGTGGGCAGCTATACTGTGGCTCTCCTTTGAAGGCAAAGGTAGAGATAAGCTCCTCACTACTAGAGTTGAGGATGCTAACAATTTCCAAGTCCTGAAGAATACACTGGTTGATGGGTTTGGCCTAACCACTGAGCAGTACAGGTTGCTGTTCAGAGATACCCAGAAAATTCTGTCTCAGGATTGGTCTGACTTTGTGGATTGTGCCACTAAGGCTTTGGAAGGCTGGTTGCTGGGCAGTAAGGTTACTGATTATACAGGGTTGTACAATCTGATCATGAGAGAGCACCAGAACCAGTTGTTGCATCAGCACCTTGTTGACTCAGATCTGACTTCTCCCCAAGAATTGGGAAAGAAGGCAGACAGATGGGTCAGAACAAGGGTCAAGCAGAACCAGGCTCAGAACCAGGGTGGTCAGAAGAAAGCAGACCAAAAGGGTAATACTAAGAATGAGCAAAATGACCAGAAGTCTTCGACAGGTCCCCAACAGAACAAAGAGGGTGGGGGCCAGGCTTCACAGCAGAAAAAGAAGACTCAAGAAGGCCAGTCAAAAAGGTGGTGCCAATACTGTAAAAGTAAGACTCACTGGTTTAGTGAGTGCACCAAGAAAGGAGGACAAACTCCTGCCACTACAGCCCCTAAGGCAACTGCACCCCCTAGCACAGTCAGTAGTGGTAGTGTACCTCCCAAGGGATTAGTTGGGTTACCCTTGGGTACTGAGGGGTGTGACAACTTAGTTGGCACACTCACTCAGGCTGTCCTTGTCTGTACAGGGGATATGGATATATCCCCTGAGGTCAGTCCCAATACTTTGGGCAAATACAGGCAGACACCTTTAATAAATGGCAAAATGGCTCAGGCCTATAGGGACACTTGTGCCAGTGTCACAATGGTGACACCTAACTTTGTGGACCCTGGACAGATCATGCCCGGTACAGATTTCCTGGTGACCAATGCCAGCAACGTCACTACCAGTCATAGTATGGCGATTGTTGCTTTCTCCTGGGGAGGGGTAAGTGGCCAAAAGAAAGTTGTGGTTAGTTCAGACCTCCCAGTGGATTGTTTGTTGGGCAATGATTTGGAGTCATCACTATGGTCAGAAGTGGAGCAGAGGACTCACATGGAGATGTTAGGCCTGCCAGCACATGTGCTTGCTGTGACTAGGTCACAGGCCAGAAGAGGCCCCACTGAACAGGTGCTGGATCCTGGAACAATGGACCAGACACCTTCCAAGAAGAAGAGCAGTAGGGTTAAGGCATTGCCTTCCCCCTTGCCCCAGATTGTGGATCAAGTCTCAGAGGAGGCTGACCTTAAGGAACTGAGGGAAACTGAGCCTAAAGAACTTGAACTTGATCAAGTTGAGTTTCTGGGCTCAGGGGGACCCTCCAGAGAAGACCTGGGGAAGGCCCAGTTAGACTGCCCTTCCCTTGAACCCCTCAGACAGCAGGCTGCTGCTGAGGCTGCACGGAACACCACAGGTGCCCACAAGGTATACTGGGAAGATGGACTCCTGTACTCTGAGTCTAAAGAGCCGAAGCCTGGTGCAACCAGGAGGCTGGTCATCCCCTTGTCTCAGAGGGGTTTCCTTCTCACCTTGGCCCATGAGATTCCCCTTGCAGGACACTTAGGCCAGACAAAGACTTGAGACAAACTTGTCTCACACTTTCACTGGCCTCACATGAATGAAGATACCAAGGAGTTTTGTCGCTCCTGTGTCACTTGCCAAGCCAGTGGTAAGTCAGGTGGCACAACAAAGGCCCCCCTTATACCACTACCTGTGGTGGGGGTACCCTTTGAAAGAGTGGGGATTGACATTGTTGGTCCAATGGAACCCCAGACAGCATCAGGGCACAAGTTTATACTGGTGGTGGTGGACCATGCCACCAGGTATCCTGAAGCTATTCCACTTAGGACCACTACAGCACCTGTAGTGGCAAGGGCCCTAGTTGGAGTGTTCTCCAGAGTGGGCTTCCCTAAGGAGGTTGTCTCTGACAGAGGTGCAAACTTCATGTCAGGATATCTGACTGCAATGTGGAAGGAATGTGGTGTCAACTACAAGTTCACCACACCCTATCATCCACAGTGCAATGGGCTTGTTGAAAGGTTCAACAGGACCCTCAAAGGGATGATTCATGGACTACCTGAAAAGCCCAGGCGTAGATGGGATATCCTGATACCCTGCCTCTTGTTTGCTTACAGAGAGGTCCCACAGAAGGGGGTTGGCTACAGCCCTTTTGAACTTCTGTATGGGCATCCTGTAAGAGGACCCCTGTGTTTGGTGAAGGAAGGATGGGAGAGACCTCTCAAAAAGCCTGCAACCAACATAGTGGACTTGGTCTCCGCTCCAGGATGGCTGAGTATATGGAAAAGGCTTCTAAAAACCGTGAGGCAAGCCAAGAACTCCAAAAAGCTTGGCATGACCAAAAGGCTGTCCTGACTGTGTACAAGCCTGGACAGAAGGTGTGGGTGCTGGAGCCAGTGGCCCCAGCAGCACTCAAAGATAAATGGTCTGGGCCCCACACAATCATTGAGCAAAAGGGAGAGGTCACCTACCTGGTGGACCTTGGAACTCCCAGGAGCCCCCTCAGGGTGCTCCATGTGAATAGGCTCAAGGCATATGTCGACAGGAAGGACATGAGCTTGCTCATGGCCACAGATGAGGGACAGGAGGAGGAGAGTGACCCTCTCCCAGACCTGCTCACTCAGAATCCTGATGATGGGTCAGTAGATGGTGTTGTCTTATGTGGCAGCCTCTCTGAACATCAACAGAAGGATTGTAAACTAGTTCTTCAATCCTTCAGACATATGTTCTCTCTGACACCCAGCCAAACTGATTGGTGTACCCATGAAGTTGACACTGGAGACAGTCTGCCTGTCAAGAGTAAAATCTACAGACAGCCTGATCATGTCAGAGACTGCATCAAGACAGAAGTGCAGAAAATGTTGGAGTTGGGAGTCATTGAACCCTCAGATAGCCCTTGGGCTAGTCCAGTAGTTCTAGTGCCAAAGCCTCACACCCAGGGTGGTAAGAAAGAGATGAGGTTTTGCGTAGACTACAGGGGTCTCAATGCAGTCACTAAGACTGATGCCCACCCAATACCAAGGGCAGATGAACTTATAGATAGATTGGCTTCTGCCAACTACTTAAGTATATTTGACCTGACAGCTGGGTATTGGCAAATCAGGTTAGCTGAGGAGGCCAAGCCCAAGACAGCATTTTCTACCCCTGGTGGGCATTATCAGTTTGTGGTAATGCCCTTTGGTCTGAAAAATGCACCTGCCACCTTCCAAAGGCGGGTGAATCAAGTTCTTACTGGGCTGGATGACTTCTGTGCAGCATATCTTGATGATATAGCTGTCTTTAGTTCCACCTGGGAGGATCACCTGGTCCACCTGAGGAAAGTGTTAGAGGCTCTGCAGAAGGCAGGCCTCACTATCAAGGCCACTAAGTGCCAGATAGGGCAGACACAGGTTGTATACCTGGGCCACCTTGTAGGTGGAGGACAGGTTCAGCCACTGGAGAGCAAGATACAGGCCATCAAGGACTGGGCTCCTCCAACAACCCAGACTCAGGTTCGAGCTTTCTTGGGCCTGACTGGTTATTACAGGAAATTTGTCAGAAATTATGGATCAATTGTGACTCCACTTAATGAACTGACAAGTAAAAAGATGCCAAAGAAAGTTCAGTGGACAGCAGGCTGTCAGAAAGCATTCGATGACCTAAAGCAGGCCATGTGCACAGCACCTATCCTAAAGAGTCCAGACTTCTCCAAATCATTCATTATCCAAACAGATGCTTCTGAGTTGGGTGTGGGAGCTGTTCTATCTCAGCTGAATTTTGATGGCAACGACCAGCCCATTGCTTTTATTAGCAGAAGGCTGACCCCCAGAGAGAAAAATTGGTCAGCTATTGAGAGGGAGGCCTTTGCTGTGGCTTGGGCCCTGAAGAAGCTGAGGCCATACTTGTTTGGCACTCACTTCAAGATTCAGACCGACCATAAGCCCCTCTTGTGGCTAAATCAGATGAAGGGTGAAAACCCCAAACTGCTTAGGTGGTCCATTTCCCTACAGGGGATGGATTTTACAGTGGAGCATAGACCTGGCACTGATCATGGCAATGCAGATGGGCTCTCCAGGTATTTCCACTTAGAGCAAGAAGACTCACCTGGTCAAGGTTAGTTTATTGTCCCAAAGTTTGGGGGGGGGGGGGTCATGCAGGAGAGTAGGGTCCGCAATCCTATGATCACCCCAGATTTTTGCTTTTTGCTTCACTGGTTTACGACTTTCCCTGGCTGTGGGCCTGCTAATCAGACCCACAGCCTAGCTGTTCTCTCTATTCCAAATTGTACCCAGGTACTGAATTGGCACTGGGCCCTCTCTTGAGTCCCTGTAACCAGGGCAGAGGTGCACCCAGAGGTCTCCCAGGGGCTGCAGCATGTATTATGCCACCCCTGGGTCGACGACCTAAAACTGACACAACTGGCTGCTTGACAGCTGGGGCAAGGTGGTGTAATCACCCTTTGCTTTAGATATAGTATTCCTATATCTAACCCTAAAAAGGACACATATATTCCTATCAGTCACTCCTATGGCAGGCCTTATCAATCCTGAAGGCAGAGTGCTTGGAATAATGTGAAATGGTGCTCTGGCATGAGCTGAGCCCGTTTGCAGCTTGCGGAACCAAGTCCTAATAGCTGCTCCATGATAACGCTATACCATATACTCTTAAGTGCATTATGTACCTCGCGGTCATATGCTAACTTTGGTATAGCATTATCAAAACATGTCGAGTAAGGTGTCATACGAATTGGAATACTAACCCCTCGCCAATTCTGGCGACAGGAATAGCATTCCACCCTTCTAGAGGGACACGACATGTATGTAACTGTGAACCCCGGTTAAAGTCAGACATAGCCTCAGCTCCACAAAATGGATGCTGCCACCGAGACACAAGTCTGCCCTCCTGCTGCTGGGAGTCCTTCCAGCAACGGAGGCATGGACAAAGGGTTTCCTGTCAGGGGCGGTGCCAGCACCATCCCAGACAGGATTTTGTGTATCCCAGGTAGGCAGGGCTTTAGAGGAAGGTGACTGCAAGTGGCACCCCGGTGCTCACTGTGCATAGGCCGGCTCAAACCAGTTCTGGGGGCACACCAGCCCCTGAGCTGGGGAGAGACCGGACAAAGGAGAGGGGTGTAAACACCCCCCTCCTGGTCCCACCCATGGGCAGGACCTAGTCGCGTACCAGCCCCTTTCTTTAGAATAAAGGTGGGAGCGGGGACCCTTCCAAATTAGATCATCTTTGAATCCTGAAACTACTTTCTACGAAAGGAACTCTCGACTTCTTCTCAAGATTTCTCCCTTGTGACTAAGGAGTAGTCACCCTGCAGCAGCAGGCACCAACTAAGTATCTTGCGGTTTGCTGAAACGTCCTTCCTCCGGAACCAGACTGACCAGCACGACGAGACCCGGACTCCCTGCCCTCTCTGACCTCAACCTGCCTCTACAGCACAGCTGAGAACCGTGGGTGCGACGAGACCAGAGGACCCGGCGACCATCAGAACCAGCACGACACTGACCCAGCACGACCGCCGAGGGACCCTCGAGTGGGTGCACTGGGGTAAGAGAAGCCCCAACCCCAAGCAGCACGAGCACCGAAGTCCAGCCCCCCAGCATCCTCCAGATCTGCGTGGGGCCCTTTTGCTTCTGCGCTGCTTGCCACGTTGTCCGGTCACTTGCCCGTTGGCTAGTGACCCTCCAGACAACGTCCTACGTTTGTTTCACCACTGGTCTAGCTCCTCTAGACTGGCCCTTGTCTCCTCTTGAAGGGGAACTTCCTCGGACCCTCCTGGTCCACTCCAGACGCCATTTTGTGTCGCCACGTGGGCTTGCCTTAGCCAAGGCTTGTTGCCTCCTTCACCGGATCCAGCCTCGCCAGCAGCAGACATCCGACGTGGGACAGCTCACAGACCTCCAGCCTGGTCGACATCCTCGCCCTGGTCCGTGCAGCAGCAGAATCCAGTGTTGCCTCCTCACCTGGCTGAGTGACCTCGTCCGGTGCCATCCTGGTGCCCACCTAATCACTGGCTAGTGATTCAGAACTTGCTCCCCTCTGCTTACAGGTATCCTTCTTCACTGATCCAGTCCTTGGATCAGCCCGGAACATCTTCACTGGTCGCCTGCCAGCAACTTTTACTTCAGGCTCCTGGTTCGTCAACGAGGATTCCCGACAACACTTGAACCCTATGCAGCCGCAGCCCCTGGGCTAGGTAAACCGAGTACCACGGTGCTCCAGCGTAGAGCCACTCTCTAAGTGTCTAGATCCACTTTCGTTTTTGACCTACCTAGTCGGGTTCGCCCGAGAACACTAACTTAGCATTTACTAGCCTCCATAGACTTTGTTCCGCATCCCGCGTGAGAGTGCATACTCTGCACCCGATCCCCCTAGGTCTCCTGCTCGTAATCTAAAGGTTCAGTAGTCTAGCCCTAGCTATCCCAAAGCCTCTGAGAATAGTTACTTACCTGCTAGTAATTCGCATTCCACTTTCATAGTATATGGTTTGTCGTGCCCCTCGGGCATTTGTGTAAATTGTGCGACTTCCAGTATTTCTTTAAGAGTTTTGTATTGTGCTTAGCACCCTGTCCTCATAAAGAATCCAGGGTTGTTGTGTTATAAATAAATATCCTTTTATTTTCATAACAACTTGTGTGGTGTCCTTTCACTTGGTGTTCAAGGGGTATATGTGATGGTATAACAGCTGGCTTAACACCCCTCTAGAGTTTAGCCTAAAGACTGCTCTTGTCCATGCTACTAGGATAGCTGGTCTATCAGGTTGACTTACAACCAATCATCAATAAGGGTCGTTTGGAATGATACATAGTGATCACTAGAATAGTGAGCACTGCATATCAGGCCAACTTCTCACACCAGGGACTGGACGTTCGAGAAGGGAGAGCTTGTCGCACAAATATTAGGGTGGTAGGGGTGCCTGAAGAGGAGGAAGGTGCCAGTATAGATCTCTTTATTGAGGACCTTATTTTGAACCACCATAAGCCCAAGAGACTGTCCAACCTCTTTACAGTGGAGAGAGTGCACAGGGCCTCAATCCCTAAGCTGAAGCCTGGGGTGCCTCCTCGGACAATCATTGTGTTTGTTCTTAGTTTTATGGATTGGGATGCCATCTTGCAGGCAGCTCGGATGAGTGGAGACCTCCCGTTCTAGAATTCAACAGTGCGATTCTTCCAGGATTTCATGTTGAGAGTGCAGCAGGCGATGTGCACGTTTGTTGGGGTGAAACGAGCCCTGCGAGAGAAGGGGGTGAAGTACATTATGCTATTCCCAGCCAAGCTCAAGGTCCCGGACAACAATAAGACCCTGTTCTTCACATCCCCTGAGGAGGTTCAACAATGGCTGGATGCAAGCTCTAATCGGTCGCACTGATGGTGCACTGAGGGGGACTGGCACGGAAGTCACTTTCGTGCTCCTGAGTCTCCGCCTTGATGCCGAGAAGGAGGAAGGTCGGCGTCCAGATCCAGAAGGTCCCGGTCAGGAAGCCCTGAGAGAGATGCAAGCTCTCCCGGGAAGTAAGGGACAGGACTCATGGTCGTGAACTGCTGTTTAAACTTGGTGGAGTTTGAGGTACTGTCTTAAATGTCTAATATCTTTGCACCTGTTCCAGCACAGTAGACACTTACGGCACAGCCTGGGGAGAGATTCTTGTGCCGCACTGTGGCGAACTGCTGCTTAAATTTGGTGGTGCTCAAGGAACTAGCTTGCTGGGCCAATAGTTTGACTCCTGTTCCTGCACACTAGACATTTGGGGGCACGTCCTGAGGAGACATTGTTTTGTATGTTCTGGCTTCATACTAGGGGGGAAGGAGCGGATTTAGGGGCACCGGAGGGGGCGCTACTGTGTGGTAGTGCCATACAGCCCTATCTTAGTTTCTTGTTCTCTGGGGCGACAGGCGCTCTGCTATTTGGGATGTGGGTAGTTTTTCACCTACGAGGCAGGGTTGTAGGGTTGGGGGTCGTTAAAATTTTTCATGTGGAGGAGGTTGAAAACGTCATGTGGGACTTGCAGTCTGGGAAAGCGGCAAGCCCGAATGGGCTCCCCACTGAGCTGTATAAATGTGTCGCGAGCAAGCTGCTGGCTCCCTACATGCTTGACATGTATAAGGAAGCGTTTGAAATGGGGCAACTCCCAGATGACATGTGAAGGGCCACTATTGTTATACTCCTTAAAAAGGGGAAGCCGCATGACCTCTGCAGCTCCTACAGGCTCATCTCCCTCCTTAATTTCGAGGCCAAGGTTCTAGCCAAAATTATCGTGAATCAGCTTGACCCGATTCTGCAATCGCGGATTTACCCGGATCAATCATGCTTTATGCCCCATAGGAGCACGAGGCTCAACTTACGACGTTTATATGGGGTCATGTATATGACCCGAAGGCAGCCCGAAGTTCCTGCCACTCTTCTTTTGTTGGATGCGAGGATGGAGTTCGACAGCATCGTATGACCGTATCTCCTTGTTGTCCTGGAGAAGGTAGGCATTGGCCCACAGCTTCAAAGGAGGATCCGGTTGCTATGCACTGGCCCGTGTTAGGATCAACGGGGTCCTCTCACGATCATTTGCACTGCAAAGGGGGATGCGCCAGGGTTGTCCTCTGTCCCTGATGCTATTTGCATTGGCTCTGGAGCCCTTGGCGGCATGGATCAGGAGGGACCCGTGGTGAGGGGGATTGATCTAGAGGGGGCCTGGGAAGAGCGCATCACGTTGTTTGAGGACGAAATCCTATTGTACGCACATCTGCTGCGTCAAACTTTTAATCTACTCATTCATATAATAGCTTCTTCTGGCTCCTATTCTGGATACCGCATTAATTAGGACAAGTCCCTGGTTTTCTCACTAGCTGGGGACCCGCCGGTCTTAACGTCGGCGTGCTCGGAGATGGTGCTGCAGGACAAATTTTAGTACTTGGGCATATGAATAACTAAGTCTGAGGCCGAGTTTACAAAATTGATTCTGCAGGCTCAACTCTCTGTTGCGGGAGGATGCGATGCATTGGCGAGGGCTCCCCATCTCTTTAATGGGGCGGGAAGTTCTCTTCAAGATGATGGCCCTTCCGCGCTTACTGTACACTATCCAAAACACTCCCCATCGCATTCAGGACTTCTTCTTTAGGAAAATTGACTCAGAACTAAGCCAGTGTCTACGGGGGCCAGCCCCAGGATTGCACTCAAGAAACTGCAGAAAGGGATGTATGAGGGGGAGCTGGCAGTCCTGGACCTTAAGAAATATTATTGGGCTGCTCATCTCATAAACGTAAATGGGTGGGTCTTCTCCCCACTGGACGAGCCGGCTTACAGGGTGGACAGATTGGTCTTGGGTGAGCGCAGCTATTTGGCGGAGTTGTACCGCAGGGATAGGGGTTCCAGACATCTGCCACCACACACTAGAACGGTCAGAGATATCTGGCATGCTGCCACTAAGATGACGGGGTGGCAGGGGAAGCTCACGGAACTGACCCTGCTCTAGGAAGGGGACTTCCTGAGGGAGGTGCCCAGACTGCAGGGCTTTCGGAAATGGAGCCTTATAGGTATCGATTTGCTTGGGGACGTCTGGTAAGGTGGTAAAATGATGACATTCGATAACTTGAGGGAGGGCTTTAAAATGGGGGTAGGTGAATTCCTTTGCTATAGACAGTTACATTTGGCACTTCATTCCCAAAGGCAGAAGGGAGCGGGCTCCGAGAATATTCACCCTTAAAGGATAGTCTCCTCTTGGATCCTATGATTCAGAAGGCGGTGTCCCTTACGTACAAGAAATTGGTAACCAATACCCCAGATTGCCTGGGTCCCCTGCTGGAGGCCTGGGGATCAGATTTGGACCTGTTGGAGGATGATGATTGGTCGGAGGCACTGCAGTATCCCCAGGAAATAGCTAGTAGGGCGCGCTTCCGACTGTTCCAGCTCTGCATCCTCCACAGGTCCTATGCCTCGAGAATGGTTCAGGCCCGGATTAAGGGAGATGGCTCCAATATATGTGCCAGCGGATGTGGTAAGAGGGGGTCGTTTTTTCATATTCTATGGTCATGCCCCAGGATTCAGAGGTATTAGAGGGGTGTCACCCATGTGATGGAGGCTCTGGTGGGCTTACGTGTTCCATTGAAGCCTAGGTGGCATATTCTTGGCATCACAAGGGGTGGACCACGTGGCCAAAGTGGGCAAAGTTATGGTTGGCATTGATGGGAGGGGTCGCAAAAAGGAACATTACATGCACATGGGGGGCAGTGGAACCTCCCACTGTGGCCGCTTGGATCCGTGATTTGGACTGGTATCATGGGGCGGAGCAGGTGGTGTACTAAAGCCGCGGATGTCCCCGCAAATGGGAGATGATAAGGGGGCCGTGGTCATTATACAGGGGTCTGTGATGTGGCTCATGTTTGATTCTGCCTGGGTCTTCTGCCAGGGTCTAGAGACAAACTTCAATGGGTGGTGGGCGGCTTGCCTACAGCATGTATGTGTATTGTGTATCATAAGGCGTGATATGGCCATGTCTGGCGATTGCCTTATTTGTATATCCTTGAAATGCTTAATTCTGAAGCTTGTTTCTGATTTAATAAAGAGAATTCTTTAAAAAAAAATCTATGCCTCCCACCAATGTAACCACCATGGCAGGATATCGCATACACCTACAGTCTATTAGCACAAATTAAACGCTTACGCCTGCCCTTAAGTACCCGGATATACATCAACCAAGTTAAGATCCAAGGTGGACGTTTCCGTTGCCTATATCTACAGTCTCTTGTAACTAAGTAAGTGGGGACTACAGAGGAAAGCAAATACTTTTTATTAAATATATTATGCTCCTTACGACATCAATTAATTCAGAAATTCCTTTTCAGTCAACTGTGATCTTCCACTCCATGTACTATTACAGTAAGTTCTACCAAGACCACCCGCCTAAACCCGTATTCTACGTGGAATAATTTAAACAATCTCTTCTCTATGCCTTACCATGTTTAAAAATATCATTTAAGATTTTATTAATCTCTGCAGAGAATCTGATAACTCTCAAAGTAACCAGACACACATTGAGCCCATTCCACGAGCAGCAACGAGTCATATACGTGTACACTGCAGATATGTTTTGTACAACAATATCATTTCAACTAACAAGAAATGGAATCAACATACAAAGATGGTAATGCACCCTAACACATATGGCCTACCAGTAGCACACTTACAAATAGTGCTCACTGACAAGCATGTATTTTAAAAATACCTACATATAACCTCACAGTATTCGATTAATGCCGAAACGGCGGTATCATGCCTTATTATACCATGTTTCCCCAATACATCATCCTTGAGAACACATATGCCCCACACTGTGAGTTCTAAACACTTTCAGCATAAACTACTACTCAATTTGTTATCGCCTCTAAATAGGAGACTGCTTTGCATGTCAAAAAGACAGAAAAGTAAGTCATAACCGCTAACAGTGACATCTTAACCAGATTTGCTATACCATTTGCTCTCACTGGTTTAGAGTACACCTATGGAATAATATTTTGTTGAATGTTTTCATATATTTATTTCCTTTTGTTTTTCTTAGGTTATAGGCAACAATATGCATGTAATAAAGACCCGTACATGCATGTACTTACTCAGGTACCTGTTTAGCATCTATAAAAAGGGATCTGATCTACAAATTCCTGATGAAAGCCACCCAACCTAAGACAGCACCTATGGCTGAAACATGTAGACCATATCACTAGGTGTTAAGGACTAGTAGTTCATCGACACACAAACACACATCTCTCTGTTTTCAACCTTACTGCTGTTCCAATTCACATTAAAGTCACTTTCACCGGTATAGGAGGTATTTTTATCCTTTTTCATAGATCCCACCATTATCTCCATCCAGACAATCTGGCTCCTATTGGAGGTGTTACTTACTTGAGAAACTCAAAACCCAAATAAGAGACTTGATGATGAGGCTGGCCACTATATCACTCCAGTGGAGATTATATACACTGCTGGTTATAAATAGTGGTTAAGGGTTTCCGAGAAAATCCTTGTGAGACTCTGGCATTCAAGATTGATGAGGTTTACTCTCTTTTTGATTTATTCAGCACTACAAATGGAAGTGGAGTGAACTGCTACTATATCCCCTCTCTTAATTAATAAGTCTCTCTGTTACAGGCATATGCCCTCAGTGGTTTCCTGCACAGTGGCAATGAGGATTCCTTAATTTGTAAGGGGGTATGACTTCATGCAAATGAGGAAACAACCTGTTCAAAAAGCGACCACTGGAACAATGTTCACATTTATTAAAACAGGGTAATATCACAGAAGGGGGCAATGGCCCTCTTCTGCAATATCAAACTTCAGTCAATAGAAGGCACAGTGTAGAAAGTAGCCTTTGCACAGTAGATGGACTTTACTTAATGCCCCCCTAGTTGTTCTCAGGTAAGTCACAGTGCACACAGGTGTCCTGTCCTTATTATAATATTCTACACTTGAAAAGCCCTAGGGGTCTATTATGATGGAGGGCGGACAATGTCCACCTGGCACTGTAACGGTCAACGGGACCGACCGCAAGAGGTGCGCGGGCTTGCTGCGCCTTTCAATATGCGAGCGCAATCATGGCGGTCGCATCCTGTATATTAAACATTGTGGTGGGCGGTGCTGTATTCAGCACCCGCCACAATGTTAAACAGCCATGTTGTGCATTTGCGTGCACAACGTAACCGGCACCGCGCGGTGCCTGTCACGTTATGCATGCAAATGCAGGGGGGTACCATAGGTACCCTCCATGTGCCCCCCCACGTCCCCCAACATCCTGGGGGCCCGCAATGGGCCCCCAACTATGATCACCGCATGCCTTTCTGTGGCGGCAATGCCGCCATGGAAAGGCTGCTTCCCACCTGCATTATAATATGGATGGCGGTGTCTTGCAGACACCGCCACTATATCAGGTCCCTTTTCCGCCCAGTCACCTGTGTGACTGGCGGAAAACCGACGGACGGTCTTTCCGTCTGTCGGGGTCCCCCCCCCATCCTCATATGGCGGGGGGAAATGGGTGGCGGGCGGGGAATAATGGCGGGAGTATCGCCACCCCCTAGTCTTTAAGAAATATGTAATGTTTGATGTGCAAGTTAAGTTATTTACGGCACATCATGTGACCTTACCTCAAGCTGAAGGCACTTAAAACTGAAATTAGGTTAACCGAAACAAAGGGTTAGCCTGATAGTTGGTAAACGTATGCAATAAAATACTTTTAGGGTGTAGGCATAACTTGTAGGTGAGAGCACTACTCTCCAGTCTGCCTTGGATTGGTTGAGCGTCTTCCAGAGCTGGGGATCCAGCAGCCTGAGAAATCATCTAGTCTGATGTAGTAGAAAAGCGAATATGTCACACAATCTGAGAAAAATTAGAAGTCATAGTGCGGGGCCAACTCTGTATGATGTGTGGACACTTTAAGGGCTTTCATGATGGGATTTCGGTGTGTTTGTTTCTTCATGTTAGAACACCACCCGGCCTGTCTTTGTGCTCTTTGAAGCATACGTATGAATTTTAGGGAAACCTGCCTAGATACTGATGTATTGGTCCTGGCAGCCCAGGCCTAATGACTTGGGCATGTCAAAAAGTGGTTGTTTTAAGGAGTGGGAATAGGTTTCAGAGCATGAGCAGTTGGACAAGAATTACTTTGGCCTTGGAGTTTATCGGGTGGAGTCTATCTAATAATACATCTTGCTTTTTAACTTTTTTTGTAAAGGCTTTAGGCTGCTTGAGGGATTTGTGCTACTGCTACTGATGGTAGGAGACTTCACTGTTGCAAAAAACTCTGTCTGTTACATCATCTATAGTCAATATTGACAATCCTCTCCATGCTCCTGTTCAGGTCCTGCTCTGCTGGCATATAACAATGCCACTTTCTCCGAGGATGACTGGGATGGAATCCAGAGCACAGGGAACAGTCTCAAACTTAAAGACCCCAATACTGTGGGGCGGTTCGGCCTGGGGTTCAACTCGGTCTATCACATCACAGGTAAGACTTTATCTAGAAACACATAAGATGTAGGGACATTCCATGGTAACATATACATGGTGTATTACTGGACTATTTTCTGCTAATGTATATAATCACAATGCAATGATTGATTGGTGGTTCTCAGTAAATGTGTCACAACTGCTCCTTAGAACTTTGTGTCACTGGGTTTACAAAATATTACAACATAGATATATACCTAATGAGAGGTGATGTGAGAACTATTGACAACATAAATGTCTCATGTATTTACATTTGAAATCAGACAGTCATATAGAGGGTTGCTTAAAGAAATAATTCAAAATAGAAAGCGAGATATTTCTTAATGGCTTGGTGTGCCAGGCAAGCCTTGAATTTTGTAGTGTGTTAAGGAACCTTAAGAAACTTTTGCGAAAATTATGCAGAATCGCAGTCCTTTTCATCAAGCCATAGATTCCCCTAATACATCAAGATTTTACACTAATTTGGCTGTGAACGTATTGTATTGGCTTATAGCACCACATTTCCGTAGATGTTCACCATCTGCCACAAATTACAACTGTTATATCCAGAACAACATAATGACAAGCATGCCCACAGTATAACATTAATTTGCACTATTATTCCAGGGCCATCATTATGTTGGGAGTGAGCTTTATCATAAGCTGATAAAATTGCAATAATTACCACCATTATGAGTGGGTCAGCATTATATCACAGGGTCATCATCATGCCACGGATTCCACAAAAAGTCAGTATCCTGAGCAGCCCTGGTGTGTGATTTTACACCTCTAAAGTTACTATTGAAATAAGAGCCACACAGTACCAGAGGTCAAGTTTTCCAATTCAGCCTTGCAGCTGACAGCCTAGAGTCAAGATGCTGGCTGTAATCTGCTCTTACTTTGTAGACCATCTGTTCGAGGAATATGAGCTGCAGATTGTACACTATTGCAGAGATCGCCATCTGGTGTTGGGCTCGGATGTTTGCATGTTGTTTTTGTCTTCGAAGAAGTCCTTGTAATCATGAGGTTGGTGACTCCTCCTTCGGTGGACAATTCGCATGGGCATCGGTTCCATTGTTTGATTGTTTTTTTCCGCCATTGGGTTCGGATGTGACTTTCTGCGCTCCAGGTCGGTGTCGTTATCGAACCCCCTTTTGATGCGTAATCACAGATATCTGACCGTATTATCTCAATCGCGTACCTTTCGATGCGCACCCTCGATGACAACTTTCTAAAAAATGCGACGCTGACGAACTTCGACGCGGGCTGTGGGGCCTATATGCCAGTAACGACAGATGTTGATGGAACGGACTCCCTTTAAGAAATGTCCCCGGTGTGGTGCTAAATTCCCACACTCGGACCTCCATACCGTTTGTAATCTGTGCCTCTCTCCAGAACATCAAGAGGACGACTGTGAGGCTTGTCTATCCTTCAAGTTGGGCTCGACACCACGAGATGTCCCGAGGCACAGGTTCATACCGACATCTTCCATCCAGGTCCTGATAGCCTTCTGGAACCAGAACAGGAAGAACAGGTCCCGGTCTCCGAAGCAGATGACTCTGATGCTGAAAATGACGTCATGCTGGCTCAACGGGACGTGAGTACCCAGACCCCTGCCCCACCCAAGCCCATACCAAAGGCTCCAGTGACAACTTCACCTCTGGGCTCGGGTCCACACCGAACAAAGACTTCAAGCGCCCCGGCTCCGAAGGAAAAACAAAAGCTTTCCGGCTCTGACTCGAGCCAGCCACCCGGTCCCGAAAAATCATCTTCGGCACCGAAAGCTAAGTCTCCCCAGATGCCGCACCCCCTTCCGTCGGCACCGGAAGAATATTCAGCACTGAAACCGCCAAAGACCCCTCGGCACCGAAGCAGCCAGATAAGACCTCGGCATCGAAGCAGTCGGATAAGACCTCGGCACCAAAGACCTCGGAGCGGAAACATCTAAAGAGAAGCCTTTCATAACTAACCTCCCAAACTAAAACCTCTGGAGCCGAAACAATCCGCACTGAAGGTCTCGGAGCCAGGGAAAGCTTATATACCGGACACTGTTGCTAAACAGCCAAAACCAGTTTCCAAAGACAAATCTTCCATACCGAAGAAAACTATCGATTCCGAAGAACTTTTTCTCCCGGATCCTAAGCAAACCACCATCTTAATTCATCCAAAGACTGGTCATATAGTTACTTCGCTACATACAAAGCGGAAACCACAACATTTACCACATGCACCGGTTCCTCTAAAGAAAATATACATGGCCACTAATACTTCACCACCACCCCTGCCCCCCCTCCACCAATTAACCCTAATCTACTGATTTATCCAGCACATTCTTCACAACCAGAGGATAGTGACGATGCACATGGGTATGGGCAAGAAGATGATAATATGATACCATTAGACACTGAGGATCCTGACGAACCCCCACAGGATCCAGAACCATGGCATGACTATAATACCAATTCAGATTTACATAATGATCCGGATTTCTACCCCTTAAAACCGTGTCCACCATATGACAATGTGGGTTTTGCCCAACTAATAAATAGGGTCGCAACATACCATGTAGTCAAACTACACTCAGACCCTGTATAAGACGATTTCCTTCTAGAAACCTTTGACCAGCCACAAAAATCATCCCATGTCTTGCCAATGCTAAAATGTCTTCTTAGACACGCTCCGGAAGTGTTCAAAGACCTGGTAAGAGCTAGGATGCTTAACCCCAGAGTAGATAAAAAATACAAGGCAGCTCCCACTGACCCCATATACATTAAGGGTCAACTTCCTTTAGACTCCCTGGGCGTAGCCGACGCATGCAAAAGGGTAAATTCTCAGGGTTCAGGTGACACTCCACCTCCTGACAAAGAATCTAAGTTATTAGACGCATCAGGCAAACGCATGGTGTGTCAAGCTCTGCCAACAACTGGAAAATAGCCAACACTCAAGACCTCTTGGCAAGGTATGACAGGGCACACTATGATGAGCTTGAACAGCTCATTCATGCCTTACATCAACAATATTAAGATAAAGCCAATGACCTTATACAGGAAGGCAAACTGATCACTAATACATCCATCAAATGCATGCTTGACGCAGCAGACACCGCATCCCGCGCAGTAAATACTAGTGTATTACTACGCAGACATGCCTGGCTCCAGATATCTGGCTTTAAACAAGAAGCACAGAATAGTATCCTCAATAAGCCGTTTAACCGTGAGCACCTATTTGGCCCTGCAGTGGACACATCTTTAGAGAAAATACAAAAGGACACAGAGACTGCCAAGTCCATGGGAGCCCTGCAGTCAACCTCCACTAGAGGCTTCTTTCGGCGCTCCTTTTATAGAGCAGGCTCGAAAACAAATACACCAGAACACCAGTCCTCATCCTGCAAAAGTCCCAACCAGGGCTTTTTTCCAGAGGTTACTCTAGAGGAGGTTACAGGGGTAACAACAACAAGGGCAGAGGCAGGGGTAATAATACCCGCAGTTCCCCTAACACCAAACAGTGACTTCCCTGCGCTTCCCCCGATCATCCCACTCCTGTTGGGGGACGCCTCTCACAGTTCCTGCCTTTCTGGAATTCCATCACAACAGACAAGTGGGTAAGACAAATGATCCAGTATGGTTATTGCCTGGAACTCACTTACACCCATCCCTACATTCCTCCCAAACAGCGTCCATTGTCATCAGAACACCTGACGCTTCTCAAACAAGAGGTTCTTGCACTATTACAAACACATGCAATAGAGCCAGTTCTGTAGTAGGGGATCTCTGTGTATAGTCATAATCTAGTGAATAGTCCCGCCCATGTGCGTGGACCCCGGAGCAATCAAAAATAATCTCTCAAAGTGTCGAAACAATGCAGAACTGCACAGACACTTAAGAGAGAATTTAAAGACAGATAATGCAGCCTATAAAAGGCTACACTGTCCCGTACTTCAACTAGAAATTCCACCACAAAATCCACAAAACAGCAAAGCCTGTACAGATTTCCCTTGCTTAAACAGCAAACACCCTCTGGAATGATAGAGAGGAGAACCTGGACAGACAAGCCCCATAGGCTGCCATTATGTGGCTCACAATAGGATATTGTGCCTTTAAGAGAACCTTCCAGAACTTCACAGTATCCCAGAATGCACTGCAGGTCCCAGTTACTTTCCGTTCTGTTTTTTCACTGTTAATTTCGATTTGAGTGCTTCTAAAGTACTTTAGTGCTGTTCTTCTTGGTTTTTGCTCCTTTTTGATGTCAAATATGCCTGCATTATTTGACAAATGCCCGGAGTGCTCCAGGAAGAAGGCAAAATCAGATTCCCATGAGGTGTGTATCCTCTGCCTTCCCTCTTCCCACATCCCTGAGGAGTGTGAGATTTGTCAAGGCTTCTCTGGCAGGACCCTGAAGGAAAGACAGAAGATCAGGCTTCAGGGCCTCGAGGAAAGAAGGCTGAAGGCGCAAGGTGGGTCTGGAGGGGCTTCTTCTGCCCATGCTGAGGCCTCTGGGGGGCTCCCCAGGGGCAGGAAGACCAGCAAACGTTCCCATTCTCTGTCTGGGTCGGTGGCACTGACCACGACGTCGAGAGGGATGACTACGGTCTGTTCCCCATCTCCCCAGGGCTCTGGGTCGAAGAAACGTCGACGGTCGACGTCGAGGGAGTTACACAGGCCGCCGTCGAAGTCTCCTTTGACGATTTCGTCGTCATCATCGTCGGCGTCGACGTCGAGTGATCGGCGTCGACGGGCCCGGCGTCGGCGCTCCTTGTCGAAGCGACACCGCCGTTCGCCATCGGCGAAGAGGAAGCGATCGGCGTCGAGGGGATCCTCGTCGTCGAGGCCGCCGTCGAGGCGGAAGAGGTCGCCGTCGAGGCGGAAGACGTCGCCGTCGAAGCGGAAGAGGTCGCCGTTGAGGCTGTCGAGGTCGCCGTCGAGGCACAAGTGGTCATCGTCGAGGCGCAAGAGGTCGTCGTCAAAACGCAAGAGGTCGTCGTCGAGGCGGACGAGGTCGACGTCGAGGCGGCCGAGGTTGCCGTCGAGGCATGGAAGTTGGTCGACGCCGATCACTCGACGTCGACGGGTCCGGCGTCGGCGCTCGCCGTCGAAGCGACACCGCCGTTCGCCATCGGCGAAGAGGAAGCGATCGTCGTCGAGGGGATCCTCGTCGTCTAGGCCGCCGTCGAGGCGGAAGAGGTCGCCGTCGAGGCGGAAGACGTCGCCGTCGAAGCGGAAGAGGTCGCCGTTGAGGCGGTTGAGGTCGCCGTCGAGGCACAAGTGGTCGTCGTCGAGGCGCAAGAGGTCGTCGTCGAGACGCAAGAGGTCGTCGTCGAGGCGGACGAGGTCGACGTCGAGGCGGCCGAGGTCGCCGTCGAGGCATGGAAGACGGTCGACGCCGAGGAAGGGGCGCTCGATGTCGAGGGGCCTACGCTTGCCGTCTGGTCACCGTTCTTCGACGTCGAGGAATCGTGGTGAGAGGCCTGATGCTGTGGGAGGCTCTCCTCACTCCGGATCTGGAAAGGAAGGCGGTTCACCGGGATTGGTGTAATCCGAGGTGTATACTCCATCACAGAAGCATGTTACATCCCCGCCTCCGTTGCCGAGGGGTCTTCCTCCGAGGGCTCCGACCCCTCCTCCGTTGCCTCCTCTGCCTCCGCCACCTCCTCCGGTGCCTCGGCCTCATATGCCAGAGCGGCCGCCCCCGGTTCCACCGAGGTCAGTCTCGTTGCCCAGGCTTCTGACCCCTCCCAAAGGGACTCCTAAGCCGCAGGTCCCGTCCAAGCCCAAGACGCCCGCCCCGGGGAAGCCGGCAGAGCGTCCCAGACCTAGGAAATCACGGTCACGCTCCGGACGGAGAGAAAGATCGAGGAGTAGACACAGGTCCTCCACTAGATCTAGGCATCGCCATAGGAGGCGAGGTTCCAGGTCCCGTATGGACTCCTCCAGGACTCGCTCGTATTCCCCTACCTTATCGGACTCCCTGGAGACAAGGGTGTCTCCGGTAGACGACATCAGCACGTTCCAGGAGGTTCTCCTGAGGGGGGCTGCGAAATTGGGAATCACGGTGACGGCTCCTACACCTACGACGTCTGTGATATTTGAGACACTTCACAGGAAGCATCTGTCTCGCCCTCTGCTGCCTTTGGTGCCAGGACTGGTCGAACCTGCGGAGGAGCTGTTCCTTACGCCTGCGATGGTAAAGGCCGCTCCCTCCCGACTTCTGAAGAAGTACAGGGCACCGGATTCGGACCCGGCCTTCCTGCGGATGGACCCAGTACCCGACTCCGTGATAGTGACGGTGGCCAGGAAATTACACTCTACCTCCACGTCCTCCACCGTGCCGCCTGATAAAGAAAGCCGTTGGATTGATTCGGCTGGAAGGAAGGCTTGTGGGACTTCTTCCACGACCATGAAAGCCTCCAGCGATTCGGCATTGCTGGGGCGATACGTCCGTGCACTGTGGGACTCCCTGGAACAGTTCGCGGACCTTCTGCCACGTGACAGGAGGGAGGACTTCCAAGAAATAGTTAAGGAAGGGATGCTGGTTTCAAACCAGGTCATCAGCGCCGCTGTGGATATCTCTCTGTTGGCGGCCCATGGTTACTGTCACGGGATCAACCAGCGCCGCCATGCTTGGCTCAGGCTTACGTCACTCAAGCCGGAGGCACAGCAGCGGGTGGCCAATCTGCCCTTTTCCGGAGATACACTGTTCGGAAAACATGCCGATGATGAAATGGCCCGCATGAAGGCTGAGGCGGAGACCCTGACGGCTGTGGGCTTGGAGAAGCCCAAAGAAAAGAAGCCCTACCGCCCGTTCCAGAGACGGTTCGGTTCGCAGGGAAAAGGGCGAGGACAGTCTTCGGGACAACAGCAGCAACATCAACAGCAGCAGTTCCGGAGACCCTTCCAAAAACGCCAGAGGGGTAGAGGTGGACAGTGTAGGAGAGTGGGGTCTGCAATCCTATGGTCACCCCAGATTTTTGCTTTTTGCTTCACTGGTTTACGACTTTCCCTGGCTGTGGGCCTGCTAATCAGACCCACAGCCTAGCTGTTCTCTCTCTAAATTGACAACCATGTACCTTAGGTGCATTTACCAATTGGTACTGGGCCACCTTATCAGTCCCTGTACAGTATACCTTAGGTATCCAGGGCATAGGTGTACCCAGGGCCTACCAGGGGCTGAAGCATGTATTATGCCACCCCTGGCTGGCCACCTAAACAGACACAACTGGCTGCACGACAGCTGGGGCAAGGTGGTGTAATCACCCTTTGCTTTAGATATAGTTCCCTATATCTAAACCTAAAATGGACACATATCCTCCTATCAGTCACTCCTATGGAAGGCCTTATCAATCCTGAAGGCAGAGTGCTTGGAAATATGTGAGATGGTGCTCTGGCATGAGCTGAGCCCGTCTGCAGCTTGCGGAACCAAGTCCAAATAGCTGTTCCATGATAACGCTATACCATATACTCTTAAGTGCATTATCAACCTCGCGGTTAAATGCTAACTCTGGTATAACATCATCAAAACATGTCGAGTAAGGTGTCATACGAATTGGAATACTACCCCCTCGCCAATTCTGGTGACGGGGGTAGCATTCCACCCTTCTAGAGGGACACGACATGTATGTAACTGAGAACCCCGGTTAAAGTTAACTCGAGCCTTGGCATCACAAAATGGATGCTGCCACCACAGACACAAGTCTGACCTCCTGCTGCTGGGAGTCCTTACAGCGAGGGCGGCTTGGACAAAGGGTTTCCTGCCTTGGGAGGTGCTAGCACCACCCCAGACAGGATTTTGTGTATTGGGTAGGGTAGGCTTGAAAGGAATGAGACATGCCTGGGGCACACAAGGTGCCCTGTGCATACACCGGTTCAAACCAGTTGCTGGGGCACTCCAGCCCCAGCTCTGGCGGGGAAACGGGACAAAGGATAGGGGGTGTAACCACCCCCCTTCCTGGTCCCACCCAGGGGAGGGACCTAGTCAGTAGTGCAGCCCCCTTTAGCAGGATAAAGGTAGGAGCTGGTCCCATTCCAAATCAGATTATCCTGAACTATTCAACAAGAAGAAACTCTGGCCTTCGACGTTCTGCTCCACAGAAGACTGAAGAATCTCCCTTGTGGGCAAGGAGTGTCCACCCTGCACAAGCAGCCACCATCAAGCGTCCAGCGGCTTCCCTTTGCCGTCTTCCTTCCAGGATCCAGACTTCAGAGCCCGACGAGACCCGGATTCCCAGACCTCTCCGACCTCAACCCACACCTGCAGCAAAGCTGAGACCCGTGGGTGCAACGAGACACGTGGGACCGGCCATCTCGGAAGAAACTGCACTTCGCTTCCAGCACGACTCCCGAGGTAAACTCGACCAAGTGCTTTGGGGATTGAGAAGCCCCAGCCCCGAGCAGCCCCTGCACCGAAGATCAGCCCTCCAGCATCCACGAGATCTGCGTGGGGCCCTTCTGCTTTGTTGCTGCTCGACGCGTTGTCTGGTCACTTGCCGGCTGGCTAGTGGCCTCCTAGACGACGAACCTTTGAATCTTTTCTGCTGGTCTGGTTGCTCCACACTGGCCCTTGCTCCCTTCCAAAAGAGGGGCACCCCGGACTATCCTAGTCCACACCAGACGCTTTTTCCACTCACCGCGTGGGTTGCCTTTGCCAAGGCCTGTTGACGCTGATTCCGGATCCAACACCGCCGACAGCGAGAGCCTGCGTGGGACAGCTCGTGCCTCCATCCTGGTCATCGAAGACACCTCCTGGTCCACGTGGCTGCAGAGTCAAGCGTCCACTCTTCACCTGATCGCGACAACGACATCTGGTTCCTTCCTGGTTCCACTCCAACCACTGGCTAGTGACTGTGAACATTGTCCCCTCTGCTTTCAGGTCTCCTTCTTCACCAATCCACCCGTGGATTGCACCGGACATCTTCCTCCTGGTCGCCTGCAGCATCTTTTCTTTCAGGCTCCATTGACTTCAACGTGAGAACCCAACTCACTTTGACCCCTATGCACCCGCGGCCCGTGGGTGAGGTAACAAGGGCACTTCGGTGCTCCAGGGTAGTTTAACTGTCCTAGTGTCCAGTTCCACAGTCGTTTTTGTCGGATCACTGACATAATATCGACGGACAGAATATCGACTATCAAAAATATCGTTGACAAAATATCGACAGACAGAATAACGAGTTTGTATCTACAAACAGGTAAGTACAAAAATATCGAGTACAAAATATCGTTTTACAAAAATATAGTTGTTAAAAATATTGACTTTATTAAAAACAGTGTTAAATTAAATTAATAGTAAAAATTAATTACTATAATATACTATTCCCACTCCAGAGAGTGCAACAGTAGGGAAAGCGTTGGATAGCGTAGGGGTAAAAATTACTATTCCCACTCCAGTGGGTGCAACAGTAGGGAAAGCGTTGGATAGCGTAGGGGTTAAAATTACTATTCCCACTCCAGTGGGTGCAACAGTAGGAAAAGCGTTGGATAGCGTAGGGGTTAAAATTACTATTCCCACTCCAGTGGGTGCAACAGTAGGGAAAGCGGTGGATAGCGTAGGGGTTAAAATTACTATTCCCACTCCAGTGGGTGCAACAGTAGGGAAAGCGTTGGATAGCGAAGGGGTTAAAATTACTATTCCCACTCCAGTGGGTGCAACAGTAGAGAAAGCGTTGGATAGCGTAGGGGTAAAAAACTGTCTATATTTTTAACATTCGATATTACATTACTTACCTAAAAAACGATATTTTTGATGTCTATATTCTGTCCTGTCGATATTTTGTCCATTCGATATTTAAAACTCGATATTATGTCCATTCGATATTTTGAAGTCGATATTTTGACTGTTTACCGTTTTTGTCATACCTGGTCAGGATTGTCCGTACTTACCTTTAACTTGAACTGTACTGTCCATAGACGTTGTTACGCATCTCGCGTGTGAGTTCACACTCTGCACGCGCGTTCCGTGGGCCTCCTATTACTTACCTAGTGTTAGTGTAGCGTGGTCCCATCGATCCTACAGCCTTTGGACCCCATCGATCCTACAGCCTTTGGACAGCTCCATTCCTTCTATTGACTTTCACATTCCACTTACTTAGTATATGGTTTGTCGTGCCCCTAGGGCACCATTGTAACTTTGTGCAACTTATCGTATTTTTCCTAAGAGATTGTCATGTGCTTAGCCCTCTGACCTCAAAGAGTTCAGAGGTGTTGTTATTAATAAATATACTGTTTATTTTCATAACAACCTGTGTGGTGTCCTTTCATCTGGTATCCAAGGGGTTATATTGTGGTAAAACAGCTGGCTTCACATGCCAAAAGAGTTTAGTATAAAGACTGCTTTGTCCATGCTACCATTAGGATAGCTGGTCTATAAGGTTGACTTACAACCAATCACCATAAGGGTTGTTTGGACTGATACAAGGTGATCACTAGAACTAGTGAGCATCATATATCAGGCCAACTTCTCACATTGGTGTGCAGCGGTTGGGATTTGAGCTTGCTGTTGTTTTTACCACATATAATCTTGAAATATCATTTGAAAGATCACATAAGGTACTCTAGGTACATATAACAAGCTTAGAAATACCCTGAGTTCTACTGAACCAGCTGTTGTACTAGAAAGGGCCTAGCACACCCTGACTACAACTCTTAGCAAGGGATCAGTAGGAAAACCCATAGTGTAGGTAGGTGCATCACTTACACCTCACTAGAAAGCATATCTACCCATGGAGAGACTTCAGAGACTCCCCTAGTGGTTAGTGACCCTCCACAGGTCCTTTCCAGATATGCAGCACTCAGTTTCCAGGAGATGAGACAATTGTGTACCTCCAGGAAATTGAAACAGGGTTCTAACCCTACCACTCCTTTTCTGTTAGGTCTCTTAGAGACATATGATGCCAGAAGGGCTGCTGACACAGACCCCTCTAATCCAGATAGGGGCATGCCCCCTGTAGAAGGTACTCGTGGTGACCCAGACTCCAACCTCCCTGAAACAGAAAATGTAGATGAGGAGGAGGAAGATGAGGACACCTCTGGGGATGAGGCAGACAAAGGTCCTGAGTTAGTCAGCAGACTTACAAGGGCCAACCTAGACCTGCATAGGGAAGGAACTGGGGGACCCCCAGTGCTAACCCTAATCAGGCCTAACTATGGGGTTAGGAGAGATAGGTCTCCTTCTAGGGACTCCAATAGATCTGTGCACTCTCATGCTTCTGCTCAGAGGGGAATGACTTCTCCCCAGAGGAGAATGACTTCCCCTCAGAGGAGAGAACATGAAGCAAGGATGAAGCAGGCTAATCTGAGGATCCAGAGGGAAGAACTTGCCCTTGCCAAAGAGAAGCTTGCCTTTGCTAGAGAGCAACAGTTGAGTGGGGTAGTCCCCACTGGTGGCAGCAATATCCCTAGGGATAGAGACAGGAGTTTTGACAATAGACACCTGAGTAAAATAGTGCCCTCCTATAAGACAGGAGATGATATCCACAAGTGGATAACTGCTTTGGAGAGAGCCTGGAAAGTACAGCAGGCACCCCAGAGTCAGTGGGCAGCTATATTGTGGCTCTCCTTTGAAGGTAAAGGTAGAGACAAGCTCCTCACTGTTAGAGATGAAGATGCTAATGATTACCAAGTCTTGAAAACTGCACTGATTGATGGGTTTGGCTTAACAACTGAACAGTACAGGTTGATGTTCAGAGACACCCAGAAAACTCAGGCTCAAGATTGGACTGACTTTGTTGATTGTGCCACTAAGGCTTTGGAAGGCTGGTTACTGGGTAGTAAAGTTACTGATTACACAGGATTGTATAATCTAATTATGAGAGAGCAAATCTTAAATAATTGTCAGAACCAGTTGTTGCATCAGCACTTGATTGACTCAGATCTGACCTCTCCCGAAGAATTGGGAAAGAAGGCAGACAGATGGGTCAGGACAAGGGTCAAGCAGCAGAACCACAACCAGGGTGGTGGCCAGAAGAAAGCAGACCAGAAGGGTAATGAGAATAAGCAAAATGACCAGAAGTCTTCAACAGGGCCCCAACAACGTAAGGAGGGTGGGTCCCAAAATTCCCAAAAGAAGAAGAATGATGGTCCCAAGAAACCATGGTGCCAATACTGTAAAAGTAAAACTCACTGGTTTAGTGAGTGCACCAAGAAAGGCCAAACTCCTACCACTACTGTCCCTAAGACACCTGCACCCCCTAGTACAGTTAGTAGTGGTAGTGTACCTCCCAAGGCTATAGTTGGGTTAACCCTGGGAACTGAGGTGGGTTCTGACTTAGTTAGAATACCTACTCAGGCAGTTCTTGTTTGTACTGGGGACATGGATATGACCCCTACTGTAAGTTCTAGTACTCTGGGCAAATACAGGCAAACGCCTTTAATCAATGGAAAGATGGCTCAGGCCTACAGGGACACATGTGCCAGTGTCACTATGGTGACACCAACATTTGTGGACCCTGACCAGATCATGCTAGGTTCAGATTACCTAGTGACCAATGCTAGCAATGCCACTACCAATCACAGTATGGCAGTTGTTAATTTCTCCTTGGGAGGGGTAACTGGCCTCAAAAGGGTTGTAGTTAGTTCAGACCTCCCAGTAGATTGTCTTTTGGGCAATGATTTGGAATCCTCACTGTGGTCAGATGTGGAGTACAGGACTCATGTAGAAATGCTAGGTCTCTCCTCGCATGTCCTTGCTGTGACTAGGTAACAGGCCAAGAAATGCCCAGCTGAACTAGTGCTGGATCCTGGAAGAATGGACCAGACACTACCCAAGAGGAAGAGCAGTAGGGTTAAGGCAGAGCCTTCCCCCCTGCCTCAGGTTGAGGATCAGCCCTCTCAGGAGGCTGACCCAAAGACCCCAGAAGGAACTGTCCTAGAAGAACTGTGGAGAAGTGTGGCTCAGGGGTTAGAGGCAGCAGACCCAGAAGCTGAGATCGGTCCTGGACCAGGGTTCAATTCCCCGCCTCGGCGGGTCTTGGGCTAAAAAATTCCACGGAATAGATAATTCTCGCCCCGGTGCCTCCTCGACTCACGGGTTCACACTCTGCGACTCTGGGTAATAGCTTGCTTAATCTCCACAACGGCCCCTCGCGGCGGGATGCCTGACTTTCACCTTGTGGATACCCTGCTATCTCACAGGGGAATACCAGGAAGGGTTCCCTAAGCAAGCGCCGGGAAACCCACTGCGGGTAGCTGTGCGCTATATAAGCTCAACTACATTTACATTTACATTTACAAGAGCTTGAACCTGAACAGGTTGAGTTTCTTGGGACAGGGGGACCTTCCAGGGCAGACTTGAGACAGGCACAGTTAGACTGTTCCTCCCTTGAACCCCTCAGACAGCAGGCTGCTGCTGAGGCTGCAGGGAATGCTACAGGTGCCCATAAGGTATATTGGGATGATGGACTCCTATACTCTGAGGCAAGAGACCCCAAGCCTGGTGCTACCAGGAGACTGGTCATCCCCTTGTCTCTTAGAGGTTTCCTTCTCACCTTAGCCCATGAGATTCCCCTTGCAGGTCACTTAGGCCAGAACAAGACTTAGGACAGGCTTGCCCCACACTTTCACTGGCCTCATATGTCTGAAGACACAAAAGAGTTTTGTCGCTCATGTGTCACCTGTCAAGCCAGTGGCAAATCAGGTGGCACAACAAAGGCTCCCCTCATACCACTACCTGTGGTGGGAGTACCCTTTGAAAGAGTGGGGATAGACATTGTTGGACCAATGGACCCCCCAACAGCATCTGGGCACAGATTTATACTGGTGGTAGTGGATCATGCCACCAGGTATCCAGAAGCTATTCCCCTTAGGACCACTACAGCTCCTGTTGTGGCCAGGGCCCTGCTTGGAGTTTTCTCCAGGGTGGGGTTTCCTAAGGAGGTTGTCTCTGACAGAGGTGCAAACTTCATGTCAGGATACTTGACTGCAATGTGGAAGGAGTGTGGTGTAAATTACAAATTTACCACACCCTATCACCCACAGTGCAATGGGCTTGTTAAAAGATTCAACAAGACCCTCAAAGGGATGATAAAAGGGTTACCTGAAAAGCTTAGGCGAAGATGGGACATCCTTTTACCCTACCTCCTGTTTGCTTACAGAGAGGTCCCACAGAAGGGGGTTGGCTACAGCCCTTTTGAGCTTCTGTTTGGGCATCCTGTGAGAGGACCCCTATGTCTTGTGAAGGAAGGATGGGAATTACCTCTCAAAAAGCCTAAACTTGACATAGTGGACTATGTACTTGGTCTCCGCTCCAGGATGGCAGAGTACATGGAGAAGGCAAGTAAAAACCTTGAGGCCAGCCAAGAACTTCAAAAAGCTTGGCATGACCAAAAGGCTGTCCCAACTGTGTATCATGCAGGACAGAAGGTGTGGGTGTTGGAGCCAGAGGCCCCAGCAGCTCTCCAAGACAAATGGTCTGGAGCCCATACCATCATTGAGCAAAAGGGAGAGGTCACCTACTTGGTAGACATGGGAACTCCCAGGAGCCCCCACAGGGTGCTTCATGTAAATAGGCTCAAAGCATTTGTCAACAGGGAGGACATGGGCTTGCTCATGGCCACAGATGTGGGGCAGGAGGAAGAGAGTGACCCTCTCCCAGACCTGCTCACTCAGAACCCTGATGATGGGTCAGTAGATGGTGTAGTCTTTTCGGACAGCCTCTCTGAGCATCAACAAAAGGATTGTAAACAGGTTCTTAAATCCTTTAGACACATGTTTTCACTGACTCCCAGTCAGACAAACTGGTGCACCCATGAGGTGGACACTGGTGTCAGTCTGCCTGTCAAGAGTAAAATCTACAGGCAACCTGACAACGTCAGGGACTGCATTAAAAAGGAAGTTCAAAAGATGTTGGAATTGGGAGTCATTGAACCCTCAGAGAGCTCTTGGGCTAGTCCTGTAGTTCTAGTGCCAAAACCTCACACCCAGGATGGTAAGAGAGAGATGAGGTTTTGTGTAGACTACAGGGGTCTCAATGCTGTCACTAAGACAGATGCCCATCCAATACCTAGGGCAGATGAACTGATAGACAAGTTGGCTTCTGCAACTTTCTTAAGTACATTTGACCTAACAGCTGGTTATTGGCAGATCAGGTTAGCTGAGGATGCCAAGGCCAAAACAGCATTTTCTACCCCAGGAGGTCATTACCAATTTGTGGTAATGCCCTTTGGTTTGAAAGATGCACCTGCCACTTTTCAAAGGTTGGTGAACCAAGTTCTCACTGGGTTGGATGACTTCTGTGCAGCATATCTAGATGATATTGCTGTCTTTAGCTCCACCTGGGAGGATCACCTGATCCACCTGAGGAAAGTTTTGGAGGCCCTGCAAAAGGCAGGCCTCACTATCAAGGCTACTAAGTGCCAGATAGGGCAGAGTCAGGTTGTGTACCTGGGCCACCTTGTGGGTGGAGGCCAGGTTCAACCATTGGAGAGCAAGATACAGGCCATAAAGGACTGGGCTCCTCCAACCACCCAGACACAGGTCAGAGCTTAATTGGGCCTGTCTGGTTACTATAGGAAATTTGTCAAAAATTATGGGTCCATTGTGACACCACTTAATGACTTGACAAGTAAGAAAATGCCAAAGAAAGTTCAGTGGACAGTTAGCTGTCAGAAAGCATTCGATGACCTAAAGCAGGCCATGTGTACTGCACCTATTCTCAAGAGTCCTGACTACTCCAAAACCTTCATTGTCCAAACAGATGCATCTGAGTTGGGTGTGGGAGCTGTTCTATCTCAACTGAATATTGATGGTCATGACCAGCCCATTGCTTTTATAAGCAGAAGGCTGACCCCTAGAGAGAAACGTTGGTCAGCTATTGAAAGGGAGGCCTTTGCTGTGGTTTGGGCCCTGAAGAAGTTGAGGCCATACTTGTTTGGAACTCACTTCAAGATTCAGACCGACCATAAGCCCCTCTTATGGCTAAATCAGATGAAAGGTGAAAACCCCAAACTTCTTAGGTGGTCCATTTCCCTACAGGGGATGGACTTTACAGTGGAGCACAGACCAGGGACTGACCATGGCAATGCAGAGGGTCTCTCCAGGTATTTCCACTTAGAACAGGAAGACTCACCTGGTCAAGGTTAGTTTAATGTCCCTAAGTTTGGGGGGGGGGTTATGTAGGAGAGTGGGGTCTGCAATCCTATGGTCACCTCAGATTTTTGCTTTTTGCTTCACTGGTTTACGACTTTCCCTGGCTGTGGGCCTGCTAATCAGACCCACAGCCTAGCTGTTCTCTCTCTAAATTGACAACCATGTACCTTAGGTGCATTTACCAATTGGTACTGGGCCACCTTATCAGTCCCTGTACAGTATACCTTAGGTATCCAGGGCATAGGTGTACCCAGGGCCTACCAGGGGCTGAAGCATGTATTATGCCACCCCTGGCTGGCCACCTAAACAGACACAACTGGCTGCACGACAGCTGGGGCAAGGTGGTGTAATCACCCTTTGCTTTAGATATAGTTCCCTATATCTAAACCTAAAATGGACACATATACTCCTATCAGTCACTCCAATGGAAGGCCTTATCAATCCTGAAGGCAGAGTGCTTGGAAATATGTGAGATGAGGCTCTGGCATGAGCTGAGCCCGTCTGCAGCTTGCGGAACCAAGTCCAAATACCTGTTCCATGATAACGCTATACCATATACTCTTAAGTGCATTATCAACCTCGCGGTTAAATGCTAACTCTGGTATAACATTATCAAAACATGTTGAGTAAGGTGTCATACGAATTGGAATACTACCTGTAGGAAGGTAGATCCCTGACTATGGTTGCCCCCAACTTTTTGCCTGGTGTTTTGCTGGTTTTCTGACTTAGTTGACCTGGGGCCCTGCTATTCAGGACCCCAGGCCCACTGCTCTCTCTGCTAAAACGGATTCCATGTACCCTAGGTACATATCTGATTGGATACTGAGTCACCTTATCAGTCCCTGTACAGTATACCTTAGGTATCCAGGGCATAGGTGTACCCAGGGCCTACCAGGGGCTGAAGCATGTATTATGCCACCCCTGGCTGGCCATCCAAAACTGACACAACTGGCTGCTTGACAGCTGGGGCAAGGTGGTGTAATCACCCTTTGCTTTAGATATAGTATACCTATATCTAACCCTAAAATGGACACATATACTCCTATCAGTCACTCCTATGGCAGGCCTTAACAATCCTGAAGGCAGAGTGCTTGGAATAATGTGAAATGGTACTCTGGCATGAGCTGAGCCCGTTTGCAGCTTGCGGAACCAAGTCCTAATAGCTGTTCCATGATAACGCATACCATATACTCTTAAGTGCATTATAATCCTCGCGGTTATATGCCAACTCTGGTATCGCTTTATCAAAACATGTCGAGTAAGGTGTCATACGAATTGGAATACTAACCCCTCGCCAATTCTGGCGACGGGGTTAGCATTCCACCCTTCTAGAGGGACACGACATGTTGGTAACCTGTAACCCCGGTTAAAGTCAGACATAGCCTCAGCTCCACAAGATGGATGCTGCCACCGAGACACAAGTCTGCCCTCCTGCTGCTGGGAGTCCTCCCAGCGCGGGAGGCAAGGACAAAGGGTTTCCTGCCAGGGGCGGTGCCAGCACCGTCCCAGACAGGATTTTGTGTATTCTAGGTAGGCAGGGCTTTAGAGGAAGGTGACTGCAAGTGGCACCCCGGTGCTCACTGTGCATATGCCGGCTAGAACCAGTTCCAGGGGCACACCAGCCCCTGAGCTAGGGAAAGCCCGGCATGGGAGAGGGGTGTAACCACCCCCCCTTCCTAGTCCCACCCATAGGGCAGGACTTAGTCGCGTGCCAGCCCCCTTTTGCAGGATAAAGGTAGGAGCAGGCCCCCTTCCAAATTAGATCAATCTTTGAATCCTGAACCGACCTTCTACACGAAGAACTCAAGACTCTTCTCAAGATTTCTCCCTTGTGACTAAGGAGTAGTCACCCTGCAGCAGCAGGCACCAACCAAGCATCGCGGTTTGCTGCAAGTCTCTCCTCCGGATCAAGACTGCTCCAGCACGACGAGAACCGGCTTCCCTGGCACCTCTGACCTCTACCTACATCGTCAGTTACGCTGAGATTCGTGGGTGTGACGAGACCTCGAGGGACCTCGAGGGACCGGCCATCTTCAGAACTGCACGACGCTTGTCCAGCACGACCACCGAGTGACCCTCGACTGAGTGCTTTGGGGTAAGAGAAGCCCCGACCCTGAGCAGCTCCAGCACCGAAGTTCAGCCCCCCTGCATCCACGAGATCTGCGTGGGGCCCTTCTGCTCTTTGCTGCTCACCGCGTTGTCCCGGTCACTTGCCCGTTGGCTAGTGGCCCTCTTCACTTGCCCGTTGGCTAGTGGCCCTCTGACGACGAACTTCGACGACAAACACCGCTGGTCTGGTTGCTCCAGACTTGCCCTTGCTCCCCTCCAACAGAGGAGCACCCCGGACCCTCCTGGTCCACTCCAGACTCCATTTTAGGTCCACCGCGTGGGCTTGAATTTGCCAAGACTTGTTGCCCCAATCCTGGGTCCAGCGACGTCGACAGCAGACACCTTCGTGGGACATCTCGCACCTCCATCCTGGTCGCCAACAACGCCTCCTGGTCCGAGAGACTGCAGAGCCCAGCAGCGCCCACTCACCTGGTCGAGGTGACTTCGTCCGGTGCCATCCTGGTGTCCACCTAAATCACTGGCTAGTGATTCAGAACTTGGTCCCCTCTGCTTACAGGTCTTCTTCTTCCCTGATCCAGGCTTGGATCTCCACGAACTTCTTCACTGGCCGCCTGCCAGCAACTTCTTTTCTTCAGGCTCCTGGTTCGACAACGAGGGTTTCCGACGCAACTTGAACCCTATGCAGCCGCAGCCCCTGGGCTAGGTAAACTGAGTACTCCGGTGCTCCAGCATAGTCTAACACCCTAAGTGTTCGGATCCACTCTTGTTTTCGTCCGACCTAGTCGGGTTCGCCCGAGAACAGTAACTTTGTCTTTACTAGCCTCCATAGACTTTTTCCCGCCTTACGCGTGAGAGTTCCCACTCTGCACACGACGTCCACAGGCCTCCTGCTCCTAATCTAAGTGTTTAGTATTGTAGGCCTAGCGATTCTAAAGTCTATGAGAATAGTACTTACCTGCTAGTAATTTCGTATTCCACTTCTTGTGTATATGGTTTTTCGTGCCCCTCGGGCATTTGTGTAAATTGTGCGACTTTAAGTATTTTTATAAGAGTTTTGTTGTGTGCTTAGCTCCCTGTCTCATAAAGAGCCAGGGTAGTCTTGTTAGAAATAAATATACATTTATTTTCATAACAACTTGTGTGGTGTCCTTTCACTTGGTGTTCAAGGGGTATATGTGATGGTAAAACAGCTGGCTTAACACGCCCTCTAGAGTCTTAGCCTTAGACTGCTCGTATCCATACTAGGATAGCTGGTCTATAAGGTTGACTTACAACCAATCATCAATAAGGGTTGTTTGGACTGATACATAGTGATCACTAGAATAGTGAGCACTGCATATCAGGCCAACTTCTCACATTGGTGAGCAGCGGTTGGGATTTGAGCTTGCTGTTGTTTTACCACACGTATCCTAAGAATATCATTTGAAAGATCACATAAGTACTGAGGTACATATAACTTAGCTTAGAATACTCTGAGTTCTACTGAACCAGCTGTTGTAGCTCCTAGGGCCTAGCACACCCTAAACTACAACTCTAGCAAGGGATCAGTAGGTAAACATATAGTGTAGGTAAGTGCACCACTTACACCTCACTAGAAAAGCATGTCTACCCAGGGAGAGTCTACTGAGACCCCCCTTGTGGTGATTGACCCTCCACAGGTCAAATCAAGATATGCAGCTCTCAGTTTCCAGGAGATGAGACAAGTGTTTACCTCCAGGAAACTGAAACAGGGGTCTAACCCCACCATTCCCTTTCTGATAGGTCTCTTAGAGACTTATGATGCTAGGAAAGCATCTCAGGGAGATGGGAATATGCCAACCTTAGAGGGTACTCGTGGTGATCCAGACCTCCTTGACACTGAAAATGCAGTTGAGGAGGAGGATCAAGAGGAACTCTCTGGGGATGAGGCAGACAGGCCTGAACTAGTCAGCAGACTCACTAGGGCCAACTTAGACCTGCTTGGGAAAGGAGCTGGGGGCCCCCCAGTACTGACCCTAATCAGGCCTAACATTGGAGTTAGGAGAGATAGATCTCCTTCTAGGGACTCCAATAGATCTCTGCACTCTAATGCCTCTTCTCAGGGGAGAAGGAACTCTCCCCAGAGGAGATTGACTTCCCCTCAGAGAAGAGAGCATGAAGCAAGGATGAGACAAGCTAAACTGAGGATTGAAAGGGAAGAACTTGCCCTGGCCAAAGAGAAGCTTGCCTTTGCTAGAGAGCAGCAGATGAGTGGGATAGTTCCCACTGGTGGCAGCAATCTCTCAAGAGATAAAGAGAAGGGTTTAGATACTAAACACCTGACAAAGATAGTGCCCCCCTTTAAGCAAGGGGATGACATCCAGAAATGGATGGCTGCTTTGGAGAGGGCCTGCACTGTCCAGTGCATCCCCCAAAGTCAGTGGGCAGCTATACTGTGGCTCTCCTTTGATGGCAAAGGTAGAGATAAGCTCCTCACTACTAGAGTTGAGGATGCTAACAATTACCAGGTCCTGAAAAATACACTGGTTGATGGGTTTGGCTTAACCACTGAGCAGTACAGGTTGCTGTTCAGGGATACCCAGAAAACTCAGTCTCAGGATTGGTCTGACTTCGTGGATTGTGCCACTAAGGCTTTGGAAGGCTGGCTACTGGGTAGTAAGGTTACTGATTTCAAAGGATTGTATAATCTAATTATGAGAGAGCAAGTCTTAAATAATTGTCAGAACCAGTTATTACACCAGCACCTGGTAGACTCTGATCTGACCTCTCCACAGGAATTGGGTAAGAGGGCAGACAAATGGGTCAGAACCAGGATTAGGCCCAAGAACCAACGTGGTGACCAGAAGAAGGAATCAACCAAGCCTCAAGAGAAGGGTGGGAATAAATCTCCAGATCAAACCACATCAGGGCCCCAAAAATCCTCTGAGGGGGGTGGGTCCCAGAATCCTACCAATAACCAGAAGAAACCTTATTGTTATCCCTGCAAACAGGTGGGTCATTTGAAAACTGACAGCAGTTGCCCAAAGAACCACAATAAGGAGAACATACCCCCAAGTAACATTCCCAAACCTCCTGTTACTACTAGTAGTAATCCCCCAGGTGGTGGGAGTGCCCCCAAGAATTTGGGTGCATTTACTTTGGGAGTTCCTGGGGACTCTGGCCTAACCAGGTCCCCTGACTTAGATACTCTTGTCTGTGAAAATGGCATGGGGTTTGCCAACTTCACCACTTGTCCCAACACTTTGGGCAAATACAGACAAGAGCCCCTCATCAATGGAATGAAAGTTGAGGCCTACAGAGACACAGGGGCTAGCATCACCATGGTGACTGAGAGTCTAGTCCCCTCAAGGCAACTTTTACCTGGTGCCACATACCAGGTGACAAACATTGATGGAGTGAAGAAAACTCATCCCATGGCAGTGGTAAATCTCAGCTGGGGAAGTGTCACTGGCCCCAAGAGAGTGGCAGTGTCATCCAACTTGCCTGTAGATTGCCTACTGGGGAATGATTTAGAGACCTCAGCCTGGGCTGAGGTAGAGCAAGAAACCCATTTGAAAATGGTGAACATCCATGGTAAGGTTAGTGGGGCAGTGATAGCCACAGCCCCAGTCCAAGATGTCCTCCCTGAACAGGTCAGGAGGGCTGTGCCAGTCACAGCCCAATCTCAGACAGCTTCCTTCCCAGAAAAGGTTAGCAGGGCTGTGATGGTCACAGCCCATACCCAAACTGAGTCCCCTCCTGAAAAGGTTGGTAGAGTTGTGATGGCCACAGCTCAAACTCAGACAGATAATAGTGTTGTGAAGCCTGAAACTATGGATCACTCCACTCAGACAGAGAGCATTGAGGAGGAAGAGAAATCTCCCTCCCACCAGACTTTAGGAAAGGATCAGCCTCCTCAGGGAACTGATCTGACCTCTTGTGAAGAAACTGCCACAGAGGTAGTCAGGCCTAGCCTGGCAGAACCCCTGATGTCAGTGGACCCTTCCAAGGTGGGACCCAGTCTGGAGCAGGTAACCTGCCCCTCTCTACCCTGCCTCAGTCAGCCCAGGGCTGTAGAGGTCAGGGAGGCCAGTGTTGGACCCCAAAGGGCCCCCTGTCCAAAAGAATTCCCCAATCAGCAGATTAAGGGCACTGAAGCTAGTAGTCCTAGCCAAGTGAAAATAAAACAAACTCCTGAGGGATCCCCCTTAAAATTAGTTAGGGACCTCCCACAGATGGACACTGTTGGGCACAGCCAAACGTGGGACCTGAGGGCCCCAGACCTGACCTGTCCCTCCAGTAAGCCAAACAGAGGGACCCAGCCTCCAGCTTTAGGTAGCCAGAGGCTGACCCTGAGAGCTCATAGCAACTCAGTCCTGGAAAGAAAGGCACACATGGTAGATGGTGATTGGAGGAAGTTAAGCCCAACATTAGTGGAGTCTCACTTCAGTACTCCATCCCAGCACCAGTCTTTTACTTTGCCAAAACACACCACAGGTAGAGATTCCCTATGGTGGAGACCCTCAGATACCCTTGGGGTGAGGGATTGCTTAGTGGACCATGAGATAGGGGGTAACCATGCCAGTGCTGGTACTTCCTTATATGGCCACTTAGGCAATATAGGCTTACCTGGTCAAGGATAGCCTTATCTCCTTTCGTTGGGGGGGGGGGGGGGGAGGGGGTTATGTAGGAAGGTAGATCCCTGACTATGGTTGCCCCCAACTTTTTGCCTGGTGTTTTGCTGGTTTTCTGACTTAGTTGACCTGGGGCCCTGCTATTCAGGACCCCAGGCCCACTGCTCTCTCTGCTAAAACGGATTCCATGTACCCTAGGTACATATCTGATTGGATACTGAGTCACCTTATCAGTCCCTGTACAGTATACCTTAGGTATCCAGGGCATAGGTGTACCCAGGGCCTACCAGGGGCTGAAGCATGTATTATGCCACCCCTGGCTGGCCATCCAAAACTGACACAACTGGCTGCTTGACAGCTGGGGCAAGGTGGTGTAATCACCCTTTGCTTTAGATATAGTATACCTATATCTAACCCTAAAATGGACACATATATTCCTATCAGTCACTCCTATGGCAGGCCTTAACAATCCTGAAGGCAGAGTGCTTGGAATAATGTGAAATGGTACTCTGGCATGAGCTGAGCCCGTTTGCAGCTTGCGGAACCAAGTCCTAATAGCTGTTCCATGATAACGCATACCATATACTCTTAAGTGCATTATAATCCTCGCGGTTATATGCCAACTCTGGTATCGCTTTATCAAAACATGTCGAGTAAGGTGTCATTCGAATTGGAATACTAACCCCTCGCCAATTCTGGCGACGGGGTTAGCATTCCACCCTTCTAGAGGGACACGACATGTTGGTAACCTGTAACCCCGGTTAAAGTCAGACATAGCCTCAGCTCCACAAGATGGATGCTGCCACCGAGACACAAGTCTGCCCTCCTGCTGCTGGGAGTCCTCCCAGCGCGGAAGGCAAGGACAAAGGGTTTCCTGCCAGGGGCGGTGCCAGCACCGTCCCAGACAGGATTTTGTGTATTCTAGGTAGGCAGGGCTTTAGAGGAAGGTGACTGCAAGTGGCACCCCGGTGCTCACTGTGCATATACCGGCTAGAACCAGTTCCAGGGGCACACCAGCCCTTGAGCTGGGGAAAGCCCGGCATGGGAGAGGGGTGTAACCACCCCCCCTTCCTAGTCCCACCCATAGGGCAGGACTTAGTCGAGTCGCGTGCCAGCCCCCTTTTGCAGGATAAAGGTAGGAGCAGGCCCCCTTCCAAATTAGATCAATCTTTGAATCCTGAACCGACCTTCTACACGAAGAACTCAAGACTCTTCTCAAGATTTCTCCCTTGTGACTAAGGAGTAGTCACCCTGCAGCAGCAGGCACCAACCAAGCATCGCGGTTTGCTGCAAGTCTCTCCTCCGGATCAAGACTGCTCCAGCACGACGAGAACCAGCTACCCTGGCACCTCTGACCTCTACCTACATGGTCAGTTACGCTGAGATTCATGGGTGTGACGAGACCTCGAGGGACCGGCCATCTTCAGAACTGCACGACGCTTGTCCAGCACGACCACCGAGTGACCCTCGACTGAGTGCTTTGGGGTAAGAGAAGCCCCGACCCTGAGCAGCTCCAGCACCGAAGTTCAGCCCCCCTGCATCCACGAGATCTGCGTGGGGCCCTTCTGCTCTTTGCTGCTCACCGCGTTGTCCCGGTCACTTGCCCGTTGGCTAGTGGCCCTCTGACGACGAACTTCGACGACAAACACCGCTGGTCTGGTTGCTCCAGACTGGCCCTTGCTCCCCTCCAACAGAGGAGCACCCCGGACCCTCCTGGTCCACTCCAGACTCCATTTTAGGTCCACCGCGTGGGCTTGAATTTGCCAAGACTTGTTGCCCCAATCCTGGGTCCAGCGACGTCGACAGCAGACACCTTCGTGGGACAGCTCGCACCTCCATCCTGGTCGCCGACAACGCCTCCTGGTCCGAGAGACTGCAGAGCCCAGCAGCGCCCACTCACCTGGTCGAGGTGACTTCGTCCGGTGCCATCCTGGTGCCCACCTAAATCACTGGCTAGTGATTCAGAACTTGGTCCCCTCTGCTTACAGGTCTTCTTCTTCCCTGATCCAGGCTTGGATCTCCACGAACTTCTTCACTGGCCGCCTGCCAGCAACTTCTTTTCTTCAGGCTCCTGGTTCGACAACGAGGGTTTCCGACACAACTTGAACCCTATGCAGCCGCAGCCCCTGGGCTAGGTAAACTGAGTACTCCGGTGCTCCAGCATAGTCTAACACCCTAAGTGTTCGCATCCACTCTTGTTTTCGTCCCACCTAGTCGGGTTCGCCCGAGAACAGTAACTTTGTCTTTACTAGCCTCCATAGACTTTTTCCCGCCTTACGCGTGAGAGTTCCCACTCTGCACACGACGTCCACAGGCCTCCTGCTCCTAATCTAAGTGTTTAGTATTGTAGGCCTAGCTATTCTAAAGTCTATGAGAATAGTACTTACCTGCTAGTAATTTCGCACTCCACTTCTTGTGTATATGGTTTTTTCGTGCCCCTCGGGCATTTGTGTAAATTGTGCGACTTTAAGTATTTTTATAAGAGTTTTGTTGTGTGCTTAGCTCCCTGTCTCATAAAGAGCCAGGGTAGTCTTGTTAGAAATAAATATACATTTATTTTCATAACAACTTGTGTGTTGTCCTTTTACTTGGTGTTCAAGGGGTATATGTGATGGTAAAACAGCTGGCTTAACACGCCCTCTAGAGTCTTAGCCTTAGACTGCTCGTATCCATGCTACTAGGATAGCTGGTCTATAAGGTTGACTTACAACCAATCATCAATAAGGGTTGTTTGGACTGATACATAGTGATCACTAGAATAGTGAGCACTGCATATCAGGCCAACTTCTCACACTACCCCCTCGCCAATTCTGGCGACGGGGGTAACATTCCACCCTTCTAGAGGTACACGACATGTATGTAACTTGAGAACCCCGGTTAAAGTTAACTCGAGCCTTGGCATCACAAAATGGATGCTGCCACCACAGACACAAGTCTGACCTCCTGCTGCTGGGAGTCCTTCCAGCGAGGGCGGCTTGGACAAAGGGTTTCCTGCCTTGGGAGGTGCTAGCACCACCCCAGACAGGATTTTGTGTATTGGGTAGGGTAGGCTTGAAAGGAATGAGACATGCCTGGGGCACACAAGGTGCCCTGTGCATACACCGGTTCAAACGAGTTGCTGGGGCACTCCAGCCCCAGCTCTGGCGGGAAAACGGACAAAGGATAGGGGGTGTAACCACCCCCCTTCCTGGTCCCACCCAGGGGAGGGAACTAGTCAGTAGTGCAGCCCCCTTTAGCTGGATAAAGGTAGGAGCTGGTCCCATTCTAAATCAGATTATCCTGAACTATTCAACAAGAAGAAACTCTGGCCTTCGACGTTCTGCTCCACAGAAGACTGAAGAATCTCCCTTGTGGGCAAGGAGTGTCCACCCTGCACAAGCAGGCACCATCAAGCGTCCAGCGGCTTCCCTTTGTCATCTTCCTACCAGGATCCAGACTTCAGAGCCCGACGAGACCCGGATTCCCAGACCTCTCCAACCTCAACCCACACCTGCAGCAAAGCTGAGACCCGTGGGTGCGACGAGACACGTGGGACCGGCCATCTCGGAAGAAACTGCACTTCGCTTCCAGCACGACTCCCGAGGTAAACTCGACCAAGTGCTTTGGGGATTGAGAAGCCCCAGCCCCGAGCAGCCCCTGCACCGAAGATCAGCCCTCCAGCATCCACGAGATCTGCGTGGAGCCCTTCTGCTTTGTTGCTGCTCGACGCGTTGTCTGGTCACTTGCCGGCTGGCTAGTGGCCTCCTAGACGACGAACCTTTGAATCTTTTCTGCTGGTCTGGTTGCTCCAGACTGGCCCTTGCTCCCTTCCAAAAGAGGGGCACCCCGGACTCTCCTAGTCCACACCAGACGCTTTTTCCACTCACCGCGTGGGTTGCCTTTGCCAAGGCCTGTTAATGCCGATTCCGGATCCAACACTGCCGACAGCGAGAGCCTGCGTGGGACAGCTCGTGCCTCCATCCTGGTCGTCGAAGACACCTCCTGGTGCACGTGGCTGCAGAGTCAAGCGTCCACTCTTCACCTGATCGCGACGACGACATCTGGTTCCTTCCTGGTTCCACTCCAGTCACTGGCTAGTGACTGTGAACATTGTCCCCTCTGCTTTCAGGTCTCCTTCACCAATCCACCCGTGGATTGCACCAGACATCTTCCTCCTGGTCGCCTGCAGCATCTTTTCTTTCAGGCTCCATTGACTTCAACGCGAGAACCCGACGCACTTTGACCCCCATGCACCCGCGGCCCGTGGGTGAGGTGACAAGGGCACTTCGGTGCTCCAGGGTAGTTTAACTGTCCTAGTGTCCAGTTCCACAGTCGTTTTTGTCATACCTAGTCAGGATTGTCCGTACTTACCTTTAACTTGAACTGTACTGTCCATAGACGTTGTTACGCATCTCGCGTGTGAGTTCACACTCTGCACACGCGTTCCGTGGGCCTCCTATTACTTACCTAGTTTTAGTGTAGCGTGGTCCCATCGATCCTACAGCCTCTGGACAGCTCCATTCCTTCTATTGACTTTCACATTCCACTTACTTAGTATATGGTTTGTCGTGCCCCTAGGGCACCATTGTAACTTTGTGCAACTTATCGTATTTTTCCTAAGAGATTGTCATGTGCTTAGCCCTCTGACCTCATAAAGAGTTCAGAGGTGTTGTTATTAATAAATATACTGTTTATTTTCATAACAACCTGTGTGGTGTCCTTTCATCTGGTATCCAAGGGGTTATATTGTGGTAAAACAGCTGGCTTCACATGCCAAAAGAGTTTAGCCTAAAGACTGCTTAGTCCATGCTACCATTAGGATAGCTGGTCTATAAGGTTGACTTACAACCAATCACCATAAGGGTTGTTTGGACTGATACAAGTTGATCACTAGAACTAGTGAGCATCATATATCAGGCCAACTTCTCACAGACAGCAGTCCTCTACTGTGAACAAAGGCCCGGCCGGGTCTCGACCCTGAGCGGTTACTTCCCCTTCATCCGTTACCCGCTCCGGTGGGGGGAAACGTTCATTTTTTTCTGGCAGAGTGGAGAAAAATTACTCAGGACAAGTGGGTGCTGAATATTGTTTGCAATGGATACAGTCTTCGGTTCACCAGCCCTCCTCCATCGATTCCTCCGGTCAGCTCGCAGTATCAGCTGCGCGAGCTCCAGGCGGAGGCGGATATCCTGTTAAGGAAAAGGGCGATAGAAGACGTACCTCTGTCTCCAAGAGGAAGAGGTCTGTACTCCCGGTACTTTCTGCTCCGCAAGAAGGACAAGAACGAGTTCAGGCCCATTCTAGACTTGCGACAGGCAAACAAGTGGATTCGCAGAGAAAAGTTTTGCATGCTGTCGTTGCATCAGATTTATCCTCAGTTGCAACAGGGAGACTGGCTGTGTGCCATAGACCTACAGGAATATAAACATACAATTTGACCCCCACACCTGTAGTTTGAGCTTGTTATTAGAAAAACAATAATCAGGACTATTTCTGATTATGTGGGCTTATTTATTTTGGCCCTTGCTTTTTTTTTTTTTTGTAAAAGTTTTATTTTATTTTAAGTTGCACAGGAAAATAAACAGAGGGCTGCGGGGGAACCGCACATAACTCAAAGTCATGGTAAAATCTTTGTACGCACAGCAACAGTGACTCAAGCCATTCCATATGCATATCCAGCCCAGGCGCGAGACCACATAGCAATTAGGACCATTGTACACAGTGTTCTAACAGTTTGTCATTAGGTCAGTCCAGCTGAGACACCCAGCGCCGCACTGCGCCGGGCCCTAGCCCTCCAGGAACCATACAAGCGGTGCAGATAAGCAGTTCGTGGATCCTCCACAGCCCAAAGACAGAAACAACCAACATCCCCACCCCACCCCCTCCCTCCCCCCAGTGGTGACGCCATTCACTCAACACTCAATCATACCTACATTACACTTGAAAGAGGTGCATCGACCTCAAAGAGGCCGGACAGACGGCCGAGGGCAACCCCTTAGACAGAAACGTAACCAGAGGACCCCACTGATACCGGAAATTCTTATACTGGCCCAGGAAGATGTCCGCCACTCTCTCCAGACTGAGCAACCTCCACAGCCGCGCGTGCCACAAGGAGACCGCCGGGGCCTCCTTCTTCTTCCAGGCCGCAGCCAGTGTGAGCTTCGCTGCACCGAGGCACAGCCACATAATCTTTTTATCCGCCCTGGTCTGATAGATGAGGCCAGGGTCCCGCAGCCCAAGCAGGACACAGGCCATAGAGTCATCAATGGGATAAGGCAATATGTCCTTCATGTGGGAGAGGATTTCCTCCCAGTACGGACGGATCACCGGGCAGTCCCACCAGATATGGCGGAAGTCCCCCAAAAGCCCGCAACCCCTCCAGCACTTATCCGAGGTCCTCGGGAAAATGCGGTGAAGCCTAGTCGGGCACATATACCACTGCATGACCGTTTTGAGATGGGCTTCCCTCAGGTGCAAGGAATGGTTAAAGGACGACAAGTCGCGCCACAGCGCCGACCATTCCGCGTCTGAGACATCTCGCCCCAGCATTTCCTCCCATTGCCCCATATAACGAGGTCGAGGAGCTATAGCCGATTGAAGCAGCAGTTGGTAAAGGAAGGAAATGGCCCCCTTCATGGCAGACGTCCGCAAAATAAAGGCTTCGAACGGCGTCGGTGGTCTCGTAGCCGCCTCCACCACTCCAGGCGACGTAGCCCAGTGAAGCAGCTGCACATGCCGGAATTGCTCAGTCTGGGCAACCCCATAATCCCTCATGCAGTTAGCGAAAGTGAGGGTGTCCGGGCCGTGGAACAAATGGGTCAACGCCCGACACCCCCCCTCCCTCCACACCGCAAACGGCCCCTCATGTAGCGCCGGCGGGAAAGCCGGGTTGAAATGCAAGGGCGTGAACGGCGAAGGGAACGTGGTCCAACGGTCATCTCCCGCCAGTGAGTCCCACACCTTCAACACCGTGCCGGTGGGAGTGCTGATATATGCATTGAGGGGGCGGTCCTTCTTCGGTTTCCAGGCCAGGTCCCAGATTGACCTGCCGGCAACGCATCGGTCCATATGGAGCCAGTGTTTCTCGGAGGTCTGTTGCGACCATTCTACCAAAACTCTTAGTTGCGCTGCTTTGTAATACAACTGCAGGTCCGGGAGCCCAACCCCACCCTCCGATCTCGGCCGACGGAGAACCGCATAGGAGACCCGTGCCTGACCCCCCTGCCACACAAAACGCAATAAAGAAGTCTTGAGGCGCCGAAAGAAATCGCTGCCCACGGGGATAGGCAAGGCTTGGAACAAATATAAGAATTTGGGGAGGAGGACCATCTTCACGGCATGGATTCTGCCCAGCCACGACAGAAACTTCGGCTTCCACCTATCCAATTCCGCCTGGGATTTCGCCAGCAAGGATGGGAAATTAGCCTGGAACAGCCCGCCCACCGTCGGAGTCAGGTGGACCCCCAGGTAGACAATCGAACCCGTGGCCCAGGACAACGGAGTCAGCGGCAGCACCCTGTCCCTCTCGACCTGCGACAGGGTAAGATTCAGGATGTGCGACTTGCTATAGTTGACCTTAAAGCCCGCCACTCCCTCAAACTCCAACAGGGCCTCCCGGACGCAAGGAAGCGAGCTCTCCGGATCAGTAACGGAGAGTAAGACATCGTCCGCGAAGAGCGAAATCTTATGCTGTTCCCCCGCGAATGGTAAACCTCGGATCCCCTCATGCTCCCGCACCGCCACCGCCAGCGGCTCAATGCTCAGCGCGAATAGCAGGGGGGACAGAGGGCAACCCTGCCTGGTGCCGCGAGTGTGAGCAAAAAATGCCGACACATGACCATTCACCGCAACCCGGGACCGGGGGCAGCAGTAGTTGGCCCTCACCATAGTGATGAAGGTCTCCGAAAAACCAAAGGCAGTCATGGTATTGAAAAGGAACCCCCAATCCACCCGATCGAAGGCCTTCTCGGCGTCCAGGCCCACTAGAACCGCCGGTATACGAAACCGTTCCGCTTTTTCTATAAGATGTACCACCCGACGCGTGTTATCATGCGTCTGGCGCCCCTTGATGAAGCCAGACTGATCCGGATGGATCAGCGCCGGCATAAGGTCTTGGAGCCTACGCGCCAGGATCGCCGAGTATAGTTTGGCGTCCAGATTAAGAAGCGCTATCGGGCGAAAGGAGGCGCAGTGTGCCGGATCCTTCCCCGGCTTTGGCAACACCGTAATCATCGCCTCTGCCAGGGAGCCAGTGGAGGAACCAGAGGAGGCCACAACATTAAAAAGGGCGACCAAGAAATCACAAAGCTCGGAGGCGTAAGATTTATAAAACACAGCCGTGTAACCGTCCGGGCCAGGCGCCTTGTGAAGCTTCAAGTTCGTAATAGCCGCTAGCACCTCCTCCCTGGTAATCGGTGCCCCTAAGAGCTCATTCCATTCCTTAGACACCTGCGGAAGGGTTAGACGCCCCAGGTATGCCTTCTGGGCAGCCGTTCCTAGTTGTTCCCCCCTGTATAGGTCCGAGTAAAAGCGACCGAAGAGGGCCGCCTTCGTCTCGTCCCGATGCTGCAGTTGTCCAGCAGAGTCGCGAATCCCTCCAATGTACTCACGTTCCCGCCTGTCACGAAGCTGTCGGGCCAAGTGCCTCCCCACCTTATTACCACAAGAGTAGGACTGTCGGCCCAACCGCAGTAGGGTAAACTCCGCCCTGTTATTGTAATGGGCCCTCAGTTTCCCCCGTACCGCCGTGAGAGGCCGGAGGGTCACCCTCGAGGGGTTGAGTTTATGTACCTGCTCGAGAGAGGCCAGTTCAGCCTCCAGGGCCTCCCTCTCCCTGCGTCGCATCCTATTGAGTTGTGCGTTAAGGCCCAAACAAGTGCCCCTGATGGACGCCTTAAAGGCATCCCACGTGTTGGTTACCGAGGTATCCGACGGTGGGTTGAGGGCAAAGAACTCCCTAATGGCCACCCGCAGCGCCTTGTTAGAAGCCTCGTCTCGAAGCACCGAGGCCGGGAAATACCATTTCCGTTGCCCGGAGCCTGTCGACGACCAGCGCAGAATAAGTACCAGCATGCTGTGGTCCGAGACCGAGAGGGGCAGTATGGTGGAGTCAAGGACATCTCCTCTAAGAGCCTGGCTAAGAAATATATGGTCCAGTCGGGAATATGAGCGGTGCACATTAGAAAAAAACGTGTAATCCCTGGACGTTGGATGTAGAGATCGCCACCCATCAATCAACCCCATGTCCACCACTTTTTGCCGCGACACCTCTGAGAACACACCAGTATCCGCCCTGCGAGCGCCAGAGCAATCCAGCGCCCCGTCCCACACCAAATTACAGTCCCCCATGATAAACAACTGCCCTTCAACAAAATCACCCACTTTCTGCAGTAAACTTTGTAAAAACTTATTCTGGCCAGTATTAGGAGCATACAGCACAACAAAGGTACAGAGCCTCCCCTGAACTAATCCCCGCACCATCAACCAGCGACCCTCCCTGTCCGTGCGCACCGCCACAGGCTGGAAACGCAGCGAGGCATGGAAGAGGAGGGCCACCCCCCTGTGCTTTGTGGAAGCGGAGGATCTGTATATCATGGGATATGCCTTATGCTTAAGCCGCAGCTCATCCGTGCGGGTAAGGTGAGTTTCCTGCAGACCCACTATATCCAAGTGGTGGTCCGTTATGTATTTCCACACCTTATGCCTTTTCTGCGGAGAGTTCAGTCCCTTAACATTCCAGGTCCCTATGCTAACAGGCATCGGGAGACAAAAAACAAGAATCCTCTATACCTCGGGGGCAGGCCCTCCACCCCAGCCGGTAGATGCCCTGTTTACAACACATGGCAAGATCAAGCCCCCGCCAACCCTCCGCCCCACAGTCCCAACCTCGAGTCCCACGCCCATCCGCCTCGCATCCCCCACACCAACAGCACCTCTCAGTCTCCCAATCATCACCACACAGCACCATCCACAGCACAGCCGCGTCACCACCAACACCCCCCCTCGCCCCCAACCCCAACACCCCAAACAACCCCACCAAGACCCTCCCCCCCCCAGAAACCCCCCCACAAACCATCAGAAGTCCAAAAGAGTCCTCCATGGGACGGCAAGGAGACATCGGCCGATGTCCCCCACGAGTCTCGTATCTGGGCGTCTTCTCCCAAAGTACATAGGAACCCACGATACCTGTAGGGGTGCGCCCCTCCGGCGCCAGCCAGATCCCTCTTCAGAAATCACGCCGCCCCGGAACCAAGCTGAGAGGCAGATAGCGTGGCGGTGGCAACCGAGGCCACCGCGTCGACCCGTTCTTGCAAGCTGGTGGGCCTGTCAGGCACCCTCCTCCCCCCCTCCCCGCCCACCCTGTGCCAGGAGGGGGACCGCCGCCGGCCCCTTGCGGAGGGACTCCTGTCGCCAGGTGAAGCATCCGGTCTGTCGATCCCCAGTAGATCCATGGCCGCTTGAAGAGACCTGATCTGTTCAAGCCTGTTGTTCCAACGAAATATGATGCGGAACGGGTGGCCCCAGGAGTAAGCAACGCCGCGGTCCCGCAGGAAGGCAGTCACAGGCCTGAATTCACGCCGCTTCTGAAGAGTAGAAGCTGCCAAATCCTGATACAGCTGTGGGTGGTGTCCACGAAACTGGATAGACGTAGCCTCCCGGGCCTTCTTCAGAATGCGCTCTTTCAACTGAAAATCGTGGATGCAGACTAGAATGTCCGGCGGAGGGCCCCCCCCGCGCCTAGGAAGACCAACCCTATGGGCTCTGTCCATCTTGACATCCGTAAGTTCTTCGTCGCCCAAGATCTGCCGGAACAGCTCCAGGATATAGCCTCTCAAATCGCCGGACTCCCCGTCCCATGGTACCGACTTAATACGGATGTTGTTCCGCCTGGAGCGGTTCTCTAGATCCTCCGCGTGGGACTGCAGATCCAGATTCTGTTCCCTAAGACGCAGCACATCCTGTTGCAGCTGATGGACATCATTAGCCAGGGTAAGATCATGGTCCTCCAGGGTGGCTACCCTCTCGCCAACCCCATCCAGGTCTCTCCTCACCTCCCGAAGGTCCGACGCGAGCTGGGACCGCAGCTCTGAGATGTCATCTTTAATGGAAGCAAATAGCTCAGTCATAAATGCTTTTGTGACCGGCGCCTCACCGTCCCCGGACATGGAGGAGGAGCCCGCCCCAGGCGATGGCGGAAGATTGGAGCCCCTGGCCAGGCCATCCTTGTTAGGCTTCCCCCTCCTCTGGTTGTTCGCCATCACAAGGTCCGCCGTGTGCGTCCCCTCAAGTTGATCCCAAGTCGCCGTCGACCACAAATCACAGTGGCAATCGCCGGCCACGAGGGCCTCCCGGCGTCCTTCTTCGAGGTGTTAGGGCCGCTATATCCGGACCTCTCCACTGATCGGCCCGCCCTGTAGATCTTGCGACAGCCCCCCCCAGGTCACAGTTCAATGGTGTGCGTGCCCCCACAGACCAGAGAGCGCTTCACATGTCCGGGCCACCGCTCCCAGATTCAATGGTGCCCAGGTCACTGCAGGGCACAGGCCCTCCGAGCCGAGCCTCACGCAGGTCGTAGATCACAGCCAAGACTCCAGGCGTTACGCCTCCTCCTCCACTATAGGCCGCCGCCGTCCAGTGTGCCCCGCAAGCAAGCGTAGGCCGCACTCGGCCGCAATCTGCAGGCGACTCGCCCCGGGGGGGCCGCCCAACCCGCCCAATGCCGCTTCTTCACAGCTCCCGCCCAGCAGTCCGGCACAGCCGTCGCCCTTCGCGGGCCAGATCGCGGTCCCGAGCCCCCCGGCTGCCTCCAGGCGCTCACCTCAGTCCGCGCTGCAGGGCCCCCGCTCCGCCGATCTGCATACAGCCCCCAGCTCAGCCGCCGTGCCCCCAGTGCGGTACACGGGAAGGGGGCAGCGGAGCAACGCCGACCTCCGGAGGTCCCGTCGGCCACTGAGGCTAAGGAGGCGCCGCTCCAGGTATCGGGCCGACCTCCACCACCTCACGGCAACCGCTCAGCCTGCACTTCCTGTCGGCTTCCTTTCTACGCCAGTCCGGCGTCGGACAGGCCCTTCACCGCATCCGCACCAAGAGCGCGCTTCTCCTCGCGGGACGCTCCGAGGGGCCAACGCTGCCGCCAGTACTCAGCCGCTATGCTCCGGTGCCCTTAGGCTACAAAACCACCGGTCCAAGCACGGTCCCGGGGGTGCTATTCGGTGCGTTGTAGAATTCGGCGCCGGAGGGAACGCAGAGAGCGTCTTACTCCGTCGCCATCTTGGCCACGCCCCGCCCTTGCTTTTTTATTTTTGTTTTTTCAGATCGAGAAATTAGATATGTACGAGAAAGACACCAAACAGATAATAATTAATCAAAGTATAACAATTCATAGATAACAATGTATTATTTACAAATACGTTGAGTCATACAATACAAAGAAAACATTCAGATGGAAAAATTATTTTGCACATTATTTACAGTGATGATATATATCGAAATAGTGAAAAACAGAAGGGATTATTTATAGTGATAGCACGTATCGAATAGTGAAAAAAGATGATGATTCTTTTGAAAGAATCTACATGAAGGCTGGTCGATATAAGTAAATCAATATTATATCACAATCATTGCTTTATGTTTTTTTGGAGCCTTCTTACTGCCGACGCGTTTCGACCTGTTAAATAAATCAACGCGGTCTCATCAGGGCATTTTCACTTTGTTCTTTGCTCTTTAGCACGAGTGTAGCTGGATTCAGGAGGTTCAACAGCTCCCTTTTCTTATTTTATGTCGATGAGAACTCTGTTGGCAGCGCCGTGTATCTTGGCGTCAGTTTCTTATTGCTCTTTTCTGTCTTTTGGTCTGTGGCTTACGTGATTAACAATTTTCGTGCCTGGGCGCCCCTTATGGGGGGAGCAGCCCTCGCTCAGCGGATGTTTTTGTTTCTTCAGGAACCCGCACCGTTCAGCTTCAATCTGCTTTGGGAAAAGCGGGGAGTGAATCGAATTCAGGAGTTCTCACTGCGCTGTATCGTGCTCAGTGCATCTGGCGTTTTTTGCAACAAACGCCAGATGCACTGAGCACGATAGAAAAGAGCAATAAGAAACTGACGCCAAGATACACGGGAAACCTGCCAACAGAGTTCTCATCGACATAAAATAAGAAAAGGGAGCTGTTGAACCTCCTGGATCCAGCTACACTCGTGCTAAAGAGCAAAGAACAAAGTGAAAATGCCCTGATGAGACCGCGTTGATTTATTTAACAGGTCGAAACGCGTCGGCAGTAAGAAGGCTCCAAAAAAACATAAAGCAATGATTGTGATATAATATTGATTTACTTATATCGACCAGCCTTCATGTAGATTCTTTCAAAAGAATCATCATCTTTTTTCACTATTCGATACGTGCTATCACTATAAATAATCCCTTCTGTTTTTCACTATTTCGATATATATCATCACTGTAAATAATGTGCAAAATAATTTTTCCATCTGAATGTTTTCTTTGTATTGTATGACTCAACGTATTTGTAAATAATGCATTGTTATCTATGAATTGTTATACTTTGATTAATTATTATCTGTTTGGTGTCTTTCTCGTACATATCTAATTTCTCGATCTGAAAAAACAAAAATAAAAAAGCAAGGGCCAAAATAAATAAGCCCACATAATCAGAAATAGTCCTGATTATTGTTTTTCTAATAACAAGCTCAAACTACAGGTGTGGGGGTCAAATTGTATGTTTATATTGTAATAAATGGTCCAGCCCCTTACACGACCCAGGACCTAACTCCTTTTGCTCTAGCATAGACCTACAGGATGCATACTTCCATGTGCCCATTGCACACAAACACAGGAAGTTCCTGCGATTTCAAGTCGGCACCAATCACTATCAGTACACGGTACTTCCATTCGGGCTGAAGTCTGCGCCCAGGACTTTCTCGAAGTGCATGGCAGTGGTAGCGGCACACCTGCCGAAGAACAAGGTGTTTGTCTACCCGTACCTGGACGATTGGTTGATCAAGGCCTCCTCCTTCTCGGAAGCTCAAGCGCACTTCCAGAAGACGTGCGTTCTATTGAACAAGCTGGGGTTGCACATCAACATGTCCAAGTCTGTCCTGACTCCGGTCCAGTGCATTCAGTACTTGGGAGCCTCCATCGATACGCGGTCGGCAAGCGTGTCTCCTTCGGAGGAGCGACGATTATCACTCCTTCGGAAGGTTCAGGCTCTCATGACCACTCCATCTACGACAGTGAGGACGGTGTCTTCTCTACTGGGATCGATGGCCTCTTGCATCTTCCTGACGCCACATGCACGGCTGCACATGAGACCGCTGCAGGAGTGCTTGGAAGATCAGTGGGACCAGAGGAGAGGATCTTGGGACGACAAGATACGACTGTCTCTGCATGCTCTTCAGTCTTTGAAGTGGTGGTGTTCAGCGGAGAATCTCCTCAGAGGGGTTCCCTTCCACAAGGACATTCCCACTCAGACTATCGTGACGGATGCTTCTCTCCAGGGATGGGGAGCGCACTCCGGAGACTTACAGATTCAAGGGACGTGGTCCCCGACGGAGTCCACGTACCACATCAATCTCCTGGAACTCAGAGCTGTTCACTTGGCACTGATGCTTTTCACCCGTCCTTCCGGACCAACTCTCTGCTTGTACAGACGGACAATACGACCACGATGTATTACCTCAACAAGCAGGGGGGCTCGAGGTCGCGCACTCTGTCGCAGGAGGCGCAGGCGATCTGGCACTGGCTTCTGGCCCGAGGACTGACGATAACGGCCATCCATCTGCCAGGTGTGCAGAATGTTCAGGCAGACGAACTGAGCAGACTGATTCAGGAAAACCACGAATGGGTCATAAACGACGAAGTACTAGGAGAAGTCTTCGCAAGGTGGGGAACTCCAGACGTGGATCTGTTCACCACCGCCGAAAACAGCAAATGCCGAGACTTCGCCTCCAGGTACTACCAGCAGGGGACGCTGGGGAATGCGTTATGGATCGACTGGTCGAACAGCTTTCTGTACGCTTTTCCACCCATTCCCCTGATTCCGACGGTTCTCATCAAGCTGTCCCAGTCCAGGGCGCGGATGATACTGATTGCCCCGGAATGGCCCAGACAGTGGTGGTTCACGGACCTACTTCACCGGTCTCTCCTTCCTCACATGAAGCTGCCGTGCAGGCCGGACCTTCTCACGAAGTTCGGGGGCGGATGTTGCACCCCAACATCTCGTCTTTGAGTTTGGCGGCATGGCTCCTGAGATAGTGCAATATGGCCATCTGAATCTCCCAGAGGATTGCATGGACATACTGAAGGAGGCTAAGCGACCTTCCACTAGGACTTCTTATGCTTACAAGTGGAAGAGGTTTTGCATCTGGTGCAAGTCCAAGAACTATCAGCCTGATTCATGAAGCGAAATAGCGCCCGCAATCGCAGCGAAAATGCAATTGCGGGTGCAATTTACGGAATTGGCATTCAAGAACAAAATAGCGAATTCGCTAACACATAATAGCGAATACGCTAACACATAATAGCGATTACGCTATAATAGTCGCAGATTCCCGGTAGTCGAGCATTAGCGATACGGAAATAGCGACCAACCACGGAATCTGCGAAATAAATAGCGAAACGCAATATATTCTCAATCGGCATTCATGAAAAATATACAATAGCGAAAAACCCCAAAATCGCAGTTTGCGCGGCGCAAATTAAGGACAACTCAAAGCAGGTGGTAACCATAAAAGCCATGATTAAGTAAAATTTGAAAAACCGTTGGCCAATCACCAACAGGTCCAGGCCTGACCAATCACACATAAGGACATTCAGCAGCAGCATTAGGCGTTCCACAATGCCAGGAATGTACATGGTGGTGAGGCGGCGAAGGCTACAGCGAGCAGCACGGAGGAGACGCATGAGGCAGGAAAGGATTTACCGGCAGCGGGTCACCTTGCTGGGCCAAACCAGAGAACAGATATATGCTAAATACAGGCTGAATGGGGAAATGATCATCTGGCTGATACATGAACTTGACCCCCTCATGCAGCACCCAACAAGGCGAAACAATTCGGTGCCTACACATGTGCAGGTATTGTGTAGCCTGCACCTCCTGGCCTCCGGGAGTTTCCAGGGCATAGTAGCGGCTGCTGGGGGGATATCCCAGCCCACCATGTCACGCTGCCTCCACACTTTCGTTGACGCCATGCTCACCCAGCTCCACAGTCACATCACATTTCCCACGAGCCAACAGGAATTGGACCTGACAAAACTACAATTTTACAATGTAGCCCATTTTCCCCATGTCCTCGGCTGCATAGACTGTACCCACGTCGCCATCTGCCCACCAACTGCCACGGAGTTTATGTACCGCAACAGGAAGTCCTACCACTCCCTCAACATACAGATGGTCTGCAATGCCAAGACCATCATCACTGACATTGTCGCCCAGTACCCAGGGAGTACCCATGACTCCTTTATCTTCAGGCACAGCGGACTCCACACACGACTGCTCAGGGGAGAGTTTGGGGAAGGACACCTACTTGGTAAGTACACTTTGTCGACAATGTCACATTGCTATGAAGTAACTGCGCTGCACAGGCAATCAACATCTGCTCCTCTCATTCAGGTGACAGTGGCTACGCCCTACGGGAATACCTCCTGACCCCTTACCTCAACCCTGCCACACCTCAGCAACGGCGCTACAATGTTGCGCACATCCGGACAAGGAACTGTATAGAAAGGACATTTGGGCTGCTCAAGAGCAGGTTCCGTATACTGCACAAGACAGGTGGGGCCATGTATTACAGTCCTGCTGTGTGCTGCCGCATTGTGGCTGTCTGTGCAATGCTTCATAACATTGCAACCAAGCGCCGGATACCTGTTGACATCTCAGGCAGTGAATCAGAAGGGGACGACCGGCCACCAGCACATGCGCACCATGCACGCGGGGAGAACCCAGCTGAAGGCCACAGACGTCGCAACCACATCACAGAGAACAATTTCTAGCCCACCCTCTTCCCTCACCCCACAAATCACAATTGCATGCAAAATTTAATGATTACACAACGCTAATGTGTGCTGCAAAATAAATATATTTGTTTCATTCACAAAAAAAAAGGTAATCAGTACAACTATTTACAACTAACAGTATTCCTTCATACTGCAGTGTGAAAGGACAGGGCAGGCTTATAGTCAGCCTGTGCCAGTGATTGTCTGAAAGAGTCAATTGCGCCTCCTGCGCGTTATGCCCAAGCGCCTCTGAGGCTCTTCCTCTTCCGGGGCACCTGTACCTGGCGTTGCCCTGGTGCTGCGCCTAAGTGGCGGGACTAGTGTGGCAGATTGGCTGCTGACGCTGGAAGCCCCCTCACTGCCATCGTCACCCCCTACAGTGGCAGGTAGAGCAGGAGGGTGTAGTGCCGTTACCGCCGTGGTGAGGTGCTCCAGGACCCTGGTGATGTCCTCACAGCACTGTACTAGTTGGTGCTGCTGTGTGAGTGACCGCCGCGACAACTGTGAGGTGGCATTTGCAGCCACATAATTAGACCTGCTGTAGGAGGCCAGCCGGCTCATGAGCTGGTGGTGGCGCCGGCTTGCTGCACTGCAGCAGTGTTTGCCTCCATGGCTGCAGTCATGCGGCCCATGGCCGCCGTCATGCGGTCCATGTGGTCTCCCATTCCGGCCACATTGCACCCAATCTTGTGTAGCTGGAGCTGAATGGCACCTTGCTGCTGTGACTGGCGCTGATGGATCCTCAACATGCGTCTTTCTACGCTCAAACAGGCATGTCTCTGTCCATTGCCCCTCCTGCTGATTGCAGCTGTGGTGTGATGGCGAGAACTCCCACGCCTGCTCTGCTGGCTTGTCACAGTGGCTGGCCGCTGTGTTGGCGCTGTCGCAGGCCCAGATGTCGTAGCACCAGCTGCAGGTGGTGTCACAGCAGGCGTTGCTAGTGCGGCAGGGACTGGAGGCACATTAGTGGGGTGCCTGGCTTTGGCTGTGGGTGGAACGGCAGATGCAGGGGCCACAACGGTGGGGGGCCTGGCTTTGGCTGTGGGTGGAACGGCAGATGCAGGGGCCACAACGGTGGGGTGCCTGGATTTGGCTGTGGGTGGAACGGCAGATGCAGGGGCCACAACGGTGGGGGGCCTGGCTGCTGGTGTTGTTGCAGCGGCAGGGGCTGGTGCCTGGGTTTGCGGTGGAAAATCCTCCTCCTGGGCCTCCTCATCTATTTGCAGCCTTTCACTGTCGCTGCTTTCTGCGCCACCTGTGAGGGTAAGTGGATACTCATTAGTTGCATGTGACTGTCAGACGTGCTGATGTTACATGCATGCTGGGTGACATTCCCTGGATGGCTGTGGATTTGCGTACTTTGGAACCTGTCTGGCTGCATTGTGGTACTACTACATTGTGGACATACTACATCTCCCACAATGCTTCAGGGCATTTCCTGATGCGCAACAAAGGCATGACTAAGGGACATTATGTGAGCCTATTTGGTCAGGGACGGTCATAGGGGACAGGGTCGCAGTCGCATGCCACTTACCTTGGGTGTCTTGGGTGGGGCGGGAGGAGTCCAGAAGTGTGACGCCAACGCACGCCTCCCTCTCAAGGGTGTTCTCCACCTGGTCCTCCAAGGGTGTGTTGGGAGGGACTGTAGGTCCGCCACCTCCAGTGCCCGATGCCTCTCCAAGGCGCTCCGCCACCCTCTCCTTGGCACGACCTCGGAGGTCATACCATCGCTTCTTGAGCTCCTCCAATGACCTATCGGCCACACCCACGGAGTTCACACTGGAGGCTATTCCCAGCCAGATCCTCCTTTTGTCTTGCTCCGGGACCTTCCTGGAGTTTATCCCAAAGAGTCTGTCGTGGTTGGCCACCACCCCTTCTATCAAATTTTCGAGCTCCTGCTCTGAGAACTTTAGCTTCCTCTTCCGCCCTGTGCTGTTGCTGGGGCCAGGAACAGGTTCCTCTGACATGGCAGCAGTTTAGTAGTAATTTCGCAATCACCAGAATAGCTGCTGCTTTCCAACTTGCTCCCTCGAGGTTTGCCTCACTGTGGTGTTTGGGGGTGGGATCTGCCTGCTTCCTGGTTGTGATGTCATCACTGTGCTCGAAAAGCGACTTCCCGTTTTCCCGATCGCGCGAGATTGCGACTCGCATTCCCGATCGCACGAGATTGCGACTCGCATTCCCGATCGCACGAGATTGCGACTCGCATTCCCGACGCTGGTAGCCGGAAATAGCGATTATTCTGAGATTATCGTTAGTCGCTAACGGATTTAGCGCCCGCGTGCGAGTCGCTTTTTTTTTCCGGTAATCTACATGAATTCTGATTTGCGAGTTCTCAATAGCGATTCGCATTTTATCGCTATTTGAGACTCGCAAATCCTGTTTTTCATGAATCAGGCTGAAAGACCCTACGACATGCAAGGAGGATGTCATCCTTCCATATCTACTACATCTGGCGCAGTCTGGCCTTAATGTCCATTCCATTAAGGTTCATCTGGCTGCTTTGACTGCCTACAGGAAATGCCCTTCACAGACTTCCTTCTTCCAGATCCCTGTGATCAAAGACTTTCTGGAAGGCTTGAAGAAAGTATTCCCTCCTGTCAGGCTTCCTTCGCCTTCCTGGGAATTGAATGTGGTGCTGTCCAGATTGATGAAGGAGCCTTTTGAACCTATTCATAAGGCTTCGTTGCAGCACCTGTCCTGGAAGGCGGCGTTCCTCGTGGCCATTACATCGGCCCGCAGGGTGAGTGAAATTCAGGCGTTGTGTTGCCAGGAACCTTATACTGTATTTCATGCTGCTAAGGTTGTTATGCGTACTCACCCTAAATTTCTTCCCAAGGTTATTTCTGATTTTCATGTCAACCAGACTATAACTTTGCCTACGTTTTTTCAGAATCCTTCATCTCCAGCGGAAAGGTCTTTACATTCCCTGGATGTTAGGAGGGTGTTGAAATTTTATCTGGATAAAACCAAAGATATTCGTAGGACAGACTAATTGTTTATCAATTATGGATCAGTCAGGACGGGTCTTGCTACCTCTAAACAGTCCATCTCGAGGTGGATTGTGTCCTGCATACAATTGTGTTACCAAAAGGCTAATAAGACCTTAGGGGGCAAACCTAAGGCTCATTCCACCAGGGGCAAAGCTGCCACGACGGCTTTGCTTCGTAATGTTCCCATTGCAGAAATCTGCAAGGCGGCCACTTGGAAGTCGGTCCATACCTTTGCTAAGCATTACTGCCTGGACACTGATGCCAGGGCAGACGCTCAGGTTGGGCAGGCTTCGCTGCGGAATCTGTTCGCACAATAGTGGTGTTGTTTCTCGTTTCTCCACCGCCGCTTTGGTGTAGGGATGGGCTTGCCATTCTATTCACTAGATTATGACTATACACAGAGATCCCCTACTACAGAAGGAGTAGTTTCTGTCCTGTAACTCCAGTTCTGTAGTAGGGGTATCTCTGTTATAGTCCTAAGCACCCGCCCTCCTCCCGGGTGGAGAGAGATATTCATGTAAGGAATGCTACAGGTCTGGCGTTTTACGCCTTCAAAAAGAACTGAAAGTAACTGGGACCTGCAGTGCATTCTGGGATACTGTGAAGTTCTGGAAGGTTCTCTTAAAGGCACAGTATCCTATTCTGAGCCACATAATGGCAGCCTATGGGGCTTGTCTGTCCAGGTTCTCCTCTCTATCATTCCAGAGGGTGTTTGCTGTTTAAGAAAGGGAAATCTGTACAGGCTTTGCTGTTTTGTGGATTTTGTTGTGGAATTTCTAGTTGAAGTACTGGACAGTGTAGCCTTTTATAGGCTGCATTATCTGTCTTTAAATTCTCTCTTAAGTGTCTGTGCAGTTCTGCATTGTTTCGACACTTTAAGAGATTATTTCTGATTGCTCCTGGGTCCACGCACATGGGCGGGACTATTCACTAGATTATGACTATAACAGAGATACCCCTACTACAGAACTGGAGTTACAGGACAGAAACTACTCTTTCCCTTGCCTCATCAAGGCACAGGGATCTATTCACTCTATTTTCTAATTCCAAAAAAGGACGGCTCTCTCAGGCAAATACTAGACCTCAGACCACCCAACTTCTAAATCCAATCGGACCACTTCCACATGGTCACTTTACAACAAGTGCTTCCACTACTTCAACAAGGCGACTTTCTCTCCTCCCTAGATCTAAAGAATGCCTGCTTCCACATTTCCATTCATCCAGCTCACAGGAAATATCTCAGGTTTGTGGTAGATGGTCAACACTACCAATTCAAAGTTCTACCTTTCGGGGTCACCACTGCACCCAGAGTTTTCATCAAGTGCCTCGCAGTGATTGCAGGCCCATTTAAGAAGACAGCACATTCATGTCTTCCCTTATCTGGACAACTGGCTCATAAAAGCAAAATCCCACAACAGCTGTGTTCAACACACGCTCAGCACAATACAACTTCTTCACAGTCTGGGATTCACCATAAAGCTGGGCAAATCACACCTCCAACCGTCCAGAATATAACAATACCTAGGAGCTACAATAAACACTTCCACAGCCCTAGCATATCCCAACCCAGTCAGGATAATTGCTATACAAGCGCTAGCCCTAAAATTTCAGCCACAACATTCACTACCAGCACGAGTGTTCATGCAATTAATAGGGATGATGGCCTCTTGCATTTTTCTCGTTCCTCATGCATGACTACAAATGCATCCATTACAAGAGTGTTTGGCACGTCAGTGGAACCAGGCTCAAGGTCAGCTAACAGATCTGGTGTTGGTGGACGACCGCACACATCGCTCTCTACAATGGTGGAACACACAGAACCTTTCCAAAGGGCTGTCATTCCTCGAGCCAGTTCCACAGACCGTGCTAACAACAGATACATCGCTCACTGGCTGGGGAGCTCATCTTCAAACCCATACCATTCAGGGTATCTGGACCTCCCAATAAAAACAATTTCACATCAACTACCTGGAATTGTTAGCAATCTTTCTGTCGTTGAAATCTTTTCAACTAAACCTTCTAGGCAAAACTGTCCTGATCTGTACAGACAACATGACAGCAATGTATTACATACAGAACCAAGAGGGGACACACTCCCTGCAGCTCTCACACCTAGCTCGGAGCATATGGAGATGAGCCATTCTGCGAAAGATATACCTCCTTGCAGAACATCTCCCAGGCATCCACAATCAGATTGCAGATCTGCTCAGCCGTCAAGCACAGCAGATACTTGAATGGGAACTTCATCCTCAAGTTCTTCTCCATTCTTTCGCATTTGGAGACACCCAGAAATAGATCTGTTCACCACACATAACACGCAAAATGCCCAAACTTCGCAACCAGGTATGCTCACCCATTGTCCAAAGGCAATGTGATATGGATGAGTTGGTAAGGCAAATTTGCCTACGCTTTTCCTCCTCTCCCACTCATTCCGTTAGTGGTTCAGAAACTCAAACAACATTCCCTCACAATGATCCTAGTTGCTCCAACATGGGCAAGACAACCATGGTTCACAACTCAATTGGAACTATCGGTAGTGCCACATCAAAAACTACACCTCTCGCCCAAACTTCTTCCTCAAGAACCATGGCGAGATAAGGCACCCAGATCCCAATCCACTCAACCTTGCAATCTGGCGACTGAAATCTTAGAGTTTGACTAGCTCAATCTCCCACCAGAATGTATGAATGTTATTAAAGTAGCTAGATGCCCTACAAAAAGGACATGCTATGCGGCAATATGGAAGAGATTCGCCATTTATTGGTTCCTGCTATCAAAGCTTTTGTGGAGGGACTTGAAAGAATATTTCCACCAAGATCTCCACCCTCTCCGGTATGGAACCTTAATGTAGTCCTTACCAGACTAATGGGTCCAACTTTTGAACCTCTCGACAAATGCGAACTACAGTTCCTCACTTGGAAAGTAGCCTTTCTGATTGCTATCACATCCCTCAGAAGAGTCAGTGAACTCCAGGCATTAACCATACAAGAACCATTTTTACAAATCCATCATAATAAAGTGATTCTTAAGACTAACCCAAAATTGTTACCCAAAGTAGCATCTGCCTTCCATCTCAACTAGTCTGGTGAACTCCCAGTGTTTTTACCTCAACCAGACTCAGTGGCAGAACGAGCTCTACACACCTTAGATGTTAAAAGAAAAATTCTTGACTACATAGAAAGAACAAAATCATTTTGAAAGACCAAACAACTTTTTGTGGCTTTCTCCCCACCTCATAAAGGTAATCCTATGTTCGAGGCATGTGGGCTGCTGAATTCATATCTATTGCATTAGATCGCCGCCTAGTGTTGGGTCTGGATGATTGCACATTGTTGTCCTGGAGAAGTCTTCGAAGTATCACGGGATAGGTGGCTCCTCCCCTGGACTACAGTGCGCATGGGCATCCTCTCCATCCTCAGATTGTTTTTTTCCGCCATTGGGTTCGGATGTTAAACTCTTAGCTCAAGTTAGGAAACTTTTTCTCAAAGCCAAAAGGCTTTCGCGAGCGTCGGTATCGTTTCGATCGGTATCGATTACATTTATCTACAGGACATCAACTATCGGACAGCCTCATTCACCTCTCGCATTCAAAAGGTGTCCGCTTTGTAACGCAAAATATGCGCACAACGACGTCCACCCTGTGTGCAACAAATGCTTGTCACCGGACCACAATGAAGACCAATGTATGGCCTGTGCCCGGTTCAGATCAAAGAAGACTCTTCGGACCCGACGCGCGGCTCGATTTCAATCGAAGAGGCCTGCGCCGGAACCAGATAATATCTTCGGGACCGGAGACGAGGAAGTCGTCGAGATACCGGACCGAGATGATGCATCGGAGCAGCGATCCGTGCATGGATCCGACTATGAGGCCGATGAGGAGGAGTATCTGGAAGACGAGGAGAATTATGAAGTCGTCAACGAGGTAGGAGACGTCGACGTTCAGGCCCTTGGGGCCGAGGAAGATAGCTCTGAGGAGCTAGGCCCAACCGTCGATACGGGGGCCGATGGACATAATATCGATACGGCTCAGGTCGAGGGATCGCCACAAGGCCTTACCCAAGATCTACCTTCAAGTTCAACAGCCCCGCAAACAGCCCGGCTTCGGACATTATTATTGAGCCATCGGTTTCGAAACCAACTTTGGTTGATCTCAGCAAAACGAAACCAAAGCCAGCACAGTCGAAATCGAAACCGAAAGTGCAACTGGCTCTAGTCGGCGCCAAGGCCTCAAAACCCTCGGAGCCGACAACACAAATGAGGGACTTCGATGCGGGGAGCTTCCAGAAGGCCCTCGACTCGAGTAGCGGGGCGCCAAAGGCCACGGTGAAGATCTTCGAGTCGAAGAAGTCGGCACCGAAGAGAGCCGCACGAATCGAGACAGAGCTCCACTCCTCGATCAATGTCGGGACCGAAGTCAAGCGTCGGTTCCAAGTCAGATGCAGCGCATAAGGTCCAAGACATGACCCTACGCGTCGGGGAGTCGATTAAAAAAATCAGAGACAAGGCTTTGTCGGCGGGACCGAAGAAAGTCGCACCTTCCAAGTTGGTCACCGCTACGTCGGCGCCAATACAATACGGTTTACCACCGCCAGTGAGGCTGAAGATGTTCGAGCCAAACAGAACATTGACCCCGTAAAAAGACTTGCATTGACACACAGGCCTGCATACGAGACGGAGGAACGAGAACCGAGGAAGTTCATCGACTCGGAAACGGGGAGACTGTCTATCTACAAAAGGAAGATAGTCCCAGAAAAACCCATGGAGTCTTTCAGGATTCCTCTTAAGAAAAAGAGGGGATCACCTGCGTCACCAGTGATGGTCGAACACTTGCACGCATATGAGCAGGAACCTCAATCCTTTTCCCCTACATACTCTGATGCAGGGGCATGTGACAATGATGATGATGCTGATGATGGTATGATGGACACTGGTCGTGATGATCAGAACCACCAATGGGCAGACCCTGCTGACCCAGGCAACACGCAAAATGACCCTGATACTACGGTCTACCATGTCAAAACATCACCAACTGAAGACACTACAGCTTTCAACGCTCTGATTGAAAGAGCTGCGTTAAATCATGATGTTGATCTTCATAGTGATACTGTGGAAGTGGACTTCCTTGTGGACACGTTCTCAACTTCCGAAAGAACAGTAAAGACACTACCAATGCTCATGGGTGTTCTTAAACACGCCAAGGACATTTTCAAAGAAAATACTAGAGCAAGGGTAGTTAACCCGAGGATAGAAAAAAAGTATAGGCTGGCGCCCGTGGACCCTACCTATATTAAAGGTCAAATGCCTTTGGACTCTATGGTGGTTGCGAATGCAAGAAAGAGGGCGAACTCGCAGACAACGGGAGAGGCGCCTCCGCCTGATAAGGAGTCAAAGATACTGGAAACATCTGGCAAAAGAGTGGCAGCACAGGCTGCAAACATCTGGCGTATTGCTAATACACAGGCGCTTCTGGCCAGATATGATAGGTCACACTACGATACTCTGGAGACATTATTACAGCACCTCCCAGAACAATTTAAGGAAGGCGCAGAGCTGTTGGTTCAAGAGGGGAAGCTGATCTCCAATGCTTCCATCAAGTGTGCACTGCAGCTAGGGCTATAAACACTAGCGTCCTGCTAAGGCGGCATGCTTGGTTGAGGATCTCTGGTTTCAAACCGGAAATACAGACCACCATTCTTAATCAGCCAGTTAACACTGACTTCTTGTTTGGCCCTGAGGTTGATGCCACCCTAGAAAAAATGTAAAAAGACACGGAAACTGCAAAATCCATGGGAGCTCTGCAGTCGCAGCAGTTTCGCGGTGGTTCCTTTCGTCGCTCCAATAACGGAGGACCCTCAAGGGGCCAAAACACCCAACAGACGCAGTATAACAAGGGAGATACACAATCCACCTACAACAAAAATCCCAGGGGTGGATATAGAGGAAATAACATCAAAGGCAGAGGAAGAGGAAACAACAACTCCAGATCCTCTGCCAATACCAAACAGTGACTCCTTGTCACTGCCCCCCAACCATCTAACACCTGTCGGGGGGAGACTACAACAGTTCCTGTCTGTATAGCAATCCATCACCACAGACAGGTGGGTACGAGATATTGTACGGTACGGGTATTGTCTAGAGCTTACAGCCACTCCACCCAACATTCCGCCAAGACACCGTCCTATGTCCGCAGAGCACTTACTCTTATTGCAGCAAGAGGTCGTCAGTATGCTGCAAAAAGGAGCCATAGAGCTCGTGCCTCTAGCGGAGCAAGGATCAGGGGTGTACTCTCTGTACTTCTTGATTCCAAAAAAGGACGGGTCTCTCCGGCCCATACTCGACCTACGACCTCTGAACCAATACATTCTGTCAGAGCACTTTCACATGCTCACCTTACAGCAAGTCCTACCGCTTTAAGTCAAGGAGATTTCCTCGCAACACTGGATCTCAAAGATGCATACTTCCACATTCCCATGCACCCTTCCCACAGAAAGTATCTCAGGTTCACCATTCAGGATCAACACTACCAGTTCAAGGTCCTCCCCTTTGGAGTGACAACGGCACCCAGAGTATTCACCAAGTGTCTGGCGACAGTGGCGGCACACCTAAGGAGACAGCACATACATGTCTACCCTTATCTGGACGACTGGCTTATTCAAGCAAAGTCGCCCCAGCTGTGTGCCAGCCACGTGTCCCACACCATTCACCTCCTTCACGATCTGGGATTCTCACTGAATTACCCCAAGTCTCATCTTCAACCCGCCCGCGTACGGCAGTACCTGGGCGCAACGATAGACACTCTGGCAGCCAAAGCTCAGCCAAATTCTGTGCGGATACACAGCATGCAATTGCTGATACAAAAATTCAGACCTCAACACTCGCTTCAGGCAAAAGTGTTCATGCAGTTGATAGGCATGATGGCCTGCTGCATCTTTAGAGTCCCGCATGCGAGACTACATATGCGCCCGCTTCAGGAGTGCTTGGCACGTCAGTGGAACCAGGCTCATGGGCAGTTAAAAGACCTAGTGTTGGTGAGCGGTCGGGCATACAACTCTCTGCATTGGTGGAATCCACAAAACCTTTGCAAGGGCCGACCGTTCCAAGAGCCGGTACCACAGATCATTCTGACAACGGACGCATCTCTCCAGGGATGGGGAGCTCGTGTACTCCATTACACGGTGCAGGGACTATGGACGACACAGCAGATGAAGATGCACATCAACCTTCTAGAGCTGATGGCAATCTTCATGGCACTGAAAGCCTTCAAAGTACATCTGTGCAACAAAGTCGTGTTGATCCGGACGGACAACATGACTGCCATGTACTACATACAGAAGCAGGGAGGAACACACTCTCCACAGTTGTCTCACCTGGCTCAGAGCATGTGGAAGTGGGCCATTCAAAGGAACATGTTCCTCATGGCGGAACACCTCCCAGGCAAGGACAACCAGATGGCGAACCTGCTCAGCAGGCACAGCCACCAGCTGCACGAGTGGGAGATACATCCATCAGTACTCCAGCCGTACTTCCATCAGTGGGGTCATCCAGAGATAGACCTATTCGCCACAAGGGAAAACGCAAAATGCCAAAGCCAGGTTTCCACATCCGCAGTCACAGGGCAATGCGATCTGGATGAACTGGTCAGGCAGGTTTGCGTACGCTTTTCCCCCAGCGCCATTGATTCCGCTAGTGGCACGCAAACTGAGGCAACACTCGATGACACTCATCCTGGTTGCTCCAACGTGGGCACGCCAACCGTGGTACACCACGCTCCTGGAACCTTCCGTGGTGCCTCATCAAAGGCTGCAACTAACGCCCAGACTTTTGACGCAGAGCCATGGCGCAATTCAGCACCCAGATCCGCAACAGCTCAACCTGGCGATCTGGCTCCTGAGGTCCTAGAATTTGGATACCTCAACTTGCCCCCAGACTGCATGAATATCATAAAGGAGGCAAGAAGACCCACGACTAGAGCATGTTATGCGGCGAAATGGAAAAGGTTTGTCCTATATTGCAACAATCATGACATTAACCCACTAGATGCATCTATTCAGAACATTATTTGTTATCTGCTGCATTTATACAGATGTAATCTGGCTTACAGTTCCATCCGCATACATCTATCCGCAGTAGCAGCCTACCTGCAAAACAGGCAGCATCTATCCCTATTCAGAGTACCTGCAATTAAAGCCTTTCTTGAGGGACTCAAGAGAGTAATCCCCCAGTAATCCCTTCACCAGTCTGGAACCTCAACCTGGTTCTCACAAGACTCATGGGGCCACCCTTTGAACCTCTACATTCCTGTGAGATTCAATTTTTAACCTGGAAAGTAGCTTTCTTAGTGGCCATTACCTCACTCAGGAGAGTTAGTGAACTCCAGGCGCTAACCATTCAAGAGCCATTCATACAGGTTCACCCAAACAGAGTTGTTTTACGTACAAACCCCACTTTTATGCCTAAAGTGATTTCGCAGTTCCACATGAACCAAACCATAGAACTGCCGGTTTTCTACCCTAATCCACAAAATGTTGCAGAGAGATGCCAACACACATTAGATGTGAAAAGGGCCCTCATGTATTATATAGACAGAACTAAAAGTTTCACAAAAACGAAACAACTGTTCGTCGCCTTCGCTCCACAGCATAAAGGCAATCCCATTTCAAAATCAGGAATAGCCAGATGGATAGTTAAGTGTATACAAATTTGCTATGAAAAAGCTAAACGCACTTTAACAATTCCTCCACGTGCACACTCCACACGCAAGTTAGGAGCATCCATGGCTTTCCTAAGGAACATTCCACTAGAGGAGATATGTAGAGCAGCCACATGGTCCACTATTCATACATTTACGAAACACTACTGCGTAGATGTACACTCTAGACAGCAGGCAGCTGTAGGACAGGCTGTTCTCAGAACTCTTTTTCAGACTGCTGCTGCTGGCACAGGCGGCCGCCGCTAATGGAGGGACTGCTATGTATTCTATGCAATAGATATGAATTCAGCAGCCCACATGCCTCGAACCGAATATGCTACTTACCAGTATGCATCTGTTCTTGGCATGTAGGGCTGCTGACATTCATATCGCCCACCATCCTCCCCGGCGCCTGTTGCAGCTGTAGCATTCAGAATTTCTATTTAGCATGGACATCACTCACTGTATTACACTCCATCTCTGCCACAATGGCGAAAAACAATCTGAGGATGGAGAGGATGCCCATGCGCACTGTAGTCCAGGGGAGGAGCCACCTATCCCGTGATATTTTGAAGACTTCTCCAGGACAACAATGTGCAATCATCCGGACCCAACACTAGGCGGCGATCTAATGCAATAGATATGAATGTCAGCAGCCATACATGCCAAGAACAGATGCATACTGGTAAGTAGAGTAGAGTTCGACTGTTTTCTCCTGAGGCGGAAAGCCGGGAGCACGACTCTTGTGTTTATTTTAAAATTTGAGTGTCACATAATCCTTGTATTTTATTATTCACCTCTGCTCCCTTCAAGCACTTGTTTGGAAACTTAAAGCCACCCAGACCACGCCGCGCAGCGGATCCAGCGCTGCCGCGGTAGTTGAACCGGGACACTCTTGGCGCCATTTCCGGCGCTTGCCGTGGCCACGCCCCCTTTTGAAGCCACGCCCCTTTCCTCCCCTGCCCCCTCCCCATAAATCATGTGTCGTTTTCGGACGCGCAGCGGACGAGCGCAGCGGTAGCGCCGTTTGCGCGCCTAAGGCAAGCCCGTCTGCGCCCGTCCGCGCCAAGGTAGCGCCCGGTGCCTGCTATGCTGCATGTCTCGCTCCAACTGACCCCAGCACGCTCCCGTCTGGCCCCCCATACTCTAGAGAGATGCTCTTACAACTGGGTAAGTTATATGCCGACAAAGGAACCTTTACCTTGCTACATGCGGCTCTGCCACGAGCTGACTTCCTGGCCAACAATCTGTTAAAATGTGGGCTTTTGAACGTAAGGTTCCTGCCCAGGCACAGTATCGAGATCCAACTACTCATTGAATTTCACGAACTAGACGTCCTTTTTATGACGGAAACGTGGAATCGTCCCGACTGCCTGGTTGATCCGGGCTTTACCTGTCCTCTTGGGTTTAAATTCCTACACACCCCTAGGGCTAATGGTAGAGGAGGGGGGGTTGGTGTGATTTTTACTGCAGCCTCCAATATTAAGACTTTTGCTCTAGACCGGATCGAAGGAACGGAACTCCTAGGACTATCAATTCAGACTCAGTCCGGGGACATTGTTACCGGGATAGTCTGTTATCGTCCACCGGGTGCGTTTAGCCTTCAGCATCAACAGGCGCTCCTGGCCATCTTAACCAACATTGCACTTTCGCATCACAAACTGTTCACTCTGGGTGATTTCAATTTTCGGCAGAATGGCGCCCTCGACTCGGGTCGCCGTAATCTACTCAACTCCTGCGAAAGCCTTGGACTTTCCCAGTTGGTCACGGGAGCAACCCACAGGGGCGGACACCTTCTAGACCTATTGTTCGCAGGTCCCCAGTTAGTAGCAATGGGAGAAACTCTACCCATGGATTGGACAGACCATTCACTCATTAAGTTCTTTTTAGACCTAAAAGGTGACTTTTCCAAAGCTCCTGGGTTGACCAATAAAATCAAGTGCAGAGATTGGAAAGTCCTCACTCATCTGCATTCTTTAGGGGAAGTGTTCCAACTAGACCAATTCTTTGACGAGAAAAAACAGGTAGACGACAATTACTCCTCTCTCTGTTCAAGGATTACTACTATCCTGGATGTTCATGCCCCTCTAAAAACTCGCAACTGTAAGGGCACCAATTACGCGCCCTGGTTCAATGATAGCTTAAAAGATCTGAAGCAGAGCTGTAAACAGGCAGAGAGAATGTGGAGACGAAATTACACTGAAACTGCTAAAGAACTCTGGAAAAATAAACTTCGGGAATATAAGAACTTGATTAAAAAATCAAAAGCCGATTACTACTCCTCCATGATCTGCAACTCCCCCAACAGCTCTAGAAACATCTTTAATATACTGAATAGTGTCACCAATCCGGAATGTGTCAAAAATACCATTGTCCCGTCTCAAGATCTTTGTGAGAATCTTGCTGCTTTCTTCAAAGATAAAATTGAACTTATCATTAAGGACCTAGATGCCTCTCCTGACTCTATCTCTCCTCCTGATCTTAGTCTGAGACCCCCAGCGAACCAGCCAGTAGTGCCACCCTTGGCCTTAAATGATCTTCTACTTGAGTTTCCATCTATCACGTATGAGGCCTTCTGTAAACTAGCCAGAAAGATCTCCTCTGGATCGCCTTTAGACCCCGTTCCACATAAAATATGGAAGGAATTTGAGCTGGAACTTCTTCCTCCCCTCCACTTAATTTGCAACCAATCACTTGCAACCGGTACTGTTCCTACTCAGTGGAAGCAGGCATTAGTATCCCCTCTGTTAAAAAAGCCCTCTCTTGACCCAGACTGCTCTAAGAACTACCGTCCCATATCTCTGTTGCCCTTCCCAGCCAAAATTGTCGAAAGTTGGGTTAACACCCTCTCTACCCATCTGGAACGTCATCATCTTCTTGACGTGGATCAATTTGGTTTCCGGCCCACCCACGGAACCGAGACCGCCTTAATCACCGCAATGGACGAGCTTCAGAGGCGTGCAGACAGAAGACAGGCAGCGTTCCTTTTCCTGCTTGATATGTCTGCCGCCTTTGACACTGTGAACCACGACATTCTGTTGAAGCGGCTGTCTGAGGCGGGAATAAGAGGTTCGGCAGCACAGTGGTTCCACTCGTTTCTGCAGGATAGACAGCAAGCGGTGTCCATTCCCCCTTTTCAGTCGGCGTTCACTTTGGTCTCACATGGGGTCCCCCAGGGCTCTGCAATTAGTCCAATTCTTTTTAATCTGTACCTAAGACCGCTGATAACGCTAATTAAAAGCTACAATATCAAAATTATCAACTACGCCGATGACACGCAGTTGATTCTCTCTCTGGAGGGAGAAGACTCCACCTCTATTGAGACTTTTCACAACTGTTTGCGTGACACCTCTTGCTGGCTAAAAAAGAACTCCCTCCAGTTCAACGCAGGGAAAACGGAGGTACTTTTTAGCACTGGCACTAAGATTCCTCGGCCTTTTCCAGACAACTTCTGGCCACCTGAATCTGGGACCACAGTTCGTCCAGCAGCTACAATTCGCAACCTTGGGGTTGTGCTGAATCAGGGACTCAGTATGGAGACGCACATTCAAAAAACTACTGCTTGTTGCTTTGCCATCCTCCGCTCCCTAAGGAAGGTACTGCCTCTTCTCCCCACTCATGCACGTGCCCAAGTGGTACGATGTACCATCCTTAGTCAATTAGACTATTGTAACGCCCTGCTGCTGGAATCCCCTGGGTTCCTGCTAGACAGACTCCAAAGAGTCCAATCAGCAGCTGCAAAACTGGCATTGGGGCTTCCTAGAAGAGCAAATGGAGCTTCCTCACTTAGTAAACTCCACTGGCTACCGGTGAGGCAGAGGGTACAATTCAAAGCCCTATGTATAGTGTTTAGGGCGCTACATGCAATAGGTCCTGCCTCCCTCCAATCTAAATTTGCTTGGTATACCCCAGCTAGGCAGCTTCGCTGTTCTGAAGCCAAGCTGGCAGTGGTTCCCAGATTTAAAAAGATCAGATCCGGAGGCAGATCTTTCAACGTGGCAGCTGCCAAGCTTTGGAACACGCTTCCAGCGGAAATTAGACACATTTCGGAATTTCTGCCCTTCAGGAAAAGGATTAAAACCTGGCTCTTCCCCACGACAACTGTCCGTTAACCTCTCGTCCCCGTTGTTTCTGACCTCTCTGCTCCATCAGATTCAGTCAGCGCCAGGATGCCTGCCATGGTGATAGTGCGCTTAACAAATGCTTAAATAAATAAATAAATAAATAAGTAGCATATTCGATCCAAGACAGGAATTGCAAGGTGGATTGTAAAATGCATACAAATATGCTACATCAAAGCCAAACGCACATTAACCATTCCCCCTAGAGCTCACTCTACACACAAACTAGGGGCTTCTATGACATTCGTAGGGAACATTCCCCTAGATGACATATGCAAAGTAGCAACTTGGGCTACACCACACACCTTCACAAAACACTATTGTGTAGATGTGCACGCAAAACAACAAGCTAGTGTGGGCCAAGCTGTTTTAAGAGCACTATTTCAAACTACTGCAACTGATACAGGTAGCCACCGCTAAGAGGTAACTGCTGTATAGTCTATGCAAAAGTGTACAATCTGCTGCTCATATGCCTCGAACGGAAAATGTTACTTACCAGTATGCATGTGTTCTTGGCATGTAGAGCTGCAGAATTGTACACACCCACCCTCCTCCCCGGATACCTCTATCTGTTCCAGTATTATCTTACTTAGATACATTACGCATGGACATCTTTATATTTCTCACAACTCCATCTAACCCTACGTAGCAAAAACAATCGAACGATGGAGCCGATGCCTATGACCATTGTCCACCGAAGGAGGAGTCACCATCCTCGTGACTACAAGGACTTCTTCGAAGACAAAAACAACATGCAAACATCCAAGCCCAACACCAGATGGTGATCTATGCAAAAGTGCACAACTCTGCAGCTCTACATGCCAAGAACAGATGCATACTGGTAAGTAGCATTTTCCTTATTGTCCCTGGAACTGTATCCATCTGGCCTCCTGCTTAATAACATCTCTTTCAAACCAAACCAGTATACTTTCTTGAGCATGAAACAAAAGTGACAAGCTCATAACAGGTGATCTACATGAGTGTGGATGTTACTCACCAAGAGAGTGTTGCAGTTGGTTGGGCAGCATAAGTATACATCTTTTATCATTGGTAACAACTGTCCATATGAGAAGGCCATGATATGACTAAAAGACAGTGATATTGATCCTTTGTGGTACCTGTGTCCTAGAGACTGGATACTTATTTTCCCTTTGTGAATCTGTGTACTTTATCATAATTGTGCCGCCCAATTGTAACGATTATGTGAGTAGTGCTAATACACAAGAAGGATAAGGTGCCTCCAGTTAAGGTCCCCATGTATGTAACATCCCCATTTCTAAGGTACTCCATAAGGATTTGTAATTGTCTGAACAGCTGTCTCTAATTTCCTGCATTTCTCCCTTCTCCTTCACCACTCGTCTTTCCCACCTGCCCCCACTTTGCAGCCATTGTAATGTCAAGAATATATGTCTGTTATGGATTTACATAACTTTCAATGGAAGGCATTCTTGGGTTCACTTTGTTAATCTTGCGAGAGCCGCCAATACCTAGTGCCAGTGCCTGGCTCTGATGACTGTGCCCTGTTTGTGTTGTCACTTGGTAGGACACTGAGGGGGTGGTTTAGAGTTTGACGGACAGGGTCCTCCATCACAAACATTGCAGAGTAACTAGTCCACAAACCTATCAGTCTGCCTGCACTCTTTAGGGTCGGGAAGATCGTTCTCTTCCGTCAACGGAGCCCCCATTGGCTTGATCAACGGAAAGCTTTCTCTGATGTCCACTAGGGTAGGGGCTGTTGGAGGAAGTGCATTACACTGCACACCTTATGTAATCAATCAATCAATCAATCAATCAATCAATCAAGGGCTTGTAAAGCGCATTACTCACCCATGAGGGTTTAAAGGAGCTGGGGGAGGGAGGGAGCAGCTCCAGATCAATCGAAGAGCCAGGTCTTGAGGTCCTTCCTGAATGTGTTCAGGGTCGGGGAGCGCCTAATGTTCACCCGGAGTTCGTTCCAGGTTTTTGCTGTGATGTAGGAGAACGGTAGCATGAAATGTGTAATATCTTCCTTTTCTGTTCACTGCCAAGTAAAACTGTTTGATTCCAAACGTGTGTACTTTAAGGTGCGCATTTACATCTCTGTCAATTCTTCTTAATTTACAGATCTCCCCAGTGTGTTAAGTAGCAGAAAGATTGGGATGTTTGATCCCCAAGGAGCAGTATTTGATGACAGAGGCTTTTTATGGAACCTGGAGGAGGAGGAGGACAGGAATGAGGTGGAGTCATTCACAGATCAGTTTCTTCCATTTTGTAATGTGTTACGTTCCATTGATCGTGGTAACTGGGACAACATCAAGAAGACTGGCTTTTTTAAAGGCACACTCTTCCGTTTTCCACTGCGGTCAAGACCCTCTGAGATCTCAGACAATCTCTACAACACAGAAAGAGTTAAAGAACTATTTAACTGCTTCAGCAAGGACGCGAGTATAAGCCTTTTATTTCTTCGAAATGTCTCTGAAGTGTCACTAAAGAGTATCAGTTGTGATGGCACGGTCAAGCACCTACTGACTGTCAGTGTGACCAAAGCTGACAACGTAAAACTTGAAAACATCCAAAATGATTCATCCAAGCTCCTCACATCAATGCATGTTAAAGATACCTCCCTGAAGGGTGCTAGCATGGCTGATGAAGTCTGCAAATGGTTTGTCATCACTGGCACAATCAAAGATGGGGTATTTCAAGACTTGGAAGACCTTGCAAAGAAGTTATGCAACACTCCCACCATTAGCATTGCTTATTGCTTGGACAAAAAGGGTGGGAATTGCTATAGTGGGCGTCTTAGCTGCTTCCTGCCTCTCCCAGACAGAGAGGAAAATAGGACTGGTCTTCCGATCATCATCAATGCTAGCTTTGATCTGACTGATGACAGAAGAAGCATAAAATGGGTGGAGGTAGATCAACAACATGATGATGCTGCCCAGTGGAACCATCTGCTGGTAGAGCAGATCTTACCTCTTGTCTATTGCCATGCTGTCCAGGCAGTTGTATCTCTGGCGAGGTCCATGAATCGCCCAGCCACACTGGCATATGGCATTTGGCCAGACTCAGGTCAAACACAACACAAAGAGAGATGGCATTGGCTGACTGAAATGGTTTCCAAAGAACTGCTTGATATGAACGTGCTTTGCAAGGCGGCTGATGCTACACAGTGGCTAAAACCTTCTGAGGCCATCTTTATACCTGCTATGCAAGAAGGGGACATACAGCTTGCTCTTGAAGAACTTCTTCTTTGTCTTAATGAGCCTCTTGTCAAAGTCCCTGGGCAGATTCTAGACACACTTAATTTGGCCTCTGGCAAGGTCAAAAAGCTGAAAATGGGTACACCATCCTTCATTCGAGATGTTCTTAAATCGGGCTCTTGGAGCAAGCTGCACAGTATTCAAAAGTTACTGATCCTGGAGTATGTCATCAGTGACGGGCAATATAGAGAACTCCTTGGCCTCCAGCTCTTGCCTCTTTCTGACAGCACCTTCATTAAATTCCTGGACTCAGATCAGGAAGGAATTGCTTTAATGGAAAGCCCTAGATATCCAAGGTGGGTTAAGTGGTGCAATTGTTTTTTTTCATTTGCATAATTTTCTCCTTAAATATTGGGTTGGATTGCATTGCTTATTTAGCTAAGAATGAACAAATGTCCAGAAAGCAGTGTTCTGTTCAGTCACCAACCATTAAGCATGCAATTCGTCACAGGGCCAGAGTGTGTGCGCACAACAGTACATTCAGTTGCAATTAGGCAAATGTTGTAACATCCTGAATGTTGAATAGCTGCACTAATTTGCCTACTGTTTCCATCTTCATGCAATGTTAGGTAATAGCACCTCAGGGACATGGAAAGTTGTCCCCACCCTGATGAATAGAAAGTATGTAAAATGACGAACTCCCTCATTGACATCACAATCCTGCAACCACCTAATCACTTCTCAGTTGTCCTCATCATTATCCTCTCATCATCCTGAAAGAGCAGGTGAGAGGAATGCTAATAACCTTTAGTGAAAAAAAGCACTTTATTGTTTAGTGAATTAATAATCACCGCCAATTGTTACAGCTATAGGCAAGTGGTGCAGAGTGAACCAATATAATGGCGCAAAACATGATAGTACTTAAAGATCCCTTTGTGCCGGTAGAGGGAACATTAGTGTTCTCCCAAAATGAATTTTTGAAAAAAGTATTATGAAACTGAGCATTCTAAAGCACATTAGTCCAGTTATATAGCTCAACACGTAACAAAAGCACCTATTGTGGCACAGTGGCGACTTTACAGAACACTTGGCCAATTACACTGGTCTAGGTTGGGGAAGGTTTTTCAAGGGCATGGCTACCCACCAAAGAAGATGACTGCTAACATTTAGAACCCTCAAGACTGCAGCGGAATTCCCCATCCATCTGCCATATCACCCGTCAAAATAACCGCTAACATTTAGAACCCCTAAGCCTCCAGCAGGATACCCCATCACTCCGCCATATCAGCCGACAAAATAGGCCTCATGAAGTAAGTGGAAACGCCACAAAGGTAGCACAGAGTCATAAGGCTGCCTAACTCCAACATTCAGAGATCCATTTGAGTTCTGGTGGGGTTGCAGCCTGAAGTGCCTGTAAAGTCAGAGGAGTCCGGAAGCACCTGAGACTTGCCATGGGGAACCAGGCAGGCTGAGGATTGCAGTGATGCCATCCCATGAAGGGGGTCTGATGGTTAGTCCCGGGGATACTGTGCGAGTAGTGAGTATTGCTCTGAGTGCGATCACCTAAACCAGAAGCTCTGTGGCTCACCCCAAACAGAGCTGTGTGGACAGCATACATGGACCCAGAGCAAGGAGCAGCCTTCAAACTCAGTCTCCAGGGGATCCTTGTAGAGCCTGTTTCTTCAGGCAGCCCCCAAAGTGGAGAGGAAGTTAAGCTGTGGGACATTGATGCCCAGCTATGGTGAGGGGGCCTTCCCATTGTGGTGGACCGGTGGCAACAATTCAGCAGTATCTGAGGTAGGAGGGGGGTCCGCTGTCCCTTTTGGGAACACTGTCACTGTAGTGCTGCCCAACGTCGTTCATAGCGGAGGGCCCCCGACAGGGCCCTTAAGCGTTAATAGCTCCTTGGGGTGCTTGCAGCAAAGTAGAGAATCCCTGCAAGGGAATCTATGTGGCACAGGGATGAATTCAGTTAACATGACCTGGGGGACTTGAGGCCTTGCACTGAAAATGCTGAAACAGTGGAGTGGATGCCCTGAAAGAACAAGTGGTGGTGGATGAGTTGAGTCTTCCCTAGTACGCTTCATGGTCACAGTGTGACGCCTTGAGGCTGGTAAGGATTGGGCAATAGGCCACCCAAAAAATAAATGGGGCTGCTCTGAGTTCAACCCAGGGGAGCGAAGTGGATCCCACCATCCAACCCACCCGACAGTAGTACGCAACAACATGGGGCAAGAAAAACAGGCCAAGCCACAGCAATAAAACAAGATGGATATGCTTGTCTTTCTCACCAGTCCTTCCGGGGGGTGGGGAGGGGGAGGGATCATTTGGGAAATGACAAACGCTCCAGAATGGATGAGGCATTCGGCCCGCTTAGAACCTGAGGGACATAATTACGACACTTCATGACACAAAAAAACAGACTGGAGACCAAAATTGAAGGTGTGACTGTCGAGGTCAACCTACTCTGATCATCTGTGCTCAAACTTGATGACGCTGGATTCTTATCTATCTATCTATGCTTTATCTAACGCACATTTTCCGATTAAACACTACATTAGTCTTCAACATGATATGAATACATTTCTTTTCTTTTATTTATTTTTTTATAAATCTTTTTATTGAAACATAACAGCTCCATCTAATACACATCAGATAGCAGTGGAAGTGCATTGGTAGGTTCGAGGCATGTGGGCTGCTAAATTCATATCTTTTGCATAGATCGCCGCCTAGTGTTGGGTCCGGATGATTGCACATTGTTGTCCTGGAAGAGTCTTCGAAGTATCACAAGATAGGTGGCTCCTCCCCTGGACTACAGTGCGCATGGGCATCGACTCCATCCCCAGATTGTTTTTTTCCGCCATTGGGTTCGGATGTGGTTTCGACGTCTCCTTGTCGGAATCGAAAAAACGTACTTCTTTAAGGCCAAAAGGCCTTCGTATCTGCGTCGGTATTGTTCGCGTGCGGTCTCGAGCTTCATCCGACTCTTCGGGTCGGAATTCTGCGGAGTCGAGTAACTCTTCGGACATCGAGGCCCTCTCGTCGCAGCAAGACACCGGCACTTCTACCATGGAACGGAGTCCGTTCAAGTTCTGCCCCGTCTGTGGGTCCAAATACCCACATATCGACGTGCATCCAGTCTGTAACAAATGCCTCTCGCCGGACCACAACGAGGACAACTGCATGGCCTGCTCAAAGTTCAGGTCCAAGAAAACGCTCAAGCTTCGGCGCGCGGCACGCCTCGAGGCCCGGCGAGCGGCTCCGGCACCCGACGACATATTCGACGACCCCGCAGAAGAAGGCCGAAGCCATCATCTTCAGATTTCACCACCGTCGACGGAGGTCGAGGCCGAACCCGAGGAACACATCGAGGAACAGAGCCAAGACCTTGAATACGTCGAGGAGGTAGGGGACGACGAAGAAGTTTATGGGGCCGCGGAAGATAGCTCGGAGGAAGAGCTATGCCCCGAAAGTTACATGATTCAGCCGCGGGTCACGGGATCGCCACTCGGCCTTACCCACGACCCTGTACCGCTTTCCACGGCCCCGCCTTCTGGCCCGGCCACGGACCCACCAGCGGAGACGCCATTGCGCGTATCGAAACCGAAACCGAAACCTTCGGAATCGACGGCACCAAAGATGGCCGACGTCCCATCGAAAACGAAACCTTCGGATTCGACGACACCTAAAATGGCCGACGTACCATCAAAAATAACAAAGCCTCCTCCCTCATCGACTCCGTCGCCCTCCGGCCCTCCGAAGTCGAAGAAAGCTGTCGAGTCGGCAGCGCCGCAGAAAGTGGCCAAGGACCCGTCCTCGAAGAAGGTCGTCCATCACGTGTCGAGCACGGTTACGCCGGCAAAGTCCACTAAAGCTGTCGAAGCGAGATCAGCACAGGACCACGACCCGAAGTCCGGAGGCACTGCGCATCGGCACAAAGACACCACATCTAAAGCAACGGCATTGGCGCCTAAGCCTACAACGGAGGCACGGACCGTTGCAGCCGAAGATTCGTCGGAGGTCACCTCGTCGCCACCGAGGTCCTCCGATAGTGGCGGACATGGAGCATCGGTTACCAAACCCTCCGCTTCATTCACAAAGCAGGTCACTGACTCCCTCAAACGTATTCGGGACAAGGCTTCACCGTCGACAACTCGCACGCCGTCGGCTCCGAAACCGGTGAACGCACCTGCGAAGACTTCAACCAAGCTTCTCTACACTCTGCCGCCGAAGGTGGCACCGAAGGCATTTGCAACCAAATCGGTGCCGAAGATCACTGAAACGTCAGAACATTCGACACAAAGTGGCCGATTGGATCGACGTCAAGACTCAGAAGAACACTCTGAGCATTACATCGATGCCGACACCGGGAAATTGACCCTCTATAAACGAAAGATTACTTCCCAACCATTGGAATCCTATGTCATTCCACTGAAAAAGAAAAGGCCGGCACAGGACATTCCTGCCCTTGTTGAACCTATTCAGCCTCCACCAAGGAGGAGTCCATCACCTTCCCCCAACCAGTCAGGGGGAGAGGACAATGACCAGGATGAACAGTACAATTTCCCAGCTGACAATGACCCTGATGTACAACAGGACTCATATGACGACACTGGTGACCAGGGAGGCCATCAGGTGGTACAGGACCCACAGGGTTTTGCTGCACGTACATCCCCAACTGAGGATTCAGCGGCATTTAATGCCTTGATAGAGCGGGCAGCTGCGAATCATGATGTGGACATCCATGCTGACCCGGTAGAAGAAGATTTTTTGTTTGACACCTTCTCTGTCTCAGAGAGAACAGTTAAAACACTTCCTATGCTAAAAGGTGTCCTTAAGCATGCCCCAGAGATCTTTAAGGAACCTACCAGGGCGAGAGTGGTGAACCCACGTATCGAAAAGAAATACAGACCGGCACCTGGGGACCCTGCATATATTCGGGGACAGTTGCCTCTGGACTCGCTGGTGGTCGCCAATGCCCGCAAAAGGGCGAACTCCCAGACGACGGGTGAAGCTCCTCCCCCAGACAAGGAGTCGAAAGTGCTTGAGGCAGCGGGCAAAAGGGTGGCTGCGCAGGCTGCCAATATCTGGCGTATATCAAACACACAGGCACTATTGGCACGATATGATAGGGCGCATTACGACACCCTAGAACAGCTCCTTCAACACCTACCTGATCAGTTTAAGGAGGGGGCAGAAATGCTCATACAAGAGGGAAAGCTCATTTCAAACGCTGCAATAAAGTGTGCACTTGATGTGGCTGACACAGCGGCTAGGGCGATTAACACTAGCGTCATGTTAAGGCGACAAGCATGGCTTCGCATATCAGGCTTTAAACCTGACATTCAAACAACAATACTCTACCAGCCCGTTAATCCTGACAGACTGTTTGGCCCAGATGTTGACACCACCCTCGAGAAAATTAAAAAGGACAATGAGACAGCTAAGTCCATGGGGGCGCTTCAGTCTCAACAGTTCAGGGGGAGCACTTTTCGTCGCTCAGGTGCACGCGGTGTTACCAGAGGACACTTGGGTCAACAGACACAATTCACGAAAGGTTGCGCACAATCCTCGTACCCCAAACAGGGTAGAGGGGGTTACAGAGGTAATAGTGCCAAGGGCAGAGGCAGAGGAAACAACTCCCGTTCCTCTGCCGCCAACAAACAGTGACTCTCTGTCACTGCCCCCCGACCATCCAACACCTGTCGGGGGGAGACTCCAGCAGTTCCTGCCAGTCTGGACATCCATCACCACAGACAGGTGGGTAAGACAGCTTATCCAGTACGGTTATTGTTTGGAGTTGACCTCCACTCCACCCAACATTCCCCCAAGACAACGTCCTATGTCGGCAGAGCACTTGCACTTATTGCAGCAGGAAGTAGTGGTGATGCTGCAAAAAGGCGCAATCGAGCTCGTACCAGTGGAGGAGGAAGGCACAGGGGTCTATTCCCTGTACTTCCTTGTCCCAAAGAAGGACGGATCCCTCAGACCCATTCTGGATCTACGCCCCCTCAACCTGTATATACTGTCAGAACACTTTCACATGCTTACACTGCAACAGATTCTTCCCCTGCTAAACCAAGGGGACTTCCTAGCAACCTTGGACCTCAAGGATGCTTATTTTCACATGCCACTCCACCCATCCCACAGAAAATACCTCAGGTTCACCATCCACAACAGGCCTTATCAGTTCAAAGTCCTACCCTTCGGAGTGACCACTGCCCCCAGAGTGTTTACAAAGTGTCTGGCGACAGTTGCGGCGCACCTCAGGAGACAGAACATACATGTCTACCCTTACCTAGACGACTGGCTCGTTCAAGCAAAGTCGGAACGGAAGTGCGCCGCAGACATGTCCCACACTATTCGCCTCCTTCACAGTCTGGGGTTCTCGCTAAACTACCTAAAGTCGCACCTTCAGCCAGCCCATGTGCGGCAGTATCTGGGCGCAACAATAAATACCCTGACTGCTATGGCTCAGCCAAACCCGGTCAGGATCGACAACATTCAGTCGCTGATCCAAAGGTTCAGACCGCAACACTCACTACCAGCGAGAGTGTTCATGCAGTTGATAGGCATGATGGCCTCCTGCATCTTCATAGTCCCGCACGCAAGGTTGCATATGCGTCCGCTTCAAGAATGCTTGGCAAATCAGTGGACACAAGCTCGGGGACAACTGACAGACCTAGTGTTGGTGACCGGTCGGGCATACAACTCTCTGCATTGGTGGAATCCACACAACCTTTGCAAGGGACGACCGTTCCAGGAGCCTGTGCCACAGATTATCCTAACGACGGACGCATCTCTCCAAGGGTGGGGGGAGCTCATGTGCTCCACTACACGGTGCAGGGATTGTGGACAACTCAGCAACAGAAGTTGCACATCAACTACCTGGAATTGATGGCAATCTTCATGGCGCTCAAGTCCTTCAAGGTACATCTGTGCAACAAGGTCGTGTTGATCCGGACGGGCAACATGACAGCCATGTACTACATCCAGAAGCAGGGAGGTACTCCCTCGCCACAGCTGTCTCATCTGGCTCAGAGCATGTGGAAGTGGGCCATTCAGAGGAACATTTTCCTCATGGCGGAACACCTCCCGGGCAAGGACAATCAGATGGCGGATCTGCTCAGCAGATACAGCCATCAAATGCACAAGTGGGAGATACATCCATCAGTACTCCACCCGTACTTCCAACAGTGGGGTCATCCACAGATAGACCTCTTTGCCACAAGGGAAAACGCAAAATGCCAAAGCTTTGCCGCCAGGTTCCCTCACCCAGAATCGCAAGGGAATGCGATATGGATGAACTGGTCAGGCAGATTTGCGTACGCTTTTCCCCCAGCGCCTCTCATTCCGCTGGTGGCAAGAAAGCTAAAGCAACACTCGATGACGCTCATCCTGTTTGCTCCAACGTGGGCGCGCCAACCATGGTACACCACGTTTCTAGAACTTTCCGTGGTACCACATCAAAGGCTGCATCTCTCTCCAAGCCTCCTGACGCAGAGCCATGGCGCCATTCAGCATCCAGATCCGCAACAGCTCAACCTGGCGATCTGGCTCCTGAGGTCCTAGAGTTTGGCTACCTCAACCTGCCTCCTGAATGCATGAATATCATACGAGAGGCGAGAAAGCCCACTACCAGAGCTTGCTATGCAGCAAAATGCAAGCGGTTTGTCATTTACTGTACAGAACACAATATCATCCCGCTGGATGCATCCATTCCTAACATCATCTGCTATTTGTTACATCTTTACAAATGCAATCTAGCATACGCTTCCATTCGGATACACTTATCCGCCATAGCGGCTTATCTCCAGAACAGGCAGCATCTCTCTGTTTTCAGGGTGCCTGCCATTAAAGCCTTCCTGGAGGGACTGAAACGAGTCATTCCTCCGAGAACACCACCAGCTCCAGTGTGGAACCTCAATGTGGTCCTCACTAGGCTGATGGGCCCACCTTTTGAGCCACTGCACTCCTGCGAAATCCAGTTCCTAACATGGAAAGTGGCCTTTCTCATTGCTATTACGTTGCTCAGGCGTGTTAGTGAGCTGCAAGCGCTCACAATCCAGGAGCCATTCATACAAATTCATTCAAACAGGGTAGTACTACGCACTAACCCCAAATTCCTTCCGAAAGTGGTGTCACAGTTTCATATCAACCAAACTATTGACCTGCCCGCATTCTTTCAAAACCCACAAACAGTAGCGGAAAGAATGCTCCATACATTGGACGTTAGGAGGGCGTTGATGTACTACATTGACAGAACACAACACTTCAGGAAAACACAACTTTTTGTTGCCTTCTCAGCACAGCACAAAGGCAACCCTATTTGCAAAGCAGGAATAGCCAGATGGATTGTTAAGTGCATTCAAATCTGTTATCAAAAAGCTAAACGTACTTTAACAATACCCCCAAGGGCGCACTCCACACGCAAGTTGGGGGCTTCAATGGCCTTCCTGGGGAACATTCCTTTAGAAGACATTTGTAGAGCAGCCACGTGGGCTACACCGCACACATTTACCAAACATTACTGTGTCGATGTGCATTCCAAGCAGCAAGCAGCTGTAGGACAGGCTGTTCTCAAGACACTCTTTCAGACTTCTGCAGCTGGCACGGGCAACCGCCGTTAATGGAGGGACTGCTATGTATTCTATGCAAAAGATATGAATTTAGCAGCCCACATGCCTCGAACTGAATATGCTACTTACCAGTATGCATCTGTTCTTGGCATGTAGGGCTGCTAACATTCATATCGCCCACCCTCCTCCCCGGTGCCCGTAGCGGCTGCAGATACTCTCTTGCATTCAATCATTAGCATGGACATCCTTTACACTATTTCACTCCATCTCTGCCACAATGGCTAAAAACAATCTGGGGATGGAGTCGATGCCCATGCGCACTGTAGTCCAGGGGAGGAGCCACCTATCTCGTGATACTTCGAAGACTCTTCCAGGACAACAATGTGCAATCATCCGGACCCAACACTAGGCGGCGATCTATGCAAAAGATATGAATGTTAGCAGCCCTACATGCCAAGAACAGATGCATACTGGTAAGTAGCATATTCATTTAACAATATACGAGTATAAAAAAAAACATTTCGGTGTGTGTACTATTGGTCTACCCCCAAATCATGCCCGACGAAATCCAATACTCTACGCTAAAACATCCTTGCCACCCTATCTAGGCCCCCCTCCCTAATCTAAGTCCTCCCCCCCCGCCCTCCCTCCCTGCCTATCCCCCCTTCTTCATGCTCAGTACCTCTCGCAATCATAGGCTAGTAGCCCCTCAGTAAATGGTGTTACCGAACATACACAATGCGCGGTACTCAGTGGGAGAGTTCCTATAGGGGGTACCCTCAACCCATTGGTGAAGCATCTGGGGTATCCAGCCATTCCCCTCTGTACCTTCTCCATGCCAGCCATGTCTTTTCCCATTTCTTGGGGCAGCCCCGACTGTTATAAATGACTTTCTCTGCCCTATGGCACCAGTCCATATCTCGCTCCCATTCCTCTATTGTTGGTGACAGGTCACTCCCCCAGAGTCGAGCTATGTTCCTTTTGGCCACCATACTTGCGAAAGCTAGCCATGTCTTGTCCCATTTGGGCCAGGCAACGTCACCCGTCACCCCCAGAATGTGCCATCGAGCCTCCAGCGGCACCTCCGCCTCAACCACCTCCTCCATGATGTGTTTCAGTCTGACCCAGTATGCACGGATTTTGGGGCAGTCCCATAGAATGTGAAAGAAGGTTCCCTCCTCCCCACAGCCCCTCTAGCAGAATTGTGTTGTCGCAAACCCCATCTTAAATTGCACCGTTCGAGGGGTGTAAGACCTATGGAGGATGCGCAGCTGAACCAATCTGAATCTAGCTCGAATCGCCACCTCTCTAGGACACTGCAAGGCCTCATTCCAGTCATCGTCCTCCAACAAGCCAAGGTCTGATTCCCACTTTTCCCTCAATGGCCCCAGTGTGTCCGGAATGTTATTAATGAGCTTTTTGTAGGTAAGTGAGATAGCTTTATCAATCATGGGGTCTAACAGTAGCCTGTCTTCATGTGGGGCGTACTCAGGCAGTTGGTCCCCCTGTTCCATATGTGCGTGCAAGGCGTGTTTAAATTGTTGGTAGTGTAGAAATTCGCCATCCCCCATTTGGAATTCCATCTGTAGGGTCGCGAAATCCACCAATTGCCCCCTCTTCCATACGTCCCCCAGCGTATCTATGCCTATCAGACTCCACTGGCGCAGGTCGTGGAGTTTCACAACCTCCCTAAGGAAGTCTCCTTTCCATAAAGGCATTTGGACCGTAAGCTTCGCCTCCCACCCAAGCAAGTTCGTTGCCCGTTTCCACACCCCTACCACCACCGCAGTCTGGGGAGGCAAGGACTGGCTGCGCCTGGTTTTAGAGTATAGACCTGCCAAATACGAATCCACTCCCAGGGCCATACGGTCCACCCGATAAGCGGGTTCCTCCTGTGGGGCAAACACCCAACCATTTATATTGACCAACTGTGTTGCCCAATAGTATAACCGGATGTCGGGCACTGCCAGCCCCCCCTCATAGGGACCCCGCTGCAGTTTCCGAAGAGCAAATCTCGGACACCCTCCACTCCACAATAAGGAGCGTTGCTCAGACGCCACCGTTTTAAAGACATGCTCCAGGATCGGGAAGGGCGAGCTCTACAGTACATAAAGCAGACGAGGCAGGGCCATCATTTTGAATAACACGGCCCTGCCCATTAGGGAGAGCGGGAGGGTCCTCCAGTGCAGCACGTCACTGTGAAGGCAGTCCAGTTGTGTCTGTACATTTAACTGGAGGAATTCAGTGTCAGATGGTGTGACCCATATTCCCAGATACCAGAACATTGTGCGCCAGACTAGGCCCTCGCAGTCGTCCACGGTGTGAGCCTGGGGTTCCTGCCAGAACATAGCCGCGCCCTACTCGGAATTCCCGCGACATAGCCCCATTGACCCGAACCCTCGCCAGTGGCTCCGTGTACAGTAGTTTCACCCAGACGCAAAAGTTGTCTCCAAAGCCCAACTTCTCCAAAACTGCGTATATATAGCGCCATTCAATGCTATCAAAGGCCATATGGGCGTCAAGAGATAGCAGTGTCGCTGGTACTTCCCGGCGTGTGGCTACCGTCTGCCTGACCCCGAACAGGCGATGCAAATTGAGTCGCGTGCTCCTATGGGGCATAAAGCCCGACTGGTCCGGGTGGACCAGCGATTGTATCACCGCACCCAGGCGCGTGGCCAGGATCTTCCCCAGGACCTTTGTCTCATAGTTAAGGAGGCAGATAGGTCTGTATGAGCTGCATTCCTCCTGCGGTTTTCCTGTCTTATGGATCACAACGATCGTTGCCAACCGTAAATCCCTCAGGAGCCGCCCAGTCTCCCGCGCACCGAGGAACATACTGCACATGTGGGGCACTGTGCGGCTAGCCACACAGCCAAACGCCTCCGCTGGGAACCCATTGGGCCCCGGGGCCTTTCCTGTCTGCAGGTCTCCCATGGCCTCCTCCACTTCCTTGACCGTGATATCCGCTTCCAGCAAGTCCCTGTCCGCGGACTCTAGTATGGGCAGCCGCAAGGGGGCCAGGAAATCGCGACACTCCTGTTCGTCCCTAGACGTGTGGGATCGGTAGACATCCTCATAATAGCGCGCGAAATCCTCTGCTATTGCCACGCTCGTGGTGCTCACTGACCCATCTGGACGCTCTATCCTCGGTACCCAGCTGAAGTCCGGGTTTCTCTTCTCCAGCCAGGCGATCATTTTATTCGCCTTGTCCCCCAAATCGTACACCCTCCGTTGAGTGGCAAGTGCATGCGATCGCGCCTGTTCCGTCAGGACATCCCGTAGCTCTTTACTTAGAAGGCGTGCCTTATGCTGCCTGTCCCGCTCCTGAGCCTGAATAAGCCCTGTCCTACCTTCCAGAGCAATAAGCTCCGATTCCAGTCCCTCCACCTGCGCATGTTTGTCTTTGCGCCGTCTCCCAACCTCGGCTTGTACAAAATCCCTGGCCACTGTCTTGTACGCCTCCCACACTATCCCGGGGGAGCTCACAGAGCCTACGTTGTCATCGAAGTAATGATCTACCCTCTCCCGGAACCTCTCCTGAAACTCCCTGTCCTTAAATAAAAAGGAATCAAGCTGAGGGGGGACACTCCAATCTCGCCTGGGACCCATCATCTGAACCCCCACCGGTGCATGGTCAGAGATCCCTCTAGCTTTATGATGTCTGTCTCTAAAGAGGTTCATGCAGTCCGCTAGTGTAAATATGTAATCGATCCTAGAGGACGACCCATGGGCTGCGGAGATGTGTGTGCATTGTCTGACTTGTGAGTTATGCGTCCTCCATAGATCGACCAAGCCCAGTGCCTGTGCAAAGTCCCTGAGGTGGCCTGTCCCTCCCCTACCCAGTGTAGTCGGTGATCTGTCTAGTTCTCTAGCCATCACATCATTCATGTTCCCACCCAGGACCAATGTCCCCGGAGGCATTTCCAACAGCAACTTTCCAATATCAGGGAGGGTAGTTGTGTGTAGCTTCGGAGGAATGTATAGCGAGCAGAAGTTCAGAGTGTGGCCCTCCCATTGTGCAGATAATGCCGCAAAGTGACCCAGGGGATCAGACCAGCAGCGCCCCAAGACCATTGGCAAAGAGTTTTTAATTAGGATACCTACTCCCCTAGAGCCCTTGTAAAGCCAGAGTTGGCACGAAGGGTGTAACCAAACCTGTCTAGGGCCTTGCAGTGATTCCCCAGCAGATGCATCTCCTGTAAGAGTACAACATCAGGGGCGTTCCTGCGTAGGTATTGAAGCACAACAGTGCGCTTGATCTTGTTCTGCAGGCCGTTCACATTCCAGGATATTATGTCAAGGTGTTGTGTTTTAGGCGTGTGACCCAGCCATTGTCCCCGCAAAATCTAAGGGGTAGTGACCAAATCGCCCTACCACCCCCCTCCCACCCGCCAATTGAGTGTGTCGATGGAGTCAAAACAAACCTACAATACAAAAACAAATCATGAAAACTAGAACAAAGCCCCCATTTCCCCCCAGCAACAACCCCCCACCCTGCTACCCTGCTACGTCGGCCAACTGCGCCAGACATCCCCAACAAGCAGAGCGCCTGTAGCCCTTAAAACGATAAACTCAGGGGTGAGTGGTGAAACCAAGTCCAGCACCTGGGGCTCCCATCCGACCCCCCCTTACAGTTCAATAGGTAGTCCAGCGATCGCCCTGATCTAGAGCAGCGTCCCATAATGGAGGAGGACCCTCCCAAGACTCAACCAGGGTCACCCCGTCTAAATGGTAAATTATCAACAACAAACATAGATCAAGGCCTGCAATCAAGCCCCCACAGGACCCCGCTTACGTTTCGAGACCCCCCAACTCTCAGTGACCCTGCAAGATTAGTATCAACAGTCCCCGTACACGTTACATGTCCACGATATCCTGCCAGTATGAACACACGTAGTCCATCTCATCACCCCAGGTCCGGAGACGCCGAAAGGCTGCGGGTCCTCCTAGTCAGTTGGAGCTGGCTCCCCTGTCGCTGTCGTGCTCCCCCCGCCGATCCCACAGATGAAGCCGGAGACCGGGGCGCCACGCTCCTCCAACTTCCCTCGCGGTCCGGGCCCCTCCGCTGCTGGCCGCGCTCTTCAAGCCAGGTATGAGCCTCCTACGGGGAGGTGAAGAAAAATGACTTCCCCTCCGCCAAGACCTTGAGCCGCACCTGGAAGAACATCATGTTCGAGGCATGTGGGCTGCTGAATTCATATCTATAGCATAGATCGCCGCCTAGTGTTGGGTCCGGATGATTGCACATTGTTGTCCTGGAAGAGTCTTCGAAGTATCACGAGATAGGTGGCTCCTCCCCTGGACTACAGTGCGCATGGGCATCGACTCCATCCCCAGATTGTTTTTTTCCGCCATTGGGTTCGGATGCATATTGGATCACTCTAGTTCAGATTCAATAGAAACTTTCTTTTCGGCCCGAGGGCCTTCCTATATCGTCGGTATTGTCTTGCGATCGGTGCCCTGATCTGTTCCAGCTCAGTTCTCGAGTCGGACGCCCAGAGGAGTCGCGTGGCTCTTCAGTGCTCGAGGCCCGGTCGACGCAACCAGACTGATACGACGAAACATCATGGAACGGAGCCCGTTCAAAAGGTGCCCCGTGTGCAACTCAAAGTATCCCCACATCGACGTCCACCCGGTGTGCAACAAGTGCCTGTCGCCGGATCACGATAAAGCCAACTGTATGGCTTGTTCTCGTTTCCGCTCCAAGAAGACTATTGGGCTTCGGCGCTTGGCGCGCCAGGAGGCCCAGCAGACGGCGCCTGACCCGGTGAATATTTTCGATACCGAGGGGGAAGAAGCAGACATGCAGGACAATCGAGAGCCGATTTCCCAGCCAGCAGCAGAGATCGACTCCAACTACGACGCAGACGTTGAAATGCTCGATACAGAAGACATCGTCGACGAGGTAGGAGTCGAAGATGAGGCCTATGGGGCCACAGGAGATAGCTCAAGCGAGGAGCTATGCCCCGTTCAGACAATTGCTACGGCTCAGATCGAGGGATCGCCACATGGCCTTGCCCAAGATCTTGCACCCAGTTCCACGGTCTCGCCTCCGGGCCCGGCTACGGACACTTCCAAGGAGCCGCCATTGGTCAAATCGAAACCGAAAGAGAAAGCTTCGGTCTCGACAAAACCGAAAGTGATTGAGACGCAGTCGAAACAGAAAGCGCCTGTCGCCCTGGTCGGCTCCAAGTCTTCTGACCTGTCGGTGCATACAAAGTCAAAGAAGGTTGTCGAGCCGGTGAAGTCGCTCAAGAGCGTCAAGCCGAAGACTGGGACACCAAAAGCGCTTGTCAAGGTCGTCGATCCGAAGACTTCGGCGCCCAGGGCCGTCGACACAGTTAAAGGACTCGGAACTACAAAGGTTGTCGATTCTCCGCGTCTGCCGGACAAGGCCAAAAGTGCTGCGACCCTCGAGTCCGCGCATGGTGGTGGCTCGAAGGCACCTGTCGAGTCCACGCAGCCGTCCGCATCCTTCACAAAGCAGGTGTCGGACTCATTGAAGCGCATCAAAGACAAGGCTTCCGCTGTCGATCCGAAGGATACTTCCACGCCGAAGCCTGCCGCCAAACCGTAAAAGTCGACGGCGCCGATTCAGTTCACGCTGCCGCCGAAAGTAGCGCTAAAGGCGTTCACGCCCAAGAAGGTCGTCGAGGCGTCCATGAAGGAGTCCACGGGGCCAAAGCCTACCCCTGCAGTTGTAGGCACAAAGCATCGACAACCCCTGCTGGAGGAGCAGTCGGAACAATTTATCGACGCCAACACTGGTAAACTTTCCATTTACAAGCGAAAGATCACACCAGCACAGCCTATGGAGTCCTACACAATTCCTTTAAAAAAGAAAAAGGATTCCACGGATTCCCCCGTTCTTGTTGAACTAATAACTCCACGTGGTCAGGACACTGCCCCGATCTCGTCCAATTACTCGGATGTGGAGGCTGAGGAAGCTGACTATGATGAGTACAACTACCCTGCCGATACTGATCCTGAAGATCAACATGACACCTGGACAGATGCTGCAGACCCAGGGGATCCACAAACTGCCCCAGACACTCAAGTGTATACTGTCAAAACCTCGCCTACTGAGGACTCTGCGGCGTTTAATGCGCTTATTGAGAGGGCAGCCAAGAATCATGACGTCCAGCTCCATGCTGACCCTATTGAAGTGGACTTTCTGTTTGACACCTTTTCCACTTCTGAAAAGACCGTAAAGACTCTACCTATGTTGAAGGGGGTCTTGAAGCATGCCGCAGACATTTTTAAAGAACACACACGTGCCAGGGTTATAAACCCGAGAATTGAAAAAAAGTACAAGCCGGCGCCTGGCGACCCTACCTACATCAAGGGCCAGTTGCCGTTGGACTCTCTAGTTGTGTCTAATGCCCGGAAGAGGGCAAATTTACAGACTACTGGTGATGCTCCTCCCCCCGACAAGGAATCTAAAGTGCTAGAAGCATCAGGAAGGAGGGTGGCGGCTCAGGCAGCCAATATCTGGCGCATTTCTAACACTCAGGCACTCTTGGCCAGATATGACAGGGCTCATTACGATACACTAGAAACCCTGTTACAACACTTGCCAGATGAATATAAGGAGGCAGCGGAGATGCTCATTCAAAAAGGGAAACTCATCTCCAATGCTTCTATTAAGTGTGCACTGGATGCAGCAGACACCGCGGCCAGGGCCATCAACACAAGTGTAATGCTGCGGCGTCAGGCCTGGCTCAGGATCTCCGGCTTCAAGCCAGAGATACAAACCACCATCCTAAATCAGCCTGTGAACCCTGATCACTTATTTGGACCAGAGGTAGACACCACCCTGGAAAAAATAAAAAAGGACACTGAGACTGCAAAGTCTATGGGGGCTCTCCAGTCCCAGCAGTTCAGGGGTAGTAATTTTCGTCGCTCATGCAATAGAGGTGTTTCCAGAGGCCAGCTACCCCAGCAAACACAGTACAATAAAAGTGGCGTGCAAACCACGTACAACAAGCAGAGTAGAGGTGGCTATCGTGAAAACAGCGCAAAAGGCAGAGGTCGTGGAAACAACAGCTCCCGATCCTCCACCGCCAACAAACAGTGACGCCTTGTCACTGCCCCCCGACCATACAACACCAGTCGGGGGGAGACTCCAGCAGTTCCTGCCAGTCTGGAAATCCATCACCACAGACAGGTGGGTCAGAAAGCTTATCCAGTTCGGTTATTGTCTGGAGTTAACCTCCACTCCACCCAACATACCCCTAAAACACCGTCCTATGTCCACAGAGCATTTGCACTTATTGCAGCAAGAGGTACTCGTCATGCTGCAAAAAAGGGGCGATCAAGCTCGTGCCAGTGAAAGACAGAGGCACAGGAGTTTACTCCCTGTACTTCTTAATCCCAAAAAAGGACGGGTCCCTCAGACCCATACTGGACCTCAGGCCCCTAAACCAGTACATTCTATCAGAACACTTTCACATGCTCACACTGCAGCAGGTTCTTCCGTTGCTCACTCAAGAAGATTTCCTCGCCACATTAGATCTAAAGGATGCATATTTTCACATTCCGCTACATCCATCACACAGAAAATACCTCATATTCACCATTCAAAGTCAGCATTACCAATTCAAAGTCCTCCCTTTCGGAGTGACTACAGCGCCCAGGGTGTTCACGAAGTGCCTGGCGACAGTGGCTGCACACCTCAGGAGACAAAACGTTCACGTCTACCCTTATCTGGACGACTGGCTTGTCCAAGCAAAGTCGGCCCAGCAGTGCGCTGCCAACATGTCCCACACCATTCACCTTCTTCACGATCTGGGATTCTCACTCAATTACCCAAAATCACACCTTCAGCCCACCCATGTACGGGAGTATCTGGGCGCAACAATAAACACTCTGGCAGCCACAGTGCAGCCAAATTCGGTGAGAATCAACAGCATTCAATTGCTAATACAGAGATTCAGACCACAACACTCGCTTCCAGCACGAGTGTTCATGCAGTTGATAGGCATGATGGCCTCCTGCATCTTCATAGTCCCACATGCGAGACTACATATGCGTCCGCTTCAGGAGTGCTTGGCACATCAGTGGACTCAGGCTCACGGACAGTTGAAAGACCTAGTGTTGGTGACCAGTCGTGCATACAACTCTCTGCATTGGTGGACTCCACACAACCTTTGCAAGGGACGACCGTTCCAGGAGCCTGTGCCACAAATCATCCTAACAACGGACGCATCTCTCCAGGGATGGGGAGCTCATGTACTCCACTACACGGTGCAGGGGCTATGGAGAACGCAGCAAAAGAAGATGCACATCAACCTCCTAGAGCTGATGGCAATCTTCATGGCAATGAAGGCATTCAGGGTACATCTATGCAACAAGGTCGTGTTGATCCGAACGGACAACATGACAGCGATGTACTACATTCAGAAGCAGGGAGGTACACACTCTCCGCAGTTGTCTCATCTGGCTCAGAGCATGTGGAAGTGGGCCATTCAAAGGAACATCTTCCTCATGGCAGAACACCTTCCAGGCAAGAACAATCTGATGGCGGATCTGCTCAGCAGGTACAGCCACCAAATGCACGAGTGGGAGCTACATCCATCAGTACTCCACCCGTACTTCCAGCAGTGGGGTCATCCAGAGGTAGACCTGTTCGCCACAAAGGAAAACGCCAAATGCCAAAGCTTTGCCGCCAGGCTCCCACACCCACAGTCGCAGGGCAATGCGATATGGATGAACTGGTCAGGCAGGTTTGCGTACGCTTTTCCTCCAGCACCTCTGATACCGCTGGAGGCACGCAAGCTGAAGCAACACTCGACATACACCAGCCGCACCCCCTCCCCCCCACCAACACCTTGACCCCCACTCATACCACTCCCATTCCGCTCACCCCTGACACCTCAGCCCACAACCACAACGCCTCTAACCTAGCTCAGCCCCAAAACGACACGCACCTCTCCTTTACCACCGGCTCCTTAGTCATGCACCCATCTACTGCTGCTACCCCACATCCCTCAATCACAGACATAGATCTTTCCCCCACATACACCAGCCGTACCCCCTCCCCCCATACACCAGCCCACATTCTCATTCTCTTCACCCATGACATCACAGCTCCCACCCACATCCCGCCTAATCAAGCTCAGCATCAGATCGACACGCACACAGACGAACCCCACCCTTTATTCCCCCCATTCTCAGCCCCCACTTCCACACATTAACCAATCACACAGAACACGCCGCCTCTATCAATTCAACTCCGCCTCCTCAAAAAAGAACCACATACAACCCAACTCCCCCCCATTCTCACCCCCGCTACCCTACATGCGCCCCCATCACCACTAACATACGCCCATCCTCCACCCTGCACTCTCCGCCTACCACCAATACCCTCTTCCTTACCAACAACCTCCCCCCTATGTCATCCACCCCCAACCCTCCCATCCCCACCACCAACACATATCCCACACTAGAGCACGTTATGGCCTCCCTCCACCAGCTCAAAGAAGACATTCACATCATCAAACAACTACTCTGCACACACTCCAGTCACTCCTCAACCACCACCCTCCTCAAGCTCAAAGAAGACATTCACATCATCAAACAACTACTTTGCACACATCCCAGACACCGCTCACCTGCCTCCCCCACCAGCACCACCCCTCCCAACAGGACCTCCACCCGGTCGGCTGACTCTCCTACTCAACGCCCCTCACACTGGACCTCAATCCCCGTTCGCGATCGTGAAAACCGTCCCCACCGCTCCTGCAACCGACTATCGGACCTCGACACAGTCACCCTCCTCCGCTCCTACGACCCAGCTCCCCATAACAACACACCCACCACCCTCCGCGCCATTCCAACGATTCATCCAAACCCCCGTAGACCCCCCACACTGAACAACAGAATTTCTATCCTTAGTAACCTGAGAAAAGTCCCCCTCTCGCTAGAACCCCCCTCCACCTTCGACGCACCCCGTCTCAAATGCACCCTCCTCAACTGCAGATCGGCCTCTAGGCACTCCTCCGCAATCGCTGATCTCATCCTAAAACTGGACCTTGACCTAATCATCATGACGGAAACCTGGCTAACTGAATCTTCTACACCTATAATGGACATACTGGTTCCCCCCAACTACCACATCACTAGACTAGACAGGGTTGGTCAAAAAGGTGGTGGTGTCGCATGCATAAACAGGAGTAACCTCTCTGTCCTGAAAGTAACCTCCCCTTCCCTAGCCTCCCCAACCTCCTATGAATACATCTGCCTCGATATTATCAGTGAGGGCAAACCGATATGCACTCTTCACGGCATTTACCACCCACCAGGGGACAACCGTACCTTCTCGCAACAAATCATGGATTTGATTTCAACCAATTCCGGTCGACAAATCACACAAATATACCTTGGTGACTTCAACCTCCATTGGAACGATCATAATGACGTGGTGGTAAATAGTCTTAAAAATTTCCTCAACGCCCTTGACCTCACCCAAATATGCGACAGCCCGACCCACGAGAAAGGCTCTATCCTTGACCTTATCATCTCCAAAGAAGACTCTATCCAACTTGAATCTATCCAACCCTGTGACTGGTCAGATCATCATATTGTCACATTCTTCATCAAGGAAAAAGTCAAATTTAAGCCGGTTCAATCCTTCAAGCCCAAAGTCTGGAAAAGAGACCTGAAAAAACTCAATCCAAACTCTCTACCCCCCAACAGCTGCAACCTCCTACTTCCTCCTACCGGCGTCACGGATGTCCAAGCTTTGACTGATCACTATCTCAACGCTATGACCTCAATAGTTAATGAAGCTGCACCTATGCAGCTAAAAAGAGCCTCCACAAAAATGATGTCCAATCCCTGGTACGACGGGAGTCTCAATGACGATAGACGGGCTATGCGAATGGCAGAGCGCACCTGGAGATCAGCTCCCTCCGCACTGCACCTAAAAGCGCTGAAGAAAAAGAGAAATGCCTACTTCAGGAAAATAAAACGGTCTAAATCAGATTTTTTCAGCCGTCAGCTCGACCAAGCCAAAAATCGTCCGAGAAAGCTGTTTGAGCTAATCAGAACACAATCCAAGAAACAACCCCAACCACTCAGCACTGTGGACAAAGCACCCTCCTGTGAAGACTTCGCCTCTTTCTTTATCCAAAAAACCGATAACATAAAGAACGATCTCCTCATTGACGTAAGTCTTTACTCCAAACCCCATTGGACAGCACCCACTGAACCAAAAAACAATGCCACATGGTCATCCTTTGCCACCTATTCGGAAGAAGAAATTGGTAGACTGCTCAGCACTGTGAAACCAGCCAATCACCTCACGGACCCCCTTCCTGCTAACGCTGTCAAAGACCTTACCCCGTCGCTCCTCCCACTCTGGACTAAAATTATTAACAGTTCACTCCAACAAGGGACCATCCCCGACGCCCTTAAAGTTGGACAAGTCACACCTCTACTAAAGAAACCTACAGCCGACCCCTCTGATCTAAATAATTACCGTCCCATTACCAATATTCCGACTCTAGCCAAACTGTTGGAAAAATGCACACAAGTACAATTGACTAAACACATTAATCAGTTTGATCTACTTAACCCTCATCAATCAGGCTTCAGAGCAGATCACAGTACAGAAACTGCTATGACTCACATAATTGACGACGCCCTTCAAATCCTAGATCAAAATGATACCTGCCTCCTCATCCTTCTTGATCTCTCGTCTGCATTCGACACCGTCAAACATGAGAATTTACTCGAACTATTAAACACAAGAATGGGTCTATCTGGAACTGTGCTCAAATGGTTCACGTCCTTTCTACACAACAGATCGCAGAAATTCAAGAGTAACAACTTGATGTCTTCGCCAATACCTGTATCGCTAGGCGTCCCACAAGGATCCTCCCTTTCCCCAACTTTGTTTAACCTAGTTATGGAGCCTTTCACCACCTTGCTAGAAGCATCCAATGTTCACTTCCACATGTACGCCGATGACACCCAACTGTATCTCAAATTACAATCACCCAAAGACATTATGCTCTTGAATTCTACGATCAGTAGCACCCAATCCTGGCTGGCCGCTAATCATCTCAAACTCAATGCTCTTAAAACAGAGTTCCTCTTGATCTCACCTCCCGCGAAGATCACTACCGCTCAAATCTAGCTTAAACACCTAACGGCACTCAATGTTCAGCCCACCATCGTGGACTCAGCAAAATCTTTAGGCATAACACTTGACACCAACCTCAACATGCAGGAACACATCAACAAAGCAACTAAGGGTGCGAACTATCAGATCAATACCCTAAGGAAACTCAAACCCTTCCTTCCAGCCAAAGATTTCCAAACTGCGGTACAAGCACTAGTCATCCCTCGAATAGATTACGGCAGCATCGCCCTCTGCGGTCTCCCCCTAACTACTACGGCACCCATAAGAGCTTCTCTAAACGCAGCAGCGAGACTCGTCACTGGATCAAAAAAACACTCACACATTTCCCCTGACCTGAAATCGCTGAACTGGCTGCCTTTGAAGCCAGAATACACTTGAAAATCGCCTGCATGACGCACAAGGCTGTCCACCTGAGCTCACCCGGATACCTCGCTCAGAAGCTGACGATTTCTGGAGGCTCCAGAAACACTAGAGGCACAAACAATCTTTTGCTAAAGCCCCAGAAATTCCGCAAGGAAAAAAACCTATAAACGCTCCTTCTCAGGAATGGCACCCAGGATCTGGAACTCACTCCCCCCTGAAACCAGGCTCATCTCCTCCACCATACTTTTTAAGAAAGAAGTAAAGGCTATCCTCATGGCTAAATACACTTGAATTATCACTAGGGAAGATTTTTACAAACGCTGAACCATCCTGTTCTACTGATCTTTTGCATTTTTGTATGACTCGTGTTATTGACTTACCTGATTGTTTACGCTACCACCTATTTTTATGTGTATCACCATTGATGTATCTATCTGACTACTCTCCTGCATTTACCCTCCCCACCCCAATTGTTATTTACTCACATGCTGTACCCTTCGTATGTAAAGCGCTCGGATATCTGCAAAGATCTTGTTCGTGCTATATAAAACTTTCAAAATAAATAAATAAATAAATCCTAGTTGCTCCAACGTGGGCACGCCAACCATGGTACACCACGTTTCTAGAACTTTCCGTGGTACCGCATCAAAGGCTGCACCTCACACCCAGACTTTTGACGCAGAGCCATGGCGACATTCAGCACCCAGATCCGCAACAGCTCAACCTGGCAATCTGGCTCCTGAGGTCTTAGAGGTTGGCTACCTCAACTTGCCTCCAGACTGCATGGATATCATACGGGAGGCAAGAAAGCCCACCACCAGAGCATGCTATGCAGCAAAATGGAAGCGGTTTGTCATTTATTGCGTAGACCACGACATAGACCCGCTAGACGCGTCCACGCACGACATCATTTGTTATCTGTTACATCTTTACAAATGCAATCTAGCGTATGCTTCCATTCGAATTCATTTATCCGCCATAGCGGCTTATCTCCAAAACAGGCAGCATCTCTCCCTTTTCAGAGTGCCTGCCATTAAAGCCTTTCTAGAGGTACTCAAACGAGTCATTCCTCCCAGGACCCCACCTGCTCCTGAATGGAATCTTAATGTGGTCCTCACCCGACTGATGGGTCCACCTTTTGAGCCTCTACATTCATGCGAAATTCAGTTTTGCAGCGTGAATCTTTCTGGATTCACTATGCTGTGCTTTGCCATCTTGTGGTTGGAGTCGGAAAGTGCTTTATATATTTTTTTTTTGATGTGGGAGGTTGCGAAACCTGATCCCTCTGGTGAGGCTACAACCCCCATCGTGTGTGTGCAGGCTCTCAGATTATTTTTTCCGCCATGGAGATCGGAGGTGCCCCGAAGACTTCGGTGAAAAGACAGCAACAGACGCAGCAGGCAGAAGAGGCCCACCAGAAACTCCAAGGAGATAGGTGGTAATAACAGAGTTGCATGAGGGAGAAATCTTGAGCAAAGCACCTTGTTGGGCACTGCTCACATTATTCCTCATGCAGCAAGGCAAGTACACTTGGTTGCCTTTACAAAACTGTCCCCAGACGGTAGGGGGATTTTCTGCACTGAGCGAATACTTCATCCACAAAGGAGGTAAGATTTTCATCTTGAATGTATGATAGCATCATGATGGATAAAATGCTCCACGCACAAGCGCAGGGCTTTTAAAATGTAAGCCGGATTTATTTAAACAAATTCGGAATATATACTAGTCTGTGTAACCTGCCGGTATTTACAGCACCGTGCGGGTACGCATGCAGGATTTTGGTACTGCACTTCAAAAGCAAAAATATTCAAAAGGCGTCCTGGGAAGGGATTATATCCCAGCCTTTATTTCATTTTCAGACATATAGGGTAAGGGGTGTAGTCCTGCATTAAAAGACAGTTCAACCTCTTAACAGTGGCCAGCAAGCAGGGTGCTTAATTCCTGACTATCTACGCAGTGGGCATAACAAATATTTATAAAAAGCACCCAGGGCCCCAGTTTAACTAGCGGCAAAGCCAAACCTTTTGGTTTGCACGTAGCCCAATTCTCAAGTCAGCCCCTGCCCCCTCCCTGATACACATAGCATTAAGGAGGCTTCCAGCATTCCACTGTAGGGGCCATAAAACTCGCCCCTTCCTGGAGACTGCATGAGGCCTTCATCGAGCTCCAAGGCCTCATAAATCAGGGCCTTATCTCCGGGGAAAGCGCATTCCTGAACGGCCTGGCTATCTGGGCCTCGAAGGGGGTTTTAGGTTCTCAGTAAGAGTCTAAATGAATTAAAGCGCTTCATTTCCTTCCAAAAGGGGAAATTGGCGGTAAAGGTGTTCTTCTCTGCAAAGCCCAAGAGCATGCTATATCTCATACCATAGGGCAACATTTAGCAGTTACTAAAGCACCTGGCTAGAATAATTCACTGCAAAGCTTTCGCAAGAAACACACGACAAAGCATTTTGTGCAGGCAGTACAAAGCAAGGGTTCACAGCTATGCTGTACATAAGCCTCAAAGATTGCACTGCCGAAAAGTCGCTGATAACATAACACAGCGACGAGGAAACATTTATTTGCGATAAAGCATAGGGCATACATTAAATGGAAGCCTCATTCTTGTGCAAACGGGCAGGCGCTGGCAAAATAGCACTAAATGCCCGCAATGGCTAAGTTCCCTACTGAGCCACTACATTAACAAAGCTAAATTAGTAGAGGGCCTCGTACTTAAGCCTCATATGCACTTAGACAAAGGGCCCAATAAGCCAAAGCAATATGTGTTCACAAATGCAGGAAACGATCTTGCGGCACAACGTTTGCAACATATAAGTACAATATTTAGGTGTTCACAAATGCAGGAAACTATCTTTGCGGCTAATGCTCTATGGACGCTATACACAGCAATATGTGTTCACAAATGAAAAATAAATTATATTTTCGGCACAATGTGTGCAACATATAAGTACAATATTTATGCACAGGTTTTTAAAATTAGAACGCAAAATAGTGATTGATAGCTAATGGACTATTACGCTATCATATACGGTATGACCCTCCATTGCTGGTAATTTAAACTTTTACTTGTTACCTAAACTTTTACTGGTTACTGCAGTACCTTCACAAGGTTTATACACTACAGGTATAACAGGGAAAGAGGCAGGATCACAGATCATGCTTCGTCAGTTGCTGCGCCAAATCCAAACAATGTTTATCAGCGGGCTGCATAGCATTGTAACAGGCGAGGCAAGGGGGGGACCCTTTACTACCTACTAGGCCTCGTAAGACTCTTAGGTGGCGAATAGGAGGGTGAAAGGAGATAAATTCTTCCTATACCAACATGACCAGGTACATTATATCAAAACAGATGTAATTGGGTGTATACTGCTATATTGGTAGGTATGGGTGTATGCATAAGCGTGCATATAATATGCAGCTACATGTTTTACTGTTAGGTGCATACATGTAGATATACAGCCAATCAAAAGGAAGATACACCAAGTACTAAGGTATAGGTGAAGTTCTATATATGCAATTTTCAGGCATGTGTATATATAGATATTTATGTCTGTGCGTGTGTATATATATATATATTCACGTATTAAGCAAAACACAGTATTACATATGCCAACAGTCCGTGTATGTGTTTTAATATATACATATACGCCCCCCTTTTTACCGGTAACATGCACCGCATGGCACCGGGGAAAAAGATAAATACATAAATACAAATACGCTGGAAAATAGAAACACTTTTTTCTATGGGGAGCCCATACAATGTCTTTTGGAGCACTGTCACACAAGACATTTGAAACACATACTTACTCCCTCCACTATTCACAACTACGGGACGGCACAACCATGTTTTAAAACTGGCGTGTGTCACATAAACACTATGCACAGTCTCTAAGCACAACAAGCATAGTTATAATGGGGAATTGAGTCTCACACAACAGGACTACAAACCCCAGAAGACAAGTACATAGTTTTTCAAATGCTAGACAGCATTATCCCACACCAAACATGTACTTGCAACACAACATTAAGTTGGCTACAATATCAAGGGCACTAAGGGGACTGATCGCCTCGAGATGCTGGGGCATACCACAACTACAATCCTCTCATACAATGCAATATGTACTTGCTGCACAACATGGTTTTGCTTCAATAACCAAAACCGATTCAGCTTCACTAAATGGGCTGATCACCATGAGAGGGGTGGGCTTACCACAACCACACTCACCTCACACACACTATGGGTGTGGCGAGCCCAAAGAGGTGGAAGTCTTCTCCTACCACAGAGACTGATCTTCACACCATAAGGATGCCGGCAGCTCTTCAAGGGGGTTAGCCACCGATTCCAATCAGAAAGCCTACAACTGAGGTTCACTGCGGCCTTTCTGAACACCATAAAGAAGCCGGGGGCTCTTCAATGGAGTTCTCCGAGACTTCCAAAGGTATCCCATATGGCCGGCCAACTGCGGTTCGCCGCGACCATAAAATTTGCCAACTACAGTGGGGGGTGCGCACCCTTCCACCACGTGCTGCACATACACACAGTAACACAAACACAATCAAAGCAATACCTCAAACTTTGCATATGCCTACCCTATAGCAAAGTAGATTGACTGGAATTATGTAGGAACAGGTACCCCTCATGTGGCACACTGGAGGGGACCTCTTACTCATCACAAGGTATAAGGGCAAACGCAACACACACCTACCACGGAGTGTTCCCGTTACAACTACCATTACCATCCATAAGGGCAGAATGAACACAAGCAGGGTGCAGTTCTTCAGGCTTCCTGCCTACATGATAGAAACTACACATGGTCTGCACACAGCACAGTGAAAGGTTACGGTGTTTCTCCCTTGCACGGAATCACAAGGCAGCTCAATATTAAATAACACCAGGCAATAGCCTAATTAAAATTACAAGACCATTCGCAAGTAGTTAGCCAAAAGGCCCACTGTGCGCGATACACTCAAAGGGCCGTCACCTTCCTTGACCCCAGTGGCCAAACTAAGTTCAGAACAACTTCTCCTGTACAAGTCAATCTTTGGATAGACCACATGGGTGGAGTATACTTCGTAAGGAAAGGATAATCGCACACATATGTGGGCCTCTGCATCAAATATATATATTAGATATATTACTGATATAGCATCAGGTACGTTTATATGTACAAGCGAAGGCAGATAATAGGGTAAGGCCTTTCCTTCCTCTACCCTCTTTTCTCTCCTAACAACATTAACAGGACGCATAAGCAGGTAATAGTGCCCATGTTCTAAAATACCATAACCATGGAAGGTAACAAATTTCAACAGGGCATCAGCATGCCCCTGCAGTGGTCTGGGCTACCAAGGTGAGCATCAGACAAGAAATACGTACTCCCGTAAATCAGCCAGGCACCCCAAAAAAACAAAAACAAAAAAAACCAGTAAGCCTTATCTACTTATGGTAGTAAAACCGGCCCATTAAGTTAAAAAAAAAAAAAAAGTGAGCTTGTGGTTGGTAAGAACCATTTTAAAAATAGCACGCACAGAATATAACATTGAAATCAGGTGGTAGCCTACACAAGGATGAATGAGCCTGGGACGTTTAACCATTTGAATAAAACATCCATGGGGGTTATTCCTGGTCACATGTAACATTATTAAAACAAATACAGATTAATACGCAAAGTAGTACGTATATGAGTACTTTTCCTCAAAGGGAAGCTGTATGGATACCTACTAGGTAAACTGGTAGGCCAATAACTAGCAGGAGGGCCACAGGCCCACTCTACCAGGAAGAAGGGTGCAACAATAGCCTTCCTGGCTAAAACACCCTTTCAAGACATATGCCTGGTGGCAACATGGGCTTCAGTGCACACGTTCACGAAGCACTACGGTGTGGATATACAAATAAACAAAGAAGCACAAGTCGAACAGAAGGTGCTTCAACGTATATTCAACAACCAACGCTCATCTTCCACCCAGCCGCCGCAAACGTAACTAAACCGCTACAAAGTCTATGCACAGCATAGTGAATCCAGAAAGATTCACGCTGCAAAACGAATAGTTTTCTTACCTGTTGGTGTAGTTTTGCAGCTTGAAGATCTTTCTGGATTCACTAGCGAACCCACCCACCTCCGCCAGAAAGATGAGGCTGGAGAAGCAGGTGGTAATACAAGGATATATATCTATATAGATGTTTGCATACGTAGGTAGACACATACATGCAAAAAAAAAAAATTAGGTGTGTACATGTCAATAGATTTATAATATTTATTAAAAAGTCACCTTTTTAGAATCTACAAGTGTCCCTGCACTCTCAGCCCCTTAGGCAATATATATAGTAGACTTATTAAGCAATAAGACAAAATCGCAAGGCAGAAGGGGAAAAAATAATCTGAGAGCCTGCACACACACGATGGGGGTTGTAGCCTCACCAGAGGGATCAGGTTTCGCAACCTCCCACAGCAAAAAAAAAATAAAAAATACAAAGCACTTTCCGACTCCAACCACAAGATGGTGGAATATGCACAGCATAGTGAATCCAGAAAGATCTTCAAGCTGCAAAACTACACCGACAGGTAAGAAAACTATTCGTTCTTAACATGGAAAGTGGCTTTCCTGATAGCCATTACGTCACTGCGACTTGTTAGTGATCTCCAGGCGCTAACTGTACAAGAGCCATTTATACAGATTCACTCCAACCGGGTGGTGCTGCGCATTAACCCTAAATTTCTTCCAAAGGTGGTTTCACAGTTCCATATCAATCAGACTATTGAACTGCCTGTGTTCTTCCAAAATCCTGAGACAGTGGCAGAAAGAATGCTCCACACTCTTGACGTCAAAATAGCTTTTATGTATTACATTGATAGGACCAAAGATTTTAGGAAGACGAAACAACTCCTTGTTGCCTTTTCCGCACAACACAAAGGCAACCCCATTTCCAAAGCAGGTATAGCGAGGTGGATCGTTAAGTGTATTCAGATTTGCTACCAAAAAGCTAAGCGCACTTTAACGATCCCACCAAGAGCCCACTCCACCCGCAAGTTTGGGGCCTCCATGGCCTTCCTTGGAAATATCCCTTTAGAGGACATTTGTAGAGCAGCCACATGGTCTACCCCACACACATTTATTAAACACTACTGTGTAGATGTGCACTCCAAGCAGCAAGCAGCTGTAGGGCAGGCTGTTCTCAAAACACTTTTTCAAACTGCTGCAGCTGGCACAGGCGGCCGCGGCTAATGGAGGGACTGCTATATATTCTATGCTATAGATATGAATTCAGCAGCCCACATGCCTCGAACCGAATATTCTACTTACCAGTATGCATCTGTTTTTGGCATGTACGGCTGCTGACATTCATATCGCCCGCCCTCCTCCCCCGCGCCTGTAGCAGCTGCAGCACTTACACTTACTCTTAGCATGGTCATCACTTACACTGTTACACTCCATCTTCGCCACAATGGCTAAAAACAATCTGGGGATGGAGTCGATGCCCATGCGCACTATAGTCCAGGGGAGGAGCCACCTATCTCGTGATACTTCGAAGACTCTTCCAGGACAACAATGTGCAATCATCCGGACCCAACACTAGGCGGCGATCTATGCTATAGATATGAATGTCAGCAGCCCTACATGCCAAGAACAGATGCATACTGGTAAGTAGCAGATTCGGTACTTGAGGCCGCGTTCTCGAAGTGTCCTCTTGACGGCGTCAAACGATCGGCGCTCCTGCTGGACCTTAAGTGTGAAGTCAGTGAAGAAGCGTATCGTGGCGTCGTCCACAGGTAAATCACCATGCCGCCTGTAGGATGGCATCTCTGTCTCTATAATTAAGAATCCGCGCGATGGTGGTGCGCAGCGGGACCCCCGGGCGCGGCGGCGGGACTGGCGCCCTGTGCGCTCTCTCTATGACGAAGAATTTAGACAGTCTCTTGGGTTTCAGGCGGTTCAAGATGAGATCTTCCAAAAACAGTTCCACACTAGCCCCTTCCATTTTCTCCGGCACACCTACTACCCTGAGGTTGTTTCTTCGGGCCCTCCCTTCCTGGTCCTCCAGCTGCGCTGCCAGCTGTCTCTGGTGGTGTGTGAGCTGTTGGACCTGCTGTTGTAACAACTTGGTAGTCCCCTGGAGGTATGTAATGGCGGCGGCATTTTGCGTGGCTTTCTCAGACGTTTTATTCAGATCCACCCGCTGAAGCGTCAATTCGATAGACATTTTGTCTATTTTTGATTCCAGAGTAGTGCCCAAAGATTGTATGGCCTGCATTATGGAGGATAGAGATTGCTCACACGGCTCCTCCGAAGACCCGGGGTGGGGCAAAGTTCCTCCTCCCTGGTCCGCCGTATAGTTATCCATGGTATTCGATCGCCGTGGACTTCTTGTTCCTCATAGCCGTGGGGGATATAGGGCAACTACCACTGGGCCCTCCGTCTTCCGCCCGCACCCAACCTCAGTCGAGAGGAGCAGGGATGGCCCTCCGTAGTTCAGCACGTGCCCACTGATGCGTGCCGGCCGCCTGCCAATCTGGTCCGCTGCCCGTCTGGGACCTCACACCTCACTTAGCAGTGCGCAATCCGTTTCTACCCCCAGTCCCGGCACCATTGTTGCCAAGGGCCTCCGCCGCTGCCGCCACCAATAGGCGATGTGCCCCTGCTGCTCCGATAGATAGGGGCCTCCTGGCATACACGTTAGGCCTCTCCGCCTTCCAGCTCCTCACCGCGGCAGGGGCGGCCTGCTCCCCTCGCCCCCAACTCCTCCGCCTCCCAACGCACCACGCCTCCATAGACCGGGGGAGGGAGCGAGGGTCCACTCCTCGTCTTGACCTGGGGCTCACCGGCGCCGTGCGCCGCACTTGGCCACCCTCCCGCGTCGGCCCTCTGAGCACTTGAGGCCGGTGCTGCACTGGTGGGCCTTCACCGTGTAGGCCGCACCCGACCCTCACTCGCTGATCCCCGGTTCTCGGCTTCCCGGGGTCGGATCTGGTCAGGAAACACGCCGATGTGCAGCGTCGTGGATACACAGGATTGATGGCGGATTTAGGGGTCGTAAGGATCGCCGCCGGACCGCCGCCGGACCATACGGCCATCTTGGTCGCTGCCAAGCCACGCCCCCATATGAATACATTTCTAATCACACTAATATATGCTGTTTTAATACTACATTTCTAATAGCCACACGTTAATGCAATCGTCTAAATATGCGGGTGCTGACTATCAGTAATTATGATGCACCCCTACGATTTCAGAGTAACATGGCGCTCTATCAAACTCAATGAAAAGGTAACAAAAACAAACTTACAATATTGGTGCTTCAAGTGAGATAAAAACTCTATATATAGAAGGTACCAAATTTCAGAAAGACACTGTTATGACAAAGGCCAGACTGGAGGATTCTTAGAGAAGGTCCAGAAGGAGCAATATTAGATTAGTATGTGTGCCTCAGTGGCCGCATGACTCAAGCATGGAACTTTTTGTTGCAAACTGGATCCTAAACACCCTTAAGCCTAAGGGTCTCTCCAACTTTTTCTGTGTAGAAAGACCCCATAGGGCACAAATACCTGCACCAAAACCATCCCTCACATCCAGGAACAATCATAGCCATTATCTTCAATCAAAGAGTCAGTGATGTAATCCTTGAGGCAGCTAGAAAGCAGGGCCAAGTCCACTTTGAGAATGGGATACAGATCTTTCCACAATTTGTTCTTTGATAGTCCAAGAAAAATGACGTCATTTTGATCCAGTAAAAGAGAACTGCAAGACTGTGGAATCAAATATAGGATGTTATTTGCAGCAAAACTAATGGCCGACAGTGAAATGTGGAACCTCCAGATGCCAGAAGAAACTTCAGTTTGTTTGGAGGGATGATGAGTGGCCCCTAAACTAACCCAGAGAGCTCAGGCAGAAGATCGAAAATCCCAGAGAAGATAACTGAACAAGAATCTTCCATAAAGTGGCCACCAGCGCGATGAAGCAGAGACAAAGTGTGGCCCATCAAAGGAGCATGACATAAATAATGATCGGCAATGAGCAGCTACCAGGATGATTTGGAGACGTGAGAGAGAAAACTGGAAAAGCCCGAGTTCCCATCGGCAGACTTATTCAGGACTGGTACAGAGGTTTGCCAGGTGGTTGGGGGTGTTGCTTATTCATCCCGCACTACGGTAGTGGGATCACAGACTTTACTCCCAGGATTGAAGGGTAAGAAACTCATACTGGTCACTATCATGAAAGCCCGACCACATGAATGGGCTATGATTTGTATCAGAGCTAGAGGTAACTTAGGGTGGGCGATTGTGGGGCTGAGGATGACATTTATTAATGTCACAGGTCAGCAGCATTACTTGTGTTATTTTGTAGGTTACATGCATGCCGCATATTATGTATGGGAGGGTGACAGACCTGAAAATCGGGGAGACAGGCAGTTGCAGGTGGGGGACAGATGGGAGGGCTAGAGGAAAAAGTTGCAAATGTATAGTAAGGGAAGAGCAGGAATGGAAAGTAAATTATTTGAAAGAAAAGATTTCCAATGATTTCGTTGAAGAAGCACACTTAAATATATTGTCCTGCAATGTAAATGGATTGGGAAATAAAGTCAAGCTGGGAGTAGTGCACATATATATTCAACTACATTGGCCAGACAAAATTATGTTGCAGGAGACACACCTAAAGAAAAAAGTTTGGATAAGTTTTAAACACCACTTTGCAGGGAGGATTGCAAAATGTCCTCTAACTGATTTAATCAAGAAAATGTTTGACAAATGGTAAATTTTAAAGCAGGCCCTTCACTGAACACTGGAACAGATATCCAAATAGGGGTTCCTCATTCACCAAGCGTTAGGGAGCCATACGGAGGAGGGGGTATTTTACAATACAAGAGGCAAGTGTTGTTGGTCAAAACCAAGTAGAATTTTGAAGAAATTTCTAGGGATGTTTGGGAATGCTCCACCAAAAAGTTTATGCGATAGATTGTCACACATAGTGCGATTTTAAGTAGCCAGGTACCATTAACTTGGTTAAAACCTAATTGGAATTAAAAGACAGTTGGACTGGCAACTCAGATTGGGGCTCTGCCCCCAGAGAACGTTAATAAAAAGCTGTTGTCGTGCTTCTAAGTAACCTAGTCCAGTTGTACCTCGATGATTATTTAGAAACAGTCACAGCAAATGATTCATTTTAAAGCACTCTCAGGCCTTCTCTAAAAGTGGGTCAGAAAATTCCAACCCTTGTGCAAACCCCTGTTTGTGCAGAGGTCAGAATTCTAAGTGGTGCACACTTTATCACTCTCTGTGATTGCTGGGTGTAGTAAAGTCCACAGCCCCCTTAAAGCTTCGCAGATCAAACCTGACGGGATTTCGTAGGAAAAATTGACAGGTAAATGCTGCATATCCATGTACTGCTAGTTTCTTTTAGCTGTGAGCTACATGCTTTACTCATTGGTGATTTGTTGGCAACTGGCATCTCGGAGAAAAGGTGTACCAAAGGCATGAGCTCATGAAGGGCATCAGGTAAAGCACGACTAAGAGGTGCAGAGCTGTTACATTTTTATGAGGTGCTTTACAGGGTTGCAACTGCGCTTCTTATTGTTTTCTCAACCTTGTGTTAAGGTACCAAGGAATGTAATAAGTGTAAGTTTGCAGGTAATGATTGACAATTTACAATTGGTGCCCAACTGTTAAAATAGTAAGATGTTTACTGCACTGCATCCTTCTGTTCTCCCACTAATGGTATCCATATGGCTCAGTACTTCCTGCAGAGGTTAGACATCTCTCTCTATGCATCTGTGGAAGAGTAGATCTTCAGTCTGAATTCTACTGAATTCTCTTCTGCAGGTGTATGACATTACCAAACCTGGCCTTACCACGCATGTAATGCCACTCATTGACCATTACAATGCATGGCATTACATCGTGGACTTTTACTATGCTTTTGTGGATATATATATTCAGATCCTCCAGGACATCGCGATTTCGCGATTTGCAAACAAATCGCGAAATCGGCCGGACGCCGCAAATCCCGCGATATTTGCCCAAACGCCCGCGAAATCCGCCGTTTTGCCAGCCATTAGTACTTCAGAGATGAGAGACGGCGCTTCGGAAAGGCTGTAATGTGCCCGTCCTTTCCGAGTTTGCGCTATATAAATCTGCAAAAAAATAAATAAAATAGGAGGGGACGAGTGCTGTGGTAGGTCGACAAGGCTGCTCAGTGTTGCTCCGAAGGCAGGTAGGCTATACTGCCTGGTATTGCCCTTACCCATAATGCAACCCGGCTTCGCTTCTAGCAGAAACACCAGCTGCACCTCTCCCCCTGGTTCAGGTCTGACGCCATTGGTAAAGTTTTAATGCTGCGCCTCGGCCTGGAAATCGAGGTCACGTTCCTCACTCATATCATGTGACAGAATGTTGTTTCTTCCTTAAATAGAGTGATGCGAGTCAAACAAAGCCCTGGCTAACACGTCCTTCCCCAGGAACGGAAATAGTGTTTCTTCCTCTCCAATGTCACCACCTGTAAATAATACTCCCTTTTAGCGGGGACATGCTGGCTTCAGTGCGACGCTCGCTTGTGAATGGCTGCATCAGGACAAGTCGTTCGCTCTCCCAGCATCGATGGGGCTAAGAGAGGGTCATCTTGCGGGATACATTCTGCCATCCCATGTGATACAACATAGCTCACCGCCGTTGATCAGTTACGTAGGAGACTCGTATTCCATGCGGCTGACTCAGCCTTTCATCCTTCTTGAGCCAGTGCCATAGATAAGGTTAATAATAGCGGCTGCTATAGACAAGCGTTGCAATGCTCCTTCTGGGACGCCCCGAAGATTTTACATGAACTTTTTGTAGAGTTCCGCATTTAAGTGCTTGAGGAGAACTACTGAGACAGAGACAGAGAGCGCTATCGCCAAGGTGTGGAAAAGGAAAGAGGGTTTAACTGAGATTAGGATGACGAACGGCGGCTATGAGGCCGGCTGGATAGCTGCACACCTATCAGAGAGAAGGAGGGAGGGAGAGGGAGAGGGAGGGAGAGAGAGAGGGAGGGAGAGGGACATAGAGAGGGAGGGACATAGAGAGGGAGGGACATAGAGAGGGAGGGACATCGAGAGAGAGGGAGGGACATCGAGAGAGAGGGAGGGACACCGAGAGAGAAGGACACAGAGGGCGAGACAGAGGGAGGGAGACGGAGGGGGAGGGAGAGGGAGAGGGAGGGAGAGGGAGGGAGAGGGAGACAGAGGGAGGGAGATAGAGGGAGGGAGAGGGGGACAGAGAGAGGGACGGAGAGAGGGACAGGCTGAGGGACGGAGAGAGGGACAGAGACTGAGGGACGGAGAGAGGGACAGAGAGCGAGAGGGACGGCGTGAGAGATGGTGAGAGAGGGACAGCATGAGAGACGGTGAGAGAGGGACGGCGAGAGAGAGAGGGGGCGGCGTGATTTTTTTGCTCTCCTTGTGTTTTCTGTGTGGATGTTCACAATGTGCTTACTTTTTTGAGTACATCTGTATGTTTCAATGACTAGAACGTAAGCTACTTGGAATATCTGAAATCCGAGGGTTCCTTAGTAAGGATATAAAATGGGCTAATACATGACCCCATGAAGTCTTGTGGCATAAAAGAGTTTGAAGGCGCTGCCAGCCTCCGAGGACAGGAGATGTACATGCGTATGGTAAGCACATCTCCTGTCCGTACGCGTGCACATCTCCTGTACGCTCGTGCCTTTACGCTCGTGCCTTCTCTTGTCTCCCTTCGGGACAGAAAGCAGCAGCAATAGAGTCTCATAGCTTCATGTTGCTAAATAACTCAAAAACAAAGATATCTGTGTTTGTTGTAGGAAAAATGCCCCAAAGAAATGCCGCTAAATTGCCGCTAAATTTCCATATTTGTGCCGCTAAATTTCCTTTTTTGTGCCGCTAAATTTGCTAATCCATGCCGCTATATCCTGGGGGGTCTGTATATTGCTGTAAATTTGTTCTATAACTTTTGAAAAATTAAGGTCCAGAAATAAATGAATATCTGGACTGTTATCTCTGCGATAATCTTGTGGGAGCACCAGTTCAGATATAGAGCGTCTTGATTAGCCCAGAAAGCTTTTGTTCGAGGCATGTGGGCTGCTGAATTCATATCTTAGCATAGATCGCCGCCTAGTGCTGGGTCCGGGTGATTGCACCTTGTTGTCCTGGAAGAGTCTTCGAAGTATCACGAGATAGGTGACTCCTTCCCTGGACTACAGTGCGCATGGGCATCTTCTCCATCCTTAGATTGTTTTTTTCCGCCATTGGGTTCGGATGTTATTCCTCTACTCTAACTTCGAAACCAAAACTAAACTACTTTCTAAGGCCAAAAGGCCTTCTACTTCGACGGTATTGTTCTAGTTCGGTACTTCTTGACTCGACCAAACTTTCCATCTCGATCCTGTCGACGACGCAGGACGTTGGGCCTTTGGACGCCGCGTGGGCCTGCTGTCGATGGAAAGGAGCCCGTTCAAAAGGTGCCCACAATGCCACTCCAAATTCCCGCATACTGACAAACATACAGTATGCAACAAGTGCTTAACACCGGAGCACAACAAAGAAAATTGCCCAGCATGTGCCCAATTCCGTTAGAAGAAGACCATAGGGAATCTACGGGCCACTAGGCAAGAGATGCAGCAGCTGGCACCGGAACCGTAGAACATTTTCGATGATGAACACGACCTCCCAGAAGCGGCAGACTCGGATCTAGAAATCGTCACAGTTGAGGACCAGTCGGACTCCGATGACCAGATCACGCCGGGGCAAAAAGTGAGTACCCAGCCCCCAATACCGCTTATCCCAAAAGATAAGGCTCCGGTCGAAGCATCGCTTAAAGGCCTTAGCAGAGATCGACAAGCTCCTTCAGACGCCCCGCCTTCCGGCTCGGCTCCGAAGCCCAAAACCAGGCCTTCTGATAGCCCAGGACCGAGTACCATTCTCCCCAAGAAGGTTGTCGACCCCAAGAGGGTTGTCGAACCTAAGGTCGTCGATCCGAAGAAGGTGGTTGACCCGAGGAAGGTTGTCGAACCAAAGGTCGTCGAACCGAAGAAGGTGGTCGAACCAAAGAAGGTCGCCCAACCCAAAAAGGTTATCGAGTCGAAAGCTATCGAGCCAAAGAAGAGCCTCGAACCAAAACGGGTCGTCGATCCAAAAAGAACACCCGACCCAAAGAAGGCCATCGATCCTAAAAAGAGTGTCGATCAACAAAAACAGGATCACACTACAAAGCCCGTTGAGCCGAAAAAAGCCATTGACTCGACCAAAAACATTGAGCGGAAAAAAGTCGTCGAGCATAAAAAAAGTATCGAACCAAAAGCTCCGGTCGATCCGAAACAGGTCGTCGACCCAAACAAAGTTGCTGAACCGAAAAAGACTGTTAAACCAACAAAGGACGTCAAACCAAAAAAGGTTACCGACCCGAAAGCAACAGCCGAGCCGAAAAAAGCTCCACAACCAAAGGCCCTCGAGCCAAAAGGTCACAAACAAGTCACTAAGCCAAAAACATCGGCGCCAAAGCCACGGACAGTTGAGGAAGAACTCTTCCATCCTGATCCAGTAACTGAGGAACAACCTAAACTGTATATAGACCCTGAAACAGGACACGTTACAGTTTATCACCGGAAAAAGAGACCATTGGACACGGACACTCCTTCCCCTGTTCCTCCAAAGAAAAAAGACTTCGGGACATCTCCCTCAAGGCCTTTTACTCCTCCTCCTTTCTTTCCTAATATGCCTTTTGTGCCCTACTCTCCTACACATTCAGATTATAATGACGGGGATAACACAGGGGAAGATCCTCAGGATAATTTTAATGAACCAGAGGATCCTCATGCACAGGATGACACATGGGATGACCAGAATGATCCATATGACTCACAACCCATCCCAGACACCTCCCTATACCCTACAAAGCCGTTGCCTACTGACGACACCATTGTTTTTACCCACTGCTGGATAGGGCAGCAAAATACCACAATGTCGACATGCACACTGACCCAATAGAAGAAGATTTTCTAACTTCTGAGAAAAATGTCAGGACACTTCCTATGTTAAAAGGGGTACTAAAACACGCGCCAGACATATTCAAAGATCCAGCCATAGCACGTGTACTCAATCCCAGGATTGAGAAAAAAATATATAAGGTGGCCCCTACAGACCCTACTTATATTAAATCCCAGTTGCCTTTAGACTCACTAGTAGTAGCAAACGCTCGAAAAAGAGCTAACTCACAAACAGGAGATGCTCCCCCTCCTGACAATGAGTCTAAAATATTAGAAGCCTCTGGCAAAAGAGTAGCCTCACAGGCTGCTAATTCATAGAGGATTGCGAACACAAAAGCTCTAATAGCATGCTATGATAGAGCACATTACGATCAACTTGAAGGTTTACTGCAACCCCTGCCAGAACCTTTTAAAGCTCAGGCTAACGACCTCATACAGAAAGGCAAATTTATAACTAATGCTTCCATTAAATGTGCGCTTGACGCAGCTGACACATCAGCCAGGTCCATTAATACTAGCGTATTACTACGCAGACACGCGTGGCTACGCATCTCTGGTTTTAAAAACGAGGTGAAATCCACCATCCTCAACCAACCAGTTAACCAAGACTTCCTGTTTGGCCCTGCAGTAGATACCATCTTAGACAAAATGAAAAAAGATACCGAAACTGCTAAGTCTATGGGCGCACTTCAGTTTCAACAACATAGAGGTTCCTTTTGTCGCTCCTCCTACAGAGGCTCCGCAATAGTCAGCACATCACAAACTTCCTCTACATACAAAAGCAACACCCAAAGTTCCTTTAATAAAGGCTCCAACAGAGGAGGTTATAGGGGCAACAATAACAAGGGCAGAGGACGTGGCGGCAATAACACCAGAGCCTCCACTGCTGCCAAATAAGGGTGGGCGGCCAGCTACACTGAGTGCGGAGTGCACGGAGTGCCGTCTCCTACGCATTTTGCGTAGCGGACGTAGCCAGGCGGCACTACGCGCGCTCCGCAGACGGTGCGTAGCCGGCCGCCACCCGCCTCCCTCCCGCCCTCCCTAAATACATAAATAAATGAATAAAAAGCTTTTAAAAACACTTACCTTGTCTGCCGCGTCCCCGGGGCTCCCTCTCGCCGCCCCGCGATGCGCGCCGCCATTTCGGATCCTAATGCGCATGCGCGGGCGGCCGCGCATGCGCATTTCTCGTGAGGAATGCGCATGCGCGGCCGCCCGCGCATGCGCATTAGGATCCGATTCGGTGGCGGCGCGAATCGCGGGACAGCGCGAGGGAGCCCCGGGGACGCGGCAGACAAGGTAAGTGTTTTTAAAAGCTTTTTATTCATTTATTTATGTATTTAGTGAGGGCGGGAGGGAGGCGGGCGGCGCGGAGTGGGGCTACGCGGAGTGCGTGGGTGGGCGTAGTTGTGCGCCCACTTCACGTAGCTCCGCGGAGCCCCACTCCGCCCACTACGCCCAAGGTTACTGCCAAACAGTGACTTCATCACACTCCCTCCAGACCATCCAACACCAGTCGGAGGCAGAATCAAACAATTTCTACCAGTCTGGAACTCCATTACCACAGACAGGTGGGTGAGACCAATTATCCAGTATGGTTATTGCCTGGAACTCACTTCTACTCCTCCCAACATACCGCCCAAACACCGTCCTATGTCCGAAGAACACATCACATTGTTACAACAAGAGGTCGCGTCCATGCTACAAAAGGGAGCAATAGAACCAGTCCCTTTTCAACACCAAGGAACAGGAGTATACTCTCTATACTTCCTAATTCCCAAAAAGGATAGATCCCTCAGACCCATACTAGACCTCAGACTGCTAAATCAATACATACTCTCAGAGCATTTCCATATGATTACTCTACAACAAGTACTCCCGTTACTCCAGCACGGCGACTTCCTTGCTACATTAGACCTCAAAGATGCATATTTTCACATACCTATACATCCAGCTCACAGGCAATACCTCAGGTTCACAATAGAAGGTCAACATTATCAATTCAAAGTTCTCCCCTTCGGGGTGACTACAGCCCCAAGAGTTTTCACAAAATGTCTAGCGGTAGTAGCAGCACACCTCAGAAGGCAACACATCCACGTGTTTCCATACCTCGACGATTGGCTCATAAAGGCCAATACGTACGCGCAGTGTGCAAGCCATACGTCTCAGACACTCCAGCTGCTGCACAGTCTGGGTTTTTCCATAAATTACCCAAAATCACATCTACAGCCCTCCCACATACAGCAATATCTGGGGCTACAATAGATACCTCAGTAGCAAAGGCATATCCAAATCCAGTCAGGATAGCCAACATGCTGACTCTCATTCAAAGGTTTCAGCCACAACACTCTTTGCCAGCTCGAGTGTTCATGCAGCTCATAGGCATGATGGCCTCCTGCATATTTATTGTCCCTCATTCCCGACTTCAAATGCGTCCATCGCAAGAATGCCTAGCACGGCAGTGGAGCCAAGCTCAAGGACAACTAAAAGACCTAGGGGCCGATTAGGATGGCGGACGGACTTGCGTCCGTCCGCCACCCCTGAGTTGGAGGGACCGTCCGCATGGGCAGCGGCGGTCCCTCCATAGCAATTAGGATGTGACCGCCACCCTGGCGGTCACATCCTGTATGTTTTACATTGCGGCGGATGCTGCTTGAAGCAGCATCTGCCGCAATGCAAAAAACGAAAGGTGTGCATTTGCATGCACAAAGCGGCAGGCACCGCGCGGTGCCTGCCGCTTCGTGCAAGCAAGGGCAGGGGGGTACCATAGGTACCCCCCATGTGCACCCCCCACGCAACCTTCACCCAGGGGGCCCGCAACGGGCCCCCAAAGTGACTGTCCGTATGCTTTTCCACGGCGGAAAAGCCGCCGCGGAAAAGCATGACTCACCCTGCATCCTAATATGGCTGGCGGTGTCTGACAGACACCGCCAGCCATGTTATTGCTTTTCCGCCGTGGTCGCCTTCCGACCGCGGCGGAAAAGCGGCGGACGGATTGGGAGACCCACCAGCCATCCTGATTTGGCGGTGGGTCTTTCAGGCCTCCTCGGCGGATTTCCCGCATACTCCGGGCCGGCGGTGGCTTCCGCCAGCCCGGAGTATGCGGGAAATCCGCCATCCTAATGACCCCCCTAGTGTTGGTAGACAGTCGCGCTTACAACTCTCTGCAGAGGTGGAACCCACAAAACCTTTCCAATGGGTGACTGTTCCAAGAGCCGGTTCCACAAGTAGTACTAACAGCGGACGCATCACTCGCAGGTTGGGTAGCCCACTTACTTCAATACACAGTCCAAGGGCTCTGGACAGTCAAACAAAAGACACTGCATATCAACCACTTAGAGTTGCTAGCAATATTTCTGGTACTGAAAGCATTCCAGAAATACTTGTACAACAAGGCTGTGTTGATCCAGACGGACAACATGACAGCCATGTATTACATCCAGAAACAAGGAGGGACACACTCTCCATAGCTGTCCCACCTAGCACAGAGCATATGGAGGTGGGCAATTCCCAAAAACATTTTTCTCCTAGCAGAACACCTGCCAGGGAAAGACGATCAAATAGCAGATCTGTTAAGCAGACTCAGCCAACAGCTACACGAATGGGAGATTCACCCTCAAGTTCTCCAACCATTCTTCCAAGAAGGGGGGCATCCAGAGATAGATCTGTTTGCCACAAACGAAAACTCAAAATGCCAGTACTTTGCCGCCAGGTTCCCACATCCGTTGTCACAGGGAAATGCGATATGGATGAACTGGTCAGGCAGATTTGCGTACGCTTTTCCACCAGCCCCACTGATTCCGCTGGTGGCACGCAAACTACGCCAGCAGTCACTCACAATGATCCTGGTTGCTCCCACATGGGCAAGACAGCCATGGTACACAACGTTCCTAGAACTTTCAGTAGTTCCCCACGAAAGACTGCGCCTCTCGCCCCATCTTTTAACTCAGAACCATGGAGAAATCAGGCACCCAGATCCTAATCAGATGAACCTAGCGATCTGGCTCCTGAAGTCTGAGAGTTCGGATACCTTAACTTGCCTCCTGATTGCATGAACATTATCAAGGAGGCAAGATGGCCAACTACTAGAGCATGCTATGCAACTAAATGGAAAAGATTTGTAATTTATTGCAATAATAACCAAATCAATCCATTAGATGCTTCCATCCAAAACATTATCTGTTACCTCTTGCATCTTCAAAGATGCAATCTAGCATACTCTTCCATAATGCTACATCTTGCTGCTATAGCAGCATATCTCCAAAACAGACAACACCTGTCCCTGTTTAGAGTAGCCCCAATCAAAGCTTTTATGGAAGGTCTTAAAAGGATAATCCCTCCAAAGCCCCCACCTTTACCAGTCTGGAACTTAAATATAGTACTTACCAGACTTATGGGACCTCCTTTCGAACCACTCCATTCATGTGAATTACAATTTCTAACATGGAAGGTGGCATTTTTGATTGCCATTACCTCCCTCAGGCGAGTGAGTGAGCTACAGGCACTAACCATTCAAGAACCTTTCATGCAAATACATGCAAATAAGGTAGTACTTTGGACTAACCCTAAGTTTATGCCAAAAGTCATATCCACTTTCCATATGAATCAATCCATAGAATTGCCAGTTTTCTTCCAAAACCCAGTCAGTGGCTGAAAGAGCCCTACACACAATAGATGTAAGGAGAGCTCCGCTATATTATGTTGACAGGACTAAATCATTTAGGAAAACAAACAACTGTTTGTTGCTTTTTCCCAACAACATAAAGGTAATCCCATCTCAAAATCAGGAATAGCCAGGTGGATAGGTAAATGCATTCAAAAATCAAAAAGCTAAACGCACTCTAACAGTTCACCCAAAAGCCCACTCTATGCGTAAAATTAGGGCATCCATGGCTTTCCTAGGGAATATTCCTCTTAAAGACATATGTAGGGCAGCTACATGGTCTACCATACACACTTTCACTGAACACTATTGTGTAGACGTGCAAACAAAGCAGCTGTAGGCCAGGCTGTCCTTAAAACTCTTTTTCAGACTGCTGCAGCTGGTACAGGTGACCACGGCTAGAGGAGATACTGCTATACAGTCTAAGCTAAGATATGAATTCAGCAGCCCACATGCCTCGAATGGAAAATGCTACTTACCAGTATGCATCTGTTCTTGGTATGTAGGGCTGCTGACATTCATATCGCCCACTCTCCTCCCCGGTGCCTGTCGCAGCTGCAGGATTCTCTTTTGCATGGCCATCTCTTACTTTACTATACTCCATCTTTGCCACAATGGCGAAAAGCAATCTAAAGATGGAGAAGATGCCCATGCGCAGTGTAGTCCAGGGGAGGAGTCACCTATCTTGTGATACTTCAAAGACTCTTCCAGGACAACAATGTGCAATCATCCGGACCCAACACTAGGCGGCCATCTATGCTAAGATATGAATGTCAGCAGCCCTACATGCCAAGAACAGATGCATACTGGTAAGTAGCATTTTCCTTCCTGTCCAGGGAACCCAAAAAAAGCCCCCTTTGGAACAAAATATGAAAAAATGTCCGCATTTTTCCACGATCCCTGTGTGGGACCACTTGCCAAGCTGTTATAGGCCCCAGATAGCCTGTTCCCCGGGTCGAGATTCCATAATGGTAGGGGGATTTGCAGCCCACCTTCCTGAGCCATTATAGGCCTCGTGGAGGCCATCCCCAGGACAGCCATTGGCCTGTATTAAACCCTTCAAAGTTAGCAAATCTCTCATGGGGTATGAAACTGACGTGAGTAAATAACTGGGTAAAGAAAACTTTACTTACGTTATGGAAAGAGTTACTTTGTACCACACTGTTTGCAGTCAGTGAAACTCTTGTGCGAAACACACCACAGAGTAATATAAAGTATCTATTAAAAACCATGTTCACTCTATGCAAAACCTCTCCAAGGAGACTCTATTCACTAAAAATACCCTAGGTCTGAAGGTGCTAAAGGTCGTATGACCTGCAGCCTCCATACTGTGGGGAAAACTTTACATATAGCCTAACCTCTGAAACAAATTATGTACATAGGTTAGTACCTGGTGCACACAGGTTTCTATCTTATGAAGAAATTGTCATGCTGAGATGAATCTGCCTAAAAACTAAAGGTTGCTTACAATACTTAGCGCCACATGTATCAATTTTGGAAACCGCGATTACCTAATTGCGATTTTCTGTGAATCGCATCTAGGTAATAGCTAATATGTATGAAACTCCATAAGTTTCATTTAGCGATTCCTAGTGTGTCACAAATCGACTTACCTCATGATTATTAACGAGGTAGGTCGCAATTTGTGACCCATTGGGAATCGTTAAAATCACAGGGATGGTGGCCTGCTGGGTTACACTGTGTTAGTGTGTAACTGCCTGTATGGATACGTGATTGGGTCAGTCAGTGGCTCTATGGATTTGTGAGTGTGAAGGGCTGTATGGGTGACTGAGTGTGTTTATGTCTGTGTCTGTGAGTGAATGCATATGTCAGTAGTATATGGATGAGTAACTGGGTATGTGAAAGGCAGTATAGGTGATTGCTGGGGTATGTGATTGACTGTGAGTGAATGAATGTAAGAGTGGTTGTATGGGTGAGTTTGTGCTTGTGCACGTGACTATAGGTGACTGAGTGCATATTAGTATCTGTACAAGTAAATGAGTGAGTTTGTGTGTAATTGCGTGGGTGAGTAAGTGGCTGTGTGATTGATTGTATGGGTGAGTGAGCAGGTCTATAAGTAACTCTATGGGTGACTAACTGTGTGAGTGGCTGTATGGGTGTATGAGTGGATATGTAAGTGACAATATTAGTGAGTGGCTGCATGGGTGAGTGAGTGGGTGTGTACTTAGATCTATGAATCCGTGAGTAGCTGTGAAAGTACTGGTATGTGAATGGGATTGAGAATGGTAGTGTGGAAGTTGGAGTGGGTGTTCAAAAGGTTCTATGGGGTTGTGACTGGGTGCATCAAAGCCTCTGTGGATAATCTCATTAGTGGTGCAATTGAGATTTCAACAGGGATGTCACTGACCTTGTCATAAGCAGTGCATTGCTGGGACGCAAGTTATAGCCAGCTGAGCTAACTATAATTGCTGAGTTTCTCTGGTTTTATACGAGTGAAATGCCAGCCTCACTATAACGTCCCTGTAACCTTTGTTTTTTTCAGTGAATATTAAAGTTTTTTTAAATCCTATTTCATAACTATAACGTCCTTGTATTTTTTTTTCTATAATTAGATATTGAACATTATATATGCGTAGTGCACCAGTTAGGGGCCGATTCCGATCTCGCTCGGAAGGGCTCCAAACGTGATCAGGCCGGAAAAAGTACGAGCCAGACGCGTGTATTCCGTCCAACACGTACGAGCGAGCAAGTAAGATGCGAGAAATGCGAAAATCGCCGACCAAATCATTTTACGGATCGGAACCGCTCCGTACGTCTCGTCCGTAAGCAAACCGTGCTGTGCAATGGAGGCGATTTCCAATCCAGCCAGTACGATGCACAAGTCGGACAGGCGGATCGAGGCGGAGCCTCCGACACGTAAAAGCTCCGGGCAGCGGACTTCGGGGGTCCGCGCCAGACCCCCCAACACCTGTAATCGTATGAGTCAATCACAGGGGGGGGAGCCATGGGTCCCCCCTACACATGTATGTACGGTGCAGGTGGCACAGATGCGTCCCCACTACAGGGGGCGCCCTTGTGCACAACATACCTTTTTTGTCAATGGGAGTCTATGTACGCATCCTACAATAGGCTCCCATTGACTTCAATGGGGCTCTGAGCGACCCGTGTCCGTCAGCGCTTGTTCGGATTGGACTCAGGTGCTCGGAGCCCCGGAACACGAGTCGGTCGGAAAGCCCTCCGGAACCGAGTCGGACGGAGCCTTCTCCCAGTGAGTTCGGAATCGACCCCTTATTGTTTTATTTGTCATCTATTTATTTAAAAAGTACATTAATGATCCTATTTCAAGATATTTTTGGTTTTCGCAACAACGTCACAATTGCATGTTTTTAATGAAGTGTAAAACACATATGTAGAGATATTTTATATAACGTTTGAGTGGATTGGGCAGCAGCGAAGATTGAAGTTTAATCAATTGCTGCCTTAGATTAAAACAATTGTGTGATTAACCAGCCCCTGACCTCATGATTGTGCACTGTGGTGGCAATAATCTAGGCACATTAATTGGAGTATGACTAGAAACCCTAATGAAGGATACCTTTGCTGAATTGATGATGCTTTTCCCTCATACTGTCTTGGTGTACTCAACATATGCCAAAGGCAGAAATGGAAGTGGTCTAATCAGTTCTGTCCACTGATTTACTAAGCCAGCAAACAGGTTAAAAAACTGTTTCTGCTTTCCTCAGATACCATATTATAGGCTCCATTTACAACAACAACCTGCATTTTAACATGCATGGAATCTATAGAACTGACGGAGTTCTCTTTACATACGAAGGGAACAGGATGATTCAAAGCAACTTGAAATTTTGCATACAGTCCTATCTGTAACTGTCTTATACACACTCTCAACACAAAGGCTCTTGCCACAGCCACCCAAGAGCCCAACATTTTGTTTATCTTCTTGTTAAATATTTTTGGGGGGAATTTTTGAATGATCGTGATCACTTCATGAAATCGCATAAAAAAGTAATAATTCCACCACATTAACATTTTTTAACTTAAAATATTAATTCAGACTGTGTGCATGAGTCTATGAGTGGGTCTCTTAAGTATGTGCGTGAGTCTCTAAATGTGTCTGTACATGGGTGCGTTACTCTCTGAATTAGTCTGTAGGTGGATGCATGAGTACCTGAATGGGTAAGTGAGTGGGTGCATGGGTATCTAAGTGGGGATGTGACTGGGTGTATAAGTGCCTGAGTGAGTTTGTGAGTGCGTACATGAGTCTATGACAGTCAATGGCGGGTGTGTACAAATATATGTTTTTTTTATTTCAACAAAGCTTTGCAAAGATGTCGCAATGTCCCCGTGATGGTACACGTGGCCATGCTGGTGGTTGCAGCGTCATCGCAAATATCACACTTGCTTAAAAAAATCAATTTTGGACATAAAACTTCTGTCACTATCACCCCCATGTTCGAGGCATGTGGGCTGCTGAATTCACATCTTATGCATAGATCGCAGCCTAGTGTTGGGTCCGGATGATTGCACATTGTTGTCCTGGAAGAGTCTACGAAGTATCACGAGATAGGTGGCTCCTCCCCTGGACTACAGTGCGCATGGGCATCCTCTCCATCCTCAGATTGTTTTTTTCCGCCATTGGGTTCGGATGTACTTTTCTTTACTCAAGTTCGGAAACTTTTCTACAAGGCCAAAAGGCCTTCGGGGTCGTCGGTATTGTTCTTTCGATCGGTGCCGAGTTCTTGTTCCAGTTTCTTTTGAAGCAGGACATCGAAGAGAGCCGCGGGGCCTTTTCGACACCAGAGGCCCGATCGTCGATGGAACGGAGCCCGTTCAAACGATGCCCCCTTTGTAACTCAAAATACCTGCACATCGATGTACACCCGGTGTGCAACAAGTGCTTATCACCAGACCACAACGAGGACAACTGTCTAGCTTGTGCTCGATTCCGGTCGAAGAAGACGCTTAGGCTCCGACGTGCAGCGAGACAAACAATGGCGAAGCCAGCGCCCGACCCGGTGAATATCTTCGACGAAGACGACGATGAGGTCGTCGAGACTGAAGATCCAGAACAGCCGTCGGATCCAGGTTCGGAGCACGACTCCAACTACTATGAAGACGACGATGAACACGTCGATGAAGATGAAAACGTCGACGAGGTAAGGGACGACGTGTCCCCCATCGGATCCGTCGATGACGACTCGAGTGATAAACCAGGCCCAGCAGTGGGTACTGGGCCCAAACAAGACACTCAAAAACTTTCAATGGCTCAGGTCGAGGCATCGCCGAAAGGCCTTAGCCAAGATCACGACAAACATTCTATAGCCCCGCGTCTCGGCCCGGCTAAGAATATCTCACACGAGCCATCGGTCGCCCTACAGAAAGCGAAACCGAAAGCTATCGAGGCAAAAACGAAACGGAAACTGCTGAAGACAGCCTTCGGATCGACGAGTGCAAACACGTCGGAATCGACGTAGAAGAAAAGTGTCGACGGACCTGCGAGGTCTACCACCAAGGTGTCGAGCCGAAGATCGGTGCGCTAAAGTCCATCGTTAAAGCCAAGCACGTCGAACCGACGAGGTCGGCGTCGACGGATAGCGACACAAACAAGGGACTCGAGTCTCGAAAGGCCCTCGAACCGAGGCACCGATTCGAAAAACACCAGCTCGTCAAGGCCCTTGAGCCAACATCCAAAGGCGCCTCGAAGGAGCAGGTCGAATCGAAGAAAAGGAGCGCACCTCCGACACAACAAGCACCGAAGTCGACACACGGCCAAAAGCACGACGACAGGGCGAAGTCCGTCGGTCCAATATCAAAGCCGCAGATGAAATTCGGACTGCCCCCAACAGCACGGCTTAAAGCCATCGATCCGAAAACAGGGATCGAACAACCCAAAACTGTGTCACTTGGGAAACGGAGTCATCCTCTACAATCGGACGTTATGTACCAGGAGCCCTCCTATGATAATCAGTCGAAGCTCCATATCGACGCCGACACCGGCACACTTACTATTTATCAAAGGAAGATAAGGTCGGAAAATCCTCTGGAATCATATAAAATTCCACTAAAAAAGAAAAGGGATTCTTCCACATCGCCTGTCCTTTTTGAAAGTGTACAGTACCATGGCCAGGACACTTCTTACTCACCCACACGCTCTAATGAGGAGATGGGGTATGACTATAATGAACAATATAGTTACCCTGCGGACAATGATCAGGATGACCAGGCTCAAGCCTGGACAGACCCTATTGACCAGGGGGAGTCACAACCTATCCCTAATACTCCTTCTTATCCTGTTAAAACTTCGCCAACAGAGGATACAGCGGCGTTTAACGCATTAATAGAGAGGGCAGCACATAATCATGATGTGGACATGCATGCTGACCCTATTGAGGAAGATTTCTTGTTTGACACTTTCTCCACTTCAGACAAATCAGTTAAAACATGACCAATGTTAAAGGGTGTCCTCAAACACGCAGGAGACATTTTTAAGGAGACCACAAGAGCAAGGGTTGTTAACCCCCGAATTGAAAGAAAATACAGACCGGTGCCTGTGGACCCTACATACATTAAGGGACAGTTGCCGTTGGACTCTTTGGTGGTATCCAATGCTCGTAAACGTGCCAACTCCCAAACTACTGGTGATGCTCCTCCTCCAGACAAAGAGTCAAAAGTGTTAAAAGCTTCTGGGAAAAGGGTGGCTGCACAAGCAGCTAACATCTGGAAAATTTCCAACACACAGGCCCTACTAGCCCGATACGATAGGGCACATTATGACACATTAGAGCAACTGCTACAACATTTGCCTGATGCCTACAAGGAAGGAGCAGAAACACTCATACAAGAAGGGAAACTAATATCCAACGCATCCATTAAATGTGCGCTGGACGTAGCAGACACTGCAGCCAGAGCCATCAACACTAGTGTCATGCTCAGAAGGCATACTTGGTTGCGCATCTCAGGGTTCAAACCAGAGATTCAAACCACATTATTAAATCGGCCTGTAAACCGTGCTTTTTTATTTGGCCCTGATGTGGACACAATCTTAGAAAAGATTAAAAAAGACACAGAAACAGCCAAATCTATGGGAGCCTTGCAGTCCCAACAATTATGGGGAGGTTCCTGTCGTCGCTCCAATAACAGAGGAGCTACAAGAGGCCAGGCGTCCCAGCAGACTCAATATAATAAAGGGAACACGCAAACCACCTATATTAAAACAAACAGAGGTGGATACCGTGGCAACAGCAGTAAAGGCAGAGGACGAGGGAATAACAACACCAGATCCCCCGCCAATACTAAACAGTGACGCCTTGTCGCTGCTCCCGGATCATATAACAACGGTCGGGGGCAGATTACAACAGTTCCTGCCAGTCTGGGAAAGCATTACCACAGACAGGTGGGTGAGACAAATTATTCAGTACGGCTATTGTCTAGAACTAACATCCACTCCACCCAACATACCCCCAAGACACCGTCCTATGTCCACAGAGCACATAGACTTATTGCAGCAGGAAGTTATCAGCATGCTGCAAAAAGGGGCCATAGAACTCGTCCCTATACAGGAACAGGGTACGGGGTATACTCTCTGTACTTCTTAATCCCCAAAAAGGACGGGTCTCTCAGGCCAATACTAGACCTCAGGCCCCTAAACCAATACATCTTGTCAGAACACTTTCACATGCTCACTTTACAGCAAGTTCTACCATTACTCAGTCAGGAAGACTGCCTCGCAACACTAGACCTAAAGGATGCGTATTTCCACATACCAATACATCCAGCACACAGGAAGTATCTCAGGTTTACCATCCAAAATCAGCACTACCAGTTCAAGGTACTGCCTTTCGGGGTGGCTACAGCCCCCAGGGTGTTTACCAAGTGCCTAGCGATGGTGGCTGCACACCTACGGAGAAACCATATTCACGTCTACCCCTATCTGGACGACTGGCTCATCCAAGCAAAGTCAGCCCAGCAATGTGCCAGTCACGTGTCCCGCACTATTCACCTCCTACACAGCTAGGATTCTCATTAAACTACCCAAAGTCTCATCTTCAGCCCGCCCACGTACAGCAGTACCTGGGAGCCACAATAGACACTCTGGCGGCAAAGGTGCAGCCAAATTCAGCAAGAATCAACAGCATTCTGTTACTCGTTCAGAAATTCAGACCCCAACACTCGCTCACAGCAAGGGTGTTTATGCAGTTGATAGGCATGATGGCCTCCTGCATCTTCATAGTCCCTCACGCAAGGCTACACATGCGTCCGCTTCAGGAGTGCTTAGCACGTCAGTGGAACCAGGCTCAGGGAAAATTGAAAGACCTAGTGTTGGTGACCGGTCGTGCATGCAGCTCTCTGCATTGGTGGAACCGACAAAACCTTTGCAAGGGACGACCGTTCTAAGAACCTGTACCACAAATAGTGCTGACGACGGACGCATCTCTCCTAGGATGGGGAGCTCATGTCATCCATTACACAGTGCAGGGACTATGGACGACACAGCAAAAGAGGATGCACATCAACCTGCTGGAACTGATGGCAATCTTTATGGCACTGAAAGCTTTCAAGGTACACTTGTGCAACAAAGTCGTGTTAATCCGGACAGACAACATGACTGCCATGTACTACATACAGAAGCAGGGGGGGACACACTCTCCACAGTTGTCCCATATAGCGCAAAGCATATGGAAGTGGGCCATTCAGAGAAACATCTTCCTCATGGCGGAACACCTCCCAGGCAGAGACAACCAGATGGCGGACCTGCTCAGCAGACGCAGCCACCAGATGCACGAGTGAGAGATACATCCCTCAGTGCTGCAACCGTACTTCCAAAGGTGGGGTCACCCAGAAATAGACCTGTTCACAAGGGAAAACGCAAAATGCCAAAGCTTCGCCGCCAGGTTTCCACATCCGCAGTCTCAGGGCAATGCGATATGGATGAACTGGTCAGGCAAGTTTGCGTACGCTTTTCCCCCAGCCCCGCTCATACCACTAGTGGCACGCAAACTGCGACACCACTCAATGACACTGATCCTAGTTGCTCCAACATGGGCGCGGCAACCATGGTACACCACTTTCCTAGAACTTTCCGTGGTTCCTCATCAAAGGCTGCAATTAACACCCCGTCTTTAAACGCAGAGCCATGGCGACATTCAGCACCCAGATCCGCAACAGTTGAACCTTGCGATCTGGCTCCTGAGGTCATACAGTTTGGTTACCTAAACTTGCCTCCCGACTGTATGAATATTATCAAGGAGGCAAGGAGGCATACAACCAGAGCATGCTATGCGGCGAAGTGGAAACGATTTGTCATCTATTGTAACAATAATGACATAAATCCGCTAGATGCATCTACTCAAAACATCATATGTTACCTCTTACATTTACACAGATGCAATCTGGCTTATAGCTCCATTCGTATACATTTAGCTGCAGTGGCAGCTTATCTTCAGAACAGGCAGCACCTTTCACTCTTCAGAGTACCTGCTATTAAAGCTTTCCTAGAGGGACTCAAACGAATCATTCCTCCACGACACCCACCTTCACCTGTCTGGAACCTCAACGTGGTTCTTACCAGACTAATGGGACCACCTTTTGAACCTCTACACTCCTGCGAGATACAATTCCTAACGTGGAAAGTAGCTTTTCTAGTGGCAATTACGTCACTCAGAAGAGTTAGTGAGCTGCAAGCCCTAACTATTCAGGAGCCATTCATACAAATTCACGCTAATAGGGTAGTGCTGCGAAGTAACCCTAAATTTATGCCAAAGGTGGTGTCCCAGTTTCACATCAATCAAGCTATAGAACTGCCAGTATTCTTCCCTAATCCAGATTCCGTGGCAGAAAGAGCTCTACATACCCTAGACTTTAAAAGAGCTCTCCTGTACTATATAGACAGAACGAAACTTTTCAGAAAGACCAAGCAACTGTTTGTTGCCTTTTCACCACAGCACAAAGGCAACCCCATTTCCAAGTCAGGTATAGCCAGATGGATTGTTAAGTGCATACAAATCTGTTATCAAAAAGCTAAACACACATTAACAGTTCCCCCAAGAGCGCATTCAACACGCAAGTTAGGGTCATCCATGGCTTTCCTCGGAAACATTCCTCTAGAAGACATATGTAAGGCAGCCACATGGACTACCATACATACATTTACCAAACACTACTGCGTAGATGTACACTCCAAACAGCAAGCAGCTGTAGGACAGGCTGTACTCAAAACTCTTTTTCAAACTGCTGCAGCTGGCACGGGCAACCGCCGCTAGGAGGAGACTGCTATACATTCTATGCATAAGATGTGAATTCAGCAGCCCACATGCCTCGAACGGAATATGCTACTTACCAGTATGCATCTGTTCTTGGCATGTAGGGCTGCTGATATTCACATCGCCCTCCCTCCTCCCCGGTGCCTGTTGCAGCTGTAGCACTCAGAATTTATCTCTAGCATGGACATCACTTACTGTATCATACTCCATCCCTGCCACAATGGCGAAAAACAATCTGAGGATGGAGAGGATGCCCAGGCGCACTGTAGTCCAGGGGAGGAGCCACCTATCTCGTGATACTTCGAAGACTCTTCCAGGACAACAATGCACAATCATCCGGACCCAACACTAGGCGGCGATCTATGCATAAGATGTGAATATCAGCAGCCCTACATGCCAAGAACAGATGCATACTGGTAAGTAGCATATTCCTTCTCAAACATGGGGTCAGAGTACCTCCACACCGACTCCTTATGTTAGCTTTGACACATATTTTCAGCCATAGTAACCATTCTTGATCAATAAAATGGTAGGCGAAACTTTCTGTTCAGGCTGGGTCCAGCCAATCAGAGCCTTCCCACTGGTGCACGCATTTGTGAGTTCCCAAAGAATCTTCCCAAAATCTCCGCTACTATTGTGAAACTGCTGCAAAATATCCATGGCCAGAGACATGAGTATATTGTTCGAATTTAAATTCACAAAAACTACTGAATAGATTTGCACCAAATAACAAAAAGCACAATCTGCGTAACAACATCTACCTTTCTGACAAATTTGGTGTAATTCTGTCCAGCGGTTCGGGCTGTAGGTTCAAAAACTTGTTCCTATGGGAATTAACATTACAAACGCACCCTTATTTAGCGCCCTTATTTGTCGGTCCCCACTGCAGGGATCACACACAAACTTTTCAAGACACACAGAACCTACTTTGACACTTTTTAAATGAAATTTCATAAAGATTGGTCAAACAACGCCAAAGTTATAGGCTTTTTTTATGGAAACTAGATCCTAACTAGAACTACCTGCTGGCGATATATATATATTCATCCAACATCTGACATTCAGAACGCCCAGCCTGTCGAGTCGGGGCTTGTCAGCAAGCGTCACTTACTCAATACTTGGAAAAGAGAAGCTCGCTCTCCACCTCCAGTAGCTTGAAAACAAGTCAACCAGCCGATCAATAGTGATAGACTTTTAATAATGGCAGTATGTGCAGCATAACGCGTTTCGACTCTGCAAGAGTATTAATCATATGCAATAACAGCATGGTCAATTACTTGTTCTTATATGCTCTAATAAACTTTTAAGAGGGACCCATGTTAGCAAATGAAATGCTTTTTCAATAGAAAACACTCATAATGGAAATGGGTCAATTCAAAGTTTAATTGAACAGAACATAACGCTCTTCCACGGCAGGCCTTCTGAAGGTCCCAAGAACAAAAAAAGTCTCATGGGGTGATAGGTCTTTCAAAGTTACAACCATCAAACTCTGCAATAGCCTACCATCCCAAATTAAGACCAGCACTTCTTTATTAACATTTCGGAAGCAGATAAAAACTTGGCTTTTCAATCAATAAATTCTGTTCTTTACTGTTAGTGTATTCATAGTGCCGGGACACCTACGGGTAGTTGTGCGCTCAATAAATCTCTTAGAATAATAGTGAAAGTCAGTGAAAATATAAACAATTCAATGCTCTGATTAATCAGTTCCAATTAAAAACACTCTGGATCCATGAAAAAGCATTTCACTAACGTTAGTTTTCATATCACTGATGACTTGAGCACCACAAAATCCTTAATACCTTTCAACAGTGTGTTATGTCCTCCTTCACTGATTTCGAGGTTATACAGCCTTTGAATTTACTTATGAAAACATACACTCTATTCGCCTCAAAAGGATTCAATTCCATGTAGGGCAGAGTGGTATGATGTTGTACGTAATATCCAAGGAAATGCCACTTCTGTACAATGAAACCTTGTCGATTTATAGTTCCTCACTCAGCTGCAATCTTTCAAATCCAGTCATTACGGCATGCAAATGAAAGTACCCTCGCAAAATCTGGCTGCCTTAAACCACTTACAAAGTACAAAGCCTGCAGTACTCTTGCACACACAGTGGCCCACCCTTGAATTCACTCTGTTCACAATTCATTTTGCAGCCAGCAGACATCCTGTTAATTAATAATCCATCATACATGTGACAAGGTGCACGTGTTTTTAACTTCGTTCTCGTGTGAATTCTTTGAAGTCCCATGAATATTTGAAACTGAAAACATTCGATTGTGGGACTCGTAGGTATTTTCAGTAGAATGAAGTTAAAAACACCTGCACCTTGTAGAGTTAATACTCACCTGTGATCAAGGCGTGTTTTGATGCATCAGGGTTGAAGCTCATCTGCGTGCAACCACATCTGAATGACATGCTGGTGGTATCCGGAACCTGGCTTTGACATTCTTTTCTTTGGATGCAATTAACGGGATTCTCCGCCTCCGTAAGCCAAGGTGGCCCTGCTAGGTTGGCGCCCCTCCCCCGACGATGGAGGATGTTGCTGTGGATTGTTTAATGGCGGGCATGAACCACTTGCTCCGCACAAGCAAGTCGGAGACACTTCCTTAAATTACCCTCCTGCAGATCCTATAGAGAGTAAAATGTGTAAATACCTAGATACTTAAATGTTGCAGGGGACCAAGACGCAAGCCCGAGATTGTCCACTGGCCTTTGGGTGTCTGGGACAGTCTCCACCCCTACTTTTCTTTGGCGCTTGTGCTATACAACTGTATTTCATTAATGATGGATCACTGTGGTGTTCCTTCTCAAAAGTACCTAACCAAGGGGTAACTCCGATCTCTGTTAATAATGGCTCTCCTATCCTGCAGTATCCTCTTGCGTTCCCGTAGTGTGGTACTACATGTAGGAAGGTGGATATCTGACTATGGTTACCCCCAACTTTTTGCCTGGTGTTTTGCTGGTTTTTGACTTAGTTGGCCTGGGATCCTGCTATTCAGGACCCCAGGCTTCCTGCTCTCTCTGTTAAAATGGACTCCATGTACCCTAGGTACATATCTAATTGGATACTGAGTCACCTTATCTGTCCCTGTACAGTATACCTTAGGTATCCAGGGCATAGGTGTACCCAGGGCCTACCAGGGGCTGAAGCATGTATTATGCCACCCCTGGCTGGCCATCCAAAACTGACACAACTGGCTGCACGACAGCTGGGGCAAGGTGGTGTAATCACCCTTTGCTATAGATATAGTATACCTATATCTAAACCTAAAATGGACACATATATTCCTATCAGTCACTCCTATGGAAGGCCTTATCAATCCTGAAGGCAGAGTGCTTGGAATTATGTGAGATGGTGCTCTGGCATGAGCTGAGCCCGTTTGCAGCTTGCGGAACCAAGTCCTAATAGCTGTTCCATGATAACGCTATACCATATACTTTTAAGTGCATTATAATCCTCGCGGTTAAATGCTAACTCTGGTATAACATTATCAAAACATGTCGAGTAAGGTGTCATACGAATTGGAATACTACCCCCTCGCCAATTCTGGCGACAGGGGTAGCATTCCACCCTTCTAGAGGGACACGACTTGTATGTAACTAAGAACCCCGGTTAAAGTTAACTCGAGCCTTGGCATCACAAAATGGATTCTGCCACCACAGACACAAGTCTGACCTCCTGCTGCTGGGAGTCCTTCCAGCGAGGACGGCTTGGACAAAGGCTTTCCTGCCTTGGGAGGTGCTAGCACCACCCCAGACAGGATTTTGTGTATTGGGTAGGGTAGGCTTGAAAGGAATGAGACATGCCTGGGGCACACAAGGTACCCTGTGCATACACCGGTTCCAACCAGTTGCTGGGACACTCCAGCCCCAGCTCTGGCGGGAAACCGGACAAAGGATACGGGGTGTAACCACCCCCCTTCCTGGTCCCACCCAGGGGAGGGACCTAGTCAGTAGTGCAGCCCCCTGTAGCAGGATAAAGGTGGGAGCTGGTCCCATTCCAAATCAGATTATCCTGAACAACTTTACAAGAAGAAACTCTGGACTTCGACGTTCTGCTCCACAGAAGACTGAAGAATCTCCCCTGTGGGCAAGGAGTGTCCACCCTGCACAAGCAGGCACCATCAAGCGTCCAGCGGCTTCCCTTTGTCGTCTTCCTTCCAGGATCCAGACTTCAGAGCCCGACGAGACCCGGATTCCCAGACCTCTCCGACCTCACCCACATCTGCAGCAAAGCTGAGACCCGTGGGTGCGACGAGACACGTGGGACCGGCCATCTTGGAAGAAACTGCACTTCGCTTCCAGCACGACTCCCGAGGTAAACTCGACCAAGTGCTTTGGGGCCTTCGAAGCCCCATCCCCTAGCAGCTCCTGCACCGAAGATCAGCCCTCCAGCATTCACGAGATCTGCGTGGGGCCCTTCTGCTTTGTTGCTGCTCGACGCGTTGTCTGGTCACTTGCCGGCTGGCTAGTGGCCTCCCAGACGACGAACCTTTGAATCTTTGCTGCTGGTCTGGTTGCTCCAGACTGGCCCTTGCTCCCTTCCAAAAGAGGGGCACCCCGGACTCTCCTAGTCCGCACCAGACGCTTTCTCCACTCACCGCGTGGGTTGCCTTTGCCAAGGCCTGTTGATGCCGATTCCGGGTCCAACACCGCCGACAGCGAGAGCCTGCGTGGGACAGCTCGTGCCTCCATCCTGGTCATCGAAGACACCTCCTGGTCCACGTGGCTGCAGAGTCAAGCGTCCACTGACGACGACATCTGGTTCCTTCCTGGTTCCACTCCAGTCACTGGCTAGTGACTGTGAACATTGTCCCCTCTGCTTTCAGGTCTCCTTCTTCACCAATCCACCCTTGGATTGCCCCGGACATCTTCCTCCTGGTCGCCTGCAGCATCTTTTCTTTCAGGCTCCATTGACTTCAACGCGAGAACCCGACGCACTTTGAACCCTATGCACCCGCTGCCCGTGGGTGAGGTAACAAGAGCATTTTGGTGCTCAAGGGTAGTTTAACTGTCCTAGTGTCTAGTTCCACAGTCGTTTTAGTCCTATCTAGTCAGGATTGTCCGTACTCACCTTTAACTTGAACTGTACTGTCCATAGACGTTGTTACGCATCTCGCGTGTGAGTTCATACTCTGCACATGCGTTCCGTGGGCCTCCTAGTACTTACCTAGTGTTAGTGTAGCGTGGTCCCATCGATCCTACAGCCTCTGGACAGCTCCATTCCTTCTATTGACTTTCACATTCCACTTACTTAGTATATGGTTTGTCGTGCCCCTAGGGCACCATTGTGATTTCGTGCAACTTATCGTATTTTTCCTAAGAGATTGTCATGTGCTTAGCCCTCTGACCTCATAAAGAGTTCAGAGGTGTTGTTATTAATAAATATACTGTTTATTTTCATAACAACCTGTGTGGTGTCCTTTCATCTGGTATTCAAGGGGTTATATTGTGGTAAAACAGCTGGCTTCACATGCCAAAAGAGTTTAGCCTAAGACTGCTTTGTCCATGCTACCATTAGGATAGCTGGTCTATAAGGTTTACTTACAACCAATCACCATAAGGGTTGTTTGGACTGATACAAGGTGGTCACTAGAACTAGTGAACATCATATATCAGGCCAACTTCTCACATTGGTGTGCAGTGGTTGGGATTTGAGCTTGCTGTTGTTTTACCAAATATAATCTTGAAATATCATTTGAAAGATCACATAAGGCACTCTAGGTACATATAACAAGCTTAGAAATACTCTGAGTTCTACTGAACCAGCTGTTGTAGTAGAAAGGGCCTAGCACACCCTGACTACAACTCTTAGCAAGGGATCAGTAGGAAAACACATAGTGTAGGTAGGTGCATCACTTACACCACACTAGAAGCATGTCTACCCATGGAGAGTCTTCAGAGACTCCCCTAGTGGTTAGTGACCCTCCACAGGTCCTTTTCAGATATGCAGCTTTCAGTTTCCAGGAGATGAGACAATTGTGTACCTCCAGGAAATTGAAACAGGGTTCTAACCCTACCACTCCTTTTCTGTTAGGTCTCTTAGGGCCCGATGTAGGTAAATTACATTTACCAATTCATAAATACCGAATTTTACAGATTCGGTATTTATGAATCGGTAAATGTAATGTAGGTAATTTTTCGGTAAAGAATACCGAATCGGTAGGATTCGGTATTTACCGATTCTGTAATTACAGAATTGGTATTTGTCATTGATTCCTATGGGCCTTGAAGCCCATAGGATTCAATGGCAAATACTGATTCGGTAATTACAGAATCGGTAAAATTACCGAATTGCCAAGGGGAACAGGGTGTCACTTTAAGACCCTGTTGCAGCCCTGTTTGTGGCTTGTGTGCCATGTGCCATGTGGCACACATACATGCCCTAAGGGCATGTATGTGTGCCACATGGCACAGGTGTACATGCACAGATGTGCATGTACACAGGTATTCGTTAATTACCATGCAATAGTATTACATGGTAAATAACGAATCGGTAAGGGCCTGTGGCACTGTTTTCAGTGCCACCTACATATTGATTTACCGATTCGGTAAATTTACAGAATCAGTATTTTACAGAATCGGTAACTTTACCGATTCAGTAAATATACCGATTCTGTAAATTTTAAGGCCCCTACATCTCCATTTGCAAATACCGGTCGGTAACGGCCGAAATCGGCCGTTACCGACCGGTATTTGCCGACCTACATCTGGCCCATAGAGACATATGATGCTAGAAAGGCTTCTCATACAGATGGGAGCATGCCAGCCTTAGAGGGTACCCATGGTGATCCAGACCTCCCTGAAACTGAGAATGTAGAGGAGGAGGAGAATGAAGAGGATCCTTCTGGGGATGAGGCAGACAAAGGTCCTGAGCTAGTCAGCAGACTTACTAGGGCCAACGTAGACCTACATAGGGAAGGATCTGGGGGACCCCCAGTACTGACCTTAAGCAGGCCTAACTAATAATAATAATAATAATAATAATAATATGAAACTTATAACGCGCTCAGCTTACCCGGGGGAGTTGGAGTTAGAAGAGATAGATCTCATTCTAGGGACTCCCATAGATCTGTGCACTCTCATGCCTCTTCCCAGAGGAGAATGACTTCTCCCCAGAGGAGAATGACTTCCCCTCAGAGGAGAGAACATGAAGCAAGGATGAAACAGGCTAATCTGAGGATCCAGAGGGAAGAACTTGCCCTTGCCAAGGAGAAGCTTGCCTTTGCTAGAGAGCAACAGTTGAGTGGGGTAGTCCCCACTGGTGGCAGCAATATCCCTAAGGATAGAGACAGGAGTTTTGATAATAGACACCTGAGTAAAATAGTGCCCCCCTATAAGACAGGGGATGACATCCACAAGTGGATGACTGCTTTGGAGAGAGCCTGCAAAGTACAGCAGGTACCCCAGAGTCAGTGGGCAGCTATATTGTGGCTCTCCTTTGAAGGTAAAGGTAGAGACAAGCTCCTCACTGTTAGAGATGAGGATGCTAATGATTACCAAGTCTTGAAAACTGCACTGATTGATGGGTTTGGCTTAACAACTGAACAGTACAGGTTGATGTTCAGGGATACCCAGAAAACTCGGGCTCAAGATTGGACTGATTTTGTTGATTGTGCCACTAAGGCTCTGGAGGGCTGGTTACTGGGAAGTAATGTTACTGATTACAAAGGATTGTATAATCTAATTATGAGAGAGCAAGTCTTAAATAATTGTCAGAACCAGTTATTACACCAGCACCTGGTAGACTCTGATCTGACCTCTCCACAAGAATTGGGTAAGAGGGCAGACAAATGGGTCAGAACCAGGATTAGGCCTAAGAACCAAGGTGGTGACCAAAAGAAGGAATCAACCAAGCCTCGAGAGAAGGGTGGGAATAAATCTACATATCCAACCACATCAGGGCCCCAAAAATCCTCTGAGGGGGGTGGGTCCCAGAATCCTTCCAATACCCAGAAGAAACCTTATTGCTATACCTGCAAACAGGTAGGCCATTGGAAAACTGACAGCAGTTGCCCAAGGGCCAACAACAATAAGGAAAACATACCCCCAAGTAACATTTCCAAGCCTCCCGTTACTACTAGTAGTAATCCCCCAGGTGGTGGGAGTGCCCCCAAGAATTTGGGTGGATTTACTTTGGGAGTTCCTGGGGACTCTGGCCTAACCAGGTCCCCTAACTCAGATACTCTTGCCTGTGAGAATGGCATGGGGTTTGCCAACTTCACTGATTGTCCCAACACTTTGGGCAAGTACAGACAGGAGCCCCTCATCAATGGTCTAAAAGTTGAAGCCTATAGAGACACAGGGGCTAGCATCACCATGGTGACTGAGAGCCTAGTCCCCTCAAAGCAACTTATACCTGGTGCCACATACCAGGTGCGAAACATTGATGGAGTGCAGAAAAATCATCCATTGGCAGTGGTAAGTCTCAGCTGGGGAGGTGTCACTGGCCCCAAGAGAGTGGCAGTGTCATCAAACTTGCCTGTAGATTGCCTACTGGGGAATGATTTAGAGATCTCAGCCTGGGCTGAGGTAGAACAAGAAACCCATTCTAAAATGGTAAATCTTCCTGAACAGGTTAGGAGGGCTGTGCCAGTCTCAGCCCAATCTCCAATAGATTCGTTCCCTGAAAAGGTTAGCAGGGCTGTGATGGTAACAGCCCATACCCAAACTGAGTCCCTTCCTGAAAAGGTTGGTGGGGTTGTGATGGCCACAGCCCAAACTCAGACTGATAATAGTGTTGTGAAGCCTGAAACTATGGATCACTCCACTCAAACAGAGAGCATTGAGGAGGAAGAGAAATCTCCCTCCCACCAGACTTTAGGAAAGGATCAGCCTCCTCAGGGAACTGATCTTACCCCTTGTGAAGAAACTGCCCCAGAGGTGGTCAGGCCTAGCCTGGCAGAGCCCCTGATGTCAGTGGACCCTTCCAAGGTGGGACCCAGTCTGGAGCAGGTAACCTGCCCCTCTCTACCCTGCCTCAGTCAGCCAAGGGCTGTAGAGGTCAGGGAGGCCAGTGGAGGACCCCAAAGGGCCCCCTGTCCAAAAGAACTCCCCAATCAGCAGATTAAGGGCACTGAAGCTAGTAGTCCTAGCCAAGTAAAAATAAAACAAACTCCGGAGGGATCCCCCTTAAAATTAGTTAGGGACCTCCCACAGATGGACACTGTTGGGCACAGCCAAACCTGGGACCTAAGGGCCCCAAACCTGACCTGTCCCTCCAGTAAGCCAAACAGAGGGACCCAGCCTCCAGCTTTAGGTAGCCAGAGGTTGACCCTGAGAGCATACAGCAACTCAGTCCTGGAAAGAAAGGCATACATGGTGGATAGTGATTGGAGGAAGTTGAGCCCAACATTAGTGGAGCCTCACTTCAGTACTCCATCCCAGCACCAGCCTTTTACTTTGCCAAAACACAACACAGGTAGAGATTCCCTATGGTGGAGACCCTCAGATACCCTTAGGGTGAGGGATTGCTTAGTGGACCATGAGATAGGGGGTAACCATGCCAGTGCATGCACCTCCTCATATGGCCACTCAGGCAATATAGGCTTACCTGGTCAAGGATAGCCTTATCTCCTTTCGTTTGGGGGGGGGGGGTTATGTAGGAAGGTGGATATCTGACTATGGTTACCCCCAACTTTGTGCCTGGTGTTTTGCTGGTTTTTGACTTAGTTGGCCTGGAATCCTGCTATTCAGGACCCCAGGCTCTCTGCTCTCTCTGTTAAAATGGACTCCATGTACCCTAGGTACATATCTAATTGGATACTGAGTCACCTTATCAGTCCCTGTACAGTATACCTTAGGTATCCAGGGCATAGGTGTACCCAGGGCCTACCAGGGGCTGAAGCATGTATTATGCCACCCCTGGCTGGCCATCCAAAACTGACACAACTGGCTGCACGACAGCTGGGGCAAGGTGGTGTAATCACCCTTTGCTATAGATATAGTATACCTATATCTAAACCTAAAATGGACACATATATTCCTATCAGTCACTCCTATGGAAGGCCTTATCAATCCTGACGGCAGAGTGCTTGGAATTATGTGAGATGGTGCTCTGGCATGAGCTGAGCCCGTTTGCAGCTTGCGGAACCAAGTCCTAATAGCTGTTCCATGATAACGCTATACCATATACTCTTAAGTGCATTATAATCCTCGCGGTTAAATGCTAACTCTGGTATAACATTATCAAAACATGTCGAGTAAGGTGTCATACGAATTGGAATACAACCCCCTCGCCAATTCTAGCGACAGGGGTAGCATTCCACCCTTCTAGAGGGACACAACATGTATGTAACTGAGAACCCCGGTTAAAGTTAACTCGAGCCTTGGCATCACAAAATGGATGCTGCCACCACAGACACAAGTCTGACCTCCTGCTGCTGGGAGTCCTTCCAGCGAGGACGGCTTGGACAAAGGGTTTCCTGCCTTGGGAGGTGCTAGCACCACCCCAGACAGGATTTTGTGTATTGGGTAGGGTAGGCTTGAAAGGAATGAGACATGCCTGGGGCACACAAGGTGACCTGTGCATACACCGGTTCCAACCAGTTGCTGGGACACTCCAGCCCCAGCTCTGGCGGGAAACCGGACAAAGGATAGGGGGTGTAACCACCCCCCTTTCTGGTCCCACCCAGGGGAGGGACCTAGTCAGTAGTGCAGCCCCCTTTAGCAGGATAAAGGTAGGAGCTGGTCCCATTCCAAATCAGATTATCCTGAACAACTTTACAAGATGAAACTCTGGACTTCGACGTTCTGCTCCACAGAAGACTGAAGAATCTCCCTTGTGGGCAAGGAGTGTCCACCCTGCACAAGCAGGCCCCATCAAGCGTCCAGCGGCTTCCCTTTGTCGTCCTCCTTCCAGGATCCAGACTTCAGAGCCTGACGAGACCTGGATTCCCAGACCTCTCCGACCTCAACCCACATCTGCAGCAAAGCTGAGACCCGTGGGTGCGACGAGACACGTGGGACTGGCCATCTTGGAAGAAACTACACTTTGCTTCCAGCACAACTCCCGAGGTAAACTCGACCAAGTGCTTTGGGGATTGAGAAGCCCCATCCCCGAGCAGCTCCTGCACCGAAGATCAGCCCTCCAGCATCTACGAGATCTGCGTGGGGCCCTTCTGCTTTGTTGCTGCTCGACGCGTTGTCTGGTCACTTGCCAGCTGGCTAGTGGCCTCCCAGACGACGAACCTTTGAATCTTTGCTGCTGGTCTGGTTGCTCCAGACTGGCCCTTGCTCCCTTCCAAAAGAGGGGCACCCCGGACTCTCCTAGTCCGCACCAGACGCTTTCTCCACTCACCGCGTGGGTTGCCTTTGCCAAGGCCTGTTGACGCCGATTCCGGGTCCAACACCGCCGACAGCGAGAGCCTGCGTGGGACAGCTCGTGCCTCCATCCTGGTCATCGAAGACACCTCCTGGTCCACGTGGCTGCAGAGTCAAGCGTCCACTCTTCACCTGATCGCGACGACGACATCTGGTTCCTTCCTGGTTCCACTCCAGTCACTGGCTAGTGACTGTGAACATTGTCCCCTCTGCTTTCAGGTCTCCTTCTTCAACAATCCACCCTTGGATTGCACCGGACATCTTCCTCCTGGTCGCCTGCAGCATCTTTTCTTTCAGGCTCCATTGACTTCAACGCGAGAACCCGACGCACTTTGAACCCTATGCACCCGCGGCCCGTGGGTGAGGTAACAAGAGCATTTCGGTGCTCAAGGGTAGTTTAACTGTCCTAGTGTCTAGTTCCACAGTCGTTTTAGTCCTATCTAGTCAGGATTGTCCGTACTCACCTTTAACTTGAACTGTACTGTCCATAGACGTTGTTACGCATCTCGCGTGTGAGTTCACACTCTGCACACGCGTTCCGTGGGCCTCCTATTACTTACCTAGTGTTAGTGTAGCGTGGTCCCATCGATCCTACAGCCTCTGGACAGCTCCATTCCTTCTATTGACTTTCACATTCCACTTACTTAGTATATGGTTTGTCGTGCCCCTAGGGCACCATTGTGATTTCGTGCAACTTATCGTATTTTTCCTAAGAGATTGTCATGTGCTTAGCCCTCTGACCTCATAAAGAGTTCAGAGGTGTTGTTATTAATAAATATACTGTTTATTTTCATAACAACCTGTGCGGTGTCCTTTCATCTGGTATTCAAGGGGTTATATTGTGGTAAAACAGCTGGCTTCACATGCCAAAAGAGTTTAGCCTAAGACTGCTTTGTCCATGCTACCATTAGGATAGCTGGTCTATAAGGTTGACTTACAACCAATCACCATAAGGGTTGTTTGGACTGATACAAGGTGGTCACTAGAACTAGTGAACATCATATATCAGGCCAACTTCTTACACTACCAACATATACTTTCCTACAGAGACACTTCAGAATGTACACCACAAAACTTTTTTTGCAAGTCAAAAAACATTGTATTTTCATCGTTCTGTCAGAAGCCCTCTTTTTGTACCCCCAAACAGTCACTTCTAAACAGATAATCCGTCAGTGATTTGGATTTTCTGTATGTGATTTCTGGATTTTTCTTCAATTCTTGTCCTATTACAGGGTCCTCCTTAATAAAGTGCAGTGCTTTTAAAAAAAATCTGTCTCACTCTCTTATGTTCAGTGTTGTATGCTGTTATAAATCTGGGTGTATCATTTTGTCTTCTGTACTTTCAAGTTCAAATTCCTCACTTTATCTGAGGGCGTTTTTAAAACTGGAACTGGATATCCCCTTTGAATAAAACGACATTTAATTTCCTCTTCGATTCTATCATACTCTTCAAGGGTTCTGCATGCCCTCCTCACTCTATAGAATTCTCCAAAGGGGATGCTCCTTATAAGGGGTCTCGGATGCGAACTACTGGCGTATAAAAATGTATTCCCGTCCATTGGCTTTCTAAAATTTGTAGTTTCCAATTTATCCCCCTAACCCAAAACGTTATATCCAAGAATCTTACTCTTCTGCCCCACAAAATTTAGATTCAATTAGTTCCTGTTCAAATCACAAATACATTGGTCTGCTTCAGTCTCCGTGCCCTGCCACAGCACAAAGACGTCATCAATATATTTCAACCATGTTAATATTTTTTCTGGCCACTGTTCCAAATTTGGGCCCGAGCACCTGCTCCTCCCACCAGCCAAGATGTCAATTCGCATAACTGGAGGCGAGAAAGCAAGTGCCAATAGCCATCTCTCGTTCTTGTTGGAACAATTAATTTCCCAACAGGAAAATGTTCTTAGTCAAGCACTACTCCATCCGATTATAATCCGAGAATCTCATAGGCTTCATTCTAGGGAAATGTTCAATTGCTCTCACACCATATATATGTATGTATATGCTAGAAAAACAGACATTTGAGGTGAGCACAGTGTCTGTGGTGTTGCATGGTCCTCCATATAAAGGAGCTACTTTCCGCCTAGACTTATGAAATACCCTGCTTCCTTTTATTACATGTATCATCGTTCCCTCTCTACCCAAACCAAAATCACTTAAATAAAATAAATAAAAAGCGTAAAAATGTTGTGATTTAAAAAAAAAATGTTACCCGCGTGGTTAAAGTACTGCATGGTAAAGGTACAAATATATACCTGTGTTGTACTTACCTGCGTGGTAAAAGCATATTTGGTAAAAAATGTGTGGTAAAAGCTGTTTCCCTTATTCTGCAGCTGGGGCATACTTTTCAGCTGCTACACTGGTCTGAAACTCCTGCTCTTTGCAGTACTTTAGAATGTCCAGGGCAAGAGTTGTTTCTCACCCTGTCCATTAGAGGCACATAGGTTGTAAAGGTCTTGCAAACATCTAGCACAACTCTTTGCCTATCATCCCAGAAGGCCTGTATTGGGTGCTCCTATGACAGGACTGCCTTCTGTTTCACACTGGCATTGAGGTTAACATGTGTGAAAATAAAGTGCACTCTTTGTTATCTTTGCAGAACACTCCTACCTGGGCTTGCCGGATGCTTCCTTCGCAGTGATCTTAAACCTGGACTTCTTCAGCATCTTAGGAAGATTGGAGAAAGCAGTAAGACTTTTATTTGGATATTCAATTGTACTCCTTTATTAGTAAAAAGAAAGATTGACTTTGTACCTTCTTTAACGGGTACCCAAATCTTATGCATCTTTAAACAATTCCCATTCCTTATGTTTAGTCGTTACTTTTAGGTACAGCCAGTCAGCTGAGTAGCATTAATTAAGGTAGATCTGTTCGCAGGATCTAGATAGAGCTAACAGAGAGTGCAAACCTAACTTTGAATGGCAAATTGGTAAAGGAATGTGTGTAAGCATTGCCACTCCGTACGGATCCAATCACGGTGAGCACAGATGTTCTCTCACGGTTGAACCCATGTACCTTTCACCTCTCCCTGTAATTTATTAGATTTTTCAGTGAAGATGATAGGATAAAGGACCGGACTCTAGCAACATTATAATAATATAGCTATTCCTTTGAAATAGCTGACATGCCAGAGTGCCAATTATATACTTTATGGACTGGGGTAGCATATATCCTAATAATGTAATATAGTGTAATGCACTTTAAGTAGTTCATCCATCAAAGGTGTGCCACTTTCACTGCTTTGTTTCTAAAGATACAGTTGATGAGTGAGAGGGTTATTTGGGGTGTCTTGAGGGCAGTCACTGATCACTGGGAAATATCATGTGTGGGTACTGTCATTTAAAACTGATGATCCGGGACCACAATAATATTGCACTGCAACTGGAGAATGGAATGGCCTCCTTTGGGCACTGTACATTCTCAGGGTAGAAATGGTTGGCAGTCAAGGCTTACTTTAGAGGTAGTCGGGATGAAATAGATTTATGGTATGACACATTAATATTATTGAATAACTTCAATGTCCAGTCAGTACTTTAACTTCAAAGAAGAAGATCACCTGTATAGGTAAATAAAATCCAATAGTTACAAAGAGGGTCATAAAATGCTAACATAATCTGTGGCCTACTTTCCCGCCTGCGGAATATCACCTCAGACCGGTGGATGCTTATCCAACCTGGTTATTGCCTGGTGCTCACTTCCACACCTCCAAACATTCCACTTCGCAATCAGAAACTTTCACCACATCAGCAGTTGCTTGGGGAAGACGTTCAGGCGCACTACTGGAACTCTCAGTAGCTCCCCATCTGGCTCCTGTAGTCTTCGAATTTGATCTGATCCCTCATAGCAGTGCATGGACATTCTTAAAGAGACATGTAGGCCTACTACTGTTATGCTGCTAAATGGAAAAGGTTTATTCACTACTGTCATTCCAAACATGTTCATCCATTAGCAGCCAAATTTCAAGACATTGTCTGCTGCTTATTTCATTTCATACCTCTGATTTTAGTTTTTACATCTATAAGGTTACACCTAGTGGCAGTAGTTGCATATCTACAGAACAGACATCACACTTCCCCATTCAGGATTCCAGTCATGAAAACATTTCTGGAAGGTCTTAACAGAGTGATTCCACCCAGACTGCCACCAGCTCCTACGTGGAACTTAAATATTGTATTAACAAGACTAAGAATAATGGGTCCTCAATTTGAATCCCTCCACTCCTGCCTCCTACAGTTTGTATCCTGGAAGGTGACATTCCTAGTTGCTATCACTTCACTCAGACGTGTCAGTGAGCTTCAGGCATAAACTTTAGAAGAATCTGTCTTCCAATTGCAGAGAGATAGGATGGTATTTCATACCAATATTACATGTCTTCCGAATGTGTTTTTTTCAATTCCACCTTAATCAATCTATTGAATTGTCTGTCTTTATCCCCCAACCTTACCCAGTTGCAGTAAGGGCTCTACATAACTACTCTATTCTGATGTTTTAGTATAGCGCATAGCTACCCGACTGGGCCTTCCAGTGCTGACCACCACCAGCCGGAATGCCTTGATGAACTTCAGGCTAGTGCCGAGCATAGAAAAGATTCGTTTTTAGGAGTTTTCTGAAACCAGCTTCCGACTGTTGAAATCTGAGGGCAATGGGGAGACAGTTCCATAGTTTAGGGACAAGGTAAGCAAAGGAATAGACGCTGCCCCTTTCTCTGCTGACCATAGGTACCATCAGGAGCTCTAGCTTCCCGGACCAAAGAGACCTCCTTGGAGCACAGGGGGTGGTTAGTTTCTGGATGATAAGAAGGCCTTTCCCATGTACGACTGTAGGGACGATGCAAAGCACCTTAACTTGAATTCTTTTCTGAACTGGTATCCATGCAGGGCTGCTAGTGCTGGGCTGGATGAATGGTTGCTTGAGAATTTTAGGAAGGATCCTGGAAGCAGCGTTCTGTACTACTTGAAGTTTCTATAGCCTGGACGGGAGCTTATTAGTCACTGCAGTTTTCTGGCCTGGGTTTCAATGGTAATTTATTTACTTATTTATTTATTATTGGCATTTGTAACAAAAAATGACAATCACATTCAACAAGACAATCATCAAGCATTACTCGGCCTTCAGGCCATGGGTGTCATAACCACCAATTTCATATACAGCTTATACCGGATAAAATCAACAGCAGTACATAACAGTATGGCGACAGTGGTTGTCGTATATTTTCCTATGCCGAGACTACACTTTAGTGAGAGGCAGAGGGATGCCGGTCTTCAATGTCAAGAAAGGTATTAATAATGGGAAACATCCTTTACAACGCATCTTTTACCACGCAGTGCCTTTACGACGCAACTTTTACAACGCAAACCATTACAACGCATTGCGCTGGGGGCGCTCTAGGATAGGGAATGTGTTTAATGTACTATCCAACACCTTCCCTACTATCCACGGGGACTGGAGTTGGAATAGTAAATTAAACAATTCACTATCCAGCGCCTAAAAGCACTATGCGTTGTAATGGTATGCGTTGTAAAAACAGCGTTGTAAAAGCATGCGTTGTAATGTCATACATCCATTAATAATACCTTGTAGGCACATTAAAGGTTGTCTATGTTCATCGTGTTCAGCCAGTTTACAAACGGCTCCCAGAAATCTCGGGGGCGGGACCGCGCTGGCAGCTTTTCCCAATATGTCTCGAGTTGCGTTTTACAGTGTGTGACACTAATGATACAATGTTTAGTGGTCGGCGGCTGAGTCGCTCTCCAATGAATGGCTACTTGGCGTATAGCCATAATTAACAGCATCGAAGTCAATCTTTTACGTTTGGGTGGAATATCTGTGTTGTCACCCAGCAGTGCAGCGAGCGGCGTGCAGAGCAGCTTATGTCCAGTAATGGCCTGTATGTGCTGCAATGGGTGTATCCAGAAGTTGGCCACCGGCTGGCAGTACCATGCCACGTGCCGGAAGTTGGCCTGTGCGTCCCCACACCGCCAACTGCGATCATCGGGGCGCAGACCCATTCGGTGCAATTGTACCGGTGTCCGATATAGGTGGTGCACATGCTTGAAGTGGATCAATCTCAGCCGGTAATTTGAGGACAGTAGTCGCAATTGACCGCAGACCAATTGCCATTAATTGTCCGAGATGTCCATCTCTATATCCGCCGCCCACACTGCTCTAGCCTTATTGGTAATTAGTGGGGATTCCCGCTGCATAGTGTTATACATGCGAGTGATCAACTTGCGGCCATGTTCAATCGCAAGTACGTTTTCTAGTGCAGGCAGTGGTGGTGGGGTCGTGGAAACGTGTCGAACCGACTTCTGCAGGAGGAGCGTAACTGGTAATACAGGAGCATGTCCGCTGCTGTGGGGGGCATCTGTCCACACATCTGTTGCAAAGTTAGGAAGGTGTCTGCGGGAAATAGGTCCTTGCCCTTGCATATCTTAAGCTGTGTCGCTCTCTCCCGCGCCCTATGATTTCCCAGTGGGGGTATCTGTGGATGATTCTCCAATTGCATCAGGGGGGTGTATAACGTGTCTAGCTTTGCTCTCTTGCGCAGTCCGGTCCAAGCCCATCGCAGCGCCTCCACTGTATTAACTTCACCTTGTGATCTACTATACGTTTGAAAAATGGTGGTAGCAAGTGGCAGTGCTGCTGTTCTGTCTATTTCTAAGGCCACATGCGTCTGGAAGGGTGTAGGGTGTACCCAGTGGTGTAAGAAGTGCGCCAGCGCACTGTAAGCGTATAATGCAAAATCAGGTGTGGCCAGGTCCCCTTTGGATTAGGGTAGGGTAAGAACCTCACACGTTATCCTGGGCTGTTTCCCCGCCCACACCAGTTCAACATGAGGGAGCGCAGTGTTTTGAAAAAGTGTGTTGTTGGAGGAATGGGGATGTTAACAAAGAGATACAACAGCTTGGGCAGTATGATCATTTCAGCCAACGCAATGCATCCCACCAGAGAGAGGGGCAGTGTTTTTCAACTGTGTACCCTCTCTGTGATCCAGTCTATTACTCTGCCGTAGTTTTCGGACCATCATCCGTTAAGGTCATTGCTCAGCCAAATCCCCGAATACCATGTTGGTCCTGTCGTCCAGGTGATTGGGTACTCAGTGTCGAAGGGCCGAGTGCTGGATGTCAAGGGGAAGATGACAGATTTGCTCCAGTTTATCGCACCCTGGAGAGTTCCTCATATCAGATCAATTCCCATGTCATGGGTGCCCAATTTTCTTTAGGGTCGGTCATGTATAGTGTGATGTCGTCTGCGTATAATGAAACTGACAGACCCTGTGATGTGAACCCAATGCTGCGGGTGTGTGTGATGTTGTCTGATACGTGCTGTAAGTGGCTCTGTTGCAATGGCATAAAGTAAGGTCGATAGGGGGAACCCCTGTCTTGTCCCCCTAGAGATATCGAAGGGTTCAGAGACCAGGCCGTTCACCTGCAAGCACGCCGTGGGCATCATGTATAGTAGTTTTATCTGATGGGTAAAGATGGGGCTGAGACCTATTTAGTGTAGCAGCGGAAAAAGGAAGCTCCACTCCAAGGAGTTGAATGCCTTAGTGGCATCGAGCAAGGCCGCGATTGCCGGAACGTATGGTGCCAGGTAATGCATTAGGGCCAATATCAGAGATTGTGGGACGTAGACTGTCCAGGTATAAAACTGGACTGGTCTGGTAGTATTATTCTGGTGAGCAGAGTTTGCATTCGAGTAGCTAAAAGTTTTGCGAAAATGTTCACGTCTATGTTTATTAGTGAAATTGGGCAATAGGAATCCCTATGAGTAGGGTCTTTGTCCGGTTTTAAAACTGTTATGATAATGGCTGTGTGAAAAATGTAGGATCATCTACGTTGGGCCCATAGACATTTGCTATAATTAATGGACTGTGATATAGTGTTCCCTTCGGGAGAAGAAACCGCCCCTCTGGATCTTTTATCGATTAATGTGTGTTCCAGGGGACCCATTTCCGAATGTTATGTTATGTTATGTTATGTTCTGTTATGAGAGTCGCTACCTCCCAGGAGTAGCTTGAGTAGCCTGCACTGTTAATCTCGCTCCAGCGAGCGGTGGACAGTCTCATGCTGGTCATCCCCAGGAGGTGAGTCTCCTGTAGGAGGCAAATATCTAGTCGGTGCCTAGACAGATAAGATTGCACAAGCCTGGATTTACGGTGGTCGTTTAGACCTCGCACATTCCAAATCAGGCAATTGAGTTTAGACGGGTGGCTGCAGTAGCGTCTTAGCATCTAGTTTAGTTATATCACTGTCTATTTTCTTCCCCCGTTTGACCCTAGTCCAGACATAGAGCCTTCGTTGTACTTTACGTGCATGTCTGCTCTGTGTTTTAGCTAGATGTGGCTGTCTACAGGTAAAATAACTTACGGCCATGGCTGAGTTGTCTTGCATCTAACAACAACAAAGAAAACACCCCTCCCTCCATCCCCCACCCACACCAACCCCCCAATCAGGTTGTGCATCCCTTGCTGAAAAACACCCCTCGTGAGGGAACCCATGGAACTTAGTGTAAAAGGGAATCAACAGGGAATCATCCCGCAGGGGCGTGGGGTTAACTGCTATCTGCCCTGTCACTTTTGGACAGGATGGCAGAGCGAATATGGGCGGCTCTGGCATAATTGAGTAATCATCAATGGTCTCCCTAGTAATGTAGAATGCATGTCCCCCAGCCCTGTACATTGTCAGTCATTATCACTCATCTGATTGTTAGGATCATGCAAGGTCTCTGCCTCCTCCTGTCGGTGTTTCCTGGCAGTCTGTTTTGCAAACTTCAAAGCAGCGCTGGCGTCGGTGAAAAACATGGGTTTCCCTCCAGTGTGGACTCGTAGCTTGGCCAGATACATCATAGCATATTGCGAGCCCGCCTGTTGCAGCAGTTTTTTGGCCGGTATGAATTCACATTTCGCCGACTGGACTGCTTGGGGGAAGTCCGGATACAGCGCTATTCTGTTCCCTTGGTATTGAGTGTCCCCTTTATCTCTGGCCGCTCTCAGCACAGTGTCTGTCTCTATAGTTGAGTAGGTGAGCTATAATCGGTCTTGAAGGGCTCCCGGAGCCGGTCTAGGGCCCAGGGTACGATGCGCTCGTTCCACCAGGAATGTCGGGGTAAGTTCGTCCGCACAGAGGTCTTGGAGCAATTCTTCTATGTATCTTTCCATATTTTGGATGTTGGTCGAGTCCATTATCCCCGTGTTGCAGATGATGTTCCTTTTGGACCTTGCTTCCAAGTCCTTGTTGTGGGCATTGATCACATCAAGGACCCTCTCCATATGTAGCATGCTGCCCTGTGATGCTGCCTGACGATCCTCTGAGTCTCGCTGCTCCAGTATGTCCATCCGACTTTTGGGCTTATCCATCCTTTGGGACATGTGGTCCATTTGTTCCACCATGTTGTCTAATTTTGTGTCAATGGCTCTCAGGCTGCCTCCTAACTCCTGTATCATTGTTTTGATGTAATCGTCTTGGTCAGAGTCCATTTGTGTCTCGGGGACCAAAGTGAGTGAAGCCGCAGTGGGGTCTTGGAGGCGTGTTGATCGTTTTTCAAAGTTGATTTTTGGTTGCTTGTTGTCGGCATTCCCCATGTCGATAGTCGGTTCCTCCACCCCCACGCAGCTCTTGGCTCTGTGAGGACAACTGTCTGTTCTAGCTACTGTGTCATGGGGAGACGGCAAGTTCGGATGGATTGTGCTGTGCTTGTATGTCGTGCTGTCCCCGCGTTTTTGGCATATGCCCTCCTTGTTCCGTGTCTAGTGACTCACTTCTGGTGCCGGCCGCCCAGCTATATGCAACCAGCATCCCTCGGCCTGTCCGCCAATGGAAGCGCAAACGTGGAGCCTTTCTGAGGCTGGACAAGGCTTGCTTGCTGGTGATCTACTGTCTCTGGAAAGTCCAGCAAGTGTCCCACTTCGATGCGGCATCACCGCCAGTCATCTACATTCTTCACCAGGGAGCAGCTACTTGTACTGCACTCGCTTCCTACGAGTAGCTCTTTGTGTAGTCTATGCAGTCAGTATTTGCCTCACGGTGCGACACTCACTAGTGTCGGTATTTCCTCCCATCTCCCTTGTGGTTCTTTTGGGTGTAAAAAGCCCAAACGGAGGGTAGCAAAGTGACCCGACCAGACCACTTCCTATCGACACCTGAGCGACTCCTACGTCGGGGGAGTTTGCACTTGTAAGCTCCTCTCTTCTGGGTTTGAGCGCTGTTTCGTACTCGGATGGTGCCTAAAGCAGAGTGCCGCTGCAGGGTCCTTTCCCCCTGCTCTTCCACTGCTCACTACATGGGATCCGGGCAGGTCGCCCCCCCTGTATCACAGTTCACTGTCCTTCAATGCAGAAAGGCAGCGCCAACTCACTGGCACAGCTTGTAGCAGCAGAGACTATCTATGCTGAACTCGGAAGAAGCTGGGCGGGAGGTATGTGGATTCTCAGCATGGGCCGAACCTCCGGCTGGCGCCAGGGGTCACGGTGCTCAGGGCGATGTTCTTGCTCGCTGCAGAATCGGGGCTGCTCGCCACGGCGTTGATATGCGAACTTCCAGCCCACTCCCGCTGGCGGCCGCCGTATTCTCTAGCTCGCACCCGTAACTTGGGCGGCTGAATCGGTGGTATTTTCAAGGTAATCAATTGCAGTTCGTAGCCTACACTCCCCGCCGTGGGCCTCCACTGTGGTTTTCCGGCCCGGGGTAGGCCGCTCCACACTTTCACCGGATCTGCGGTTCTCAGCCTCATTTTGTCGCCCGGAGCTCTGCAAACGACACCATGTGGGTAAGTCGTGTAGTTTTTCTATTCTTATTGCTCAGATCTTTAGCCAGGTCTCGGATAGTAGACAGATTATGTTCTCTGCAAGCAAGAAGGGTGCCGTACCGAAGCCCGTAGCACGGCCGGAGAAGGCTATCGACCCGAAAATAAGTGCTCCGAAGACACCAGTCAATCCAAAGAAGACCATCGACTCGGAAAAGGACAGTCAACCAAAAAAGCCTGTCGAGCACAAGAAACGTGTCGAGCCGAAAGATCCGGTCGACCCCAAATCACTCGTCGACCCGAAAAAAGGGTACGAGCCGAAGAAAGGCAATAAGACACCAAAAGTCGTTGAAAAAGAAGGTGTTAAAGACCCAAAAAAGTCTAACACTCAACCAAGGACTGTAGAGGAAGAACTCTTCCATCCACATCCATCAGACGACCAAGCAAAAATATATATAAATCCAGACACTGGTAAAGTCACAATCCTGCACAGGAAGAAGCGGCCACTGGACACTGGCTCTCATTCCCCTATTCCATTGAAGAAGAAGGACTTTGGGACTTCTCCCTCTAGGCCCTTCATCCCTTTCTATCCTATAATGCCTACTGCACCTTTTGCTCCTTACTCTCCTTCTCACCACGGGGACGATGAGGGGAACACAGGGGAAAACCCACAGCCTGACTATGATTTTCCACAAGATGCTCAACCACAAGGGGAACCATGGGAGGAGCCAACAGAACCTTACAACACCCATCCCATCCCTGATGTATCCTCTTACCCAACTAAGCCGTCACCTACTGATGACACCATTGTCTTCAACCAACTCATAGACAGGGCAGCGCAGTACCACAACGTAGACATGCATAATGACCCTGTGGAAGAAGACTTTTTATTTGACACCTTCCCTACTTCAGAAAAGAGTGTCAGAACACTTCCTATGTTAAAGGGAGTGCTAAAACACGCACCTGACATATTTAAGGATACAGCCAGGGCACAAGTAATCAATCCCAGGATAGAGAAGAAGTATAGAGCAGCCCCTACAGACCCTACCTACATCAGAGGGCAATTGCCATTAGACTCACTGGTAGTGGCTAATGCACGTAAAAGGGCCAACTCCCAAACAGCAGGGGAAGCACCTCCCCCGATAAGGAATCAAAGATACTAGAGGCGTCAGGTAAAAGAGTAGCAGCACAAGCCTCCAACTCATCGAGGATTGCTAATACACAAGCCCTACTGGCTCGTTACGACAGGGCACATTATGACCAACTCGAAAGCCTAATGCAACACCTACCTGAGCCTTTCAAAGCACAAGCTGATGACCTCATACAGGAGGGAAAATTCATTACAAACGCCTCCATCAAATGTGCGCTTGACGAAGCAGACACCGCAGCCAGGTCAATTAACACTAGCGTCTTACTACGCAGACATGCATGGCTGCGCATTTGCGGCTTTAAGACCGAGGTGCAGTCCACCATTCTTAACCAGCCAGTCAATCAGGACTTTCTATTTGGGCCTGCTGTCGACACCATTTTAGATAAAATGAAAAAAGACACAGAAACCGCAAAATCAATGGGGGCATTACAGTTTCAGCAACATAGAGGCTCCTTTCGACGCTCCTCATACAGGGCAACTTCACGAGGAAATACCTCGCAGATGTCATCCTCATACAAAAGCAACACACAAGGTTCCTTCACCAAAAACTCAAACAGAGGAGGTTATAGGGGCAACAATAATAAGAGAAGTGGACGTAGAGGCAATAACACCAGAGCCTCCACTCCCACAAAACAGTGACTTCATCACGCTACCTCCAGACCACCTAACACCGGTCGGAGGTAGACTCCAACAGTTCCTACCTGTCTGGCACGCAATTACCACGGACAGGTGGGTGAGAGAAATTATCTAGTATGGTTATTGCCTAGAACTCACTTCTACACCACCAAACATACCACCCAGACACCTTCCTATGTCCACAGAACACATCACCCTGCTCCAACAAGAGGTGAAATGCATGCTGAAAAAGGAGCCAGTCCCTTTCCACCAGCAAGGGACAGAAGTATACTCCCTGTTCGAGGCATGTGGGCTGCTGAATTCATATCTATAGCATAGATCGCCGCCTAGTGTTGGGTCCGGATGATTGCACATTGTTGTCCTGGAAGAGTCTTCGAAGTATCACGAGATAGGTGGCTCCTCTCCTGGACTACAGTGCGCATGGGCATCGACTCCATCCTCAGATTGTTTTTTTCCGCCATTGGGTTCGGATGTAATTTCGTTATCTCCAGTTCGGAATCAACGTAAACTTTTTCGAGGCCCGAAGGCCTTTTTCGAACCGTCGGTATTGTTTGCGTTCGGTGCCCGGTTCAGTTCCAACTCAGTTCGAGTCGGATATCCAGGGAGTCGTGTGACTCTTCGGTGATCGAGGCCCAGTCGACGCAGCAAGACTTTCGACGGCATGGAACGGAGTCCATTCAAAAACTGTCCCGAATGTGGATCTAAGTATCCCCACATTGACGTCCACCCAGTGTGCAACAAGTGCCTGTCGCCGGACCACGACGAAGCCAACTGTATGGCTTGTTCCAGGTTTCGTTCAAAGAAGACCATTCGGCTTCGGCGCGTGGCGCGCCTCGAGGCCCGGCGATCGGCCCCGGCACCGGTGGACATCTTCGACGACGAAGAAGCAGACGAACAAGAGGTTCACATGCAGATTTCACCTCCAACGGTGGACATCGAATACGACTACCAAGCGGATGTCGAAGGACAAAACGTAGAAGAAGTCGTCGACGAGGTAGGAGACGACAATGAGGCCTATGGGGCCATGGAAGATAGCTCAGAGGAAGAGCTATGCCCCGTTCGAACAATTACAAAGGCTCAGGTCGAGGGATCGCCACACGGCCTTACCCAAGACCTTATACCAGCATCCACGGCCCCGCCTTCCGGCTCGGCTACGGACACTTCGGCGGAGCCGCCATTGTCGAAAACGAAACCGAAAGTGAAACCATCGGTGTCGACAAAAACAAAAGTAGTTGAGGCGCCATCGAAACCGAAGACGTCTGCTCCCCCATCGACACCGTCGTCTTCCGAGGTGTCGGGGCACTCGAAGCCGAAGAAAACCATCGACCCGGTCAGGTCGGGCAAAGGCGTCGTGCCGAGAATGGTCATGGACGTCGAGCAAAAGTTCAAAAAGGGCATCGAGGCGGAGTCAAGCAAGGACCTCGGGCCGAAGTCCAAAAAGGGCATCGAGCCGAAGTCAAGCAAGGGCGTCGAGCCGAAGACTGGGGCCCCGAAGCCAGTAGTCCACACCGCCGATCCGAAACCGTCGGCGTCGACGTCTGCTGCCACGGACGGGGATCGTAGCGCCCCAAAGAAGGATGCTCCTACGCCTCGGACGGAAAAGCCAAGGTCATCGACGCTCGAGTCTTCCCATGTTGGTGGACCGAGGTCGGCTGTCGGGTCGACGAAACCATCCGCTTCCTTTACGAAGCAGGTCTCGGACTCCCTCAAAAGAATTAGGGACAGGGCTTCACCGGCGGAACCGAAGACGCTTTCCACCCCGAAGCAATCTGTTCCGATGCCAAAGACTTCGACGCCGATCCTCTTCACGTTGCCGCCGAAGGTGGCGCCGAAGGCCTTCGCACCACGATCGGTGCCCAAGGACTCTGTGGTGTCGAAGCCGACTCACCCGGCTGGGAGCTTGAAGCATCGTCCGCCCTTACTGGAAGAGCAGTCGGAGCAATTCATCGATGCCGACACCGGAAAGCTTACGCTTTACAAAAGAAAAATCACAGCATCGAAGCCTTTGGAATCATATACAATTCCTCTAAAGCGCAAAAGGCCTGCTTCAGAATCACCAGTCTTGGTCGAACCGATGGTTCCTCAGACTCCGAGAATTGCAACACCCTCACCCACTTATTCAGATGGAGAGGATGCCGGGGAAGAGGACGAGGAATACAATTCTCCTGCCAACACAGAGCCTGATGAACAACAGGACTCATGGGTTGTGGCAGGTGACCAAGGGGATCAGCACACCGCCCATGACCCTCAGGTGTACAACGTTAAGACCTCTCCCACTGAGGATTCTGCGGCATTTAATGCCTTGATTGAGAGGGCGGCTAAAAACCACGATGTTGAACTGCATGCTGACCCGGTTGAGGTGGACTTCCTCTTTGACACTTTCTCAACTGCTGAAAAGACTGTAAAGACTCTTCCAATGCTGAAGGGGGTCCTTAAGCATGCTGCGGACATTTTTAAGGAACCCACACGGTCAAGGGTAGTCAACCCTAGAATTGAGAAAAAATACAGACCGGCACCTGGCGATCCTACCTACATCAAGGGCCAGTTGCCATTGGACTCTCTAGTCGTTTCAAATGCCCGCAAAAGGGCGAATTCGCAAACAACTGGTGAAGCTCCTCCCCCGGACAAAGAATCCAAGGTGCTGGAGGCATCAGGAAAGAGAGTAGCAGCTCAGGCGGCCAATATCTGGCGTATCTCTAACACGCAGGCACTCTTGGCTAGATACGACAGGGCACACTACGACACACTAGAGACCCTGTTGCAACATCTACCAGACCAATATAAAGAGGCAGGGGAGATGCTTATCCAGGAAGGGAAGCTCATCTCTAACGCTTCCATTAAGTGTGCACTTGATGTTGCGGACACTGCAGCCAGGGCAATTAATACCAGCGTGATGCTGAGACGTCAAGCATGGCTTAGGATCTCCGGTTTTAAGCCAGAAATACAAACTACCATCCTTAACCAGCCGGTAAACCCTGACAGATTATTTGGTCCAGAGGTGGATACCACCCTGGAAAAAATAAAGAAGGATACCGAGACTGCCAAGTCCATGGGGGCTCTCCAGTCCCAACAGTTTCGGGGGAACACTTTTCGTCGCTCAGGCAATAGAGGTGTTTCCAGAGGCCAGATATCCCAACAAACACAATTCAATAAAGGTGGGGCGCAATCCTCTTACACCAAGCAAAATAGAGGAGGATACCGGGGCAACAGCGCCAAGGGCAGAGGCAGGGGCAACAACAACTCCCGTTCCTCCGCCACTAACAAACAGTGACTCCCTGTCACTGCCCCCCGACCATCCAACACCTGTCGGGGGGAGACTCCAGCTGTTCCTGCCAGTCTAGAAATCCATCACCACAGACAGGTGGGTCAGGAAACTTATCCAGTTCGGCTATTGTTTGGAGCTAACGTCCACTCCACCCAACATACCACCAAAACACCGTCCTATGTCCACAGAGCATTTGCACTTATTGCAGCAGGAGGTTCTTGTCATGCTGCAAAAAGGCGCAATAGAGCTCGTGGCAGTGGAGGAAGAAGGCACAGGGGTGTATTCCCTGTACTTCTTAATCCCAAAGAAGGACGGGTCCCTCAGACCTATTCTGGACCTCAGGCCCCTAAACCGGTACATTCTCTCAGAACACTTCCACATGCTAACACTGCAGCAGGTTCTTCCGTTGCTCAGTCAGGGAGACTTCCTCGCAACCTTGGATCTCAAGGATGCTTACTTTCACATTCCACTCCATCCATCACACAGGAAATACCTCAGATTCACCATTCAGAATCGGCATTATCAATTCAAGGTCCTTCCTTTCGGAGTGACCACAGCCCCCAGAGTGTTCACGAAATGTCTGGCGACAGTGGCTGCGCACATCAGGAGACAGAACGTCCATGTCTACCCTTATCTGGACGACTGGCTGGTTCAGGCAAAGTCAGCCCAGCAGTGCGCCGCCGACATGTCCCACACCATTCACCTTCTTCACGGTCTGGGCTTCTCACTGAACTATCCGAAGTCGCACCTTCAGCCAGCCCATGTGCGGCAGTATCTGGGCGCGACGATAGATACTCAGGTGGCCACGGCTCAGCCAAATTCAGTGAGGATCGACAACATCCAGTCGCTAATCCAAAAGTTCAGACCGCAACACTCCCTTCCAGTGAGAGTGTTCATGCAGTTGATAGGCATGATGGCCTCCTGCATCTTCATAGTCCCGCACGCGAGGTTGCATATGCGTCCGCTCCAAGAATGCTTGGTACATCAGTGGACTCAGGCTCAAGGACAGTTAAACGACCTAGTGTTGGTGACCGGTCGGGCATACAACTCTCTGCATTGGTGGAATCCACACAACCTTTGCAAGGGCCGACCGTTCCAAGAGCCAGTGCCACAGATTATCGTGACGACGGACGCATCTCTCCAGGGATGGGGAGCTCATGTACTCCACTACACGGTGCAGGGACTATGGACGACGCAGCAACAGAAAATGCACATCAACTATCTAGAACTGATGGCGATCTTCATGGCACTGAAGTCCTACAAAGTACATCTGTGCAACAAGGTCGTGTTGATCCGGACGAACAACATGACGGCCATGTACTACATCCAAAAGCAGGGAGGTACACACTCTCCACAGTTGTCTCATCTGGCTCAGAGCATGTGGAAGTGGGCCATTCAGAGGAACATCTTCCTCATGGCGGAACACCTCCCGGGCAAGGACAATCAGATGGCGGATCTGCTCAGCAGGTACAGCCACCAGATGCACGAGTGGGAGTTACATCCATCAGTACTCCGCCCGTACTTCCAGCAGTGGGGTCATCCAGAGATAGACCCGTTTGCCACAAGGGAAAACGCAAAATGCCAAAGCTTTGCCGCCAGGTTCCCGCACCCACAGTCGCAGGGCAATGCGATATGGATGAACTGGTCAGGCAGATTTGCGTACGCTTTTCCCCCAGCACCTCTCATACCGCTGGTGGCACGAAAGCTAAAGCAACACTCGATGACGCTCATCCTGGTTGCTCCAACGTGGGCACGCCAACCATGGTACACCACGTTTCTAGAACTCTCCGTGGTACCGCATCAAAGGCTGCACCTCACACCCAGGCTCTTGACGCAGAACCATGGCGACATTCAGCATCCGGATCCGCAACAGCTCAATCTGGCGATCTGGCTCCTGAGGTCTTAGAGTTTGGCTACCTTGATTTGCCTCCTGAATGCATGGACATCATCCGGGAGGCAAGAAAGCCCACCACTAGGGCCTGCTATGCTGCAAAATGGAAGCGTTTTGTCATTTACTGTACAGAACATCACATCATCCCGCTAGATGCATCCATTCCTAACATCATCTGTTATTTGTTACATCTTTACAAATGCAATCTAGCATATGCTTCCATTCGGATACACTTATCCGCCATAGCGGCTTATCTCCAAAACAGGCAGCATCTCTCTGTTTTCAGGGTGCCTGCCATTAAAGCCTTCCTAGAAGTGCTAAAGCGGGTCATCCCTCCCAGGACCCCGCCAGCTCCTGTATGGAACCTCAATGTGGTCCTCACCAGGTTGATGGGCCCACCTTTTGAGCCTCTACATTCATGTGAGATTCAGTTCTTGACATGGAAAGTGGCTTTTCTCATTGCCATTACGTCTCTACGACGTCTTAGTGAGCTACAGGCGCTCACTGTACAAGAGCCATTCATTCAAATTCACTCCAACAGGGTGGTGCTGCGCACTAACCCTAAATTTCTACCTAAAGTGGTTTCGCAGTTTCATGTCAATCAGACCATTGAACTGCCCGCATTCTTTCAAAACCCTGAGACAGTAGCCGAAAGAATGCTCCACACTCTTGATGTCGAACAAGCGTTGATGTACTACATTGATAGGACCAAAGACTTTAGAAAGACACAACAGCTTTTTGTTGCCTTTTCAGCCCAGCACAAAGGCAACCCCATTTCCAAAGCAGGGATAGCCAGGTGGATCGTTAAGTGTATTCAGATTTGCTACCACAAGGCTAAGCGCACTTTAACGGTCCCCCCCAGAGCCCACTCCACCCGCAAGTTGGGGGCCTCCATGGTGTTCCTGGGTAATATTCCTTTGGAAGATATTTGTAGAGCAGCCACATGGTCTACACCACATACCTTTACTAAACATTACTGTGTAGATGTGCACTCAAAACAGCAGGCAGCTGTAGGACAGGCTGTTCTTAAAACACTTTTTCAGACTTCTGCAGCTGGCACAGGCGGCCGCCGTTAATGGAGGGACTGCTATGTATTCTATGCTATAGATATGAATTCAGCAGCCCACATGCCTCGAAACGAATATGCTACTTACCAGTATGCATCTGTTCTTGGCATGTAGGGCTGCTGACATTCATATCGCCCACCCCTGGCATGTAGCGGCTGCAGACTTTCTTACATTTACTCTTAGCATGGCCATCGCTTACACTGTTACACTCCATCTTTGCCACATGGCTAAAAACAATCTGAGGATGGAGTCGATGCCCATGCACACTGTAGTCCAGGGGAGGAGCCACCTATCTCCTGATACTTCGAAGACTCTTCCAGGACAACAATGTGCAATCATCCGGACCCAACACTAGGCGGCGATCTATGCTATAGATATGAATGTCAGCAGCCCTACATGCCAAGAACAGATGCATACTGGTAAGTAGCATATTCAATACTTCCTTATTCCCAAGAAGGACGGTTCCCTCAGACCAATATTGGACCTCAGACCCCTAAATCAATACATACTGTCCGAGCACTTCCATATGATCACACTACAGCAAGTGCTCCTGTTGCTACAACAAGGAGACTTCCTAGCAACACTGGACCTCAAGGATGCGTATTTTCACATACCTGTCCATCCAGCCCACAGACAATATCTCAGGTTCACAATAGAAGGTCAACACTACCAATTCAAGGTTTTGCCCTTCGGGGTTACCACGGCTCCAAGAGTGTTTACAAAATGCTTAGCGACAGTGGCAGCACATCTCAGGAGGCAACACATCCATGTGTTCCCTTATCTAGACAATTGGCTAATACAAGCAAAATCGTACCAACAGTGTGCAACACACACGTCTCAAACACTCCAGTTGCTACACAGCCTAGGGTTTTCGATAAACTACCCAAAATCGCATCTGCAACCATCCCACACACAACAATATCTGGGAGCCACTATAGACACCTCCGTGGCAAAGGCATACCCAAACTCAGCAAGGATAGCCAGCATGCAGATACTTATTCGCAAATTTCTGCCACAACACTCTCTGCCAGCTCGAGTCTTTATGCAGCTCATAGGCATGATGGCGTCCTGCATATTCATTGTCCCCCATGCCAGACTTCAAATGCGTCCCTTACAAGAATGCCTAGCACGGCAATGGAACCAGGCTCGAGGACAACTAAAAGATCTAGTGTTGGTAGACAGTCGCGCTCACAACTCTCTGCAGTGGTGGAACCCACAAAACCTTTCCAAGGGGCGACTGTTCCAAGAGCCGGTTCCACAACTAGCACTAACAGCGGACGCATCACTGACAGGCTGGGAAGCCCATCTCCTTCAATACACAATACAAGGGCTATGGACAACCAAACAAAAGAAACTGCATATCAACCAACTAGAGTTGCTAGCGATATTCCTAGCCCTGAAAGCATTCCAGAAATACTTGTACAGCAAGACTGTGTTGATCCGGACGGACAACATGACCGCAATGTACTATATCCAGAAACAGGGAGGAACGCACTCTCCACAGCTGTCCCACCTTGCACAAAGCATATGGAAGTGGGCGATTCTCAAAAACATTTTTCTCCTAGCAGAACATCTTCCAGGGAAGGACAATCAAATAGCGGGCCTGCTCAGCAGGCACAGCCAACAACTACACGAATGGGAGATTCACCCTCAAGTTCTCCAGTCATTCTTCGAACAGTGGGGTCACCCAGTGATAGACCTGTTTGCCACAAAAGAAAACTCCAAATGCCAGTACTTTGCCGCCAGGTTCCCACATCCGTGGTCACAGGGCAATGCGATATGGATGAACTGGTCAGGCAGATTTGCGTACGCTTTTCCCCCAGCACCATTGATTCCGCTGGTGGCGCGCAAACTGCAGCAACACTCACTCACACTAATCCTAGTTGCTCCCACATGGGTGAGACAACCTTGGTACACAACGTTACTGGAACTTTCAGTAGTTCCCCATCAAAGACTGTGCCTCGCACCCCATCTTCTAACTCAGAACCATGGAGAAATCAGACACCCAAATCCCAATTAGATGAACCTAGCGATCTGGCTCCTGAAGTCTTAGAGTTTGGATACCTTAACTTGCCTCCAGACTGCATGAACATCATTAGGGAGTTAAGACGACCAACTACACGAGCGTGCTATGCAGCTAAATGGAAGAGATTTGTTATTTACTGCAACAATAACCAAATCAACCCATTAGACGCTTCCATACAAAACATTATATGTTACCTGCTGCATCTACAAAGATGAAACTTAGCATACTCTTCGATACGACTACACCTCGCTGCTATAGCAGCATACCTTCAAAACAGGCAACACCTTTCACTGTTTAGAGTACTAGCAATCAAAGCCTTCATGGAGGGTCTGAAAAGGGTGATCCCTCCAGGGCACCCCCCTTCCCCAGTCTGGAATCTAAATATAGTGCTTACCAGACTTATGGGACCTCCTTTCGAACCTCTACACTCATGCGAACTACAATTCTTAACGTGGAAGGTAGCATTCTTGGTTGCTATTACCTCACTCAGAAGAGTAAGCGAATTACAAGCACTAACAATCCAAGAACCTTTCATGCAAGTACATGGCAACAGGGTGGTTCTTAGAACAAACCCTAAGTTCATGCCAAAGGTCGTATCCAATTTCCATATTAATCAATCAATAGAACTGCCAGTATTCTTTCAAAATCCACAGTCAGTAGCTGAGAGAGCCCGTAAAAAGTTAGTTTTTCTCGGTTCCGACAGAGAGACGTCGAGACCGCATCCGAACCCAATGGTGGAAAAAAACAATCTGGGGATGGAGCCGATGCCCATGCGCACTGTAGTCCAGGGGAGGAGCCACCTATCTCAGGATACATCGAAGACTCTTCCAGGACAACAATGTGCGATCATCCGCACCCAACTCTAGGCGGCGATCTAATGCTAAGATATGAATGTTAGCAGCCCTACATGCCAAGAACAGATGCATACTGGTAAGTAGCATATTCATTATTATGTGGACAGAACTAAATCATTTAGAAAGACAAAGCAACTATTTGTTGCTTTTGCACCACAACACAAGGGAAATCCTATATCAAAGTCAGCAATAGCCAGATGGATAGTTAAATGCATTCAAATATGTTATCAAAAGGCAAAACGCACTTTAACCGTCCACCCAAGAGCACACTCTACAAGAAAAATGGGGGTATCCATGGCATTCCTAGGGAATATTCCTCTTGAAGACATTTGTAAGGCAGCCACATGAACCACCATACACACTTTCACAAAACACTACTGTGTAGACGTGCAAGCAAAACAGCAAGCTGCTGTAGGCCAGGCTGTCCTCAAAACTCTTTTTCAAACTGCTGCAGCTGGCACAGGTAACCACCGCTAGAGGAGATACTGCTATACAGTCTATGCACAGATATGAATTAAGCAGCCCACATGCCTCGAACGGAATATGCTACTTACCAGTATGCATCTGTTCTTGGCATGTAGGGCTGCTGACATTCATTTCGCCCGCCCTCCTCCCCGGTGCCTGTCGCAGCTGCAGCATTTTCTCTGGCATGGCCATCTCTTGCTTTACTATCTCCATCTCTGCCACAATGGCAAAAAACAATCTGAGGATGGAGAAGATGCCCATGCGCACTGTAGTCCAGGGGAGGAGTCACCTATCTCGTGATACTTCGAAGACTCTTCCAAGACAACAAAGTGCAATCATCCGGACCCAGCACTAGGCGGTGATCTATGCACAGATATGAATGTCAGCAGCCCTACATGCCAAGAACAGATGCATACTGGTAAGTAGCATATTCCTTAGTGTACACGTCTATTAGGCTGCACCTTGCTGCCATTGCAGCATACCTACAAAATAGACAACATCTATCACTTTTTAGAGTTCCTGCCATAAAGGCTTTTATGGAGGGCCTCAAAAGAATAATTCCACCTAGAACACCACCTTCCCCAGTGTGGAATTTGAACATTGTTCTTACAAGGTAAATGTGACCTTTACGTAAATGTGAACTGCAATTCTTAACTTGGAAAGTTGCTTTCCTAGTAGCTGTTACCTCTCTCAGAAGAATTAGTGAGATCCAAGCATTCACCATTCAAGAACCTTTTCTGCAAATGCACCACAATAAAGTTGTTCTACGAACTAATCCTAAATTCCTTCCAAAAGGCATTTCACCCTTTCACCTCAATCAATCTGTAGAGCTGCCTGTATTCTTCTTGCATCCACAAACAGTCGCAGAAAGAGCTCTTCATACCCTGGATGTCAAAGAGCATTACTTTACTATATTGAAAGAACACAACCTTTTCGCAAAACAAAACAGCTTTTTGTGTCCTTTTCACCACCACACAAAGGCAACCCTGTCTCAAAATCAGGGATAGCTAGGTGGATTGTCAAATGTATACAAATGTATCACAAATCTAAACATACGCTATCTGTTCCTCTTAAAGCCCATTCTACAAGAAAGATAGGGGCGTCAATGGCATTTTTAGGTACATTCCCTTAGATGACATATGCAATGCAGCTACTTGGTCTACAACGCACACTTTCACAAAACACTATTGTGTAGGTGTGCAAACTAAACAACAAGCTACTGTGGGCCAGGCTGTACTCAAAACACTGTGTTCGAGGCATATGAGCTGCAGATTGTACATTTAGCAATAGATCGCCACCTGGTGTTGGGCTCGGATGATTGCAGGTTGTTGTTGTCTTCTTGGAAGAATTCTTTGTAGTCACGAGATAGGTGACTCCTCCCTTGGACAATACTGCGCATGGTCATCGACTCCATCCTCCGATTGTTTTTTTCCGCCACTGGGTTCGGATGAAAGTTTTCCGCTCCGGCTAGAAAAGACTTTTTCCGGCATTTTCGAAGCGTGAAACTTTAGACAAACAACTTTCGACATCGAAGACACTTTTTGACATCACCAGCTACATCCAGGTGTGTCGACGCGGTCCATTGGGCCTATCGGCGCCGTACGGCCTACGCCTCATTGACAGAACTCCATTCAAGAGATGCCCGATATGTCGAGCAAAATTCCCTCATAGCGATCATCACGAGGTTTGCAACCTCTGTCTCTCGCCAGAACACGACGAGTCGACCTGCACAGCCTGTGCCTCCTTCCGATCAAAAAAGACCATTCGGGATCGGAGGGCCCGTCGACACGAGATGAGGAGATCAGCGCCAGCACCGGAGGCCATCTTTGAGGAGGAGATCGTCGAAGAAGACGTCTCCTAGGACGGTAACCCACTCGAAGATATCTCCGAGGACGAGGCTCCACTCGTCGCCGAGGAAGACTCGCCTGATCTCCAGATCATATCGGGAGCAGAGGACTCAGACGATTCGATTCCATCTCGACAACCCGTGAGTACCTCTGCCCCTGCACAACAGACGCTGCCCAAACCAAAGGCAACGTCAGCACTCCGCCCATGGGGCCCAGTCGAGACCGAAATTTACCCTCAAATGCCCCACCTTCCAGCTCGGCTCAGAGGAAAAAGACTACGCCTTCCGGTGCCTCGGCACCGAAAAAACCACATGTGCCAATTCAACCTCCTCCATTGGCACCGAAACATCCTTCGACACCGAAGGACTCTTCGGCACCGAAGCTAACGCACCCTTCGGCGCCCAAAGACTCTTCGGCACCCAAACCTAAACAGGCATCGGTGCCAAAACCAAAGACAGTAACAGAACCGAAAGCTTCGACTCCGAAACAATCCGGCTGCAAAAACAAAGACGAGAAGATAGACTCCGGCGCAACAAGCCCAACAAAACCTGTATCCACGCCGAAATCTTCGATAACGGTACCAAAGACCACAAGGCCTGATACACACAAGCCTAAACCATCTTCGGCACCGAAGAAATTGCCAGAGGACTCAATAACTCCTACTAAGGCAAAAAACACTAAAGAACCACTATCGACACCGAAGAAATCGGAGCCGAAGAGGATTATACAAGAGGAAGAACTATTTAGACCAGATCTAAAGCAGAAAAAGGTCTATATCAACCCAAAAACTGGACATGTGGAAGCAATTCCACACAAAAAAAGACCAGCAGACACACCACTTCCAACTGTGGTTCCTGCTAAAAAGGATTGTGCGGTTCCTGCTAAAAAGGATTGTGCAACATCTCCAATGCACCCTTCCTCTCCTTCACCTTCTTCCTCTCCTATCACTCCATATATTGAGCCTATAACTTTTCCTGCTCAATCTCCTGCATCATCACACCACACTGACGAAGAGTATGACTTAGGTGGGGGGGATGATGTACCAGAGACACATACATATCCCTTAGATGAGGATTAAGATGTCAACCCACAATATACCAAAGAAGATGATGCATATAATTTCCAACCAAATAATGCATCAGACATACCTGATCCTCAGTACTACCCAACAAAACCTTCCCCTCCAGAGGATAGTATTGGGTTCAATCATCTACTAAACAGAGCTATACTTTACCACGGAGTTCCAATGCACTCTGATGCTATTGAGGAGGATTTCTTATTAGACACGTTTGAGCAGTCATAAAGATCTACTCAAATACTACCTATGATCAAAGGGGTCATTAAACATGCCCCAGAGATTTATAAAGATCCAGTAAGGTGTAGGGTACTAAATCCAAGAATAGAGAAAAAGTATAGACCAGCACCAGCAGATCCTACCTACATTAAGGGACATCTACTATTGGACTCTTTAGTAGTGTCAAATGCACGTAAAAGAGCCAATTCCCAGACTTCTGGTGAAACCCCCCAACCTGACAAAGAATCAAAAATCATTGATGCGTCAGGAAACGGATTGCTGCACAAGCAACAAACATATGGCGCATAGCAAACACACAAGCCTTACTCTCACGCTACAATAGGGCTCACTACGACCAACTAGAAAAGTTAATGGAACATCTACCAGATCAATACAAAGATCAGGCAGCAGAGCTCTTACAAGAAGGCAAACTAATATCTAATGCCTCCATTAAATGCGCACTAGATGTAGCTGACACAGCATCTAGGGCAGTTAACACCAGTGTTATCCTCAGACGTCATGCATGGTTACGCATTTCCGGTTTCAAACCAGAGGTACAAACTACCATCCTCAACCAGCCCTTCAATCAGAACCAGTTGTTCGGACCAGAGGTAGATAATACACTAGAACAAATGAAAAAGGACACAGACACTGCTAAGTCTATGGGTGCATTACAATCTACCCAGACTAGAGGTTCTTTTCGTAGCTCCTCTTATAGAGGAGGCTCCAAGCAGACTGGCGCGTTTCGGCGGCGCAAGGCCACCTTCCTCAGTACCTCTTCCAGAAAACCAAACCCAAATATCCAGGGGACCTAAAATATATATAATAAATACTGTCACCATATGTAATCCTAAACAGAAAAAAGAACAGCAAAATATCTGCCATTTAGTATCATTTCTAGGAATTAACACAACACCCCACCAAGTGACCAACCATCAACTGAGTCCTCAATTGGTATCCATCCGCCCCAACTTTAAAGAAAAATAAATTATTATCAAAAATTGTGGCAAAATCACAGTAATGGTGGCTAATATTTCATATTACAGATATCGTCATTGATTACCAAAGATCCTCACATTAGCGGAGGTAAATCCTACATATTTCTAAAAACAATATTTACTTCCAAAGATCTCTCATGAAGGACATATTCCAAATTCTTGATCAGCACATGTTTACTTACGATTAAAAACAGATTGCTAGTCTTTGCCCATGAGGGAAGATGTCAGAAAATGAACAATGTATAATTGTCGATCAGGAGGATTCCACTATGGCTCCCTAGAAAACGAAAGTCCAAGCTATGAATACCCTGGACTCCATATAATTTATACAGGTCAGAAATATGCTCCTAGTTACAGGGCTTCTCTTACCCCAATGTGATGAGAGGAGGATTTCGTTTGCGCTGGATAGGTTTTTACTGGGAGAACGGATCAAGGATGTTCGCCGGTTCAGTACGTAGTATACCCCTCAACTGAAAAAAGATTTTTCAATATTAACAGGATGAGGCCTATTCATATCTCTATGAGTCTCTCTCGTCTATGGCTTGACACTATAGACAAAACCCACCTTTTTATTCAATGATACAGACGTATTGTGCTCTTCCATTCGATACTTCTTCCTCTTTTTCTTTTTCCGGTTAATATTAAAGGTAATACCTTCCCATATATGCGAATTACCTATGGTAAGAGAAATTGGTATCTTAGCCTACACGTTTAAAAGCAAATCGCATGTGCGAGTAGAGGCCTTACTTCTGCATATAGAAAACGATTGCTCCTAATCACTATGTCAAATTGAACGAGGTAATTATATTAAGATACAATAAAATGTATCTATATAACCAAGTCAATCTCACAAATATTCAGGACAGATGAAAGATCTCATGTATTGCGGAGTCGCGTATTTAAAATGTGATGGCCCCAATTGCAAGATAATGCGGCCGTTTTAATACCGACTACGGGTTATATCCTCGTATATACACACACTCAAGGTAGAATGGCCAGCTCAATCTAAGTTCCTAAGGTACACACTTCTCTATATACATATGCGAACTATGCTTGCTGAAAGGTGGAGAACTGTCGATAACGTTGTATTTACCTACAAAAATATATATCTACCCTGTAAGCCTCATCCCTTATCAATAACATTCAAGTAATGTTCCTAGAAGTGCTATACAAAAATGCGGAATATAGGCAAATTCGTAACACCCGTATCTAACTACCTGCGCGTAGCGTATGCCTGCTCGTACTTACTCAAATATTGCAAGGATTGCGGGCCAGCGTGCTCTCCAACTTCGTGGTACGATTTCAAACGGCAAACCCCAAAGGTAGCCATGTTTTTAAATCCTAAAAGAATGAAGCAATTCTCGCGATATCTGATCAGTGCCGGAAGTAAGTTTCATTCAGGCAGAAAAGAAATAAGAATCAAAAACGGACTACAGTCCCTACGGCGTAGATAACATGTCATCTTTTAAAACCCATACACAAACCTCCTCCAATAAGGGTTACTTTAGAGGAGGATACAGAGGCAACAACAATAAGGGAAGAGGTAGAGGTAACAACAACAACTGCTCCTGTTCCACTCCCAAACAGTGACTTCCCTCTGCCTCCCCTACATCATTCCACACCGGTAGGGGGCAGAGTATCACAGTTCCTACCTGTCTGGGATTCCATCACAACAGACAGGTGGGTAAGACAAATTATCCAACATGGCTACTGCTTAGAACTCACAGCAACCCCCCCAAACATACCACCCAGGCAGCGTCCAATGTCCACAGAACACATAACACTGCTTCAACAGGAAGTTCTAGCACTTCTACAAGAATATGCTATTCAAGAGGTCCCCTTACAGGAACAAGGAACAGGAGTCTACTCCTTGTATTTCCTAATACCCAAAAAGGACGGGACATTAAGACCGATCCTCGACCTCAGGCCCCTAAACCACTATATTCAATCAGATCATTTTCACATGATTACTTTACAACAAGTACTCCCATTACTACAACAGGGAGACTTTCTTACAACACTAGACCTAAAGGACGCCTATTTTCATATTCCTATACATCCTGCGCACAGGAAGTATCTAAGATTTGTCATACAAGGACAACACTATCAGTTCAAAGTCCTTCCATTGGAGTCACAACAGCACCACAAGTGTTTACAAAGTGCTTAGCAGTAGTAGCAGCACATCTCAGAAGACAACAGATACATGTCTTCCCTTACCTCGACGACTGGCTCATAAAAGCAAGATCGTTCAACCAGTGTGTACAACACACAAAACAAACGATTCAAACATTACACGACTTAGGGTTTACGATAAACTACACCAAGTCGCACCTAGAGCCTTCGCACGTTCACCAATATCTAGGAGCTACCATAGACACATCATCAGCTCTAGCTTATCCCAGTCAAGCCAGGATTCAAAGCATTCAGAGCTTAGACTTACTTTTTCAATGCCAACACTCTCTTCAAGCCAGAGTGTTCATGAAACTAATAGGCATGATGGCGTCTTGCATCTTCATAGTTCCTCACGCAAGTCTGCAAATGCGCCCACTACAAGAATATCTAGCACAACAGTGGAACCAGGCTCAAGGTCAGCTCACAGACCTGGTTTTGGTAGACAGCCGTACATATCGCTCTCTGCAATGGTGGAACACCAAAAACTTGACAAAGGGACGGCCGTTCCTAGAACCTGTTCCACAAATAGTGCTGACATAAGATGCATCCCTCACAGGATGGGGAGCCCATCTCCTGCACTATACCACTCAAGGCCAATGGAACAGCCAACAAAAACTGCTCCACATCAATCATTTAGAGCTGCTAGCGATTTACCTAGCACTCAAGACTTTTCAAGTACAAGTACAAAACAAAGCTGTTCTAATCCGGACGGACAATATGACAGCTATGTATTACATACAAAAACAGGGGGGGGGGACACTCTCTGCAACTGTCCCAGCTTGCACAGAACATTTGGAGATGGGGCATCCCTCAAAACATACACCTGACTGTAGAACACCTTCCAGGAATTCACAATCAGATAGCAGATCTGTTGAGTCGTCAATCACAACAGATTCACGAATGGGAGTTGCACCCACAGGTTCTACAACCATTCTTCCAAATGTGGGGGCACCCACAGATAGATCTGTTTGCCACCCACGAAAACGCAAAATGCCCAACCTTCGCCGCCAGGTTTCCACACCCGCGGTCGGAGGGGAATGCAATATGGATGAATTGGTCAGGCAGATTTGCGTACGCTTTTCCGCCTCTCCCACTCATTTCACTAGTAGTACGCAAGCTCAGACAACAGTCTCTGAAACTAATACTAGTGGCCCCCACATGGGCACGCCAGCCGTGGTTCACCACACTACTAGATCTCTCACTGGTTCCACATCAGAAATTACGGCTCACGCCATCCCTGTTAACACAGAACCATGGAGAAATAAGGCACCCAGAACCAAGCCAACTGAATTTGGCGATCTGGCTCCTGAGGTCTTAGAGTTTGGCTACTTAAATTTACCACCAGAATGTATGAACATAATTAAAGAAGCTAGAAGACCCACCACTAGAGCATGTTATGCTGCTAAGTGGAAAAGATTTGCAATATACTGTAACAACAATCACATTGATCCATTGGATGTTTCCATCCAAAATATTATTTGTTACTTTCTACACCTACAAAGGTCCAACTTGGCTTATTCTTCCATACGACTGCATCTAGCAGCAATTGCAGCCTATTTCCAAAATAGACAGCACCTATCTCTCTTTAGAGTACCTGCGATAAAAGCATTTATGGAAGGATTAAAACGAATAATCCCACCTAGGTTACCACCTGCACCAGTATGGAACCGGAACATTGTCCTTACAAGACTCATGGGACCCCCTTTTGAGCCTTTACACAGGTGTGAATTGCAATTCCTAACATGGAAGACTGCCTTCCTTGTTGCCATCACCTCTCTCAGAAGAGTTAGTGAAATACAAGTATTTACAATAGAAGAACCATTTTTTCAGATACACCCTAACAAAGTGGTTCTTAGACCTAATCCAAAATTCCTGCCAAAAGTGATTACTCCTTTTCACCTTAACCAATCAGTAGAGTTACCAGTGTTTTTCCAAAAACCAGACTCTGTTGCGGAGAGGGCTCTACACACCCTAGATGTTAGAAGAGCTCTTTTATACTACACAGACAGGTCTAAATCCTTCAGAAAGACAAAACAACTATTTGTATCTTTCTGTTCCCCACACAAAGGCAATCCCATATCTAAAGGATGAATTGCCAGATGGATTGTAAAGTGTATTCAAATATGTTATCAAAAAGCTAAACGTACACTAACAGTTCCTCCTAGAGTGCACTGCACTCGCAAACTAGGAGCCTCTATGGCTTTCTTAGGAAACATACCACTAGAGGACATATGTAAGGCAGCAACATGGTCTACCATACACACCTTCACTAAACACTATTGTGTTGACGTGCAAGCCAAGCAGCAAGCTGCAGTAGGCCAAGCTGTCCTTAAAACACTATTTCAGTATGCTGCAACGGATACAAGCGACCACCGCTTGGGGAGACACTGCTGCACAATCGTTGCTAAATGTACAATCTGCAGCTCATATGCCTCGAACGGAATATGCTACTTACCAGTATGCATCTGTTCTTGGCATGTAGAGCTGCAGAATTGTACATGCCCTCCCGCCTCCCCGGGACTTGTATCCGTTCCAGTACTCATCTTACTTAGATGCACACGGATGGACATCCTTTCTCTTTACTTCTACTAACTCCATCATTTCCCATCATGGCGAAAAACAATCTGAGGATGGAGTCGATGACCATGCGCAGTATTGTCCAAGGGAGGAGTCACCTATCTCGTGACTACAAAGAATTCTTACAAGAAGACAACAACAACCTGCAATCATTCGAGCCCAACACCAGGTGGCGATCTATTGCTAAATGTACAATTCTGCAGCTCTACATGCCAAGAACAGAGGCATACTGGTAAGTAGCATATTCCTTCAAACTACTGCAACAGATACGGGTAGTCGCCGCTAGGTGTGGGTACTTCTATATAATCTATGCACAGTGTGTAATCTGCAGCTCATATGCCTCGAACGGAAAATGCTACTTAACAGTATGCATCTGTTCTTGGCATGTAGAGCTGCAGAGTTACACACACCCACCCGCCTCCCCGAATGCCTTTATCTGTTTCAGTATTATCTTAATTAGATTCAGCTTACATAGACATCCTTCCTTTTCTTGCTAAGCTCCATCATTTCCCTAATGGCGAAAAACAATCTAAGGATGGAGCCGATGCCCATACGCAATGTGGTCCAAAGGAGGAGTCACCTATCCTGTGACTTCCAAAGACTTTTCAGGACAAAAACAAACTGCAAACATCCGGGCCCAACACTAGGTGGCGATCTATGCACAGGGTGTAACTCTGCAGCTCTTCATGCCACGAACTGATGCATACTAGTAAGTAGCATTTTCCTTTCCTATCTTGTTCCTCGGGTCAGTTATGATTATACAATGTTATAATCAAACTGCCCATTCTGACATATGGGAACAGATAGCCTTGCAATAGTAAAAAACGAAATAGGCTGTAATTCACTATCAGGACATGCCACAGGGCTTGTCCTACCTTTTACGTACAATGCCCTCTGCCCATGGGCCTATCTTAGGGGTGCCTATATGTAGAAAAGGGAAGATTTAGGGACTGGCAAGTGGGTGCACTTGCCGGGTCGACATGGCAGTCCCAGACTGCACACAGGCTCTGCAATGGCAGGCATGAGCCATACTTTACAAGCTGCTTCTGTGGGTGACACAACCAGTGCTCCAAGCCCACCAGCAGCATTTGATTTACAGGCCCTGGGCACACATGGTGAGTAGGGTCTGCCAAGTAAATCAAATAAGTAAATTATGGAGTCACTAATCCAATACAACAATTTACAATAAGGAGCACTTGCACTTTGGCACTGAATAGCAGTGGCAAAGTGCCCAACGCATCTAGACCAGCAAAAACATAGCAAAAACATAGGAGGCACAGTGAAAGAATGGAAGGGAGACCCACGACAATAGGGCCAGGTCTAACACGCGTCCCCTCCAGCTGGAATATGTTTAGAACTACCCTACCTCTTGGGAGTTCTCTTCACTAAGGAGGACAAATCTGGACAGACTATCAGCATTGGAGTGTTCTGTACCAGGACGGTGTTCCACCATGAAGTCCATCACCTGTAGAGAAATGGACCACCTCAACAGCTTTAGATTCTCACCTCAATCTGCATCAACCATCTGAGGCGCCTGTGGTCTGTCTGCACCCGAAAGTGAGTCCCAAACAGGTATGGTCTCCTACTAATGAAGGCTACAGGTTGGTCGTTGGTCTAGGCCCTCCTCATTCATCTGCGAAAGTACAGCCCCCACACCATTCTCTGAAGCGCCTGTCTGCACAATGAATTCTTTAGAGAAGTTGGGCGCCGGAAGCACGGGTGCTGTGCACATGGCAGTCTTCAGGGCATCAGAAGCTTTCCGACAGGTATCATTCCGGTTCACTTTCTTGGGCTGCTTCCTGGAAGTCATCTCTGTCAAGGGTGCAACAATCCTGCCATACCTCTTGACAAACCTCCTGTAGTACCCAGTGAGTCCTAAAAAGGCTCTCACTTCTGTCTGGGTCTTGGGGGGTTCCCAAGCCAGGATGGTATCAATCTTGGGATGTAGGGGCGCCACCTGACCGCTCCCAACTTGGTGTCCCAAGTACACCACAGAACCCTGCCCGATCTGGCACTTACTCACCTTGATCGTGAGGCCTGCCCTCCGCGGCGCCATCAACACTTCCCAGAGGTGGCGCAGATGTTCTTCCCAGCTGGTGCTGAACACTGCAATGTTACCCAAGTAGGCGGCACTGAAATCTTCCAGTCCAGACAATACTTGGTTGACCAACCTCTGAAAGGTGACCATGCGCATTACTAGCAAGAGGAGTCACATTACCTTGTGACCTGAAAGACTTTGTTTGATGAAATACAATTTGCACACACCCAGGCCCAAAATGGCAGGATTATGCTAAGCATGTGAATCTACAGCTCTACGTGTCATGAACAGATGCTTACTGGGCAAGTAACATTTTCCCTTATATGCCTCTAGAACAAGGACAAAATGTACCAACCAAACTAATTAGATCATATGGTAAAGATGTCAGAGGCAAACTTCTTCCTGGTTCTTGGGAGACGTGCAGGGGCAATACATGCATCTAACTACAAGTTCATCAGTTCATCAAAGAATGACAACATTGCAGCCACGTAACCAGAAGATGCAAAAGCAGTACCTCCCTTTTCATAGTGTGTTGCACTGTGGGGATCTTTAGGTCATGAGTGATCTCACTCCCTAGACACATTCTACATGCAGATTCTCCAGTGAACTGGGCTTCGGAAAGCCATTTCTGGGATCATGCCATCCTCTGGGCAGACAGGGTCCAGCTCTTCATGAGGACATATAAGCTCTCTGTCTCTTCTCAGAAGAACAGCAAATCCAGCATGATTCAAAAACGTAATACCAATCTGTAAAGAAAATGGAAACTCAGCAAAGGAGCCACTTTATGTGTGATGCCTTTTCCAGCACTGGAATACCAGCCTCCTCTGTGTCAGGATGAGCTATAAAACAATTTTGCAAGAAGTCTAGTATTTACTTTGTTCTTGGAACCCAGTTGGGAAGCCAGCGATAACCTGAGTTATGCTCTATTTAAAAGTCCATACTGAAGAAGTGCATCTTCCTTTTGATTTGATTTATCAACTTTTAAAGCGCGCGAATGCCCGTGGGCGTCTTGGCGCTATGAAAAAAATCCTTTCATCTCTTCAACGGTATCTATTTTAATCAGAAAATAACCATGTTTTTACTTCCTTTCTGAATAATTCTAAAGATGGACAGTTTTTTATAGCAAGAGGCAGTTGATTCCATGTGCGTGCTGCATGTACTAAGAAGCTTCTACCTCCCCAGTTAGCTCGTTTAAATCTGGGAACAGTGATTAGTTTCATTTGACCAGATCTCAGAGATCTCGTGGGTTCATATTGTCTCAGATGATATTTTAAAAATGGTGGTCCTTTTCCCTGAAATGCCTTATAGGTCAAGCAGAGTGATTTGAATTTCACCCTCTTTGCGATTGGCAGCCAGTGCAATGTTTTTAGTTTATGTCTAATTGGCTCAAACTTAGGTATGTCTAAGATCAGTCTGGCTGCTGTATTTTGTAAGCGTTGCAGCTTATCTATGACTTTTGTCCTGGCTCCGGCATATAGTCCATTTCCGTAGTCCAGTCTTGCTAATGCTAACGCTGTTACTACTGTTTTGCGTGAGTCCGATGGTAAATATGGAAGTAGCTTTTTTATCATTTTTAAAATATACCAGAGTGTTGATGACAGCTTGCTGGCTTGAGCTTCAAATGTTAAATTCATATCAAGGGTGAAGCCCAGATTCTTTACTTTTTCTGATGATCCTGGGCATTTTCCAATGTCTTTGGGCCACCAGGCGGGGGACCATATATTTGTGTCACCCCCCAGTATCATCACTTCGCTCTTGTCTCTGTTGAGCTTTAAGCAGTTTTTGGTGTCCATGTTTTTCTGGGCATTGAAACTAAGAACCATAACTCAGACCACTTTTTTTAGATTGCATGTCAGACAGACCTGCACAATTGGCCCAGTTCCTTTGGACTTCATCCACAGAACAAGAAAAAAAGGATAGAGAGTTAGCCCCCACCCATCATGCGCAACACCTTTCAGAGAACAGAACTTGGGTAAGGCTAGGTTTAGGCTACATTGTCCATCATGGACATAATCAGCCTTCCCAAAGGAAAGCCACCATCATTTGTGTTCAAATAGGCACCATCATTTACCAAGCGGTTATGAACCACGCACAGCAAATGAGCACATACAGCATCCATATATGAATGAATGATTATTAATCTTATAAAGGGCGAACTCTGCTCAGAGGCGTCTTGGCGCTACGGAAGAGGCCAGCAGTCGAGGGACGTGAAAGGCTCACAATGATTAGATGGTGAAGAGCCAAGTTTTCAGGGCCTTGCGGAAGAGAGTGTGGGACTTTGTCCAGAGACTGAGAGAGGGAGAGAATTCCAGAGCTTAGGAGCAGCAACTGAGAAAGCTCTTCCCTCCGCCCCCATCTGACTCTCCTGAACCAAGGAACTACCAACCAATTTTTACAGGCAGATCTTAATTGCTTGGTGGGAAATAAAGGCCGTGACTGAGTGGGATTTGGAAAGGTCCATCACCAGCCTGGCCGCTGCATTCTGCACCAGCTGCAGTCTGTGGATGATTCCCTTATTGATGTCCAGATATAGGGCATTACAATAGTCCAATCTGAACAGCACTAGGGCAACAACTGCTTGCATTCAGGAGTCAAGGGAGAGAAATTTTCCTAAGGACCCTGATGATTCCAAAACAGGTGGACACCGTTCTGTTAATCTGAAGGCCCAGGGAGAGGGAGTTGTCAACTATGACACCAAGGATTTTTGCTGTGGGTCCTGAGCAGGGGAATTGACCGAGCATATCGGGCCACCAGGCATGGGACCATATAGACTGTTGGTTTCCAAAGACCAAGACCTCTGTATATCACCATTAAGTCTAAGGTAGTTCTCTACCATCCAGGAGGCCACTGGCTGCATGCAATGTTTTAAATTGGTTGCGGATGCTTCTATGCTGTTGGTGATGGCCACCATTATTTAGACGGCTGTAATGCCAGAAACCGGTCCCCGGAAGCTTGTTTCCTTTCCAGTGAAGAATTGGCTTGGTAGTTTGGTCTGCCCTGTTCCCATGAAGCACTGGGCCAGGGACAGACTAATTTGCATATAGCCAGGTTCTGAACTGGGATGGTGCAGTGAGCTAAAAAACGGTGATGGATCAAGCCCTGATCTGTTGACTGGGTAGGAGTGTTCTGATTAACTCAGATACTCTGTCCATCACCACCCCCTTTTTGAAATTTATTTTGGCCACCATGAGTGTGGAAGGGTATGCTCAGACATGAGTCCCTTGCTCACTGCACCCTCAGGATTCAAGCAAGCCGGGCCGAAGACGGCTGTAATGCCAGAAACCGGTCCCCGGAAGCTTGTTTCCTTTCCAGTGAAGAATTGGCTTGGTAGTTTGGTCTGCCCTGTTCCCATGATGCACTGGGCCAGGGGCAGACTAATTTGCATATAGCCAGGTTCTGAACTGGGATGGTGCAGAGAGCTAAAAAAACGGTGATGGATCAAGCCCTGATCTGTTGACTGGGTAGGAGTGTTCTAATTAACTCAGATACTCTGTCCATCACCACCCCCTTTTTGAAATTATTTTGGCCACCATGAGTGTGGAAGGGTATGCTCAGACATGAGTCCCTTGCTTACTGCACCCTCAGGATTCAAGCAAGCCGGGCCGAAGACGGCTGTAATGCCAGAAACCGGTCCCCGGAAGCTTGTTTCCTTTCCAGTGAAGAATTGGCTTGGTAGTTTGGTCTGCCCTGTTCCCATGATGCACTGGGCCAGGGACAGACTAATTTGCATATAGCCAGGTTCTGAACTGGGATGGTGCAGTGAGCTAAAAAACGGTGATGGATCAAGCCCTGATCTGTTGACTGGGTAGGAGTGTTCTGATTAACTCAGATACTCTGTCCATCACCACCCCCTTTTTGAAATTATTTTGGCCACCATGAGTGTGGAAGGGTATGCTCAGACATGAGTCCCTTGCTCACTGCACCCTCAGGATTCAAGCAAGCCGGGCCGAAGACGGCTGTAATGCCAGAAACAGGTCCCCGGAAGCTTGTTTCCTTTCCAGTCAAGAATTGGCTTGGTAGTTTGGTCTGCCCTGTTCCCATGATGCACTGGGCCAGGGACAGACTAATTTGCATATAGCCAGGTTCTGAACTGGGATGGTGCAGTGAGCTAAAAAACGGTGATGGATCAAGCCCTGATCTGTTGACTGGGTAGGAGTGTTCTGATTAACTCAGAAACTCTGTCCATCACCACCCCCTTTTTGAAATTTATTTTGGCCACCATGAGTGTGGAAGGGTATGCTCAGACATGAGTCCCTTGCTCACTGCACCCTCAGGATTCAAGCAAGCCGGGCCGAAGACGGCTGTAATGCCAGAAACCGGTCCCCGGAAGCTTGTTTCCTTTCCAGTGAAGAATTGGCTTGGTAGTTTGGTCTGCCCTGTTCCCATGATGCACTGGGCCAGGGACAGACTAATTTGCATATAGCCAGGTTCTGAACTGGGATGGTGCAGAGAGCTAAAAAACGGTGATGGATCAAGCCCTGATCTGTTGACTGGGTAGGAGTGTTCTGATTAACTCAGATACTCTGTCCATCACCACCCCCTTTTTGAAATTATTTTGGCCACCATGATTGTGGAAGGGTATGCTCAGACATGAGTCCCTTGCTTACTGCACCCTCAGGATTCAAGCAAGCCGGGCCGAAGACGGCTGTAATGCCAGAAACTGGTCCCCGGAAGCTTGTTTCCTTTCCAGTGAAGAATTGGCTTGGTAGTTTGGTCTGCCCTGTTCCCATGATGCACTGGGCCAGGGACAGACTAATTTGCATATAGCCAGGTTCTGAACTGGGATGGTGCGGTGAGCTAAAAAACGGTGATGGATCAAGCCCTGATCTGTTGACTGGGTAGGAGTGTTCTGATTAACTCAGATACTCTGTCCATCACCACCCCCTTTTTGAAACCATTATTTGGGTGTCATCAGCATAGGACAATACCTCCAGCCTAAAGGATCTAACAACCTTGGCTCGAGGGACAACATAAATGTTAAAAAGAGTCAGACTCAATGAGGAGCCCTGAGGGACTCCATAAAATAAATGAGTCCAAGTAAAATTGATCCATTTTTACTATTCGTGACCGCTCAGTTAGAAATGAGGTAAGCAGCTTCAGGGCGACACTGTGACCCCAATTTCCTTGAGGCGGTCCACCAATGTCAAAGGAGATATGGTATCAAAGGCCGCCGTTAGTTCTGGGAGAATCAATAACGTGGTATGCCCCTTATCGACCTGGGTTCGAATGTTGTTAATTACAGAAGGTAACGCAGTCTCAGTGCTATGGACATATCTAAAGCTATGCTGAGAGCCATCACGCAACTGATGTTTCTTCAGATAGGAGCTAAGATGGAAATTAAGATGTTTCTCCACAATTTCTGCTGGGACTGGTAACAAAAAGATAGGACGATAACTTTTGAACTACGCACAGCAAATTAACACAAACAGCATCCATATATGTCCCACAGTGATCCAAAAGATGGCAGTTATGGAAACTTGATTTAAATGGAACCATGTATAGCTTGTATTCACATGAAACAAGAGCGACCCATACGTCCTTGCAAACTGGGTGTTGCTGATTAGGAAAAATAATGTTCACAAGGAACTCATTTATCTATTGGATATTGTTTCTGCAAGACTCGGTATAGATTGCGTGAATACATCAAAAGAGTAAAATACCATTTAGAATAAGACCTTAATTCAATTTGGTCAAACATTATTACATGGATTAGTAGACATAGAAGCCCACATAACCATTTATCAAAACTGTCTTCACTTCAGCCGAAATAAGCATAATTGATTTTGTATTCATCATAATCTTTATACACACAACATTTTGATTTATCCAAGGTATTTGATCATATATTTACAGTATGTACAATGGCATTAAACATTATCCTGGTCCTTAATACGGAAGAATTCCACTTCCAGCACCTTGTTTGCCTTCTGCCCCCAGAATTCCTGTCCTGAAGAGACCCTGTACCAAGAGAGGGTTGAAACGTCGTCGGCTTTTAAAAAGAGAGAGCTCAAAGAACTCAGAGCACCACCTACAATTTATTGTATTATAATTGCTAGGAGCTCCTCTTTGTATAAATACCAATAACCACTACCTCTCCCCCCTTTTTTCTTAGCACGGTATTTACATCGTAGTTGGTTATGGGCACTTCACTGGGGTTCACAGATCACGCTGTAATGCAATTCTACATAGTGTAAATATATGATCAAATACCTTAGATAAATCAAATTGTGTGTGTATAAAGATTGATGAATACAAAATAAATTATGCTCATTTAGACTGAAGTGAGTACAGATTACTTTCTTCGTATTTCAATATCCTATGGCAGCTACTTTGTGCTCTTTGATTCCCAGATGCCGTCACAGTGGAACAGTCTATCTTTTCCTACAATTTTGGTAGAGGGGACAGAAAAACAGAACATGCTCAACCATTTCTATAGGAACCTCTCAGGTTAGGCACTGGGATTCCTGATCTTTCTTATGATTGGCCCACTTAACTGTATGGTTCCATTCCAAAGCTGCATGTACAGTCATCTTGGTAATCGTGTTTGGATCTCATCCAAGAAACTCTCTTTCCTGTAGGAGTCTTTAACAGCCAAAAAAGCTTCCACCAGAGAACCACCACTCGGCTGAGAGTACAACACAGAATCTTTGAATTGCCAGTACATAGTTATAATTAGAGTCTTAGAAAATGCCCTTTGCCTTCCTGTTACTGATGTGTTGAAACTGCCCCCTGAAGTAATAGCAGCTCAGACAGTTTCAAATTGCAGGAATGCGGGATATTTATAAGAAGATAGCACAAGCCTGCGTTTCCCGTAGTGCTGGCACTAAAAAAGCTGCCTAGTGCCAGCACAGGCCCCCTAGCGCCATGTTGCAAGGGTGACAGCACGCTGCAGGGGTGATTGTTTATGTGCAAAAAAGAGCAAGATACGAGGAGAACTAAACATTTTCTCCTTGTATTGCCTGTTTAAGACCAAGTATTTCCAGGCGATGTTTTTGGCGCTACCCCGTATTTACTTGTAAATATGGGGCAGCTTCAAAAAGCAGTGAGTGTTGCGGTAAAACACCCACTGCAACACACATTGCATATCCCTTTCATGCTAAATGATGCATGAATAGGGGCATTATTTACAAGGCGGCGTTAAGCCACGTTAAGTGGCTTAACGCTGCCATGTAAATAAGGCGAAAAACTTGACGGCACCACAACGTCGCAAAAAGTGACGTTCTGGTGCTGTTAACTCTTTGTAAATATGCCCCTTCATGCCAACAATGTCTTTGAAAGGTCACAAACCATGTGAAAAAACTTGTTGGTGCTGTCCACCAAAAACAGAAACTGAAAAGTAAATACACCAAAACGTGTTTATTATGATATTATCGGCTCCGGAAATATATGTCTTGTAAGCAGGCTATCAGTTGCCTAGTACAATACAGACTCAGTTCTGCTCTGTAATAACCAAAGACACACCATGGCGAGCTGTCAAAGTACACAATTTTCATCTCAAACATATTTGTGTCAGTCCAAGCAAACTTAGTCAGTATTCTAACAAGCATTTACAATGCAATGGTTTCGCCTTTGAAAAAGTTAGAGCTATTGGCATTGTAAATAACAAAATTTGTATTATGTGTTGGTTTTGAAAACAGATAAATAAATGGCATTGTCATTTACATTGCCATTAGCTTAATCTCTCGCAAATGTGAGACCTATTGTACCCTACGGATGAGCTCAGCAGACAGCAATTACTACCACACACACACCCAGAGCCACACACACACACACACCCAGAGCCACACACACACACCCAGAGCCACACACACCCAGAGCCACACACACACACACACACACACACACCCAGAGCCACACACACACACACACACACACACACACACAGAGCCACACACACACACACCCAGAGCCACACACACACACACACACATACACACAGAGACACACACACACACCCAGAGCCACACACACACCCAGAGCCACACACACACACACACCCCCAGAGCCACACACACACACCCCCAGAGCCACACACACCCAGAGCCACACACACACCCAGAGCCACACACACACCCAGAGCCACACACACACACACCCAGAGCCACACACACACACCCAGAGCCACACACACACCCAGAGCCACACACACACCCAGAGCCACACACACACCCAGAGCCACACACACACCCAGAGCCACACACACACACACACACACCCAGAGCCACACACACCCAGAGCCACACACACCCACCCAGAGCCACACACATCTGTTGCCTTCAAAAAGTTTATCAATAGAAACGGTATTACACATAAAACCACATCTGTATACTACCCAGCAGGTAATGGAGCGGTGGAAAGGTTCAACAGAGTGTTGAAAGGAACCATACAACTAGCAAACAACAACGAGTTATGTTTAAAAATGGAGGTAAAGAAAATGATTTTGGCATTCAGAATAACAACTAGGGAGAGCACAGGAATCAGCCCATTTGAAATGATGAGAGGAAGAACAGCACTGTCCAAGGATAATGTAGCGTGGCTTAAGACCAGAAGGAAGGCTAATTGGTCTGCAGAGGAAGTCAGGAAGAACGTACTAAAAGCACAGAGGGCATACAGAAAACACTTTGATACAAAACACAAATGCAAACCCCCTAACTATCCAGGTAGGAGATTTGGTGAGAGTAAAAAGAAGTGGGCACATTGAGAAAGGACAGACCAGGTTCACCAAACCATTTGTTGTGGAATAATTATTTTGCAATTTAGCCCTCCTCAGCGATGGGAAAGTGTGGCATACATGTGCACTATCTAAATGCGAGAAGAAGAACAGTATAGAAAACGGAAAAGAAGAGGATTTGGATACGAACAAACCAGTGGAAGAGGGAGATCGTAGGGACTTTGACAGACAAATGAACTTTGATTGGCTGTATAAAGATGTGTTGGAAGAAGAGAGGGCAGGGAGGAAGGAACAGGAAGACAGGGCCCCTCCAAATCAGGAGCAAATAGAGTACATTGGGGAAAACAGATCTCAGCAGCAGCGAAACCACGGACGCATCCGGGGCAAAAAGAATTTTCTGAAGAAGAACTAGAGTCTGGAAGCGGTACCACCACTGCCAAAACCACCACCAGTAGATGCGGACGTACTGTAGCTATGCCAAGCAAGTTCAAAGACTTTGCGTGCGACTAAACTATGGGGGGGTGTTACCTCCCACCACTATTCTATTGTTAACTTCCTTTGGGAAGGAGATGTGTTGAGCTATGTATAACCTATTTGCTATACTGTGTCCCTTGTAGGCTTCCGTTGTCCACCGCGCGTCCCCTGGCCACGTGCTCACCCTGTGACATCAGCTGGAGTTCTAGAATGCCAGCTGATAACCAGTTTGCCAGTTGACTACCTTGAAACCTGACCGGAAGCTGTGACTTTCGCTCCTGCTGGTGTGTTGTACCTGATGACTTAAATAAAATGAAGTTGTAAACCTACCTGTGTCCGGTCATCTTAACAAAGGCAATAACCTTGTTAGCTGTAAAAAATAAGTGACGGCGGGGGGCGGGGCAGCGAAGCCTTTGATGTGCCAAATGCTGCTGGCAGGGGGAAGGATCGGGCAAGCTCGTCCACGAGCTCGTGAACTGTTGGGAATCCTCCTTGAGGACAGCCAATCAGCTGCCTGAAGAGAGTCCCGGCCATCAAGCAAATGGTAAGGGGAGCCTTTGAAGAGCATGGCAGGGGGATAGAAGCGCGGTCACGAGCACGTGCACTTCTACAAATCCGGATCGTAAAAGTCAGCTTTGTGGATGGGTGGCAATAGGTCTCTCTGCGAGACCTAAAAAGCGTTAAAGAGGACAAATTATTGTTGAATTAAGCAAAGCAATGCACAGAAAATGAGAATATAAAGAACCAGCTCATAGCATTTGAAACCGGTTTTAAAACTTTGGAAAATGTCAGACCAGCACAGAAAAAAAAGCAGAACTAAATCTAAAGTATGGTAGTGAATGACTGAGGACAGTGGTACCAATTGAAGACTCATCAGCAAAGTCACCTGCTTTCCAACAGCGTGTTGTGGCTGATTCTTCATCTGAAGAGAATAGGCTGGAGAGCTGGAAAACCTAAAAAACAGAGGGAACCCAACCTGGGAATCAGGTGCCTGGTGTTAGAGGATTGAACGGCTCTTATGAGAAGAAGATTGAGGGGTTTCTCTCCGGGTTTCTCAACCCGGACCTATAGACTAAAAAGGGAGGCGAATCGAGCAATACTAGGAATCCTAGACATGGTGGAGAGGATCTGGGTAAGAGGATCTTGCCACATTAGAGATAAGCAAACTCCGAAAGTTTTTGGAGGAATGCCTCAATAAGTGGTAGCACTTTCCAAGAGAAAAGAAACACTTAATTCCCATATTTGCCTCCCTGCACCACTGTGATGAGGAGGCATATGCAAGAGGTGTGGAAGACATTCTTAGAGCTAGAAGCAAATGGGTCAATTATATAACTTGCTAAATTGAGAGTGGAATTTTTAAAAGGCCACAAAGGACAAATGAAAGAATCTCCAACCGAACATGGGGGAGTGCTGAAAAGACAGCACTGATTGTGCAATTTATGATGTAATGTTAAGTGAAGGGTACATACACTTTGAGTTATCTGACCTCAGCAACAATCCTAAAGCACTCTGAAATAAGTCCGCCTTCAAAAAGGTTTAGAACTATGACTTACCTGAGTGCAGAAAGAGATAAATATGTAGATAGAAATCCGTCTCCTTCTAAAAAAACGTTTACACAACAAAAGATTACTTTTTTTTCATTAAAGGTAATGTAATTATACAGGCAGTGTGGTGCAGCTGTGTTTCCATTGCCAGTGAAGATTTAGTGGTAATGGTTGCAGAATTGAAACCGATTTTTTTTAATGGGCTGACTTTCAAAACTGAATAATAAACGTCATTTATTGTATAAGAAACATCACATTTTTCAAAAATGAGTATAAAGTATGCACAAGCAATGCATCACACAAAAGATGGTTTTAAAACCTTAAAATAATTGTACAGTGAATCTAGCATATAGTCAAAAGGCAAGTAAAGGCTAAAAGGAAAAATGATTAGACACCTAGTACAAATCTGTACAGGGGAATATGAGGACAAACAGCTGTTTGGAGTTACACATATTGGACATTACCAAACGCAAAAAAGGTCCCTCCACCAGCAGCAGGTGCATTGGCCAAAAGCAAACAAGGAACATTTGAAGGAGGAAATGCAATAAAATGTCAAGTATTTCAAACTTCAAAATGATGAAACAAGCCATACAAACTTTGATTTATTTGCTGAAATATACATTTAGAGTATACCAACATAGTGTTGATCATTAATGGTTGACTCTACTAAGGGAAAAAGGCAAGTACTTAAACTAGATCATTGATTTTGAGAAACTTAAAAAAGAGGTAGAAGATAAAATTAATGTTTCTTCAAACCAGACAAACCAGGAGCCAGGATCTATTATGTAACACAATGTCTGTTTGTTAAGTTCTCGTGTATCTTCTTCATTACTGTTTCTCCAGAGAGGTAGGTTTCTTCCACTCTAGTACACTAATCTGAAATTGGTATTTAAGCAACTGTGACAGGCCTAAACTACAGCTAAGTATGTCTAGCAAGTGATATTCTACAGAAAGAGTTCCCACTCCTGAATAGCCCCAAACAGCCAAGATAAAATCCAAATAAAACGGAGGTCGCTTTACATAATGTGTCTAGATAAAGGGTCAACAACTCAATATTTAGACTAAAATTCACCTTTGTTTGACATTGTGAGAAGTTGGCCTGATGTGCAGTGTTCACTATTCTAGTGATCACTATATATCAGTCCAAACAACCCTTATTGATGATTGGTTGTAAGTCAACCTTATAGACCAGCTATCCTAGTAGCATGAATACGAGCAGTCTAAGGCTAAGACTCTAGAGGGCGTGTTAAGCCAGCTGTTTTACCATCACATTACCCCTTGAACACCCAGTGAAAGGACACCACACAAGTGTTATGAAAATAAACAAGGTATTTATTAGAATCACAACAACCCTGTACTCTTTATGAGGACAGGGTGCTAAGCACACAACAAAACTCTTATGAAAATACTTAAGTTAGCACGTTATACACAAATGCCCGAGGGGCACGAAAAACCATATACTCTAAAAGTGGAATGCGAATTACTAGCAGGTAAGTAACGATTCTCAGAGGCTTTGGGATCGCTAGGACTGGACTACTGAACCTTTAGATTACTAGCAGGAGGCCTAGGGAATTCGGGTGCAGAGTGTGCACTCTCACGCGGGATGCGGGACAAAGTCTATGGAAGCTAGAATTCATAAAGTTAGTGTTCACGGGCGAACCCGACCTGGTAGGGAGAAAACGACAGTGGATCCTGACCCTTGGATAGTGAGGCTATGCTGGGGCACCGAAATGCCGAAGTTACCTAGCCCAGGGGCTGCAGCTGCATAGGTCTGAAAAGACGTCGGGAATCCTCGTGCCGGACCAGGAGCCTGGAAGAAGGAAGTTGCTGGCAGGCGACCAGTGAAGAAAAGTTCGATGGATCCAAGCCTGGATCAAGGAAGAAGAAAACCTGAAAGCAGAGGGGACCAAGTTCTTGAATCACTAGCCAGTGATTAAGTGGGCACCAGGATGGCACCGGGCGAAGTCACCGCAGTCAGGTGAGTGGGCGCTGCTGGGCTCTGCAGTCTCTCGGACCAGGAGGCGTTGTCGGCGACCAGGATGGAGGTGCGAGCTGTCCCACGAAGGTTCTTGCTGTCGACGTCGCTGGACCCAGGATTGGGCAACAAGTCTTGGCAAATGCAAGGCCCACGCGGTGGACCTAAAATGGCGTCCTAGCCGGACCAGGAGGGTCCAGGGTACTTCTCTGATGGAGGGAAGCAAGGGCCAGTCTGGAGCAACCAGACTAGCAGCAGTATTGTCGTCGGGCGTCGTTCGGAAGGCCACAAGCCAGCGGGCTAGTAGCCAAACAACGCGGTGAGCAGCAAAAAGCAGAAGGGACCCACGCCGATCGTGGAGATGCTGGGGGGCTGCTCTTCGGTGCTGGAGCTGCTCAGGGTGGGGGCTTCTCGGACCCCAAAGCACTCACCAGGAAATTACTCGGTGGGCTTGCTGTGCAGAAGTCGTGCAGTCTTGGCGATGGCCGGTCCCTCGAGGTCTCGTCGCACCCACGGTTCTCAGCTGTGCTGTAGAGGTGGGTAGAGGTCAGAGGTGCCAGGGAAGCCGGGTCTCGTCGAGCTGGGCAGTCGGATTCCGGAGGAAGGACGTGCAGCAGACCGCAGTGTTCTTGGATGGTGCCTGCGGATGCAGGGTGACTACTCCTTAGCCACAAGGGAGAATCTTGAGGAAGAAATCGTGAAGTCCTTTTGTGGAAAGTGGTATCTTGATTCCAAAGATGATCTAATTTGGAAGGGGGCCTGCTCCTACCTTTATCTGGAAAAAGGGGGCTGGCACGCGACTAAGTCCTGCCCTATGGGTGGGACCAGGAGGGGGGTGGTTACACCCCTCTCCTTTGGCGGGCTTTCCCCAGGCCAGGGGCTGGAGTGCCCCTGGAACTGGTTCCAGCCGGCCTATGCACAGTGAGCACCGGGGTGCCACTTGCAGTCACCTTCCTCTGTAGCCCTGCCTACCTGGAATACACAAAACCCTGTCTGGGACGGTGCTGGCACCGCCCCTGGCAGGAAACCCTTTGTCCTTGCCTCCTGCTCTGGGAGGACTCCCAGCAGCAGGAGGGCAGACTTGTGTCTCGGTGGCAGCATCCATTTTGTGGAGCTGAGGCTATGTCTGACTTTAACCGGGGTTAGGGGTTACATACATGTCGTGTCCCTCTAGAAGGGTGGAATGCTAACCCCGTCGCCAGAATTGGCGAGGGGTTAGTATTCCAATTCGTATGACACCTTACTCGACATGTTTTGATAAAGCGATACCAGAGTTGGCATATAACCGCGAGGATTATAATGCACTTAAGAGTATATGGTATGCGATATCATGGAAACGGCTAAGGGATAGATCCCGAAAGCCGCAGACAGGCTCAGCTCATGCCAGAGCACATCTCACACGATTCCAAGCACTCTGCCTTCAGGATTGTTAAGGCCTGCCATAGGAGGGACTGATAGGAGATCTGTGTGTCCATTTTAGGGTTAGATATAGGTATACTATATCTAAAGCAAAGGGTGATTACACCACCTTGCCCCAGCTGTCAAGCAGCCAGTTGTGTCAGATTTGGATGGCCAGCCAGGGGTGGCATAATACATGCTGCAGCCCCTGGTAGGCCCTGGGTACACCTATGCCCTGGGTACCTAAGGTACACTGTACAGGGACTGATAAGGTGACTCAGTATCCAATTTAGATATGTACCTAAGGTACATGGAATCCATTTTACAGAGAGAGCAGTAGGCCTGGGGCCCTGAATAGCAGGGTCCCAGGTCAACTAAGTCAGAAAACCAGCAAAACACCAGGCAAAAAGTTGGGGGCAACCATAGTCAGGGATCTACCTTCCTACATAACCCCCCCCAAACGAAAGGAGATAAGGCTAGCCTTGCCAGCTAAGCCTATATTGCCTGAGTGGCCATATAAGGAAGTACCAGCACTGGCATGGTTACCCCCTATCTCATGGTCCACTAAGCAATCCCTCACCCTAAGGGTGCCTGAGGGTCTCCACCATAGGGAATCTCTACCTGTGGTGTGTTTTGGCAAAGTAAAAGGCTGGTGCTGAAATGGAGTACTGAAGTGAGGCTCCACTAATTTTGGGCTCAGCTTCCTCCAATCATTTTCCACCATAGAGGCCTTTCTTTCCAAGACTGAGTTGTTTTGGGCTCTCAGGGTCAACCTCTGGCTACCTACAGCTGGAGGTTGGGTCCCTCTGTTTGGCTTACTGGAGGGACAGGTCAGGTTTGGGGCCCTCAGGTCCCAGGTTTGGCTGTGCCCAACAGTGTCCATCTGTGGGAGGTCCCTAACTAAATTTAAGGGGGATCCCTCAGGAGTTGGTTTTATTTTCACTTGGCTAGGACTACTAGCTTCAGTGCCCTTAATCTGCTGATTGGGGAATTCTTTTGGACAGGGGGCCCTTTGGGGTCCACCACTGGCCTCCCTGACCTCTACAGCCCTGGGCTGACTGAGGCAGGGTAGAGAGGGGTAGGTTACCTGCTCCAGACTGGGTCCCATCTTGGAAGGGTCCACTGACATCAGGGGTTCTGCCAGGCTAGGCCTGACTACCTCTGTGGCAGTTTCTTCACAAGGGGTCAGATCAGTTCCCTGAGGAGGCTGATCTTTTCCTAAAGTCTGGTGAGAGGGAGATCTCTCTTCCTCCTCAATGCTCTCTGTCTGAGTGGAGTGATCCATAGTTTCAGGCTTCACAACACTATCATCTGTCTGAGTTTGAGCTGTGGCCATCACAACTCTCCCAACCTTTTCAGGAGGGGGCTCAGTTTGGGTGTGGGCTGTTACCATGACAGCCTTGACAACCTGTTCTGGGAAGGAAGTTGTCTGAGATTGGGTTGTGACTGGCACAACCCTCCTGACCTGTTCAGGGAGGACATCTTGGACTGGGGCTGTGGCTATCACTGCCCCACTAACCTTACCATGGGTATTTACCATTTTAGAATGGGTTTCTTGCTCAACTTCAGCCCAGGCTGAGAGCTCTAAATCATTCCCCAGTAGGCAATCTACAGGCAAGTTTGGTGACACTGCCACTCTCTTGTGGCCAGTGACACCTCCCCAGCTGAGATTGACCACTGCCATGGGATGATCTCTCTGTACTCCATCAATATTGGTCACCTGGTATGTGGCACCAGGTAAAAGTTGCCTCGAGGGGACTAGACTCTCAGTCACCATAGTGATGCTAGCCCCTGTATCTCTATAGGCCTCAACTTTTATACCATTGATGAGGGGCTCCTGTCTGTACTTGCCCAAAGTGTTGGGACAAGTTGTGAAGTTGGCAAACCCCATGCCAGTCTCACAGACAAGAGTATCTAAGTTTGGGGACCTGGTTAGGCCAGGGTCCCCAGGAACTCCCAAAGTAAATGCACCCAAATTCTTGGGGGCACTCCCACCACCTGGGGGTTACTACTAGTAGTAACAGGAGGTTTGGGAATGTTACTTGGGGGTATGTTTTCCTTATTGTTATTCTTTGGGCAACTGCTGTCAGTTTTTAAATGACCCACCTGTTTACAGGGATAACAATAAGGTTTCTTCTGGTTGTTGGAAGGATTCTGGGACCCACCCCCCTCAGAGGATTTATGGGGCCCTGATGTGGTTTGATCTGTAGATTTATTCCCACCCTTCTCTTGAGGCTTGGTTGATTCCTTTTTCTGGTCACCACCTTGGTTCTTGGGCCTAATCCTGGTTCTGACCCATTTGTCTGCCCTCTTACCCAATTCTTGTGGAGAGGTCAGATCAGAGTCTACCAGGTGCTGGTGTAATAACTGGTTCTGACAATTATTTAAGACTTGCTCTCTCATAATAAGATTATATAATCCTGTGAAGTCAGTAACCTTGCTACCCAGTAGCCAGCCTTCCAAAGCCTTAGTGGCACAATCAACAAAGTCAGACCAGTCCTGAGACTGAGTTTTCTGGGTGTCTCTGAACAGCAACCTGTACTGCTCAGTGGTTAAGCCAAACCCATCAACCAGTGCAGTTTTCAGGACCTGGTAATCATTAGCATCCTCCACTCTTGTAGTGAGGAGCTTATCTCTACCTTTACCATCAAAGGAGAGCCACAGTATAGCTGCCCACTGACTTTGGGGAATGCACTGCACAGTGCAGGCCCTCTCCAAAGCAGCCATCCATTTCTGGATGTCATCCCCTTGCTTAAAGGGGGGCACTATCTTTGTCAGGTGTTTAGTATCTAAACCCTTCTCTTTTTCTCTTGGGAGATTGCTGCCACCAGTGGGAGCTAACCCACTCATCTGCTGCTCTCTTGCCAAGGCAAGCTTCTCTTTGGCCAGGGCAATTTCTTCCCTTTCAATCCTCAGAGTAGCCTGTCTCATCCTAGCTTCATGCTCCATTCTCTGAGGGGAAGTCAATCTCCTCTGGGGAGAGTTCCTTCTCCCTTGAGAAGAGGCATTAGAGTGCAGAGATCTATTGGAGTCCCTAGAAAGAGATCTATCTCTCCTAACTCCAAGGTTAGGCCTACTTAGGGTCAGTACTGGGGGTCCCCCAGATCCTAGCCCAAGCAAGTCTAAGTTGGCCCTAGTTAGCCTTCTGACTACCTCAAGACCTTTGTCTACCTTGTCCCCAGAGAGTTCCCCTTGATCCTCCTCCTCAACTGCAGTAGCAATGTTGGGGAGATCTGGATCCTCAGAGGTTCCCTCTAAGGCTGGCATGTTCTCATGTAACTGAGAAAGCTTTCTGGCATCATATGTCTCTAAGAGACCTATCAGAAAGGGAGTGGTGGGGTTAGACCCCTGCTTCAGTTTCCTGGAGACACAGATTTGTCTCATCTCCTGAAAACTGAGAGCTGCATATCTTGAAGTGACCTGTGGAGGGTCAACACTGACCAGGGGAGTCTCAGTAGATTCTCCCTGGGTAGACATGCTTTTCTAGTGAGGTGTAAGTGGTGCACTTACCTACACTATATGTTTGCCTACTGATCCCTTGCTAGAGTTGTAGTTTAGGGTGTGCTAGGCCCTAGGAGCTACAACAGCTGGTTCAGTAGAACTCAGAGTATTCTAAGCTAAGTTGTATGTACCTTTAGTACTTATGTGATCTTTCACAAGATATTCTTAGGGCATGTGTGGTAAAACAACAGCAAGCTCAAATCCCACCCGCTGCTCACCAATGTGAGAAGTTGGCCTGATGTGCAGTGTTCACTATTCTAGTGATCACTATATATCAGTCCAAACAACCCTTATTGATGATTGGTTGTAAGTCAACCTTATAGACCAGCTATCCTAGTAGCATGAATACGAGCAGTCTAAGGCTAAGACTCTAGAGGGCGTGTTAAGCCAGCTGTTTTACCATCACATTACCCCTTGAACACCCAGTGAAAGGACGTCACACAAGTGTTATGAAAATAAACAAGGTATTTATTAGAATCACAACAACCCTGTACTCTTTATGAGGACAGGGTGCTAAGCACACAACAAAACTCTTATGAAAATACTTAAGTTAGCACGTTATACACAAATGCCCGAGGGGCACGAAAAACCATATACTCTAAAAGTGGAATGCGAATTACTAGCAGGTAAGTAACGATTCTCAGAGGCTTTGGGATCGCTAGGACTGGACTACTGAACCTTTAGATTACTAGCAGGAGGCCTAGGGAATTCGGGTGCAGAGTGTGCACTCTCACGCGGGATGCGGGACAAAGTCTATGGAAGCTAGAATTCACAAAGTTAGTGTTCACGGGCGAACCCGACCTGGTAGGGAGAAAACGACAGTGGATCCTGACCCTTGGATAGTGAGGCTATGCTGGGGCACCGAAATGCCGAAGTTACCTAGCCCAGGGGCTGCAGCTGCATAGGTCTGAAAAGACGTCGGGAATCCTCGTGCCGGACCAGGAGCCTGGAAGAAGGAAGTTGCTGGCAGGCGACCAGTGAAGAAAAGTTCGATGGATCCAAGCCTGGATCAAGGAAGAAGAAAACCTGAAAGCAGAGGGGACCAAGTTCTTTAATCACTAGCCAGTGATTAAGTGGGCACCAGGATGGCACCGGGCGAAGTCACCGCAGTCAGGTGAGTGGGCGCTGCTGGGCTCTGCAGTCTCTCGGACCAGGAGGCGTTGTCGGCGACCAGGATGGAGGTGCGAGCTGTCCCACGAAGGTTCTTGCTGTCGACGTCGCTGGACCCAGGATTGGGCAACAAGTCTTGGCAAATGCAAGGCCCACGCGGTGGACCTAAAATGGCGTCCTAGCCGGACCAGGAGGGTCCAGGGTACTTCTCTGATGGAGGGAAGCAAGGGCCAGTCTGGAGCAACCAGACTAGCAGCAGTATTGTCGTCGGGCGTCGTTCGGAAGGCCACAAGCCAGCGGGCTAGTAGCCAAACAACGCGGTGAGCAGCAAAAAGCAGAAGGGCCCCACGCCGATCGTGGAGATGCTGGGGGGCTGCTCTTCGGTGCTGCTCAGGGTGGGGGCTTCTCGGACCCCAAAGCACTCACCAGGAAATTACTCGGTGGGCTTGCTGTGCAGAAGTCGTGCAGTCTTGGCGATGGCCGGTCCCTCGAGGTCTCGTCGCACCCACGGTTCTCAGCTGTGCTGTAGAGGTGGGTAGAGGTCAGAGGTGCCAGGGAAGCCGGGTCTCGTCGAGCTGGGCAGTCGGATTCCGGAGGAAGGACGTGCAGCAGACCGCAGTGTTCTTGGATGGTGCCTGCGGATGCAGGGTGACTACTCCTTAGCCACAAGGGAGAATCTTGAGGAAGAAATCGTGAAGTCCTTTCGTGGAAAGTGGTATCTTGATTCCAAAGATGATCTAATTTGGAAGGGGGCCTGCTCCTACCTTTATCTGGAAAAAGGGGGCTGGCACGCGACTAAGTCCTGCCCTATGGGTGGGACCAGGAGGGGGGTGGTTACACCCCTCTCCTTTGGCGGGCTTTCCCCAGGCCAGGGGCTGGAGTGCCCCTGGAACTGGTTCCAGCCGGCCTATGCACAGTGAGCACCGGGGTGCCACTTGCAGTCACCTTCCTCTGTAGCCCTGCCTACCTGGAATACACAAAACCCTGTCTGGGACGTTGCTGGCACCGCCCCTGGCAGGAAACCCTTTGTCCTTGCCTCCTGCTCTGGGAGGACTCCCAGCAGCAGGAGGGCAGACTTGTGTCTCGGTGGCAGCATCCATTTTGTGGAGCTGAGGCTATGTCTGACTTTAACCGGGGTTAGGGGTTACATACATGTCGTGTCCCTCTAGAAGGGTGGAATGCTAACCCCGTCGCCAGAATTGGCGAGGGGTTAGTATTCCAATTCGTATGACACCTTACTCGACATGTTTTGATAAAGCGATACCAGAGTTGGCATATAACCGCGAGGATTATAATGCACTTAAGAGTATATGGTATGCGATATCATGGAAACGGCTAAGGGATAGATCCCGAAAGCCGCAGACAGGCTCAGCTCATGCCAGAGCACCATCTCACACGATTCCAAGCACTCTGCCTTCAGGATTGTTAAGGCCTGCCATAGGAGTGACTGATAGGAGATCTGTGTGTCCATTTTAGGGTTAGATATAGGTATACTATATCTAAAGCAAAGGGTGATTACACCACCTTGCCCCAGCTGTCAAGCAGCCAGTTGTGTCAGATTTGGATGGCCAGCCAGGGGTGGCATAATACATGCTGCAGCCCCTGGTAGGCCCTGGGTACACCTATGCCCTGGGTACCTAAGGTACACTGTACAGGGACTGATAAGGTGACTCAGTATCCAATTTAGATATGTACCTAAGGTACATGGAATCCATTTTACAGAGAGAGCAGTAGGCCTGGGGCCCTGAATAGCAGGGTCCCAGGTCAACTAAGTCAGAAAACCAGCAAAACACCAGGCAAAAAGTTGGGGGCAACCATAGTCAGGGATCTACCTTCCTACAGACATCAAATGACAGGGTTTGGTGAGGACACAAATGATAAACCAGGGAAAAATATGCAATTTCATATCCATCGGTATGGCATGGTTTCTTTGCCAGCATTTTTAAAGCAACCACCAGAAACATAACAGCAACAATAAAAAAAAGGAAATTTCGGTGTGAGCACGAACATCTTTAGCCCTACGTTGACTTCTCTACTGCTTCATCTAGTAGTGAAAGAGTTAAGAAACTTCACTTAGGAATTATTTAGAATACAGGGTAAAATTATACTTACCAATAAATCGGAAAAACTACGCAGACACAGTTTTACACCTATATCCTGTTGCTGTTTGTCACTCAGAAAACTGACTGCACTAGCGCTCTAAAAAAGCTCCTCCAGATTTCCAGCAAAATAATGACTTTATTTAAGGTCTTTGAAAGACGAAAATTTCCACAGCCTAACAGACTCCACATTGCTACGACATTTGCACAGATTGTAATTCTCTGGCATATTTATAAATTAACAACGTGTTTTGTAAAACAGTCCCCAAGAATGCTAGTGTCTACTTTAACGTAGGTCAACTACTGACCATGATACAAATTTAGAAATACGATGACTAGAACCCTCCTCCTGCGTGCAGGGTAAAAATACAAACAACTGGATCCATAAATGCAGCGGATAGAAAAATCTTGCACACGAATTTACCTTTGCATTGACCTAGAAATTCACTTTATGCAGTACAACGAACTGAGGCCAATACGTTCAAAATAAAACCAACCTTTACATTATAGGAAAAAAAACTGCAGCAGATTTCATCGACGCTGATAAACAGAATGGGTGTTCAGGTCAGAGCAGTATCCCGAGGGCATGTATGCGAACCATTCTACATTGCTGGAGCTCGACTCCCATGTGTATCTTGCAGATCACACCTTGGCAAGATGTGCAACAAGGACGAAACATTGGAAAACATGACATTTCTGCAAAGATCCGAAGCCCCAGGCCCCATACGGAATTAAATCCAAGCTGAGTATACGTCATACTTAAATAAAAATAAAAACTTACACACATATATGGGCCTATGCCTGCATGCAGCACTGCCATGTTTCACTATCATCCCAACTTCAGAATGATGATAGCACTGAACATCGCCCTAATGGTCCCGGCGCTGCACCCAATGCTTCCCCTCTCTCTGAATTAATCTTATCAGAAGAACTCTCCAAACTGTAGTGTTACAGTAACATCCACAAGGAAAAGGCATATAGCGTCCAAGGCCAAAAAGCGGTTCACATATTAGATGTGGCAGTGTTAATACAATTAAAAGGGTCCAGATACTGGGGATGATTGGTGCGTCTGATACAGCAACGTGAGATCCCTGCGACTCGGCCATAGATAGCCGACAGGAAGGGGCCTGTCAGCGGTAAGATGTCAGTCCCTCGGGCCATGCGCGCCTGAGAGCACTCAGGATCCGAGCATAAAATCCACTCACTGGTACAGCAAAACCGCAAGAAGCTGGAAATCCGAGTCTTCAACTTAGTGGAGCAAGAGCATCATCACCTCCCGGACAGCAAAGACGCCCAGATGCATAAACACAGAAGAGCATCTTGAACATAGGCGCACAGACGCTCTCCGTCCACCTTATTCCATGAAGCACTGTCACAACAAACACACCGCCCCCTTATCAGCTTGCACCCAGGGGCACAGTGCATTCAGATCACCTAACACACAAGCACACAACGCCTTTACATTTCCATGCCCTCGACACTGCCCCTTCATATACCTTTAACAGAAGCACCACGCCGCGGTCTATTCATTCCGATGGGCATCGCCCCTACTTACATCACGCACAGCAGGAGCGCATGATCACCCATCGGTGGCTTTCCGTACCCATTCACAGCCCCCGCCCAACCCCCGTGTACTATCATTTATCAACGTAAGAACACACGAGCTGTCTCGTCCCTGCACAGTATATAATGCATCTCACATCATTGGTACCCAGAAGCAGTGAAGACTTCATGCATACTCCATCACTAATTTACACAAAAGGACAATCCTCACCTTCCTACACCGAAACACGGGACAGACCAACCAAAAGAGCACGACCAAAGTCACATGTATTAATCACGAACGGCACAGATGTAATCACAGTCGAAGCATTGATACAAATTAATGCATGCCCAGGCCCCTACACGCACCACTCCCAGTCAATTGCACTCCTATCGGGGCATCTGACTATAGCAGAGTGTAGCTGTATCAACCAATTGGATCACTGGCTTATTAGTGCACCCCAAACACATAAGCCTCCAGCATTCATTCATGCCTAGGGTGCACAGACTTCAGCACCCACCCATTCATTCAGTGTCAGGCAATATGCAAGCAGTCCCCTCTCACAGATAGTGCACAGTTATGTTGTTCATTGCCCAAGGGAGGAGGGTGGCAGCCTTAAGCCAGGGAGGGGGTCTGATGTGTGAAGTGGACACCATCACCTCAGTGTGGGTCTTCACCGGGGACAGGGAGCGCACAACTTACTTGCCGATGACCTCGCATAGCTCGTACACATCCTCAAAGAGCACGTCGTCGTCCGCCATGGTCCAGCTGGAGAATTACCAAGACAACCACAATCCTCGCGGGGGCGGGCGCTGTCCCCGGTGCAGGGCCGCGCTCGGCAGAAGCGCTCTTCTTATTCACGGCTCCTCATCCGCCCGGGCGCCCCGCCTCACGCGGATGGATGGGGGGGGACGGGGGCTGCCGAACCGCTAGAGGGGCGGGGGGTGGGAAGCGGAGCCGCTCATCACTGGGAGCACATGGGCGCCGGACGGTAATCCGTGTCACCGGGCGGGTGGTGCTCACCGGAGGGGGAGGGGCGCCGGGGCTAGCTGACGTACGCTCCCTCCTACCTCTCAGACTAGGGCTGAGGGGGAGGGGCGAAGCAACGGGAGACGTCGTCCCGTGCGCGCCTCATCGCCATATTGAAACACCTAGTTTCAGGCTTCAATGTACGGATCAGGCAATACCTCCCTTATTATAGCGACATTTTCAAATATCGAACGTGAACTATGCCATATTTGACTGACACTAACATGGCCTCTGCTCAAGTAAAGGACTGCACTGGCGCAGTACAACGTGACTGGAATGCGCGAGTGCACGCGCGGCTGCACCAGGACCACGCTTTAACCCCGCCCCCCCCTCCTGGGCGTGTCTCATTCAAAGGGTAGGCCTGAGCCTCACCCTCTGTCACACCCATAAACATCCAAGCATTAGCTGGCCCCTCCCATCCTTCACGCGCCTTGAGCCTGGTGGAACGGATCTCTGGGTCCGGGTGCTTTTCCATAACGCCCCGCCCCTTCTCCCCACTGAATTTGAACAGTATTTAAGACAAGTCAGGTCCCGGGCCGGCAGCCAATCACAGCGCGGCCCGGGGAATGACGTCACGGGGGTGTCCCAGCCGGCAGATTCGGGGGGGGGGTTTTCGTGCTCTCCCCTTCCCATTGGCTGGAAGGTAAAATTCCAGCCAATGGGAAGAGGAGAGGGCGGGACTTAAAAAAACACACGGAAACGCCCCCGAATCGCGCTTTCACGGGGAAAGCGTGATTGACAGCCAATCTCTTCCAATGGCTAGCCTCCAGTTATGGAGCTAGCCAATGGAAGACAGAGGTGGGACCAAAGCCCCATATGTAGGACATAAGATTTCGCCCTGGGCGGAGCACTGCTTACGCAGTGCTACGGCCAGGGCAAAACCTAAAAAGGGGTTCCAAACTCTGGCCTGCTGCATGTTGCGGAAAGAAGGTGGCGAACGCTCTTCTCAACCAGAATTGCACAGTGCACTTTCCACTCAGCCAAAGTGAGGCAGAGAGCGAGAGCAGGATCAAACAAACCTGTGACACTGTCATTGACATCAACGCCTTGGGGATTGTTGTTTCTTAGCCAGCTCTTGGCCCTTTGACATTTGGAAGGTAACAAATAACCAGCATTTACAATGCAATGGTCTCGGCATTATTAAAGGTAGAGCTATTGGCATTGCTCATGATTTTTTTTTTTTAAATCATAAATAAATAGCATTGTCATTTACATTGCCAATAGCGTAATCGTTAAATAAATGGCATTGTCATTTGCAATGCCAATAGCTTAATCGCTCGCATATGCCTGACCTATTGCATTTACACCCACACAGAGCCACACACACACACACACACAGCCACCCACACAGTCATTCACATAGAGCCACCCACACACACAGAGCCACCTACAGAGCCACCCACACACAGAGCCACCTACACAGAGCCACCCTCACACAGACAGAGCCACCCACACATAGAGCCACCTACAAAAAAAGCTATCCACACAGAGCCACACACACACAGATCCCCACACACACACACACACAGAGCCCCACACACACACACAGAGCCCCACACACAGGGCCCCCCCACACACACAGAACCACACACACAGAGCCACGCACACAGAGCCACACACACAGAGCCACACACACAGAGCGCCACACACACACACACAGACACACACACACAGCCACACACACACAGCCACACACACACAAACACACAGACAGAGCCACACACACACAGACAGTGCCACACACACACAGACAGAGCCACACACACACATACAGAGCCACACACACACAGACAGAGCCACACACACACAGACAGAGCCACACACACACACAGACAGAGCCACACACACACAGACAGAGCCACACACACACAGACAGAGCCACACACATTCCACTACAAGGCCATCACATTTACTGAACTGAGCCCTGAGACTTTCACAGTCTGCAGAAATTGATTCATTACAATATGAGTGCAAGGCTGGCTACCTGATAGCGTGCTCAGGGTAGCCGGTTGGGCACAACAGCCCCCTCTTTGTCATACTGTCGAAATGGCAGAGAGAGCAGTCATTGGCAGTAGTGTCTGTTCCAATGGCTAGCCTCCAGTTATGGAGCTAGCCAATGGAAGACAGAGGCCGGACCAAAGCCCCATATGTAGGACATAAGATTTCGCCCTGGGCGGAGCACTGCTTACGCAGTGCTACGGCCAGGGCAAAACCTAAAAAGGGGTTCCAAACTCTGGCCTGCTGCATGTTGTGGAAAGAAGGTGGCGAACGCTCTTCTCAACCAGAATTGCACAGTGCACTTTCCACTCAGCCAAAGTGAGGCAGAGAGCGAGAGCAGGATCAAACAAACCTGTGACACTGTCATTGACATCAACGCCTTGGGGATTGTTGCTTCTTAGCCAGCTCTTGGCCCTTTGACATTTGGAAGGTAACAAATAACCAGCATTTACAATGCAATGGTGTCGGCATTATTAAAGGTAGAGCTATTGGCATTGCTCATGATTTTTTTTTTAAAATCATAAATAAATAGCATTGTCATTTACATTGCCAATAGCGTAATCGTTAAATAAATGGCATTGTCATTTGCAATGCCAATAGCTTAATCGCTCGCATATGCCTGACCTATTGCATTTACACCCACACAGAGCCACACACACACACACACAGCCACCCACACAGTCATTCACATAGAGCCACCCACACACACAGAGCCACCTACAGAGCCACCCACACACACAGAGCCACCTACACAGAGCCACCCTCACACAGACAGAGCCACCCACACATAGAGCCACCTACAAAAAAAGCTATCCACACAGAGCCACACACACACAGATCCCCACACACACACACAGAGCCCCCCACACACACACAGAGCCCCACACATACACAGAGCCCCACACACAGGGCCCCCCACACACACAGAACCACACACACAGAGCCACGCACACAGAGCCACACACACAGAGCCACACACACAGAGCGCCACACACACACACACACAGACACACACACACAGACACACACACACAGCCACACACACACAAACACACAGACAGAGCCACACACACACAGACAGTGCCACACACACAGACAGAGCCACACACACACAGACAGAGCCACACACACACAGACAGAGCCACACACACACAGACAGAGCCACACACACACAGACAGAGCCACACACACACACAGACAGAGCCACACACACACACAGACAGAGCCACACACACACACAGACAGAGCGACACACACACAGACAGAGCCACACACATTCCACTACAAGGCCATCACATTTACTGAACTGAGCCCTGAGACTTTCACAGTCTGCAGAAATTGATTCATTACAATATGAGTGCAAGGCTGGCTACCTGATAGCGTGCTCAGGGTAGCCGGTTGGGCACAACAGCCCCCTCTTTGTCATACTGTCGAAATGGCAGAGAGAGCAGTCATTGGCAGTAGTGTCTGTTCCTGTCTCACCAGAGCTCAGACCCATGTTTCTATTATACATCAGGCCCTTGCTTGCTGTCCTCTCTCCGTGACCTCAGACTGACCCACAGTTTGGAAAGGCATATCCATGCTGACCGCCTGCAGCTACTTCTACTCACTCCCTCCCTCAACCCCAGCTGGAAGAAAATGGCACTCGAGGGCTGTGTGGTTACTACAACTTGTGAATCTACTAATCTACAGACACAAGTTTTTGTTGGGACTACCTCTCCCTGCCAGACTCACTCTCACAAGAGACACGAAACTGACACTTGCGAGAGAGGCCACGAACTGAATGAGCACATTCCCATCAGACGGAAAAAGGGGTGATATGCGCTGGTGGGCAGTGTGAGGAGGCTTGCACTGTCATGGAAGAAGCAAAACAACAGGAAGAACACAATCCAGGCATCTGTCGCCTCCCGGGGAGAGGTAAATGGATTAGGCAAAGCCACAAAGCTACGGGACGTCCCCTCAAATGGGCCATTGATTAGCACGTCCACTCTAATCTGCAGCACCGTGGCCAGTCCCAAACACAGCGCAGGGGCGGCTGAATTTCAATGGCATTCCTGACAAACATTATCATTTTTAAAGCGCACGCTCAGATGAGAGTTGAATGGCTAGGCAGGCACAACTTTTCACATACGCATCCTGAAATAAAACTGCAAATCAGTCCCGTTATATGCAAGAACAGTCTTTACCCCTGACCACAGAAACCAGTTGCTGATAAAAACAGCAGCAAAATACTAGTGGAGTGGCACACTATGCTAAGCACAGATTTTTAGTTTGTGATTATAAACCACGCCCTTAATTACATCACATCCACGCACCCCCCCTCCACCTCATTCCCAATCGCCGGTTTTTCATCCCACTTAAAGCCCTGCTGGGTTCTTGGTCAGGGGCTCACTGCTGCCTTCAGGATGTCCGCTTCCTGGCGCTAAATCGAAATTAACTTCCCTACCTCTAAATGCCAAGGCCTCTTTTCTTACATCTTTGCACCACACCCCGAGACCTCCTCCCTGCTCAGGCTGTTGTCGTTGGGCTGACAGTGACTGGACGCCGCCATAACATCCTGCGTCGGCTGTGTGTCTCGGAGCGTAAAGAAACGGAAGTACAGTGATCTATTGAATGAACACACGAAGGCGGGGGGAGCTTCTATCTTTGTTTTGTAGTTCTATATAGTGCGAACTCGACCCAAAAGTATTGGAGCGCTTTACATGATCACCAGTTGCCTTACACAAGTATACATTCATTTTTTGTTAAACACGGGGAGATTAAGTAATTTGCCCAGATTCACAGGATTTTGGGCCGACGCTGCTGAGACTCAACCCTGGTTCCCCGGTTCCAAAGTCGGTAGCTCTGACCGTTAGGCCACATCGGTGCAGCAGGTGCAGTGGTACTGGGCCCAGGGACCTGAGGGCCCACTGAATCCTGATTATTGGTTTATTAGTAATATTCAAACAAGAGTCGGGGGCATTTCCTTCCTTGACCTAGGGCCTCTGACACACTGGCTTCGCTGCAGACACACGTAAGGTAGGATAGCCCAGTGGGTCAAAGAATTTACTGTAGAGATACGTGAGTATCCTGCAGGCCATGGGTAAAAAGAACAGAGAGGGCGAATGTGCCTGCTGCTGAGATCCGTCCTTAAGCTGCGGAAGGCAAGTGCCAGTCCCTGTTAGGTAGATCAGTGGGTTAGTGTCGTGATTTAATGTATGAAACCCGCAGGTTACAGACTCAAATCACAGTTAGAGCTTTGGGGACGAATGTGCTTGCGGCACAGATCTGCGTGCAGCTTGCATGTCACAGGATAGGATCCCAGAAAAAAACGTCATCTGACTCATGCACTTACTGTAGAGCTTTTCAGCAACCTGACAGTCGCAGGTTCAAATCCAGCTACGATATCTCGGTGGAATAGCTTGCTGGCTGCAGAGATCAGCGCGCGAGATGTATAAATGTCACTGAGAAGCGGCAACTCGCCCCATGTGCTATTTAACTGGGTTTACCACCTGGAACTCTCACAGATCTCCACGACACATGCATTAACCCACCACGGAAGCCTTCTACTGTAGTATATGAAATAGGTTTACAATTTAGTGTACCAAAAACGCTGCTGTGTAGAGAAACTGCATGCCTCTCTATGTCTACGCCCTTATCCCTTATGGCTGGGGGTGGAGTAGAGAGCTGTTCCTTTCCCCAACCACCATGTCCTAGGGCTGCGCCTCAGTCTTCTATTCTTTCACTGCTGTGATCTCACCCCACGGCCGCCAGATGTTTGCACTGAAGCCTGAGCAACGCCAGATGTGCTGGGGGGGCCGCCTATCCGCAACAAGTCAAGTCAAGTCAAGTCAAAATTTGTATAGCGCACTACTCACCCAGAGGGTCTCAAGGCGCTTGAGGGAGATGGGTTCTCTACTTATCAAATAGCCAGGTTTTGCGTTGTTTTCTGAAGGAGAGGTGGTTCTGTGTGAGGCGGAGGTGGGTGGGGATGGAATTCCAGGTTTTGGCCGCTAGGTAGGAGAAAGATCTTCCTCCCATGGTGGCTCTTCCGATGCGTGGAATCGCGGCGAGGGCTTGATTGGACGAACGTAGTTGGCGGGTGGGGGTGTAAAAGGTCAGGCGCGTGTTAAGGTATTTGGGTCCTAGGTTGTAGAGGGCTTTGTGTGTGTGGGTGAGGAGACGGAACGTTATTCTCTTGTTGACGGGGAGCCAGTGAAGGTCTCTCAAGTGACCGGATATGTGATTGTGGCGGGGTATGTCTAGGATGAGTCGGGCGGAGGCGTTCTGAATGCGTTGGAGCTTTTTCTGTAATTTGGTTGAGGTTCCGGCATAGAGGGTGTTTACGTAGTCCACTCGGCTAGTGACCAGTGCTTGGGTGACCGTCTTTCTTGTTTCGGTGGGGATCCATCGGAAGATCTTTTTGAGTATATGTAGGATGTTAAAGCATGATGATGAAATGGCGTTAACTTGTCTCGTCATCGAGAGGGAGTAGTCTAGAATAAATCCCAGGTTGCGAGCATGGTCCGTTGGTTTGGGTGCGCTGCCCAGGGCCGGTGGCCACCATGAGTCGTCCCATGCAGAGGGGGATGATCCTAGGATGAGGACTTCCGTTTTGTCTGAATTCAGTTTTAAGCGGCTGTTCTTCATCCACTCTGCTACGTTTTTCATCCCTTCGTGTAGGTTGGTTTTGGTGGTGTTTGGGTCTTTGGTGAGGGAGAGGATCAGCTGTGTGTCGTCAGCGTAGGAGATGATGTTGAGGTTGTGCTGGCGTGCGATGGACGCGAGGGGGCTCATGTAGACGTTGAAGAGGGTGGGGCTGAGCGATGATCCTTGTGGTACGCCGCAGATGACTTCGGTGGCCCCTGATCTGAAAGGGGGTAGGCGGACTCTCTGGGTTCTTCCGGCGAGGAACGAGAGGATCCAGTCCTTGTATCTCCGCGTTGCTGAGGCGTTGTACAAGGGTGCTGTGACATACTGTGTCAAACGCTGCGGAGAGGTCCAGGAGGATGAGGGCCGCTGTTTCCCAGTTGTCGAGTAGAGTTCGGATGCCGTCTGTGGCTGCGATGAGGGCGGTCTCGGTGCTGTGTTTGGCTCGGAAGCCGGACTGTGAGGGGTCGAGGGATCCGTTAGACTCGAGCTGGCAACCAATCCTCTTAGGCTGGTATATTTAGTATGCGCCTCTAAGAGATAGTTTCAGACCAGGAAACGTAAAACACCCCTTCTCAGGAACAAAACAACACCTTTTGAGGCAGAGGTCATGGAGCGCGGGCTCTTGTGCCATCTGACCGGGCCCATTATGGCTCCGATGTCACCCGCAGGGAATGGGCGATTGTGTGGAGGGGCTGTGCCCCTCCCCCCAGCAGGAAATGGAGGAAGGACTCAGACGCTGTCCAGGCAAGATGAGGCCACTTTGTACAGAACTTTTATTTTTGCAGTTTTTTTAAAGCGCAAATTCGATGGAAGGTATTGGAGCGCTTTACACGAGCACCGTTCACATTACACAAGGTCGCATTCATATTTTTTTAGACACGGGGATATTAAGTGGTTTGCCCTGAATCACAGGGTGCTGAGCCAACGCCGAGACTCGAACCTATTCCCCAGTTCCCAAGTTGGTAGTCGCCATATTCTCTCCCTTTATGTGCTCCCCTCCCATTCCTAACAGATCCAGGAAAGATGGTTCAGGCTCTAAAGAACCGCCGTGGTCCACAGCATCCTCGCGGCGCCTCCTGCTTCTCAGTCCCTGCTTGGTACTGCAGTCTGTACCCGTCCGCCAAAATCAATCCAGCCCGTGCGGGGCAATGAGAGAGCAGAAACAAACCTAACACGACCACGTTTCTCCGAGGCGAGGCAGAAATGCCTCGGAGAAACACACGGTCATTTTGGGATTCGGGGGCGTGTTTTTTAGGTTTGAGTGACTAAAGACGTCAAAAGAACGTAAAAAACACGCCCCCGAATCGCAAAAAGACGGGGCTTGATCGGAGTGACGCCCCTCTCCTCCAATGGCTGGCCTCCGTTTAGGAAGCCAGCCAATGGAGAAGAGAGGCGGGTTCAAGCCCCCTAACTAAGACACATTAAATATCGGAGCTCCGCCCACTGCTTACGCAGTGCGACGCAGTCCTCAACCTAAAAAGTCTGCACTCTCAAGCAAGACCACAGGTCTCCCTAAAACCTGCTCTTTCTCCCATCATCCTACTTGTACCCTGTTTGCCTTTCTTGCTGTTGGTGTGTAACTAGGGTCTTCCCTCATACAGGCTTTGCATCAGTGTCTGTCTGTCAGGAGAATGTGGTCATGCCTGTGTGGTCATGCCCTTTTTTCCAGCGTACTTGTGCACTGTGTCTGTGAGCCTGCAGCTTAATGAAGGTCTTTAAAAGCCATCCAGTTGCCAGTAATGCAAATGTTTCTATACTGCAGTATTTGGCAAACATTTGTCTAAAATTGATTGACCAACATTTCCAATCCAATGTAAAATGTTTTTTAAAGTCTACCCAGTTTTAAACAATGTGCCTAGACCATTGTTCTTAATGCAAAAAGCACATTATTGGCCCGTTTACGAGTTTTGGCAGTACCAGGGCAGGCAGTACGCCATCGCCGTGCCCCCGCACCACTGAAACACATCGCCACCTTCCAGATTATGACTTTAAAGTAGTCTGGCAGGCAGGCGGTGTGGCGGTCGAACGACGGTGCCTCTTTCAAAGGTGGCGGTGCAATGGGATCACACAACAATGTTCCTACAGGGCATGGACTCCAAAGTCCATGCCGTGCAGGAACTAGCGTGCATGCACACATGGGGGCACCTGCAGGGCCCCCTTTTTTTCCTCTCCGCCAGGGTTTTTATGTCGGTTCCACCGCCTTGAAAACCCTGGCGGAGAGGAAACTCGCAATATGCGTGGCGGGCCCACTTTGGCCAGGTCACTGACAGTGCACAGGCACACTCGTCCCAATTCTACATATATTTACATCTAAAATTCAGGGATACTGATGTGTGTTTTCATTATTTTAACACAGCTGCTGCTCACCAATATTACTGCAAGTATTCTCTGTGACACCCTCCCATTTCTCATATATGACGTCATGTTTTGATCTGAAAGAAACATTTTTATGGAAACACAAATAAATACTCTTTCTCTGCTAAATGTATGTAATAGAATTATTAAATGTCATCAGGGCAGGAAATTCTGCAGAACAGAGCTGGTTCTATCAGGGGCCCCCAGAAAGGCTGGGGCTCTGGGCCAGAGCCGACTTTGCCCATGCTTTAAAACGTCTTTGGTATGGGGAAACGAATGACTCATTAATTTAAGGTCTTTGTGGAGGGCACAGTGTGTGTTAGCTTTGGACTATGTCCCAGATACTTATGCGTGATAGGAGATTAATTCTGGCCAAGAAGTAACATAGAAAGAAATAAACACGAGCTGCACAGTTAAGCAGGCTCAGGCGCTAAGTAGATTGTACCGTCATAATACACAGTTCATCTAATATTGGAGAAGTGAGGGTCATGTCAACATATAAGGCAGGGTGAAACAAAATGATAGTTGGGAATGAAGCCACGTGTTCTCATTGTTACTTTTTAACCCATTTCTGTCGTTCCCCATCACAGACAGCAGATTTGGGAAGCGCAAACTAATAACAAATGCAAGGTATTACAAAAAAAGTGTGTATCCAATCCAGGAACAAATTCAGAGGGAAGTATAGAAGAAAGGTTGACTATCAGTTGATGTCATTAATTTAAACATTAAGGGCCAGATGTAGGTAACTCATTTTTACCGACTCTAAAATACCGATTTTTACCAAATCGGTATTTTAGAAAAAGGAAATGAGACGTAGGTCAAAAATCGGTAAAAAATACCGAATCGGTAAAATTCGGAAACCACGACCCGGTATTTACCGATTCGGTATTTACCGATACGGCAAATAACGATTCGGTAATTCACATGCAATCCTATGGGCCCGGTGGCCCATAGGAATGCATTGAATCTACCGAATCCGTAGTTACCGAATCGGTAAATACCGATTCGGTAAATACCGAGTCGGGGATACAAAATATCAGGCAGTTGATGTATCAATCAATCACGTGCCTCCACCCCGCCCCTCAGCCAACCAACAGAGCAATAGACCAATCCTGTGCATTCACCCCACCCCACAACCAGGAAGTGGCCACACCCATGCAGGTGCAGTGTACCTAATCACACAGGAGAGCAGTTGCACAGAGACAGGCTGGTGTGAAGCAGAGCCCTGCAGGACATACAAATGGATCCCCAAGACTCTCAGAGGGAAGGTGCAGAGAGGAAGAGGAAGATGAAGTTCAGCACTGGTGAACTTCAGGTGCTGGTGCAGGTACCCGAGGCTGTCAAGAGGAACACCTGGCTGGGGATCCAGACCAAAGTACACGCTATAGGAGTGACCACCAGGGAAGTGGACGATCTCAAGAAGCGATGGTACGATCTAAGGATTGTTACCAAGAAAAAACTGGCTGCAAGAAGCAAGGAGGCCATTGCCACAGGAGGAAGGAAGAACATGGCACCTGCTCTCACGGACCTGGAAGAGCTAGTGGAGTCCACACTGGAGCCAGAGTGCGTTGTGGGGATTGGTGATGCAGACAGCTCAGCCCGAGCTGCAGCTAAGAAAGGTAAGGGACATGTCCATCATCCCACACCCCCTGCCTGTGTCCCTCCCCCAATGTGGTCATGAGTTGAAGAAATCCAGTACTGACTTTAGTATTCACCTGCAATGCATTATGGGAGTGGTAGTCATAAGAATAGCCATATGATCAGTCTACATGAAATGTTGACAGGCATGCCACACAATACAATCAGAGACATGGGAGGAGCAGGAAATAGTGAAATAATAATGTAATTTAATAGTGATTTACACGGTGAAAGCACCACTAAGACACTGTCCATATCTGTCCACAGGGGAGACATCACGCAAGTCACTGCAGGTGAGGGAGAAGACACATCCCCAAAGGGATAGGAGTGAGCAAGAAGGCAGGGTTGCAGGGCCCAGCACTGAAAGACCTACAGCACCCTGCACACAAGCAGCTGAGACACCAGAGGCAGACGACACCATGCACCTTGAAGCATCTCCAGTGCTCCTTGACTCACCACAAGATTAATCAAAACAACCACACACACCAGCAGACACAGATGTCTCAGACATCTGCAGGCCCGTGAGGCATGAGGGTCCCCCGCAAAGGATCCTACAAACATCCTCCGATGAGGAAAGGGAGTGTGAGGAGTCAAGACAGCCAATGGCAGGAAGTGCACCATGTCATTCATCCACTCCTGTCGGGCGATCCGGTGGAACGAGACGTCGTAGGGTCCAGGAGTCAAACGTCAGTGGCCGTGATGCGGATGTCTTCCAAGGCCTTGAGACCACAATGGTCAAGGTGCAGTGCCTGCAGGCAAAAGGAATAAGTGCAGTGCATAGACAAATGCGCCTTTTGAACACTAATTTCACAGACATGAACAAGGGAATAGCATCAATGGCAGACAGCATGAGGGACATGGCAGATGGAGTCAGGGACATGTCTCAGTGTGTGATGACACTGTGTGAGGAACTACGAGAGGACCGTGCACAAAGGCGCAGGGAGAGCCATCGTATGCACCAGCAGACAAGGGGAATGCGCCAACTTGCAACTGCGACTTTACTGATGTGTCGCCGTTCAGTTGCGATGCAGATGGGGCTGGTGCACTGCTGTACTGATCTCTCCCGGGGGATGGGGAGAGTCACTACAGCACTTGAAGTGCTGCTGACAAACCAGTCAGCCACCACAGGAGCAGAAGTTGTTGGGGACACAGATACCCCTAGTAGCAGGAGCAGCACCCCTGTCCCTGAAGTAAGGAGGAGCAGCAGACGCCAGAGTGCCGGCGCTGGCACAGCAGACTCTGAACTTAATCAACCTCAGGCATCACGCGTGGCTGTTCATGGGCGCAAGCAGTGAGTCTGCCATATGCAGATGGACATGTGAGGGTGAGGTAACCCCCGTCCACACAGTAGTGCTAGGCACACTAGTATGTGTGTTCTGTGGCTTATGTCATTTCAACGTAGTGCAAAATAAACTACGTGCATTGAAGTACAACACATGCTTTGTCTCTATACTTACTCAGAAGTAGTTGTGTGTGATTTCTGCCCGTCTCTGTCTCCCGTCTATGGGTTTGGTACTCCTACTGTGTTGGCTGCTGGTAGTGCCTGCTCATCGTCATGGTCTTCATAGTCCTCCAGTTCCACCTCTGTGCCCCTCTTAGTTGCGAGGTTGTGCAACATTGCACAGGTAGCAATTATCTTACAGCATGTTACAGGTGAGTACTGCCGTGCCCCCCCACTTTTGTGGAGGCAGCGGAACCGGCTCTTCAGGAGCCCAAAGGTGCGCTCAATGATGTTGCGGGTGGATTTATGTGCCACATTGTAACGTCTTTGGCTGGGGGTTGTGGGGTTGAGGTAGGGTGTCAGGACGAAGGAACGGAGTGCATATGCACTATCCCCTAATGTGAAAGAAAAAAGATACATTACTCTGAGGCACACATTGACATACGTCTGCTTCATCTATCAAGGGAGTGTCACCCATTTATTTACCTAGCAGGTATCCTTCCCCGAATTCACCCGCTGTCAGGCGGGAATAGATCCCACTATTTTGGAATATGTATGAATCGTGGGTGCTTCCTGGGTATCTGGCCACTATATCGGTGATAATGTACTTGGCATCACAGATTGCTTGTACATTGATTGTGTGTGAGGACTTCCTGTTCCTGTATATGTGCTCAGTGGCAGCTGGGGGGCAAATGGGGATGTGGGTCCCATCAATGCAGCCAATCACGTGTGGGAAATTTGCCATGAGTTAAAAGTCAGTCTTGGTTCTGAGCAAGTCCGCATCAGTGTCTGGGAAGTGGATGTAATGCTCCATTCTTTGCATCATGGCATCCAGGAACTTTCTGAAAAAACGCGACAGGCAGCTCTGGGACACCCCACCTACCGCAGCAACAACACTCTGGTAGCTCCCAGATGCAAGGAGGTGTATGCTACAGAGCACCTGGACATGGGGTGGGATGGCTTGGGCCCTTGGTCTTGGGTGGTCCAGAAGTGGGTGTAGGTTCCTGATCAGGTCCATGATGGTTTGGGGGTGCAGTCTGTATCTTTGCAGTATCTCTGGCTCTGTCAATTGGAAGAGTGTAATCCTCTGCCGGTACACCTGCTCCTCCCTTCTCTATTCCCTCTCACCTGCTGCCTGTAGCCGTAGACGTCTTGCTATTACACATAGAAAGTCGCCATAGTAGTGTTGCATTTTGGGGCCCTTTTTTATAGGCTGCACCTGATTACCACCTGCTTTCAATCCATGTTAAATACCGATTCATAAATACCGATTTTTGGTGAAATTCGGTAAATTATGGCTCACCTACATCTCAATGGTGTTGTTTTTTCCACTTCTTAATTTCCGAATCGGTAATTTTACCGATTCGGAACATTTACCGACTTGGTATGTTTTCCGATTCGGTAATTTAACCGAATCGGAACATTTACCGACTCGGTATATTTTCCGATTCGGTAATTTTTCCGATTCGGTAATATTACCGATTCGGATTATTTACCGACTCGGTAAGCTACCGATTCGGAATTTTTTCCAATTCTGACAAATTTGGGCAAGCTACATCTCAATGTCCAAATACCGGTCGGTGGCGGCTGAAATAACCGATTTTCGGCCGTTACCAACCGGCATTTGGCTACCTACATCTGGCCCAAAGTGTATAATTGTGTACCTGTTAAGAGTAGCGATATCGAGAAAATGATTGCCTCTCCTTCTGCAGGATAGGAAAAAGCACACGTTATTAACTCCTTTCGCGAAAAAAACCAATGACAACATTTTTAACATGCCTCTGGCTTCTTTAGACATGACGCTCTCATGGTAGATGTGGGAATTATGGGTACATACTGTTCAACGTGTGGAAATAAATGCCAGTGGTACTGGTTGAGATGAAATACAGTCCCAGGGCTCCTTGACTGCATAGCTTTTACAAAACAGCAAACAAGAGCAAAGCTGAAGATTATCCAGGGATTCTTTACAACCTAGTGGCAATGCCTTTCATATAGGTGTTGCTTTGCAAAACACATAAATAAAAGGCATCATCATTTACAATGCCAATAGCTTAAAATTTCGCAATTGCGAGACCTATTGCATTGCAAATGCTGAGGGATCACACAACAGAACATTTCATCCTAGCCTGTTCCTCGGTCCTGCACTAGGCAACTCATGGGAGCACATTGGCATGCGCATGCCTTTAAAAGTTAGGGTTGGGGATGTAAATATATATTAGACTGGACATGCATTTCATGAACTCTGGAGTATGGGATCTGCAATATGGGTAGAGGACATTTATCTCCTGTCTGCAGTGGCCTTGCTCTGCTTCAGCTCTTCACTAAATCAGATACTGCTGTAGCTAGTGCACAGCGTCCTTTTTACTCCATTCCTCTCTCTCTCTCGAGCAGATTGTGAGGATATTGTTCTGAATTTCCCAAACTACATACATTTCGTGAGGTGTGGAGCATGTGGTGTCCAATGCAAACTGGATATTTCTATCCCCTGTCTGCACTGGCCTTCCACTGTGTCAGCCTTTCACTAAGTCAGTACTGGCGTAAAGGAGGTGCAAAATACATTTTCCTGTTTTCGCACTGTTGCATATCAGGAGACACCCAGAAAGTTTTTAAGTTCATAATTTCATTAAGTGCAAAATTATGAATTGTATCCAATTCTCGCAGATAAATTTAGGTTTTACGAATTGTGCCTAACATTCAAGTTGTTTTAATTTTTGTTAGACATTTAACTAAGATTCAGGATTTTATTGATGTTACTTTTAATTCCAGAGAAAGCTCCATCAGTAATCACAATCTATTTTGTTTTTCGTTCTGTAGAAATATTCACAAATCTTCAAGGCTTGGATAAAGGAGTGATCATGAAGAACCTACTAAATGCCTTACCCAGAAGCTGGCTGAGTTCCGCGGAGCAGGTGACTTGGCACCAGAGAAGTTGCCTTGAGCCCCCTAGAGAATGGTTACATGTGTTTTGGACTTTCCTTCAACAGGACGTTGATGCCTTAGCCCCCTTTGAGGGCTATCCTTTGGTGCCTTTATGCGTAATGGAAAATGATGTCCAGCAGCTTCAGCTGGCACGGCTGAGACAGAAATCATCTCTGCTCTTCCAGAACAAAGATGGACATAACCTGGCAGAAAATAGTATCAGAATATTGGAGACTCTTGGCTGCACAGTGATACACCAGTGGGACTCAAAGGTGTGGCATAAAGATCTTTCAAACTATATTCTTACACCGACATCAAACAATATCCTAAAGACCTTTTCAAATCTAGGTGTGGATACGGTTATAAGGAAGTTGACAGCAATGTCATCAGAAGAGATAAAGCTGCTTACTCACTTGCTCTCCCAGGCCACATTTTTCAGCACAGATGAGTGCAAGGTTTTGTCTCAGTTGCCAATCTTTTGCAAGTTAAATTCCCTCCAATCACCAGGGTTAGAGCTGGTTGCAGCTGCTAATGTCCCAGCTGTAGATAAATGTAGTGTGCCAGCTATTCCCAGGGATCTGGTGCTGCCAGAGACGCTGCTTGACAGTAGAGATGAACAAGATCGGAGGCTGTTATTGCAGATGAAAGTCCCCTTCCTCAGTGCGGCCGATGTGGCTGCTTTGTCAGTCTTGGCAATCAAAAATGGGAAGTATCTCTATCAGCAAAACCAAGCAGAAAGCATTATGATGTGGATTCTGAGAAATGGTGATGTACTATTTAGCCAGAATAATGAACTCAGGAAAAACTGTGAAAGTCTGCCCTTCATACCTTGTAATAGACAGATGGTGAGACCGTCTTCTCTTTTTGACCCCCAAAGGGAAATATTTCAGGAAATGTTTGAGCCTCAGATGTTTCCACCAAATTGTTTTCAGGAACCACAAATATTGAAGTCTCTGAGAACGCTTGGGCTGAAGAATGCCATTGAGCATATCTCAGTAGGAGATGTTTTACAGATTGCAGATGATGTGAGCAAAAACCAAGGAATTAAACAACTCCAGGTTCTAGAGAAAAAAGCGAGAGCACTGGTCAAAGTCTGCAATGATACCCAGCTATTATTTAGCTTTGATAGTAAGAACAGGCAATCCTTGTGTAGCATGGCGTGGGTGCCATGCATGGATTCAAATTCTCGGACTATATTTTGCAAATCCATAGACATGAGAAATAAGAAGCACTCTTCTCTTGTGGAGTTCTCAATGCCCATCACTGATGAGTTCAATGAACAAGCAAGTGACAGTCTTGGTCTGAATGACTCACCACCTCCTGAGAAAGTTGTAGAAAATCTCAAAGCTCTTAGCCTTAGGTTCCGGAAAGAAGATGTCGGCATGAAACTGCACGATATTTACAAGCATGTGCAAGACAATCTAGGCCAGTTCTGCTACATGATAAATGGTATGAAGATCTGGAATGGTGAGGGCTTTTCTGACCCATCTGAGATACTTTTGTCCTATCCAGAAGACTTAGATCTGAGCTCCCAGATCAAGAAAGTGCCCCAGGATTTCCTGATCTACAAAAGGTTCTTCCAGCAGTGTGGGGTTTGTGAGACCATGGCAGACAATGAGATCGCTAGTATGCTTCAGAAAGTCATGAATGATATACACATCAGGAGTTCAGGTTGTGGCACCAATGTTGAATTAAAGTTTTCTATATCTGTTTTGGACTGGATGAAGAGAAGAGGCCTTCACAGTACAGATGATCTTCCTATTCCAGTTCAGTCAGGGACCGGTGTTTTTACCTTAAAGCCCTTGTCCACTGTCTTGTTCTGTGATATGTCAAAGGAGTGCCTGATTGACCTCGGGCATGATCTGGACTATCACATTGTCCATGAAGATATCACGTGGGCCACAGCCACTTTTCTTAAAGTCCCATTACTCAGCACCAAGATACTAAAGCCTGAGTATTTTGAACCTTGGGGGCCATCAGAACCCATTACACTTCGAATAAAGAACATCCTCAGAGAATACAGTGAAGAGGTTGACCTCTTCAAGGAGTTGATACAGAATGCTGATGATGCAGGTGCCACGATCTGTAACTTCTTGGTGGATATGAGACAAAACCTTTCATTTCGAAACAGTCTCATAGACCCAGAAATGGCCTCCTGTCAGGGGCCTGCATTGTGGTCCTACAATAATAGCAAATTCAGTGATGAAGACTTCCGTAATATCACACGGGTTGGAGCAGCTACTAAAGAGCTCCAAATTGAGAAAATTGGAAAATTTGGTCTTGGATTCAATACAGTGTATCGTGTAACTGATGTGCCATCTGTACTCAGTGGTAGCAGCATGCTTATGTTTGACCCCAATGCGAATCATCTCAAGAAACACATTCAAAGTGAAGAGAATCCTGGTATCAAGCTAAACCTCCAGAAACACCCTCAAGTACTTCAATTATTTACTGATCAGTTTTACCCATATCAAAATGTTTTTGGCTGTGATCTGAAGGAAACACTCGACTACAATGGAACACTTATTCGTTTGCCTTTCAGAACAAAGGAAGATGCCGAAAGATCAAAGATTTGTGATCAAAGCTTTGATGAAGAGGAGATTAAAGAACTTGTGGATATATTTCAAGAGACTTCCGACAACCTCATAATCTTCTTAAAAGGAGTGCAGGAGGTAACTCTGGGATTTCTTCCTCCGGATATGTCTTCACCTGATAAACACGAATTGCAGTTGAAACTCTGCAGAGAGCAGGTTCAGAAGTTTAGCATTTCTCAGGATTTCCTGCTGCAGAAGAAACAGGAGTCTGTCGCAGCTGTTCTGTCAGGAAGCAACGTTGTAAATGTCAATGGGTCCACAATCATCAAGGTAACAGGTACACAAAACATAACAAATAAAGAAAAATATTATTTGCTGCACTCCAGCTTTGGTATTGGTGAATCATTTCAAACATTCCAAGAGAATATTGATAAAAATACTAGGTTTTCTCTCCCGGAGGCTGGGCTTGCCTTGCCACTTATCAGAAATATGAGCACTGGGAAATGGAAACCAGATATGGACGATTTTAATGGACAAGTCTTCTCTTTTCTGCCTCTTCCCATTTTTTCTGGTTTTCCATTTCACCTTAATGGATCTTTCTCAGTCATGTCCAATAGAAAGAGTCTCTGGGAGAGGACTGTAAAGGGCGATTGGAACAAATCTTTGCTTTGTGATGCTGTTTTGGTTGCATGGGCGAGAGCTCTAGCCTATCTACAAAAAATGTGCCAAAATGGGGAATTGGAGGACTACACCTACCACGCATTTTGGCCTGATATAAGAAGAACCAAATCTACATTTATGGAGGCTCTCAAAGCTTTCTATAGAGCAGTGGCCTATGGCATTGATAATGAGGTTCTTTCAGTGTTCAGTAATGGGCATATGTGGTGCTCAATTAAACATGCATGCTTCTTAAGCTCTGATATTGTGGAAAATCAGCATGTTGGAGAATTAGCATCACAGGTGTTTTCTGAAATGCTCCCAGGGGCATTTGTTGCTGTCCTATTACCACAGTGGGTAAAAGATGGTTTCTATTCAAGTGGTTGTGGCAATGCCCTGTTTGCAAATACTTACAATTGGGAAAGATTTTATAGGGAAATTGTATTCAATAACCTGAATTCCTTAGCAGCAGAAACTAGGGATGCACTCATGATACATGCCATTGATATGAACAACAAGGAGGTGGACCAGCTGCTAAAGTCTGTACCATGTATACCATCAACCCCATCTGGAACCTTACAACTCATTGCAAATCTAGTGCACCCACATGGTAAAGTGGCACCACTGTTTGAGAAGCAAGACAGATGCTTTCCTCAAGGAACACCAGAAACGTATCTGAACTCTGACCGACTATCTCGCTTGGAACATCTTGGGATGTTAAAAGATACTGTCCCTATTACACAACTGGCTGAGCGAGCTCTGACTATAACAGCATTGTGGAAAATAGACAGACAAAAGGCATGCACTCGCATTAACCGTGTTCTGGACCTTCTAAGGGACCTTGTAGAACTACCCTTTACCAACACAGAGCAGGCAATGTTCAGAAAAATCTCATTTCTCCCTTCTGCTCTTCCTCACGGTAGCAGTGAGCAAGAAAATGACATTGTGCTCAAGAGCCCTATTGAGATCTATCATTACAACTATCTTAATTTGGTAAATATGAGCGAATCTGTTCTAAGCAAAGAGCATATTGCACATGATTTTAGCTTAACTTCAGATATCATGGAGTTTTTGGGTCTGGATCATTGTCCATCATTTCAGACTGTAATGTTGCAGCTAGAAAAAACTCATAAGAAAACAAAACTACTGACACAGCAAGAACTTACCCATATATTCAGAGAGTGCTATACCTACTTGAACACAGTGATACAACCTAACACTGTGAAGGAGATTAGAAGCAGAGCTCAAAGGTTTCCCTTTGTTTTCATTGGTCATGAGTGTGTGCCTTTAAATTCTGTTGCACGCAACATAATATTTGATGCAGCGCCTTACCTGTATCAGCTGCCTAAGGAGTACCAAGTGTTTGATAAGCTATGGGACTGTGTGGGCCTTCCTGACTCGTTTGGCCACAGTGATTACACGGCAGTGCTTCAGAGTATGGCTAAAATGTATAATGGTAAGGCATTGCCAAAAAAAGATTTGGAACTAGCTTTAACCATTTTAAATACTGGTTTACTGGGAACAGCCGATGAAGATGCTGTTAGCAGATATGAGGCTCAAGGTATCTTCCTCCCAGATGAACACTGTGTGTTGCGTCCTGCTGACAAGCTCCATTTCAATGACACACCATGGCTCCTTTGTGATAAAAACACACTCTTCTGCCATGAAAGGATTCCTCGTCCTCTGGCTTTGCGATTCAGGGTACCAACGAAGATTCACAAAACACTACAGAACCTGAAAGTGTGTGAGCTATCCCACTGGGTGTCAAACTTTGGGGCCAAAGAAGATCTTACAAGACGTATCAAAAATATTATCAGCGAGTACTCATCCAAAGAAGATATCCTGAAAGAGCTGATCCAGAATGCCGATGACTCTGGTGCCACAGAGCTCCATTTGGTGTGGGACAGTCGGACACACCCAGCAATGCGAGTCTTTGGGGAAACATGGCAGCCTTTACAAGGGCCAGCCCTTTGCATCTACAACAACAAACTATTTACCAATGAAGATATTGATGGGATACAGCAGCTAGGCCAAGGTAGCAAAGGAGACAAACTGGACAAAACAGGGAAATATGGACTTGGGTTTAATGCTGTTTACCACTTGACCGACTGTCCATCTTTTGTCACTGGAGACAGCATGCTGTGTGTCTTTGACCCAAACCTCCTCTTTCTTCCAACGTCTGATGATAATTCCCCCGGAGGGATGTTCACTGTCAATCAAGAATTTAAGAATACGTTTAAAGATGTGTACAAAACGTTCCTTCCTAAGCAGTTTGATCTACAGCAAGGGACTCTCTTCCGCTTGCCACTGAGGACAGCTGAGACTGTGTCCAAATCTCAGATCTCTGACCAAACTGTCTCTAGTGATGATGTCAAAGAACTATGGAAAGCCCTTGAGAGGGATGCAGACAACCTGATGTTATTTCTGAGCAATTTAAAAACCATAACATTCTCTCGGATTTCAGTAGAAAGCCACCAGCTGGAGAATATCTTCTCTGTTGAAGCAAAGCTTAGCAGTCGATGTGCAAAGAATTGGAGGAGTTTCCAAAAAAAGCTTCGCCTGTATGCTGAGGCAGATAAGCCTCTAAAGAAGGGCTTTGGATACCAGGTGTTTTACAGAATGCAGGTGAAATGCAGTAGTTCCACATCATCAAGTAACTGGATTTTAGCCAGACAGATTGGAGTGTATGGTGAGGATAGAGAGGCTGATGTGCAAAAAGCATGTAAGAGTTTGAGACAGGCCCGATTGCCACATGGTGCCGTGGCAGCGTGTGTTAACGATCATGTACCAGGTAGAGCTTTCTGTACTCTGCCCCTGCCAGTGGAGACAGGCCTTCCTGTCCATATCAATGGAAATTTCATTATGGATTCTGCCCGCAGGGACATCTGCAAAGAGGATGGAGGAAGCCCCAAAACAGAGTGGAACTCACTGCTTCTATCACATCTTCTTGCACCCCTGTACGCTGATATCCTGAAACATATATGGGATATTCTGACACAGAGCACAGATGAAACGTTCAAGTTTATACATCTCACAGGATGTGAAAACGTCCTTGACCCAAAATATTTGAGGTTTTTCCCCACTATGTCTCAAGATGTTCCTCCATTCTGGCAAAAAATGATCATGCTTGTTTACTGCACAGTCCATGAAAAACAGTTCCCACTCATTCCAATATTTAAGATGGAGACCACACGGCTTCATACTCATATCAGCAAGCATGTGTGTGTAGCTTGGGCAGCGGTTGGTCAAGGAACAGTAACCGAAGAGCCATACTTTACTATTGATAATGTCCCAGAGGAGGTGATGGAGGTACTTCAAGCAATAAATATGAAACTGGTTAATCCCTTTGCCAGCCTTTGCAGAATCTTTGAGGAGTTAAGAAGGGCAGAGGTAGAGGTTTTAGCCATAAGTCCTCTAACAGTTTGCAACTTCTTGAAGTTACAGAAGCTGCACCAAGAGGGACATGATTTGCCATGTCCTGTGAGTGAAACATTACTAAGAAATACAGTGGGCTGTCAATCACTGTTGAACTTCTGCTTGAATGTCGCTGTGAAAGCAAATGTTGCTTACTTGAATAGAGTGCCTCTTTTAGTGACCGAGGATGGGAACCTCAGAGAGTTCAATAAGGATGAACCCAAATACCATAGCAGGTATTATGACCTTTTTCCAAAGCAGAAGCATAATTTTGCAACCTATAAAGATATTAGCAGTGAGCATGCTGATGTGCTCAAGACCGCAGGTTTCCTCAAAGAGTTCACCATCCAAGCATCGGCTGATTACATTAAAGAACATTTGGGGACCAGCTTCCAAATTTTAGGGAATCAGATGAAGCATTTATTAAAATTACCTGTAGACATGAAAGAATGGCTTCAGAAAGTATGGGAGTTCTTTGACCACAAAATATGCAAACCCCACACTCAAGATAAAGAAGCTTATGGTAAAATGTTTCAAGAATTGATCAGCCTTTTCGCCGACTGGGCGATTCTACCAGTGTTCTTAAATAATGACGTCCATGACCATTTAGGGCACCATGAGCAATTCCTTGAGCCTCTTGGGCACCTGAATAATGTCCTTTATGGTGGTACTAGTGATGTAGACAAATGTCTTTCAAAATTGGGATTCATAACACTCAACATTGCAATGATTCCAGTGGGAATACGAATGTTTTGCTTGACATCACTAGTGCTGAAGACTAGTAACTGCTACTCGGTGATACAGAAGCTAAGTGCCAGAGCTGACCTGCAGTGGAACAGGCTTGGGTGCTGGGAAATTGACAGGTTGTTGAAATTTTTCATAGATGGAATAGATAAGGTAAGCAACAGAGAGGACTATCTGCAAAACTTGCAATCAGTGCCCTTGTTTGAGACAATACAAAAAGTCAGAGTCTGCCTAAATTCTTGTAATAAAAAGTATGTTCTTCAAACCAAACTTACAGATAAATCTAAGGCATTTGAAGAACTTTACCAATTAGACCCTAAAACAGTTTTCCTTAATAATTCTTCTTTGAACAGGGATTTATCCAAACATCTTAACATCACAATTATAGATGATTACACATTTTTCATCAAGTGTGTGATTCCCCAGATTCCTCAACTCCAAGAAGCAGAGCTACTTAAAACTCTGCAGTTGCTTGTTTGTATAATGCATTATGATTGGCAATTTTATCCTAAACACAAAAATACCATAGAGACCTCTTTTCGGCCCATCAAATTTATTCGCAATTCTGAGGGAGATCTTCGGGAAGCCTCTTACTTCTATGACAAAAATGTTGACAGTTTTTCAATTTTAGGACTTCATTCAAAGTTTATCCCTGAGCAGTTCCTTAAGGCACTGGGGCTTCAGTACCTTGAGATACAGAATTTACTCATAGATCTTGGCATGAAATGTGAGATATCAGAGGACGACATTATAATGTTTGCAATGCAAATTGAAAGAGATTCCAAATGTGGCACCTCCGTGCTAGACCTTACCCCAAAGATAGAAGTTATCTTTCACCATTTGCTCTTGCTGAACGAGGAAGAGCTGCAAGACAGCTTTGTGAACAAAATATCTTGTATCAAGTTCTTGGTCCCACTGGGGATCGAAAGAAACCTGCAGAGCCTTCATTTGCCTTACGCACAGAACACACACCTAATTGCTCTTAGGAATTCACTAATCATTCAGCAGGAGGAAGATATGGACCTCTTGTGGACATCTGTGACAATACTGTCAACAAGCAGTGGTCTGTCAAAGAACCAGATAAAGGTACTCCAAAGGTTTGGTGTTCTCTGTGAACCACCACTTAATCTGGTGCTGGAAAATTTAAAAACTGTTTGTAAAACACCATGTTGCACAAAAGAACTGCTGAGCACCCGCAGTCGGGTCCTCCAAACAATATACACATTTCTCCAAAAGGACCTCGATTTTGAAAGTGCATTATTAAAGGATCTCTCCTGCATTCTAGTGGAGGACGATGCTCTGGCAGAACCCAACCAGGTGTTGTTTTTTTTAAATGCTCCTTTGGACTTGCGTCCATATCTTTACAAGTTGCCTCCACCGTTGGCACGCTTTAGCATGCTTTTCCAGAAAATTGGTGTACAACGCGAGGCCACACTTTTTCACTACGCAAGGGCCCTTGCGGCAATCTATGCTGAGAGCTCAGAGAAAGAATCTCTACACCCCAATCTTAAAAGGACTGTCTTTAAGGCCTCTCAGGAATTCTTCAGACTTCTTGGTGAAGATAAAACAACAGTTATTCAAGACCTAAAACCACTGTACCTTCCAGCCACAGATGGGAAACTGTATGAGTCAAGTACGTTGGTTCTTCTGAACAAAAGCATTTCCATGAAAGCATTTAAAACAATGAAGGCAACTTTTAAATTCTTAGCACCTCTTGATGAAAGTAGGGAATTCAAGGATCTATATCGGCTGGAAAAAGTCATTGATATTTTACCTGAGAACATGCGTCCGAAATTGTTTTTGCAAATTGTTAATGAAAGCATTCATTACCCGTCAATGGAACTCTGCACATTAGGGCACGACTGTCAGTTCAAAGGGCAGTTACAAGAGCTTCTGAGCTCCCAACAATTTCAAGACGGCCTAGCATTCCTTCTCAGGTGGCAAAGTAATGGGGATGTATCAGATGAGGAAGCTGCCAAGAAATGTAGTGTTGTGTTTGGTAAACTGAAAATTATTTGCTGTAGTAAGCTTGAGGCAATTCTCATTTATGATTCTCAGCCCCTATGTGGCACTAAAAGGCACAGACAAGTCATCATCGTGAAAGGCAGCGATGATTTGTGTCAAGTTTATATCAAGCACAGAGAGGCAATATTTGGGAAACAGAGATTCAGAATATTGCGTACTCTGGCAACAGAAATTAATGGGATTCTGAAGAATATGCTGAAGCCAGATTGTATAGATGTTCTTATGGAAATGCTGGAATGCAGAAACCCAGACGATATAAACCACGTTCTGAGAGAGAATGACATAAGGACAAACACCCTGACATGTGATGATGCATTTTCTTTCCCGCCTCCAGGTGAGACAATTCCAGGGGAATGGCATGACTGCCTGGACATGAGCATTCTCAACAGTTTCAAAGTAGGAGACTACGTTGGCTACATGGATCCTTCCGTAGAAGATGTCTACCTCTACGCTGTCATTCAGGAACAGCTGGAATCAAAGATCAGTGGACAGACTGAAGTACAGATGTTCCGAATCAGTCTTGGACCTGAACATATCATTGATGCTACCATTTTTGATTTGTTCCAATTCGAAAGGAGTGTCAAAAACAAAAACAAATGCAGAGAGCTGGTTGTGGTAGAGAATCTCGAAGAACAGAAGGACCATCAAGAGAATTGGTTTGAGAAGTCTTTGGGAGACATAAAAAAAGAGATCGATGATAGACTTTGTGAGATTTGGAAGCTGTCTAATGATGAAAGAATGAAAGCTGTTAGACGACTTTATCTGAAGTATCATCCAGATAAGAGCATAGGGCAGGAGAAGCTTGCAACAGCAATCTGCAAATATCTCCAGCAGAGGATCAAAGACCTGGAGACAGGGAAACCATTCTATTACCAGGGGAACTCAAACAACTGCTCCAAACAATCTGGAGGGTTTTCACATTGCTGGAGCCAGTGGGACAGCGAAGCAAATCAGCACCGTAGGTACCATGACAATTTTTCAGACGGATCCAACTGTGATTATGACTTTTGGAAGTACCACAGGCAACACAACAGGATGCACCAAGAGACACCAAGACCAGAAGAAGCAAAAAGATGGTTTCGTCAAGCAGAGTGTGACCTGAGAGCTGCGGCCAATGATGTGGGACAAGGTAGTCCAGAATGGGTGTTCTACAAGGTCCACCAAGCCGTAGAGAAATCTTTAATTTCAGCTCATTACAAGCTAGGGAGGCACTGTGATTTTGATCGTCCCATAACCTATATGGCAGTAAAAGTGTCTGCTTTCAGTAGTAGCCTCAATGCCATAAATGCAAAAGTCAGTCAACTACAAAAGCATGGGGTGGATAATAGGAAAACACAGTACCCACGTTACCATCCATCACCATGTATACCTAATGAAAGTTTTCCATCGGACAAGGAGGAAGCAATGCTTCAACTGGCCAAAGATGTGCTTGTCAAAATTGAAGAATATATTCAACAATGATAGCTTATGCAAGGGGTGTCTCCTGTTGCTACACATTTTCTTCAAGGACACAAAACACACATGACAGTGATAAAGCTGCAGATGGATTGCCAATTAAATATGTCTTCAGTCATTGCCTCAACTTGCTATGTCTTGAATTATGGCGCTATGGTCTCATTGCAAGTGGCGTGATGCTAGGTGTGATATTTATTGCATATAATAAACAATACTGTAAGGTACATTATTTGTATTATCTGGTGCAATAAATAGCACCTAATATGAGTTTCTCCCCTAAAATTGGGGAATAACATGTAGAGTTTGGCGCTTACTGCAACAAAATCGGTATGTCCCAACATTGATCAGGCATTTCTTCCCCGATAAATATCTGCAATATTGACCTGCCGATATTTATTCAGCGGGTGAGTTTTTTTTTTACTTGGTATTTGCATATGTGACATCATTGTGAAAATTATGAAAAGGGATCATTTAAGATCATTTTAACCATTTACAAAAAAACTTGATTTAACGTTACAGGAAGGTAGCTTTAGGAGGAGGAGGGAGCATGTGGGTGGGGATAGAGAATTGAATCACAATTGTCTATGCACAAGTGCTCAATTGTAAAGTTTGAAAATAAACTATCTCCCACACTTATATTCAGGAAATAGTTCAGTGTCATAGCAGGAGATAGTAACAATGTGCACAGTCTGTTCATCAGTACACAGCCCATTTTTTCCATTGTGTCCTTACTATAACAATTCCAAATACTCCAATTCCCAAATAATAGTTGTTTTTGCTAAAATAATTAATTTATCTTACTTTCCATGAAAGTATTCCCTGCAGGGAGGTATGGTAAGGAAATTCATCAAATCCAAATTGTTCATTTACAGTAATCAGACTACTGATGGTAAGTGACTGAACCCCAGACCTATTGATAGGGACTAAGAGCAGGTTGAGAGTGTGGGTATTGGACAGAGAAACCATTTTTTTAGACAAGGTTAACAAAGAAGCTACATTTTAGTTACTATGTGTAACCTGAAAAAAAGTGTTTTATACTTGAAAGGAACTATTTATTTGAAGTAAAATGGCTGTAGATTAAAACCGATATGCTCTTGAATGTTGGTGTAAATAAGTGCTTTATGATAACAGGTAGTACTACTATTGTAAACCAGACTTTATATAAAGGTGCTCAATAAATAAACACAGATCGTCGCTGCCTTAAATGTTTAACTTGCATGAAAGTGTTCTCAATCCCTTTGTCATCCTTCAGATTATCAGATCCCTTGGTGGAAACTACACGATCTTTAGCAAAAGAAGGCCTACACACTATGTAGATCCTAAATCCAGAGAACCTTGGTTTTGAAGAGTTAAATCATATTTAGAAAACCTGCATGGTTCAATGCATTGCAAGGGGTGGTGAGAGGGAGTGTGTGTGAGTGTGTCCCACAAAATACTCTGCAATTTTCCACACCATTTATGTCCAAGTCACTTTACTGTTAGTAACTACACAGGTAAATAATATGTTGCTTTGTTTCCTAATTTCCCCTGCTCGCAGAGAGCATACTGCGATAACGCATCTGTCCCAAACTTCTACATAAATAAGCACCAAAATGTGCACACACTTTACCACCCATGGACACTCTGCAGACGACATACAGTGGACCATACTTGAAGCACACCCCTGTATCAGCAAACGTGCTCTGTTTAGGAAAGAACAGAATTGGATCTTTCGTCTTTCCACCCACATGTGGGGACTGAATGAAGATATCTCTTGGAGCAAATTGAATTGCTCAATAATCCCTCCTCTTCCTGCATTCCTGTGGTTTCATTATCTCTCTACCCTTGAGACCATGCATGATGCCACCTTTATTATACATTAAGTTGCATCCTTATTTTCCAACACTTGAATAAAACACTTTAATTTGTCTGATAGACATTCCCCATCTGTGTGGAGGGTTCTCCACATTCTAGGAAGCCTCCTGGCAATGCACTTTTGCAGTATGTTGACTATTCCAACATGGCGCCCGCCAAAACTGACATGATGGGCTACTCTGAGTGGTCACAGGCCGTTTCAGCCACTGCCCACCAAATGGGCATTTTACACAGTTTGCTGTACACCGCTTCACCGACGTTACCACTCACTCACTTTTTCTCCAGGTCCCAGGGGCCTTGATTCCTAACACCTCGGCCATACTCCGCACCTTCAGGCCATTATTTACAGCCAGACGATAAACTCCATTACCCACACTACCAATACGGCAGCCACCATAGAGCGTCCTAGATGACCTTAAGGCTCCCCACCTAACCAATATTAAGCCCATGTATATATTCTGCAGTATCCCGACAGTCACAACTCCGGAATTGGGAGAGTGTGGGTAGATTTTCCAGATCGGTAGTGACCACAATGCTGTGAGTATCTGTCTATCGCTGATACCTGTTAACGTTTCTCCGTGTCCTGGGGCTTTTCCCCGTTTTTTTGGCATTTCTAGCACGCTAATTAAGCGCTAACTCTGTCCTCGTTTGAGGAGGCACGCGAACCACCCTATTTGAGTGAGTCAAATAATTTCCTTCCATAATGGGTGAAATCCCATTACTTGTTTTTATGTTCGAGGCATATGGGCTGCAGACCACACACTGTTGCATTAAATCACCATCTAGTGGTGGGCCCGGATGATTACACTTTGTTGTTGTCTTGGAAGAGTCTTTGTCCATTGGATGACTCCTCCCTTAGATCGTAGTGCGCATGAAGTGTGAATGAAAATAACTAGAAGGACTGTGTTAGGAATTAAAGATTGGTTTCTAATCTACATTCCTTGTTAAACAACATTTATAAATAAGCAAATTTGGTTTATTGATTAGTATAACAAAACAGCGTTGACAAAAGGCTTTTTTTGTTTCATGTCGTATGTGTGCTTTTGGATTGAATGTGTGATGGAGGTCTTGGCCAAAAGTTTGGAGTGAATGTGTTGTAAATTTGTAAATTTGTACAGATATTGTATTTAATTGTAACATTTTGTATGTTTTTGTAATTTTTGTTTATGCACAAAATATCTTCAAGTCATTGAAAAAAGATAAAAAGTCTGACTTGTGAAATAAATGAATAAATAAACTAGAGACGTAATTCATAAAACGGACCGGGATGTTTTTGTTCATTAAGGTCATATTAGAAAGGATGAAGTGATGTTCAGTACTGGCAATTGTGTTGTTTACTTTATGCATTTGGCTTAGCCTTACTGGTTAGAAGTCAATACCCTGTGTTGTTCTCCTGCCTTCTGGCTCGGCGCCAAAAGAGGCTCCCAAAGCTACCGATACATAGTTCGGCTCCGAGGGTAGATGAGTCCAAACGTACCCCGGGAAAAAAAAATTCGGATCCAAAGAGCACGGATCCTAAGAAAAAACAAGATAACAAGTCTTCGGAACCAAAACCAAAACCTGTTCCAAAGACAATAGACACTGTGAAAACTAAGCATTTCGTCCCCAAACAAAATAAATCTGCGCCGAAAAAGGATGTTCCAGTAGAAGAGCTTTTCCAACCGGACCAAAGCATAAGACTCTTCATATTAATCCAAAGACTGGACATATCACAACAGTGCCTCAAAAGAGGAACTAGAAATACCAATAGATATTTCTCCTGTACATTCACCATCTAGTACACATAGTCTTATACCACAAGATGAGGATGATGGGGATAGCTATTCACAAGAGGTAGAGAGTGAACATCACTTAGACGACATTAATGACCCGTGCGAAGATTATAATGTACCAGATCTGCCACAAGATGACGCATACCCGTCTAGACCATCTCCCCCAGATGACACTATTGAGTTTACGGAGCTCATTCATAGAGCAGCCACTTTGCATGGAGTAGACTTGCATACAGATCAGGTAGAAGAAGACTTTCTAATGGACACACTACTGTTGTCACATAAGACAACAACCACACTTCCAATGCTTAGTGTAGTGGTAAGACATGCACCCGAAATATTTAAAGACCCAGTCAGAGCCAGGGTAATTAGCCCAGATTAGAGAAGAGGTAGAAAGCGGTTCCAACTGATCCAGCATACATTAAAGGACAGTTGCCATTGGACTCGCTAGTAGAGTCAAATGCGAGAAAGAGAGCTAACTCGCAGAGAACAGGGGATGCTCCACCCCCTGACAAAGAGTCTAAGCTTCCAGATGCTTCAGGAAAACGCACCATCTCACAAGCAGCCAATATATGGAGAATTGCTAACACTCAGGCTTTGTTAGCCAGATATGATAGAGCTCATTATGATGAGTTAGAGTCACTCATGCAACACTTGCCAGAACAATATAAGACTAGGGCTTCTGACCTAATACAGGAAGGCAAGGTTATTACCAATACCTCCATACGCTATGCACTGGACACTGCAGACACAGCCTATAGAGCAATAAATACAGGGGTACTGTTGCATAGACATGCATGGCTACGCATCTCTGGCTTCAAACCAGAAGTACAAGCCAGTATCTTAAACCAACCATTGACCAGCAACACCTTTTCGGTCCAACAGTAGACAGTGCACCCGAAAAGATGAAGAAAGATACAGATACGGCAAAATCAATGGGAGCTTTACAAACACAAGCCCATAGACCTTCCTTGGGTCGCTCCTCATATAGGGGCGCCTCTAAAGGTTTCAAAACTGATAATACCTCCTCTTCTTACAAAGCGTCCAACCAAACCTCGCCCAGTAAGGGATAATATAGAGGAGGGTACAGAGGAAACAACAATAAGGGCAGAGGTAGAGGCAACAACAATTGCAACGCCTCTACTCCCAAACAGTGCCTTCCCTTCCATCCCCCCAGACCATTCCACTCCTGTCGGGGGGAGATTACAAAAGTTCCTACCTGTCTGGAACTCCATCACCACAGACAGGTGGGTAAGACAAATAATTCAGTCAGGTTATTGCCTGGAGCTCACTACTACTCCTCCAACAATACCACCCAGACAGCGTCCCATGTCACGGGAACACCTCATACTACTAAGACGAGAGATGGCATCTCTACTGCAAAAGAATGCAATAGAACCAGTCCCAAAACACCATCAAAACACAGGAGTTTACTCCCTATACTTTCTCATACCCAAAAGGGACGGGTCTCTCAGACCTATTTTAGATCTAAGGCCCCTAAACCTGTACATGCAATCAGACCACTTTCATAAGGTCACACTACAACAGGTTCTACCGTTGCTAATGAAAGGCGACTTCCTTGCCACATTAGATCTCAAGAACTCCTACTTCCACATTTCCATTCATCAATCGCACAGAAAGTACCTACCGTTCACAGTGGCGTCACTAGGGTTGGTGTCACCCAGTGCGGGTAACTCATGGTGTCACCCCCTCACGACTTACCCCATGAAACCATGATGCCCCCCAGATACCCTTACACAGCTCCCTCGTCAGAGCCGAACACTCAAGTTTACCAGTTCAATGTGTGAAGGTCATTCAGTCCAGGTGCATTCTGGTACTTGTAATCACACGTTTATAACAGAATGAAGAAGACTGCAAGAACAAGAATGCAAAACAAAAGCTCAGATTTTGGGGAATTCTCAGGTTTGCATCAGATCGTACACAACCTAAGTAACCTAGGGAGAAGTGAACTTGCAGTTAGAGACTAATGGCAGGGCCACTGGAATTATCTGATTTCTGTGTAAATGTGGGTTTAAGGCACTTTCCACATAATTCACTGCCGGATGCATTAAATGCATATTTCACCAAGAAATGTGCTTCTAGTTCACATGGATCAAACTTCACTACAGGAGAGTAACACACATGCTGCTACACAGTGGGGGCTGCATACAAAGGCGCACTGGTCTCCTTTTAGTTGCAAATTGCTCTGTTCATGTGCTAAACTGGTAATTTTGAGGAGAGACGCCTACGTGGCCGTACAGTGTGTGTCGCTCTAGGGCCACTATTAGGCCAAATGTCCCTATTCTTGACGCATGATTCAGTCGTCGTTCCTATGGGGACAGAGGAGATTTTACGACAGGCAGCCGGGGCAGTGCCAGCCATGTCAGGCATGACATGCGACCTCTTCTGCCCCGTCTCTGGCGGGCTGCCGGGGGAACCCGTCTGCTGGGAAGCCTCGCCGTTCCCCTGGGGTCACCAGGTCAGCCCCTGGGTCCATCTTTCCAAGGCCCTGGCACATCTCCCTACGTCTGAAGGGGTGCATTAGAAGGAGGCGCTGGTCGCCCCAGGGTCCTTCGACGGGTCCAGGGAGTCCCTCTAGCGCCCACTCGCAGGGGCTATCTTGCCAAAGCTCTAGCACCAAACACTCTTCCCTTCCTCTCCCGTCTCCTACTTTCATTACCAATTGCTTCCCTCTACTCTCCTTTCTACTCCACTAAATCTTTCTCCCTTCGCTCTCAGCACTTTTCCATTTCATTTATTTTGCCTTTTCACTCCAGGCCTCTTTTACTTGCTTTGCCATCTACCCTCTCCTATGTTCAATTTAGTTCCTTTCAAACCCTTCTCTTCCGGTCTTCCTCATCGCTGGGTCTTACTTAACTTTTCTTTCCTTTTTCCTTTCTCCTTTCCCTTACCCTTCCTTCTCTCCCTCATCAATCGTTTCCCCTTAGCTCTCTAGACTACTGTTGGCATCAACTCTTTTTTAATGCATTTTTGATCCCCACCCCCCTTGCTTGTGCGCGCGGATGAAGGCTCTGTGCCAAGAAGTGACTTCTCATTGCAAATGCATAATTCAATTTAACTCTTCGCCGTCTCCTCCTGTGAGCTGATATTTCTAGGTCTCTTGTCTTGCCATCTCTCCCTGTGAGTCTGTCTCTCTCCCTCCCCACTTGGCTGTTCCCTTCGCCCCCCACCCGTCCCACGTTCTATCCTTTAACACTCTCGCACCGCTGCCATGCGCCTCAGATGTCCAACCCATACAAGTCACACACGCACTCTCTCCAACTATCCAGACTAGCGCAGGAAATTTGGAGATGGGCCATTCCTCAAAACATCTATCTGTTAGCCGAACACCTACCAGGAGTTCAAAACCAGATAGCAGACATCCTAAGCAGACATTCGGAACAAATACACGAATGGGAACTGCACCAACAAATACTGCAACCATTCTTCCAAAGATGGGGACAACCAGAGATAGACCTCTTTGCCACTCATCAGAAAGCAAAATGCCAAAGCTTCGCATCCAGGTACCCACACCGCCTGTCGCAGGGCAATGCGTTATGGATAAATTGGTCCAACAAATTTGCATACGCTTTTCCCCCTCTCCCACTAATCCCATTAGTGGTCAGAAAGCTGCAACAACACTCAATGACCATGATACTAGTAGCACCCACGTGGGCACGACAACCGTGGTTCACCACGCTCCTGCAACTCTCACAAGTGCCACACCAAAAGCTAAGAATTCTACCCATGCACCTTACACAGAACCATGGAGAAATAATGCACCCAGATCCCACACAACTGAACCTAGCGATCTGGCTCCTGAAATCCTAGAATTTGGGTACTTAGATCTACCCCCAAATTGTATGGAGATAATTAAGCAAGCGCGCATCCCACCACCAGAGCATGCTACGCAGCTAAGTGGAAGAGGTTTGCTATATACTGCACAACTAATAATATCAACCCTCTGGACGTATCAACAAAGGAGATTATTTGCTACTTACTACACTTACAGCAATGTAATCTCGCGTATACATCTATCAGAGTACATCTAGCAGCTATAGCAGTGTACCTACAAAACAGGCAGCACATATCCCTGTTTAGAGTGCCAGCGATAAAAGCCTTCATGGAAGGCCTTAAAAGAGTCATTCCACCAAGATTACCACCTTCCCCGGTCTGGAATCTCTTTTTTTTATTTTTTTTTTATTATTTTCTGGCAGAGGTAATACATACAAGGACATGACCAAAAAAGGAAAAAAAAGAATACGACGTCAAACAAAATTCTTTACAGAAAGAGAACAACCATAATGCGATTCAAATCCAATTATCAATTGGTAGCCATAGCTTCCGACCAAAGGCCTTCTTTCTGAGTCCTTTCAATTTATAAACTGCTTTATCCATTCTATAAACATTTAGCAACTTTCCCAACCATAGCTCAAACGTTGGAGGATCTACATCCAACCATCTAGAAGTAATACAGGCTCGATAAATAGACATTCCGATAAACAGAAAATATTCTTGATCAATTGTTAAATCCTGAGGAGGAAAATACACCCCAAAAATAATAATAGTAGGATGCAGCATAATCCGAACATGTAACAAATTAGACAAAAACTTTTCAATCTTCTCAATGTATACAACAAGTTTAGAACAACTATGGAACATATGGATTGAGTCGGCTGCTAAAGTACCACAACGGCTGCAATTGACACCCTTTAGAGCTTTCCATTTTACCAATTTTGCAGGTGTATAATAAAGATCTAAGGTAGACATAAAATGATGACTTTTAAGAGAGCTATTAATTAGTGTCTTATTGCTCATCTCAAACACTTTTACCAAGTCAATCCCTTCGATACAGAGCTTCCTCTCCCATTTCCGGGTATGATGATCCAAATCATTCTGCATCCTATTATTCATTAATTGGTAGATAATGCCAATACGACTGTTCTTCCTAGAACTTTCTAGAATATCAATAGTTTCCATGGTATCAGTAAATAAAACATTTTTTTTTTCCAGGAAGCTACGAATCTGTAGATATTTAAAAAAATCATTCCTAGATAAACCAAAAATCTCTTGTAATTTAGAAAAGGACAGAAGGGACCCATTTTGGTACAATTGGCCGAGTAAATGGATCTGTCTCATGTGCCACCGATAAATTACCATATCTTGAAAGATTACTGGTAGCAACTTATTATCAAACAAAGGTGTATAGTAGTTCAATTTTGGGACTAAACATAGAATTTTATTCATTTGCCTCCAGATTAAGCATGCCGCAAGGACTACCTTGAACTTTGTTTTTTTATAATAGCTAGGTTCAATGACTTTCACCAAACATTGCCGTGCATCAGTACCTAGAAGCATTTCAAAAATAGAGGGTGTCATGGCTGGATCTGAAACATAATCATGAAAGAGCAAAACCCGAAAAGTTTTCAAAGCAATAGCCCAGTAATACATTTTAAAATTCGAGAGCCCCAAGCCAGCACACTCTAGTGGGAGAGTGCACCATTTTAGAGATCTTCTAGCACGATGGTATCCCCATAAAAACCTAGACACCATTCTATCTATTCTATTGAAGAGAGACATTGGAAAAAATAGGGGGATGGTACGAAAAAAATACAAAAATTTTGGAAAGATCATCATCTTAATAACGTTAGTTCGACCATATAATGACAGATGTAGATTATTGAATCTTTCTAACGATCTATTAGAGGATATGAGCAAGGGGTCTATATTTAATGCAACGATATCCTCAACCTTGGAAGATAGAGTAACGCCAAGATAAGCACCGGTAGTATTTAATGGGATATCAGTGGGTTTACCTGTTTCCGAATGAATGATCTGGGTTTTGGTAATGTTTAACTTATAGCCAGAGACCTTTCCAAACTCGTTAGCCAAATTAATTATTGTGGGTAGCGCAGAGGAGACGTCAGAGGTGACAATTGCAACGTCATCCGCGTACGCTAGAACTTTATGGTCTACTCCAAAAAGATGAACTGGTGGAATATTCGGTTCCAAAATAAGTCTACTTAAATAAGGTTCTAAGTATAATGCAAATAAAAGCGGGGAGCAAGGGCACCCTTGTCTCGTCCCTCTCGTAATTGGAAAAGGTCTTGAATAATCAGTGCCCAATCTTATAATACCCTTAGGACCAGAGTACAATGACCGTACCGCCTGAATGAATTGTAAGGGAAACCCCTTCCCTTCTAACACAGTCCAAAGGAATCCCCAGTCTACTCTATCAAACGCTTTTTCAGCATCGAGTAAGATCACCCCAACTGGGGATTCCTTTGCCTGAGCCCAATCTAGAAGTGTGATAACACGTCTCACATGATCAGTAGTATCTCTACCTCTGATGAAACCGTGTTGGATGTTGGACACTAGACTAGACATTACCAGGTTGAGCCTGTTTGCAAGAATTTTAGAATAGATCTTACTATCAGCCGTAATAAGAGATATAGGTCGATATGAACCTAATTCTTTCGGGTCCTTATTCTTCTTCACAAACACCACTATAATAGCGGTGGACCAGGAATCAGGTGGTTTCCCTAAAAATGCAGAATTGAAAATCTTTACCAATTCTGGTTTCAGCATATGTCTAAATGTACGATAGAATTCGAGAGGTATCTGATCAGATCCCATGGCTTTGCCTGCAGCAAGGCTCAGAATGGCTTGCTCGATCTCATCCCACCTTATTAGACATCCAAATGAATCAGTCTCTTCACATCCCAATACTAATTGATTAGTACCGTGAAAATAATCTACGGGATTCAGAGTCTTATCTACTTCATTGTTTAGGTCATTATACAAAGTTTTATAGAACCCCAAGAATGACTCTAAAATTCCTTCTCTACATTCATGATAATCACCGTTAATATCATTGACGCCCTTGATTTCATTAATAGAGGATTTCTGACGTAGACGCTGTGCTAAAATTTTACCGGTACGCTCACTATATTCATAACGTTCGGTTTTGAAAAGCTTAAAGTCTGATGCTACTTTATCGACAATATGAGTCCGTAGACCAGAACGTTCGATTACTAGGCGTAGTTGCGCCTCTTCTATACCAACATTATCTTTACAAGCCATCATTAAATCCATCTCAGCTGACCTGATCTTATTTAATCTCTCCTTAAATTCTGTTTGTGTTTTCTTTCTCTTGAAGTTTGCAAAACTAATTGTCTCTCCGCGTATAATTGATTTGAATGCGTCCCACACCACTGGTGGGGAGGCTGAATCGTTATTTGTGAGAAAATAGTCATTAATAATAGTCGCCATAGAATGTAGATAATCCTCATCTAGTAACAGGTTTCTCTGAAATGACCAAGATCTACTTGAATTCTGAAATTCTGTAGAAACCTTGATCTCAGCAATTATGGGATTATGGTCTGAAATGACTTGGGGAAGAATTTCAAGACTAATTGTCTCCAAAAACTGCGAAGACGTAAAAAAATAATCTAATCGGGCAAACTTACGATGTGGATAGGAATAAAAGGTATATCCAGGATCTTTAGAGTGCCTTTTATGCCACACATCCGTTAATCCGTTATTCAAAACCAACTCCCGAAGGGCATAATAGGTTCTGGGTTTATGACCGATATACCTCCTTCCTGAATTAATATTCCAGTCGGCCGGCAGATGAATGTTTAAATCCCCACATATTATAGTAGGTTGCGCCCAGATAGCTAATTCTGTATTAATAGTATTAAAAACTTCCGCATCATCTAAATTCGGCCCGTACATACAACATAGAGTAAATTTAGAACTACCAATGATTAATTCAGCAAGTCCCCATCTGCCCCATTTATCAGCTAGAGTTTTCGAACACTTCGCAACTCCCTTTCGCATACAAATAGCTATGCCTCTTTTTATACCCATCTGCTTAGAGACAAGTAGTACATCCAGACCCAACTTATCCAAAAGTGAGCGTTTGTCCCACGCAACATGAGTTTCTTGTATACATAATAAGTCGATAGACAATGCCTGAATCATAGAACGAAACATTCCAATCTTTTTAAAGTCATTAAGCCCATTGATATTAATTGTACATATTTTCACCTTTATCATCTTTTCCTCCATATTGAGATAATAAAAAGAGAATATAAAAAAAATTAGCAAACCTCAGCAATATAAAGTCCTCGCTACTACAACTTAAATACCAACTAAGATACCAAATTGACATCCTTGCAACGAATACCTCTGCCTTGCACCCCCACCACCAACCCTTACCCTTTCCCACCCCCACCCATTTCCCCAGAACCCCTCCCCCCACCCTCCCCATTGTAGGAGGCATAGGAACTATCAGTTCCTAAAACGCATGGGTGCCGTGTCCCTGGGCCATAGCGTCCAAAAGAAGAAAGGGAGAAGAGAAAAACAATTAGATGAAGAGGAAAAAGTTGGAGGAAAAATTAGAGAAATAAAAAAAGAGGAGAAAGAGGCTAATTACTCCTATTTAAAAAAGAAAAGGAAAAAAAAGAAAAAAAACAAAGTTTCAACAAGATTGCTTAAGCAGACAGCCCTTTTAGTTCTTATAGACCACATCAAATTATAGTTCAAATAGAATCCAAATATTCTTTGGCTTTGACCTCTGAAATAAAGTATTTAACTGTGCCTTTGAACACGGTCTTTAGCTTAGCAGGGCCTTGGAGAAAAACGGCAACTTCCTTCTTTTGAAAGTCAGGAATCAATTGTCTCAGCCTCCACCGTTGAGCCACTGTAGCCTGACAATAATCCGGTCGTACAAAGAACTGGCAGCCAAGTCCATCCGCTTTCTTGTCTGGTCTCGCTGACACATAAATAGCTTCACGAGCAAGAAAATTATTAAATGAGACCAGAATAGCCCTAGGATAATTTACTTGGCCTTGACGTGGACTCCGCACAGTGAAGGGGAACCTGTGCGCACGTTGTACTTCTCGAGCCCAGTCCCACTCTACCATATCAGGAAAGGCATCCTTCAATAAATTGACAATAAACCGCCGTGGATCAGATCCTTCTTTGTTTTCAGGGATTCCCAAAAAGCGTAGATTGCTTCTACGGGCCTGATTCTCCAAATTAGCAATCTTATCGGACAGATCCTCTTTTAAGGCCATAAAATCACCAACTTCCTGTCTCTGTGCCATACTTTCTTCCTCCAGAACTGCTATTCTGGTCTCCGCTTCGATAACTCTGTCGGTGGTCTCAGAGCACATCTTGATGGCACGGCGAACTGAATTTTTGACCTTGGCGCAAGTCACCTGCGTGCGTAAATTTTCGGCCTTACTTTCAGCCCTGTGGTTCATCATGGTGTCATAAATCATCTTCAAAGTTATCTCCTCAGGGCCTTCACTACTGTCCTGTACAGTGACCGAACCAGAGACAGGATCTGATATAGTTCCCACAAAATCCGTGGCATCAGTGGTAGCAGCGGGTACCAAACTAGAAGACAGACTGGAAGATAGTATATTCCCCTCTTTGTGTGAATTATCTGCGGCTTCCTTACTCCCCACACGTAATGACCGTTTTTTCCAAAGTTTTTTTTTAATGGTAGTAGCTGTGTTAGCATCAGGACTCACGCTAAATTCGCCATCTGAAGATAGGCTCTCACAGCTGATCTCAGCCCAATCTTTATGAACTCCTGTCGCCTCATCCGAGGATAGTTCTGACAGAGAAAAAAACTTCTCCGAGGCCTCCAAATTAGTGTGCAGTACCGAGTCTACCGCTGTCTTCTGTTGCTCATTTTCTATTGATACTAATACCGATAACGTGGGCAGCGAGCAGGAGCGAGTGATACCAGCAACACCAAAGACTACATCTCCCATAGTACCCTTCTTTAAGGGATTAGCCAGCAACAAATTTGGGGAATTGTTTAACGGATTATTATCAGTTTCCGCTGTGATAGTAGATTGCTCATGTTGCATTGCCATCATATCAATACTTTGCACATTATCATCGATTATTATTTTTTTTCTGGCCGCTTGCTTCTCGAACAGGGCTGGCAGAGTCTGTAGCATAGCGTCCTTAACACTCACGGTCTCATTATGTTTAGCATGAAGTCTACCGGAGTTCTTACCCTGTTTAGTTGCGTTGTTAGCAGGGGTTGAGCTTACAGCCTCTGGAGCCTCAGCCATAGCAGATCCCTCGACGCCCGGGTCCGCGTTTCTCTCCGTTCGGCCCACGTCGTTTTTCTTGTTACTGCGGGTGCTAACAGACGAGGGTAACGGTGTCTTTTTTTTTCCCCTTCCGTGTACCGCCTCCACCTCCACCTCTACCAGGAAGGACACCGCTCTGCACCCAGAATAGGCAGAGTGTAGCACGCCACAGCGGGGACCGCCGTCTAAGCTCGTAAAAATTCAGCAACATTCGTGTTTTCTTACGAGGGATACTTTGTATCGCGTATCACGTTTAACACGCCAAAACGCTGACAGCTTCCAGGGAGACTTCTCCGCAATACTTTCGCCCGCCTTTCTCCACACCGCAGAAGCCGCCCGGTTATGGAACACCGGACCAGATAAACAGCCGGAAACGGGCGCCACCTCGGGCGGCCTCCGTCTTAGAATGTCCAGCAACAGGAGGAACGCCGATGCAGCCAAGTAAGTGATCGAATACAGCCAAATGCAGCCGCGCAAAGCAGCTCAAACCATGTATCTCAGAAGCGCTGCAAGTCACAGAATTTCCTCGTGAAAAATGGATCTATGCTCTCTCCCTTTCTCCCGGACGCCTGGAGCCAGGGAGCAAGCTGCTCACACAGCCTTCCGCACGGCAGCCATCTTCCTCACCCCGGTCTGGAATCTCAACGTAGTACTCACCAGACTAATGGGACCACCTTTCGAACCTATGCATAGGTGTGAAATACAATTTCTTACATGGAAGGTGGCCTTTCTTATAGCCATTACCTCACTCAGGAGAGTAAGTGAATTACAGGCACTGACAATACAAGAACCATTCCTACAATTACATCAGAATAAAGTGGTTCTTAGAACAAACCCAAAGTTCTTGCCTAAAGTAATTTCAACATTTCACATTAATCAACCGGTGGAACTACCAGTCTTCTTCCCAAAGCCACAGACGGTAGCAGAAAGGGCCCTACATACACTAGATGTCAAAAGGGCCATTTTGTACTACATAGAAAGGACACAAAATTTCAGGAAAACTAAACAACTATTTGTAGCATTTTCCCCAACACACAAGGGCAATCCTATCTCTAAAGCAGGCATCGCTAGATGGATTGTAAGATGTATACAAATTTGTTACATAAAAGCTAAAAGAACATTAACTGTTCCTCCTAGAGCTCACTCTACACGTAAGCTAGGAGCATCTATGGCATTCTTAGGAAACATTCCCCTAGATGACATATGTAGAGCAGCAACTTGGTCTACACCACATACCTTTACAAAGCACTACTGTGTTGATGTGCAGGCTACACAACAAGCCAGAGTGGGCCAAGCTGTATTAAAAACTCTATTTCAAACAGTTGCGACAGACACGGGTGACCACCGCTAGGGAGGTAACTGCTGTATAATCTATTCATAAATGTACCATCTGCAGCCCATATGCCTCGAACGGAATATGCTACTTACCAGTATGCATCTGTTCTTGGCATAGAGGGCTGCAGAGTGGTACATGCCCTCCCTGCCTCCCCGGAAACCTGTGTCTGTCCCAACATTATCTTATTTAGATACACTTACATGGGCATATCTTTATGTATTCTACTACACTACTCCATCTAACCCTACTATGGCAAAACAATCTAAGGATGGAGCCGATGCCCATGCGCACTAACACCCAGAGGAGGAGTCATCGATGACGACAAAGACTTCTCCAGAAGAAAAACAAGTGCAATCATCCGAGCCCAACACCAGATGGCGATCTATTCATAAATGTACCACTCTGCAGCCCTCTATGCCAAGAACAGGTGCATACTGGTAAGTAGCATATTCCTTTCGAACTCTGAATGTCAATCACAGGGTGCATGGTTCAACATCACAAGGGTGAAACGCCAAGTCAGTCCCGCTGGATTTTAAACATGCCACTTAGACACTCTGGACGTTGGTGCCACAATTGCATTAACCCACTGCACCACCAGGAGGGTTGCAGCTTTGGGCTGAGGTGCTTATGGAACACAATGATATTGGGTATGCAATAGTGGAACTATTGTGGATAATTTCAGTACAGATAATGAGCCTGTCTGTGGGAGCTAGAGTCGAGAGAGACAACCCTCCATAATAAAGAAAACAAGGGAAGCCTCAGGCTCTATGTGGGCATAACAAACGCCCAGCATTAACCCACTCCTACCCAGCAAGAAGGGGAGGATGGGCAAAGATGAGGCGAAAACACAGAAGAAAAAGTAACTTACAGGCTGGGGCATTCTCTTCTGGACTCCAGATGTGACGGAAAGCAGTGGTGGCTGGTGACATTTGAAAGTGGTAGGGCTTGAACTTTCTGTTGGAGTGCACAGCGTCGAGCGAGCAAGACCGTACATCATAAGGGGAGTTCAGGGGAGAACATTTTGAAAAAAGGGTGGGTAAATGGTGCATTTTCAAGCAAATGTGTGAAGCAAGAAGGTTAATGAAGCAATTGTGAAAGTGCAGTTATTACATTAATAAAGGGACATGTATACCAGAAAACTGAGGGCTTGTTCCTAATTTATATTCCCGCTCCTAGCGTGACAACGAGCCTTTGCCAACTCCTGTGTTTCAGTCTTGCTTCCATTCACCTACTCCACATGCAGTGAGGTAGGCATAATGTGCAAAGTAGGTGCTAAACTCGGCCTACTAGATACATTGCCGAACAATTCTCAAGAAAGTCTACGAAAGCTCCACCCGAACAACGTTCAACTAAGGCTAAAAGTCTTTTTAAGCATGTCAACAATGGTTACGCATGAGAAACAGACTACGCCTTTCCCGCTCACAAAATATTCTGGCCCATCGTTCACCTTTTAAATAATCACTTTGCAGTGGTGTAGCCTGGATATCAATGGCCCTAACGCAAGCAAGGAAAATAGGCCCTTGCCCTGAGTTGGTCACAAAAAATACAGACATATTTGGGGTACAATCGGCCCCATATAATATGGACTCAGCTGTCACTGCACTCTCTGCACTAGTGTTCCTGCATATGGGTCTCTAAGGGGCATATTACCAAGCAATAGCGATAATTATCGCTATTGCTTGGTTAGAGAGAAAATTTTACCGCAAAGCTGCGGCGATTTTTACCGCAGATAAACCTTGGTATTACCAAGGTTTATCGCAAATGCGATAAAAAACGGCCGCAATGCATGAATATCGCTGAAAAGTCAGCGATATCCACCTCCCATTGAATAACATGGCTAAGAACTGCTCAGGGGCAGGTGTTAGCTTTTGGAGATATTCGCGCTTAGCGCGAATATCTCCAAAAGTTGGTAATAGGAGATAGCGATGTTAGCGACTGTTTCCAGTCGCTAACATCTTGGCACGCCCACTTTGCATGTCATTAGTGATAAATATCACTGACATGCAAAGTGGGGCCCAAGATGGTCGCTATCTCCTACTAGCTGTCGCTAACTGGTGTTAGCGACAGCTAGGTAATATAAAGATAATTTTATCTCCGCTTTCTTGGCTTTTAAAGCCAAAAAAGCGGAGATAGACCCCCTTGATAATATGCCCCTAAGTTCCTTATTCTACCAGTATTTCCTTCGCAGCTCCCTTCCTTCCTTCTACTGTCTCCTCTCTGAATCTGTACCCTCTTCTGTCTCTCCTTGGTACTAATCTCGTCCCCTTCTAACGTCCTTATTTCTGGCATATTTCTTTTACACTTGCCTTGCCTTTTTTACTTGTGCTTATCTTCTTTCTCGCTCATCAATATCCCTTTCCCTCATTTTTCTATCCTCTTCTACTCTGTCTTTACCCCATCGTTTCAACCCGTTTCCCACTCTCCTCCCACTCACCTTCCCCTCCCTCATGCCCTCCACAAAGAGTAAACACAGACACATGCCCAAGGCAGGCTCTGTGTTTATAAACGTAGAGCATGAGGCCACTTACTTACATTTCTATACACTATGCTGGATGAAAGTCGCGCAGCAGAAGTCAAATCTGGAAGGAATTATTCCCGGGAGCCCATCGCCTCTTCCTCCACTCTGCCACTCGCTTTCACTTTGTGTTTGAGGGCAGCGGTCCGGTCGGACCGCCCCTCCAGCATGGGGCTTCCAGCCGCTCAGCCCTTTCCACGGGGACTCCAGGGTGTAGGGCCAGTGGGCGGGAAGAGGCCTGGGTGGAGAGGGCCCGGAGGTTGGAAGGGAGGTGTGCTGTGAACAGTGCAACCGAAAGAGAACATGGGGGTGTCGGATATGAGTCCACGAAGGAATCTCTGGGACAAGCGAGGGGTGATGTCTGCACGGTACACATAGATAGTGATTCTGGGTGGGAGGGGCTCGGGGTTTCAAGGGCATGGCATCCCTGCGTGGTTAGGGACGCAATGTACGTCACTTGAGCCCCTGCGTGCGACACTCAATGCCATCATGCATCATGGTTATTGTCTTTCATGTGCCTGCCTAGTGCATTCGGGTAGTTGGAGTCGTTTTTTGCTCCTATTTAGCTCGTTCGAATAACACACTCTTGATAATTACTTGTAGGTAAAAAGCCCAGGATTAGTGATGTCGTTTAGTCTGATGTTCATACAAGGACGACACTCTTGTGGGACCCCACAGTGCCTTTACAATCACAACACGCTCTCCTTCCCCAGGGAGGGGGGCCGGGGCAGAGACAGCAGGAGGGTCAGCCCTTGGCGCATGGTTGAAACACCACCAGCACCCCAGCGGTCTCGTGCAGGCATGCAAGGGGGAGGCTGTCTCGCGCTGGCATGCAAGGGGGGCTGTCTCGTGCAGGCACTCGAGGGGGAGGCTGTCTCATGAAGGCACTCTAGGGGGAGGCTGTGCAGTGCCAGGTTCACGCTTGCCTTCCTCTGCAAAACCCCATGAGCAGTGATGAAAACGGTGGCCCCCCACGTCACGTGAGTGACGTTTCGAACGTCGCCTATGTTTTAGCCTAATTGGACAATAATCTTGTCCGGCGGCCGGGTAAGGTTCGAGAGACTAATATTATTTTGCATTTTGGTGTCATGGACTCCGTGACACCAAAATGCAAAATAATATTACTGTCTGTCGAACCTTAGATTGTTGTCGACACAGACCACGGTGTCACCCCATGTCATGGTGTCACCCGGTGCGGTCCGCACCCCCCGCACCCCCCCAGTAACGCCACTGACCGTTCATACTAGAAGGTCAACACTACCAATTCAAGGTACTCCCTTTCGGAGTAATTACAGCACCTAGAGTGTTCACAAAGTGTCTAGCAGTAGTAGAAGCACACTTAAGAAGGGACAACATTCATGTCTTCCCATACCTGGACGACTGGTTAATAAAATCCAAGTAATACAATCAATGTGTACAGCACACGCATCAAACGATCTGCCTGCTGCACAAATTGGGATTCACAGTAAATCAAAAGAAGTCACATCTCCAACCGTCCCTGTCTCAGCAGAATCTAGGTGCCACAATAGATACCTCCAAAGCAATAGCGTACCCCAACCCAACAAGAATACAAGCTATGCAGGATCTCATCAAAAGATTCTAGCCACAACACTCAATACCAGCTCGCGTGTTCATGCAACTAATAGGAATGATGGCATCTTGTATTTTCATAGTACCATATGCAAGACTACAAATGCACCCCATACAAGAGTGCTTGGCAAGTCAGTGGAACCAGGCTCTGCAACAAATAACAGATCTGGTGGTGGTAGACGACCAGACATATCGCTCTCTGCAATGGTGGAACACCAAAAACCTTTCCAAGGGCCGGCCGTTTATAGAACCTGTTCCACAAATAATACTAACCACAGATGCATCTCTCACAGGATGGGGAGCACATTTACAAAGACACACAGTACAGGGTAGCTGGACACTACAACAAAAATTACTACACATAAATCATCTGGAGTTACTAGCGATTTTTCTAGCTTTAAAATCGTTTCAGCATTACCTATCAAACAAGGCTGTACTAGTCCGGACGGACAAGATGACAGCAATGTACTACATTCAAAAACAAGGAGGAACACACTCCATACAGCTCTCCCGGCTGGCGCAGAGCATATGGAGGTGGACCATTCCTCAGAACATTTTTCTGTTAGCAGAACATCTACCAGGAGTTCACAATCAAGTTGCAGATCTGTTAAGTCATCAGAGACAACAGATACGCAAATTGGGAAATTCATCAACAAGTTCTTCACCCATTTTTTCAAAAGTGGGGTCAACCAGAAATAGATCTGTTTGTTACACACCACAACTCCAAATGCCCAAGCTTTGCCGCCAGATACCCACACCCGTTATCCAAAGGCAATGCGGTATGGATGAACTGGTCAAACAAATTTGCGTACGCGTTTTTCCACCTCCCCCACTAAATCCATTAATGGTACGCAAGCTACAGCAGCATTCTCTCACATTGATTCTCATAGCATCAACGTGGGCAAGACAACCCTGGTACATCACGCTACTAGAGCTCTCAGTAGTACCACATCACAAATTAAAACTCTCCCCACATCTACTGACACAGAACCATGGAGAGATTATGCATCCAGACCCAATGCAGCTCAATCTAGCCATTTGGCTCCTGCGGTCTTAGAATTTGGATATCTAAATTTACCACCTGATTGCATGAATGTCATAAAAGAAGCAAGACGTCCTACCACTAGAGCATGTTATGAAGCAAAGTGGAAAAGGTTTGTTGTGTATTGCACAAATAACAACATTAACCCCTTAGATGTTTTCATACAAAACATCATATGCTACATGTTACATCTGCAAAGATCTAACTTAGCGTATTCCTCAATCAGGTTACAACTTGCTGCTATAGCAGCATATCTTCAAAACAGACAACATTTGCCATTGTTTAGAGTACCTGCAATCAAAGCGTTTATGGAAGGACTCAAAATAATAATTCCTTCCAAAATACCACCCTCTCCAGTATGGAATTTAAATGTTGTTCTCACCAGACTTATGGATCCTCCTTTCGAACCATTACATAAGTGTGACTTACAGTTCCTTACATGGAAAGTTGCTTTCCTAGTAGCTGTTACCTCACTTAGAAGAGTAAGTGAGATCCAGGCATTAACAATTCAAGAACCATTCATATAACTTCATCACAATAAAGTTGTTCTTAAAACAAATCCAAAGTTTCTGCCAAAAGTCATTTCACCGTTCCATCTCAGCCAATCTATTGAGTTGCCAGTATTTTTTCCACAACTGCAAACAGTTGCAGAAAGAGCTCTACATACATTAGATGTAAACAGAGCGCTTCTCTACTACATTGTTAGGCAAAACCATTTTGTCAAACTAAACAACTGTTTTTGTCCTTTTCTCCTCCACATAAGGGCAATCCTATTTCAAATTCAGGCATTTCAAGATGGAATATTAAGTGCATTAAAATTTGTCACCAAAAAGCAAAACAAACTCTATCCATTCCCCCAGGGGCTCATTCTACCCGTACGTTAGGGGCATCTATGGCATTCCTAGGAAATATACCATTAGATAACATCTGTAAAGCAGCTACATGGTCTAATCTGCACACATTCACAAAACACTACTGTGTAGATGTGCAGGCAAAACAACAAGCAAGTGTGGGCCAGCCTGTACTCTAAACATTATTTTAAACTACTGCAACAGATGCGGGTGGTCACCACTAAGGGAGAAACTGCTGTGCAATCTATGCAATAGTGTGTGGTCTGCAGCCCAAATTCCTCGAACGGAAAATGCTACTTACCAGTATGCATCTGTTCTTGGCATGTAGGGCTGCAGAACCACACACGCCCACCCGCCTCCCCGGCTACCTGTATCTGTTCCAGTATTATCTTATTTAGATACACAACACATGGTCATCTATATCTGTACTCGTACAACTCCATCATTTGCCCAATGGCGAAAACAATCTGAAGATGGAGTTGATGCCCATGCGCACTACGATCTAAGGGAGGAGTCATCCAATGGACAAAGACTCTTCCAAGACAACAGCAAAGTGTAATCATCCGAGCCCACCACCAGATGGTGATCTAATGCAATAGTGTGTGGTTCTGCAGCCCTACATGCCAAGAACAGATGCATACTGGTAAGTAGCATTTTTGTTTTCAAGTGTGTCAGGTGTTTTGATTGTTTAAGAATTTCACGGTGCTGCCACACTACCACCTTAGCAGCATGCTGTGAATTCCCCACATTCTACACCAAAAGAGATTATGTCTTTAGCTATTTTGTCTGTTGATGTTTTGTATCTGTGTTTCCTTTATATTCTATGTCGGTGCTTTTATTTAGCATTGCATGGTACACCAAAATTAGATTTGCTGCTGTTGGAATACCCAGTACAAGAATTGGATTCCATCCATTGTGTAGATTAGATTCCTACTGCTGCTGATAAATTGCCACTTGATCTCTTTAGACTATATGACAAGAAACATGTAGACCTCTATTTTTAGCTACCAAAGAGCATTACATCTAGTGTTAGCCACACTTTTTAACCAGACAAGTAGACTCACTCATGAAAATACAATTTAAGAGATCTACTTGGTGTGTTTTATACATCACCACTTTTAATACACTCAAGCACTTCACCAATCTACACTCACTTACCCTACACCTCGCTTACTTCTTATATGGCATTGGGACAAAAAAGATCTCTGATAAAGAGCCCCTTTACGGGTGCTTGTCGGGAATTACAGTGCTGGCCCGAGGAGGAGCAGTGCCCTATGATGAAGCATGACACCCATTCGGGTGTGTAAGGGCTTCAGTTCCAAAAGGAACAGATCCTGTGTCTGTCCATTTGGACATTGACTGGCCTCTATGACTCCTTTCTTTCTCTCCCTTCACATTACCCTAAAGGAACTGCATACTATTTTTGAGAAAATTCATATCTCTTAAGGGGTATGCATACTGGATCTCTAAACACCCCTGGTCCCCCTCTTTTGTGACAACCAAATTTCTATAGGCCTGTTGATACGCAACATGATTTTCTGTCCTCCCCCGGTCAGCCTTTCTTTTACCTCCAGATCCCTCAGCATATTTGACCTTTTTTGATCTACGGGTTCCTTCTGAACTTTTATGTATTCTCTTGTACCTGCATTCACCAATTTTCAGTCCAGTCCAGGTCCCACTTACACCTTCAGTACATGAAGGGACGATGGAGTACTGGAACTTTGCTGCTATTCTGTGTGGTATATGGTAGTGCTTAAAAAGGAAAGCAAGTGGTTTCTTATGGAATGAATGCGAGAGGAGGCGGTAGGGGTGAAAGCACGGAAATATGTAAATGAACTTAAGATGTGAGGGTCTTATTGAGAGGTTCGTGGACAGGTTACTACTCCAAAACGTGGTGGTGTAACTTGTCAGCCCCCACTCTGTTTAGAGTATGTCGGCGGATGGGGCCCCTCTAGTCTCTTCTGGAAGAAACCTTTACCCGACCGTCCCACATAAATCTATTTAGGGCGGATATTCTGACATTTTTTTTTCCTATTTGGCAATGCCAGAGAAAACCTTGCAGCCTAGAACAGGAAAACAACAAGCGTTGGCATAGCCAATAAGTCTCGCCGTTGGGACCTTACAAGTGTTTGGCCATGCAACAGTTGATGTTGTTGCACCAAGGATATTGTGCTGGATCACGAAACCCTTGTAAGGTCCCAAAGGCGAGACCTATTGGCTATGCCAATGCTTGTTGTTATTAAGCCACAGCTTTGCAGCAGTGCTGCTATATCCTCACACAGTGACAAAAGCAGCTGGGAGGCTGGTCCATCAAAATTGGCAGGACTGCGTTGGGTTCCTAGTCCGGCCCTGTGCCTAAAGCTGGCAGATGCACAAGCCTCTAAACACTACTTTACTCTGTACCTATAGTGGACTACGGACACAGATTGCACCCTCTAGCTGAATGGGCTAGGGCCAGCATTCCCCCTCCCTCTGTTGAGGGAATGGTTCGCATTGGTTGGAGAATGCTCACACACCTGATTAGAAACCTACCTGTTAATTTTCCAGTCAGGGTGTTACTTCTCTGGGTTGGCAGTTAAGTGACATGGGAGAACTCTATTAACTGACTTAAATAAATAGGGAGCTACAGTGAAATAAATAAATGATTGACTGACAAACAAGTTCTGCCTGACTTACCTTCCCTCATGAAGTGTGCTGTACTAATGAGTTAATAAATAAAAAACCAAACCAGAAAAGGGTTCTTAAGGGTAGGGGGAATAAAAAACAATGGACTGAGGAGCTGGAAAAATGCAGGTTCATACTGACTAGCTTATTTACTCATCATTCTCTAGGAAACGGTGGCTGGCAGAATGTTTTGTCCATTGTGTATATGCAAAATATACACCCAACTAGGACTCAGTAGCTCTTAGAGAAAATTGCATATTTAAGCAAATGAAAAAAGTTTAACAAGAAGGTAAAAGTAATAAAGTAATAAAAATACCCAAAAGAGAACTGAAAGTAAAACATTTTGCTGTTGAAATAGTCATTCAAAGATCCTGTACGTGAATTTAAGTAGCACGCTACAAGTGACCATGTTTCTAGGCACTGGGAACAGGGACCCGCAACAAATTTAAGTTGCAGATGTACATAAAGAGAAAAATGAATTACATAAAGAGCTCTTGTCCACCAAAGGCGAATTAAATGTGCCTTAATTCTTGCGCTTTTTGACACTCTCTCATCTGTCAAGCTAATGGAGGTGAACTTTTTAAAGAATTCAATGACTATCGGACAGCAAAAACTTATTGAAAACATGTTCCAAACTTCAATCTCAAAATACATCATGATGCTTATATCCAAACATTGGTATGCATGCTTCTTCACAGACACACTCGATGCTGGTAATTAAAAAAAAGTCTATTTCTCAGGACTCTAAGATTAAATAGTGAAGAAAATAGAACTTTACTAAATGAAACAGTATTACGAAACGCCTTCTGGTGACAATCTAGAAGAGGGAAAACAACGTACTTCAACTCAATAAAGTCACTTAACATTATCAGATGGAAAGGTATAGCAGATACACCGTAACACTCACCCTCTGTGGAGAAACACCTGGTAATGGGTCCTAAAGTGGCTGGCGGTGCTGGGAACAGTTTTTACAACCACGGCAGACACTTGCTTCAACCTATGTACCAATAGTGTGGACCATTCCTCGTTTTTAATATGTGCCAAAAGCGCCTTTCATCAGTCACTTTATCCACTCATTGCTACTGACTGACGTTTGGAGTATTCGACAAAGAAACCCAAAGCGCCAGCCAAAACTAGGGTATGCACCTGCGGCAGCAGCAGTACATTTCCACTGATAATAATTGGCCTGGATTCTAGTTTTTTTCTTTTTATCTGCCAGAGGCAACTCTCCTCTCCCGCCGTTCCCCTCCTCGCTCTCTCTCTCGCCTGTAAATCGAGCTCCACGTCACAGGAATGTGCGGAAGAAAGCGAGAAAAAAACAAGAAAGCTACCAGCAGAACCCTCTGGGGTTAAAGAGTCCCGGATGCACCTAATGATAATAGCGAACATCAGGTGAACAAAGTTCTGCCACACCTCGCAGTTTCCCCCCCAAATAGTTATAAGTTGCTATTGCTCAGAGTCTGGTCATAGAAAGCACGCAAAGCCTAGTGAAAAGGATCAGGTGGAAACACGTATCGTGCCGAGAGACAAACAGGTTTATTTATCCTAAACAAAAGCGGCTGCTATTTAAATGTTACTAAAAGAACCCCGACTAAAAGCAGGCCATCTGCGCAGATTTGGGAAAATTAAATGGGGGCGTGGGCAACTTGCCAGAGGCCGGGAAGGCTCCTGTTATGCGAGTCAAAAAACTGATACAGAAAACACGACTGAAGCATGTGTATTTTATTTTAGGAAAAGACGGGAAAACACATTATTGTTTCAAGAAAAACAAGCGTGCGCCTCGCGCTAAAAGTGGGAGGGTTGAGGGAAGTGCGGCGAGATCACACAAAGCGTTTCCCTTGCAGAAGCGAGCAAGGGGCACCATGTGTTTGCAAGTTAATTACAAACATATGGTGTCGAAGCTCCCTCCCTCAAGGGAATCGCCAAATGTGCAGGCGTTGCCATTGAAAGCAAAGCAACGCGCGCACGTTTTTGGGACACAGACTGAATCAATGGCTAAAGGTCTTTTTCCTATGCAGCGCATGCGCGCTGCGTAGTCGAGACTTAAAAATTAACCCCACACACTAGAAAAACTCCCAGTGTGTCAGGGGTATTTTTTTTTGTTTTACAAAAACAAAATCACACTTGGAGAGTTTCTGTTTGTAAAACAAAAACTTTTCTATACAGGCGTATTGAACCTGGACCCTGCACACAAAGCTACAGTGACTTCAGTGGAGCTGTCAATGGCGGCGGCTCTGTTGCGTAACATTAGTCCCACAACGGGGGCCTAAACTCCATGAGGGCCCACTCCGGCTCTGTGCACAGGGGCGGTCTCCTGGCCTGACTGGGTCCTTGGGTGGGAGTCCCCCTCCATGTTTTTTGCAGGGGGGCTCTCAAGTTTCGTTATGCCAATGTGGCGGCTCATCTAAAGGCACAGAGATCTCTGCCAGGAACACAGATTTCTAAACAAGTAGTGTAGTTTGACAGGGCAGCGGAATGCATACATTTTCTTACATGGTGGAACCAAGTACAGTCTGCTAGTATCTAGAAAACGCAGAAAGGGCCACATTTCTGGCCTAGTCACGCATTGCAGCGCTGCACTGGATTACAGGGCAAGAATGCGCTGTATTTGAGGCACTACAGTGCATTCCTGTCTTTTCCCCTGCACTAACGCCCTGTTTGAAAAGGGCAGACACAATGAGGCTGCCCACGGCCCACGCAGGGGACCCCTAGGAGGGAGGCCACCTTAGTGCCACATGAAGGCACATAGCCATATGGTCTAGTGTTGGACCCTCTGGGGTCCGATCTCGTCATGCATCATTTACAGCACGCCAGTGGACATGAAGCCAGGTATATCGACGTCTTCCGCGCACCTGGCATTCCTTTTCGCCGAGACTGCACGCTGTGTCCCTCCTGGTTGTGCCGTCTCCTGCGGGTCGGGTCAGTGCCGCGGGTTTCAGGTAAGTTCGCCACCCGAAATCCCCCATCCCTCCCACACCCCAACCCTCCCTCACTTATTCCTTTATAAGCCATTCCCCACACATGGAACCAGGTCTTCTCGCTGGGTCAGGACTGCTCCCACTAGGGGTCATTATTACGGCCGGTGTCAACTTGTGCGGGCTCCAGCCACACCACCCCGCCTGTTCGTAGGGCCTAGGAGCACGGGTGGCCTTGAGCTTGGGTGGGTCAGTTGCTAGGCCGCCGTCCAGGCGTAGCGCAGTGGAGCAGGTAGCTTGAGTTTGGGGCCCCCAGGAGCAGGGCTGGAGGCCCAAGGGGGAACCATCTGCAAGGTGGTGTAAGGGGTTGAAGTCCGCAAGATGCCAGAAATTGCGGGGCAGCGTACGCCCCAGCAACCATGTCTCCTTCGCATTCAGTTGTCTGAGCCCCACAATTTTCGCGAGTAGGGTCCTTCGTCACGGGCCACTATACTCGGGCCTTTCCTAGGAGGCGGCTCCCTGGCCCGACTTTTGCACCTGCCTGCGGTTCCTTTGGGCTTGGCAGCTTCGTGCTGGGGCGGGCCAGCGTCTAGGCAACCGCTTGCGGTTTATGTGCGGGCCTCATGGATCTCTGCTGGAGTCCCCACCCAGGTCAATTTCAAACTGGTGCTCGGATAGCAAAGGAAGTGACCCCCCTGGTACTGCAGCCTGCCAGGCTGCCCAAGCTGATAGAACACTTGGGTGTTGTCGGTGTGGGGGAGGGAGAGGTGTCTCGTGGCGTAGGCGGGACACGCGTGAACATTGCCAGATGTGAGGGGCTGCCACGAGACCAGGTAGGCCCTCCCTGGCGCTGCTACGATGAGTGACTATGGCCTAGGGGTTCAGGTCCCAGACTCTTACTACAGAGGCTAGGTGGTCAAATGCGGGTGTTTCCCTTAATGTGATTGCGAAAGTAAATTATTTCCGCCCTAGCCAGTAGCACGCTGGGGCGCCGCCATGGGGGCGGGAGTGGTGGGCGGGAGTGGTTGACGCGAGGCCGTCCAAGGTTTACGGACGCATTAGTATTGCAGCATGGGATAATGAAGTTGGTTATGAGCTGGTTCTGTTGTTTCAATATGGCAGATTTAAAATGTTGCTTACTGTCGAGCATGTATAATGTGGGGTGAAATATAGATACTTGGCAACAGAGTGCATGTTAATGTAAAACACACAAGATGATGAACGGAATGTTGCACAATGGCAAAACATTCACCTCCAGTCACAGATCTGGGTTTAATTATGCAAATCAGTCTTGACCCTGTGCCTCATGGGAACATGTTAATGTAAGCAAGCATTCATGGGGGGCACCAGGAGTCGTTCATAGCAGGTGGGACACCAGTCGTTCTCCTTTGCTGAGGCGGGCCCCATAGTACATGATGTTTCTAAGAGACTGAGTTGCCGGTCCAAGATTGGGGATGAGGGGGATAAGGGAAATAATCGTCACCAGGGACTGCCCCTACGCGGGCGAAATCTCACGGCCCTCTCAACAGTGAGCAGTGAGGCGCTGGGAAAGTGTGCAGAGAGGGCACAAGCCTTCTCCGCGCGAAAGCTGAAGGCAGGTGCACGAGACCTGGGGCACTTGGTGCGATGTAGGGGGAGGTGAGCTTTAACTTTTATTTTTGTGTCCCAAACTAGCTGTACAGTTCCAGGACTATCAAGAACAGTGACATTGGGAGTGCGCACAAACGAACCAGGTTGCCCACAACAGGTACAGGTTGAGTTGAGCGAAAACCTGGTGAAGCTAAAAACGGCTTAGGAAGGGGCAACATGGGTCAAGCATAGGGCCTCGGGGGAAGTTAGTAATGAAATAATTTGTTACAGGAGTAGGAGGAGTGAGCCCTGACTAGGCGGCCGTCTCGCAGGAGAGACGAATCGCAGGGGCTTTCCCAGGTATGCACATGCAGGCGCACAGGGCTGGGGGAGGTAGCGAGCGAGCTCCCATTCCAGACTCCTACGTGGTGAACAAGAGGGCGCTGCAGGGAAAAGCTGGCGGGGAGCTGGCAACATTGTTAGTCCGACGCAGAATGGCTGCATATGAGCAGGGATACATGGCTAATGTGTTGTTCGCGCAAATAACCACTCCACGCATCAGTTAGCGTAAAAGGCCGTTTATTAGGACAGGCATGACATCAGCAATAAACATAACACATTAACTTTTAACAATCCCCCCAACATCCTGCCATTCACCCCATCATCCACTCACGTGCTTCACCAGCCACTCCCCCTTCACACCATGACCTCTTTGCATCTCATTCACTTTCCCCCTTTCACTTTCCAACTCCTCTGTCATCTCCATCCATCGCACTCCCGTCTACCACTCCCCCCATCCTGCACCTGTAACCCCCTCCCTGAAAGGGTGATTCTGCCCGTCATGGACTCCCCACCCCTCCCAGTTCCCGTCAACACCCTATCTAGCCATCCTGTCCTAAACTGGCACATTGCCCAACTGTGGCAATTACAACAAACGCCCACAACCCCTTTCCAAATGTAGGGTGGGTGGGTGGTAAAACTAACTTCTTTCCCTGAGGCACCGGGGACAGGAAGAGGAAGTCCTTCCCCCTCCTGCCCCCTTAAATAACCTCCCAACCCCTCCCACCCCTGACCTAAGCCCCCTAACTACTTCCTGCCTTGTCCTGGTATCGCGCGAACACCCCGGGGAAAAGACTGGTCTGCCGACCTGCTTTCCCCCGGGGGCCGCATCGCGCAAATAACCACTCCACGCATCAGTTAGCGTAAAAGGCCATTTATTAGGACAGGCATAACATCAGCAATAAACATAACACATTAACTTTTAACAATCCCCCCAACATCCTGCCATTCACCCCATCATCCACTCACGTGCTTCACCAGCCACTCCCCCTTCACACCATGACCTCTTTGCATCTCATTCACTTTCCCCCTTTCACTTTCCAACTCCTCTGTCATCTCCATCCATCGCACTCCCGTCTACCACTCCCCCCATCCTGCACCTGTAACCCCCTCCCTGAAAGGGTGATTCTGCCCGTCATGGACTCCCCACCCCTCCCAGTTCCCGCCACCCAGGGAACCCCCGGAGGGCGGTTACCTGCCCCACCACACGTGCACCTTTCGAACTCATACTCTCGGACACCAGATAGATTCATTCCACAAATGGCTAATCAGGTCGCGCAACTCCATTAGGTAAAAGGCATTCTCCATGTGAGAAAGGTGCACGCCATCGTCCCGGAAAAGAAGTGGCTGCTCCAGCTGAAGCCCGACATGAGCCAGCACGTGAATCCCTTTATCTGCACAAAAGAGTCTCATAGCCCTGTTCAGTTTCCTGCGTGCCCGTTCGACTGCCGCAGGCTTAAGCGCACCCCTCCAGATCCGTCGTGGAAAAAATTCAGTCCACACAATACAGGCGCCAGCCAGATTGTGTCTCATTGCCTCCAAATCCCTCTGCATCAAGTGCAAAAGTGACACCCCCGACTGCTTCACTAAGTCATTCTCTCCCAAGTGGATGATGAGCAAGTCTGGGCAGCCCAGCTGCGCCACTTTCTTCGTAAGCCATGGTAGCAATTCTCCCCATCGCATTCCGCTCTTACCCCACCATTGCACTTCATGATGACTGCTCCTCAGGCCCAGGTTACGGCCGTACACCCGCCTGGCAGCATACTTCTCCCCCCAGTGCACAAAAGAGTGCCCAACGACCCAGGTGACCGTCTTGGCCCCCGGCCCACGAACACAACCTACGAAGAGAAAGAGATTAGTACCTCAGCAGAACAAGAGAAACAACAACAAAAAACAGTGCAGCCGGCCAAGCAGCACGCACCACCCTCTATTTACGCACATAGCGCTCGCAACAACGCGACCTCCACCGACCAATCCTCCGGATCTCCTCCCACGACTAACCCAAACCCGCCGCAGCCGTGGCCGCCCCGATCCGAAACGAGTGCGTGCCAAACCGCGCCGGGTCCCTGCCCAACTTCCGCAAAGCCATCCGCAGAACCGCCAACAACTGAGAGGACGTCAAGCGCTTTCGCGACCCATGCACAAAAATCTCCCCCTCCAAGCTCCGCACTTGACCACAAAATGCTAGCCACTCACGCACCGGGCACACACCCTCACACCCACTCTCCGACAACCACACCCATTTGCCCCGACCCAACTGGTCTGTCTTGGAACGTCCCAACCATATACCCAAACGAACCCCGTCTACACGCACATCCGCAAACACTCGGCCCGGCGCCCCACGCGTCCCCAGCAACTCAGAAACCCGAAATGCACCAAAAAACATCCAAATCATGCATAAACGGAAGAGCGCCACCTCTTCCCTGTCATAACAACAGAAATGCAACTCCCTCAAAACCTGCACCAACAACTCAAACGTGACCGCCTCCCGTGGCAGTTCCCCCCCACCCATCTCCGCCCTCACCCGACCCCAACCTTTTAACATTCGGCTCAGCAGATCCGCCCTAGCCGGATCAAAACCCAAGTACACCATGCTGTAGAAAGATACGCCCGCCAACTTGCCAGCAATCGTCGTCTGCGACAGCCCTTTATCCATGCAATCCAACACAAAGCGCACCACCCCACGCTCACACTCTTCCTTGGACAATCGTCCCACTCCCATCGCTCCCCCCACCAAGGACCCAAACTCAGCCCACGCCAACCTGTACGCCCGCCTAGTGGACCCCGCTATTGACCTTTCAACCAACCCAACCACTCTCACTCCCCCCAGGCCCAGATACCCTCCGGCACCTTGGTCTTGCAAGCTTCCGCTCTCGGCGCCAGCTCCCTGAAGCGCTGCCACTGCGAACGAGACAACGCATCCGCAATTTCGTTACTTACGCCTGGCACATGTTGCGCGCGGAACAGCACATTGTAACGCAGACACAGCAGCATGAAACTTCGCAGCAAGCGCAGCACCCGCAGGTCCCTTGCCTTCTGGTTATTCACCAAGTCCACCACAGTCATATTGTCAACATGAAACAACACCGACCTGTTCCTGAACTCCGGGCCCCACACCAGCAACGCAACCAACAAGGGGAAGAACTCCAAAAACGCAATGCTCCTGCCCTGTCGCAGCCAATGAGCCGGCCACTGCTCTGCACACCAGCGGCCGTCCCAGAAAATTCCGAAACCGGCAGCACCCGCCGCGTCAGAGTAGAGCTGAATCTGCCACACCATCCGGTCACGCGCAAAATCCAAAGACACACCATTGAAGTCCTCCAGAAAAACCAGCCACACTCGCAAGTCCGACCGGACCCCCAGCGTGATCCTGATCCTGTGATGCGGGAGGGCCGCCCCCGACATGGCCATGCCGAGCCGCCTGCAAAACGTCCTTCCAGCCCTCACCACCCTGCACGCAAAGGTCAACAACCCCAACAGGCGCTGCACGGACCTCAACTCCAGCTTCCGAACCTCGATCGCACTTCTCAAAGCTTCCTGCATCTCCCCCACCTTCCGTACCGGTAGCCGCGCCTGCCAAGCCTCCGAATCCAACTCAATACCGAGAAAAGTCAAGCAACAACTAGGCCCTTCAGGCTTCTACGGCGCCAAAGGCACCCCAAAATCCTGCGCCAACAACTGAAACTGCCGCAAAGCCGCGCCGCAAGCGCCAGAGTGACCTGCGCCCACAAACAGAAAGTCAGCCAAATAATGAGACACCAGCCGGTGTCCACTGCGGTCCACAAAGGCCCACTGCAAAAAGGAACTGAAAGTCTCGAAAAGCGCACAGGAAATCGCACAACCCATCGGTAGAACCATGTCCACGAAGATGGACCCGTCAAACTGCATGCCCAACAATGAAAAATCCGTGGGGTGAATGGGGAGGAGGCGAAAGGCCGACTTGATGTCACATTTGGCCAACTCCGCCCCCTTCCCACAGGACCTCACCAAGCCTATGGCATCATCCACCGATGCATACAGTACTCTTGAGTCCTCCTCAGCAATGAAATCATTCACCGACCCTCCCTCAGGCCAAGACAAGTGATGAATCAATCGAAACTCCCCAGGTTCTTTCTTGGGCACCACCCCAAGAGGTGACACAATGAGATCCGACATCGGCCAGTCCGCAAAAGGACCCGCAATCCTGCCCTCCGAAACCTCCTTCTCCAATTTACGCGCCACTACCTCTGGCAACTCCTTGGCTGACCGCAAGTTCTCAGCCCATCGTCTCTCCCTCGGCCCCTGATAACCAATCCGAAAACCCTCCATGAAACCCCAGTACAAACGCAGCGCCGCTTCCTTATCAGATTACCGTGAGAGCCATGGACACATGGCCTCCAACCTAACCGGAGTATGGGCCCTTCGGCCCAGGCTGACCCCTACCCTTGGCAAGCTTCCACTGCTCTGACGGCGAAGCCAACGTGAGGCACTGTGTAACTGCATGCCGCCCCCCGCACTTCGAACACTCATGCTTGAACTTACAGGAGGGGCGGTTGCAGAAACCTTTATTAAAACCCCAACAGGCTCCTGAAGACACTGGCTTGTACTGTTGTCCCGCAGCCCCGGACCACACTGCCTGGTTTCCTGAACCACCTGAACTTCCTTGGCTACCCGCCCCAGACTGGGCGGGGCGCGACTGAAAAGACCGATAAGTCACCGGAAGACCGCTAGCCGTATGAGTGGAAGCCGCCGCCTGCGTCGAAGACATCCATTGAATCCAAAGCTCCTGGTCCACCTCCCCACATGGCTTGTCCGGGTTGACGCTGATCCTGGCGCTAAACTCCTCGTCGTAGCTCAGCCAAGCAAAAACCCCGAAATGCAGCTGCGCCTTCCTAATCACGTCCATATACTTGAACAGAGCAATCGCCCTATCACCATGCTTTTCGCAATATATACTCGCGTAAATCAAGAAAGCCGACGTCCAATCCTCCATCGTAACCGGCACCCTCGGCCGCCTGGTCAGCTCCCATTCCTCCTCCTTAGACCCTTCCTTCGCCTGAATCTCCCTATGTAGCAGTTTAAACACATCCACATACTCATGCCTCCAAATTTTCCCTCTCGTTTTCTCTGACAGATGCGAGCCCAGGGGCACGGCCAAACCCATATAAGGCAACTTCTTGGGGAGCTTCCCCACACCATCATCTTTGCCCCCCAAATCCTCCACCTTGTCGGTTTGCGCACTAGCCATCGTGACCTGCTTCCCCCCGGCAGCCGCCACTGGCTCCGCCCCAACATATGCCCCCGTCCTCACAGACCCATCCCCCACCCCCACCGACCGGCAGGGTTTCTTCCTCCCTCCTTTCCCCCCGTCAGTCCATGCATCCCACCAAGAGCCCTCACCTGACAAGGTTGCAGGAGCGTCCGTCTCCCGTCGCCGTGCGTCCGCCGGCTTCATGGTCCCCTTGGTGGCCCGACTGGCGCCATCTCGTGCCTCATGGGAAACACCCAGCGTGGCGGATGCCACCTTAGCCCTGTCCACACACTCCGACTCGCGCAACTCACCCTCTTCCAACTCATCCTCCTCATCCTCATAATCCAACCACTCATCCTGAACATCCAGCGGCACCACTTCCGTCACCACTCTCTTGGCACCCTTTCCTTTCACACCAGGCATAAACTCGCATTCCAGCATCGATGGTGCCCGCTCCCTCGATGGAGGGCAGGCCGCCCCGGACCCCCCTGCTTCTTCGTCCCGGCGTTTGGAGGCCGTTTTGCGCCCTGACGGCCCACCCCGGCCTCTGCCAGCTGACCCCGCTGGCTTGTCCCCCCCCCCCCGAGCCGTATGCGCTCGGGGAGGCCCCGGTGCCAACAGGTCTCTGATTCGTCAAGGCAGTCCCTGAACCTTCCACCCAGACCCACTGCCCGCGTGACCCAGGGGCCCCCCTACCTCTACCTCCAATCGCCCCCCTGCCACGCGCAGGCGCCAGGGCCCCATCGCCCTTGAGCGCCCCACCCGCCTTCGCCCCCCTGGCCTCCTTCAAACGCTGCCACTCCCTCTCATACTCGGAAATGACGCAACGCTGGTCGCGAGCCCTCTCCTCCTCGGACATGTGCTCCCACCTGTCATAAATGGATGACCGCCCAGGCACCCCCAGGCCCCCCCCTCCAGGCACGGGTGCCGCAGCACCCCCTGCCCCCGACTGCTGCTGCGCCTTCAACGGGCCTTTGCCCTTGGAACCCTGCTGCTTGACAACCCCTTTCCGGCCCCCCGAAAGGTCAACCGGCTGCTCCAGGATGGTGAACTCCTCCTCCCCCCCAGACTCCCCCCCCGACAGGGTGAGCGCAAAATCCTCACCAGCCGCCGCCTCCCACTCACCCAGTTCCTCCCCCCCACTGCCCTCACTGCTCTCATCGTACCCCACCAGAGGCCCCACACTCCCCGACCCCCCGGCACCCAGTGCCAGCGGAGTCCCAGACGCCCCCCCATCCCCACCGTAAAACGCCTCAATGGACTCGATCTTAGCCGGGAGGCTCAGCCGCCTCCCCCCTTTCTTGGGCGCCTCCTGCTGCCTCTTACCCCTAGCCTTTTTAGGCGCGCCCGCCCGAGCCCCAGCGGGCTCGTCCATACAGGCTGCGACAGCTGCAGCCACCCCCGCTGACGCCGACCGGGGCGTGCGGGTCATCCCCACCCAAGCCTGGTCCAAGACCCCGGGTTGCAGGAGGTCCGACCTCCCTGCCCGTCCAAGAACCAGTAGCGCAGCCCTCACTGCCTCAGCATCAGGTGCTGCCATGTCCCTAAAAGCGTTTTCCTACCTTCCGCGAGATGCGTGAGGTTTGGCAACCTCAAATCCAGTCCGTCCGCGAGATGCGTGGGATTCGGCACCCTCGGCCCGTCCGCGAGATGCGTGAGATACGGCACCCGCGCTCGACGTACCGGGACACCGAGGACAAAAACCTTGAAAATTGCCTAAATGGAGATCCCGCCTAGCTGGACACAGTAAACCCACCTAACCAAGTCGCTCTGGGGCACCAGAACACGACCAAACTAACCCTAACTCACACTCCACCTACAGCTCCTAAAACTAACTTCTTTCCCTGAGGCACCGGGGACAGGAAGAGGAAGTCCTTCCCCCTCCTGCCCCCTTAAATAACCTCCTAACCCCTCCCACCCCTGACCTAAGCCCCCTAACTACTTCCTGCCTTGTCCTGGTATCGCGCGAACACCCCGGGGAAAAGACTGGTCTGCCGACCTGCTTTCCCCCGGGGGCCGCATTTTCCATCTTCGCATTCAGAATAATCATCGATCTTTCAGTAGGGCGAACGCCAGCATCAGCTTATGGCAAGGTCAATACACAGAATAAGTAAGTACAGGGAAGCGGGGTGTTGATAGGGGATGTGGTGTAGACATGGGTCGTACTTAACCCGTTCCGTGCGCGACGGGAGCACTTACTCCCCAGTGCTGCGAACGGCCAACGGCCGTCACAGCCCCGCCCACCCATTAGAACGCCCACACCGCGGCGGGAATTCCGCCAGGGTTAAGGCGTTAATGCCAGTCTGTGAATCAGTCTTGCAGGTGTGGGTTTTGTCTTACACGCAGCTTTTTCTCCCCAGATTGGTTACGCAGTGGCCTTCGTCCCAAAGAGCGTCATGGATATCCAGGACTCCCCCCCTCTATTTTCCCAGATTTCGAAGGTGGAGGATTCACTGCCAGGCATGTCACAGAATGCACAATGGGCTGCTTTCCTGCAGATGGCCAAGACCAAGGGGTTGGCATGGGCGAAGGGAAACTTGAACTCGCTGGAAGATTCGGAGGTCGTCCTCGACGGACCCGTCCCCGAGCAGCAGATGAACACAGGCCTAAACGGGCATGCAGACCCACCAACAAAGACTTCCCCGCCAAACCATCGGCACACAGAGATAGAGCACAGTTAACCCCTCAGGAAGTTATACCATCTACGTCAACCCCCCCAATCGCAGGGCCGGGGTCTGGTGCCCCAGTGGACAGTGGGACAGCTTCAGCAAACACTGATTGTATGGAAAAAATGGGTCATCTCATGACACTATGATCAGTTTCATATCAGAATTTAAATCGGGCTTTGCAGGACACAGCCCCACGTCATCCCTCAACAGCGGTGGGGAGGTGGGAGAAGCAAATGTGAAAGTGTGGGGGACACAGTCAAGCCAGAAACCGGTCCTAGGAGGCTTGATTCCAGTCCAGGAAAGACATGGCTTGGCAGTTCGGGCTGGACTGTTCCCATGAGGCACAGGGTCAAGGCTGATTTGCATATGGCCATGTCTGAACTGGGGTGGTGTGGAGTGCAAAAAAACGATGGATTTAGGCCCAGATCTCTGTACTGGGGTGAATGTATGACATTGTTCTGCATTCTATTCATCAACTGTTGTTCTTGCATTTGTCACCCCGAGTGGGATGGGTATGCTCCGTATGACATTGTTCTGCATTAATAATAATAATAATCCACATTTGTAAAGCGCACAATCACCCGTAAGGGTCTCTAGGCGCTGGGGGCCGTCGGGAAGATTAAGCAAGCTATTGCCCAGAGTCACATGGTGCTGGGCTAACCTGCCGCCGGAGCCGGGGATCGAACCGTGATCCCCAGATTCCAACGTCAGTCGCCCCTGGCCGCGGAGCCACACCTCTCCCATTCTGTCCATCAACTGTTGTTTTTGCATTTGTCACCCCAAGTGGGATGGGTATGCTCAGAAGTGAGTCCCATGCTCTCCACACCACTGGAGTCAAGCTATCTTGGCTGAAGACGGCTGATAGCCAGAAAACAGTCCTAGGATGCTTGATTCCGGTCCAGGAAAGACATGGCTTGGCAGTTCGGGCTGGACTGTTCCCATGAGGCACAGGGTCAAGGCTGATTTGCATATGGCCATGTCTGAACTGGGGTGGTGTGGAGTGCAAAAAAACGATGGATTTAGGCCCAGATCTCTGTACTGGGGTGAAAGTATGACATTGTTCTGCATTCTGTCCATCAACTGTTGTTTTGGCATTTGTCACCTCGAGTGGGATGGGTATGCTCAGACGTGAGTCCCATGCTGTCCACACCACTGAAGTCAAGCTATCCTGGCTGAAGACGGCTGATAGCCAGAAACCGGTCCTTGGATGCTTGATTCCGGTCCAGGAAAGACATGGCTTGGCAGTTCGGGCTGGACTGTTCCCATGAGGCACAGGGTCAAGGCTGATTTGCATATGGCCATGTCTGAACTGGGGTGGTGTGGAGTGCAAAAAAACGATGGATTTAGGCCCAGATCTCTGTACTGGGGTGAATGTATGACATTGTTCTGCATTCTGTCCATCAACTGTTGTTTTTGCATTTGTCACCCCGAGTGGGATGGGTATGCTCAGACGTGAGTCCCATGCTGTCCACACCACTGAAGTCAAGCTATCCTGGCTGAAGAAGGCTGATAGCCAGAAACCGGTCCTAGGATGCTTGATTCCGGTCCAGGAAAGACATGGCTTGGCAGGGCTGGACTGTTCCCATGAGGCACAGGGTCAAGGCTGATTTGCATATGGCCATGTCTGAACTGGGGTGGTGTGGAGTGCAAAAAAACGATGGATTTAGGCCCAGATCTCTGTACTGTGGTGAATGTATGACACTGCTCTGCATTCTGTCCATCAACTGTTGTTTTTGATTTCATGCAGATGGCCAAGACCAAGGGGTTGGCATGGGCGAAGATAATCTTGAACTCGCTGGAAGATTCGGGGGTCCTCCTCGACGGACCCATCCCCGAGCAGCAGACGAACACAGACACAGGCCTAAACGGGCATGCAGACCCACCAACAAAGACTTCCCCGCCGAACCATCGGCACACAGAGGTAGAGCACAGTTGACCCCTCAGGAAGTTTTACCATCTACGTCAACCCCCCCAATCGCAGGGCCGGGGTCTGGGGCTCTAGTGGACAGTGGGACAGCTTCAGCAAACACTGATTGTATGGAAAAAATAGGTAATCTCATGACACTATGATCAGTTTCATATCAGAATTTAAATCTGGCTTTGCAGAACACAGCCCCACGTCATCCCTCAACAGCGGTGGGGAGGTGGGAAAAGCAAATGTGAAAGTGTGGGGGACACAGTCAAGCCAAACTCAAACACCCAGCTTGGTTCCCGCAGCGGCCGCGCAGACAATTCCTGCTGAGGTGGGAAAGCAAACGGGGCCTGAGCTGATGACAGTTGTTACTGCACCAACAAGTAGCGCTCCACCGTCCATTCCCTACACCTCACTTAGGCCTTCCCCTGCTAGGCCAGATGCAACTGTGGGTACACCAGCCCCCCCCCCCCTCGCAGCGGCACCTGTAACGCTCGCCCAGGCCCCCGTCACCCCAGACGCCAAGTTGGACTCCCAGATTGTACCACTGTCGGCACCAGTCCTCCCGCCTCCTATTACCGTTGCCCCCTTGCTGCCTGGTCGTTGCTCCCTGGCGTGGCTTGAAACTGACCCAGGGGAGGGAACTAGCACTGCCACCTCTAATCCAATCCCAGAGTCGGATTTTTTAAAAGAGGTACAGAGATACCGCCTGGGGAACAACAAAAAAAGAGTACAAAACGAAGAACCAGGCGGGGTGGCCAGAAACACAAGATCCACAACAAAGGCAAAAATGGGAAACAACCAATAGGCCATTGCACTCAGATTGGGAACCATAAAATGGACAGGACAATGACAAATGATAAAGGTAACGATGTGAATGTGATTAACTTGTCGTCTAAAATTTTTTCCGATTCGGAATTGTCTATTTTGCAAAAAGGTTTGAACTTTTGTATAACTGAAAAACAAATGTTGGACAAAGTACATGTTGATCTTTTTTGTTTCACCCGCAAGTTGAAATTAAAAAAACACTTTGCTGGGCAACCTGATTTACGTGTTCCTGTTCAATCTGTAAAAAATGTTTCAGAATTTACAATTGCAGAGGTTGACACTTCCCACACCATTGCCACATTAGACGAACATGATTTGGTGGGAGATCTGATTATGCATGCTCGAAATCTTGACATCTATGAGGACACTACTATAGACAGCGGCTTAAAAAATCGCTCAAAATTCATACCACCTAGCTCTAAAACTGCCATCGATGAGTTTTCCTCTAGAGTGACACAGGATCTTTACAAATTAGAAGACGTACATCATTCTAATAATAAATGCAAACATCCTTATAACATCAGCAAATCTGACAAACTGTTTTTGCAGACCATACGTGATGACTCGTCCTTGGTAGTTCGTGAGGCTGACAAGGGCGGCAATATTGTTATAATGGATTTCATGGATTATTCCAATGAAATAAAGAGACAGTTGGAGGATGTTGCTTGCTATACTTCATTACGTAAAAATCCTATTAAAGATGTTGAAAGTAAGATCAACTCTAGACTAGTAGAATGGAAGGAATCAGGATTGATATCCGAACCAGAATACAGATATCTGAGGGCAGACAACTCACGTTTTCCATGCATTTATGCCCTTCCCAAGGTGCATAAGGGCGGTGCATTTCCCCCTGGAAGACCCATTATATCGGGCAACGGAGGTCCAACGGAACATTTAGCTGAATACGTGGATTCCTTTTTGCAACCTTTTGTACAAAACCTGCCGTCATACTTGCAAGATAGCAGAGAGCTTCTCTGTAAACTAGAGGATGTAATTTGGGAGGATAAGCTTTTCACGTTTGTAACCATGGACGTGGAAAGTTTGTATACCTGCATAGAACTGGAGAATGGTATGAGATCTTTGAAGTACTTTCTTTTCAAACGTAATGCTTGTCACCTAGAACATACCCAGATGCTTTTAGACATGGCCAAATTAATTTTGACTCATAATGTCTTTTTGCATGAAGACGATTGGTACCTACAGACACGGGGGACTGCCATGGGCTCCAGGTTTGCTCCATCTTATGCAAACCTTTTTATGGGTCTGTTTGAGATGGAGCATGCCTGGGGTCATGGTGCTGGTCAATGGATAGATGACATAATCTTTTATGTACGTTACATTGACGACATTTTCCTTATCTGGAAGGGCAGTATTGATGGTTTGACTAATTACTTTCGCTTTCTAAACAGCAATGACCGGAACATCAAGCTCACTATGAGCTCCTCCCAAAGTGAAATAGTGTTTCTTGACTTGCATCTCTATATAAAAGATGGCAGCATCCAAAGCAAAATGTATAAAAAGCCTACTTCTTGCAACAGCATACTTCATGCTGAAAGCTGTCACCCCAGAAACACCATAGTGGCTATTCCGTATGGTGAGATGGTACGGGCCCGCCGAAATTGTAGTGAAGATACCAACTTTGAAAACACCATACAAAGAATAAAGAAAGATTTCTTGGTGAGGGGGTATGTTGAGAAAGATGTTGACAGGGCAGAGAACAAAATTAGAAAAAAGAAACGCCATGAAACCTTGCTCAAACAACCAAAAAAGAACACCAGTGTACCCCATGAACAATGTGCTTTCATAACTGAATACGGTATGTACAGTAACCATATATACAACATCTTGAGGCGGCACTGGCACCTCTTAAAATCGGATATATTACCGAAAGGTATCATCTCTGACAAGCCTAAGGTCATTTACAAAAAGGGCAGAACCATCAAAAACATTCTCTGCCCCAGTTATGTAGATCCCCCAAAGACAAGTGGCTCTGCATGGCTTACAGAAAAGCCGGCTGGCTTTTTTGTATGTGGTAATTGTTCAGTATGTGAACATGGCATGAATAAATTGGTTGACTACAGTTACAATAGCCCTAGGATACATAGGGTTACTTCTTTCATCAATTGTAATACTACTTTTGTAGTCTATGTAATCATTTGCCACTGTAATATGATCTATGTTGGAAGTAGCACCAGATGTTTAAAAACACGGATTCAGGAACACATTAGAAACATCAAAAGCAATGATCTCCATAGCCCAGTGGCACAACACATTACAGACAACCATCCTGATGAAAAAGAAATCAAATTCCATGCAATTGATAAGGTGGCGCCAGGTAAACGTGGTGGTGACAGGATCACCTACCTCAGACAACTTGAGGCCCGCTGGATATGCAGACTTAGAGCTGTAGATCAGGGATTAAATGTAAATAATGAATGTCATCATTTTCTGTGATTCAACTTAACCTCGTCCTACTCTCTGAGTTTTCCATGTAAGATTACTGCTGACTCAGTAATTCTCTTTTCGCTCGCCTATTAACACATTAGAGATTTGATCTGTATATCATTGCATGGTATTTTCACACTAGATTTACAGCACCTGTTCTTGTACTTTTTGTATCTAAATTCAAGCACACACAGTTAGAACTCTGTGCAAAGACTGAGGCCTTCTAAGTATTACATTTGGGTTACTGATATGAGCTTTCTGTTGAGTTATCTCACTGAACCTTGAGCTAACATTTCTGTCACAAGTATACCAATCATTATCTCAGGGATCATATAATTTCTACGCGTTATATGCGTTTATAATGCCTTTTTCTAACATTTAGTCTTTTGACTAATCCATTGGTCTGATTGTCTACCTGGATTTTATTTGGGCTATATAACCATCTCAATCAGATTCACACACATATCTGATCATAGATGCAATGGCAAAGCTCTGTACACCTTTTAGTGCTTTCTCTGTAGCACCTACTGCTGATTTTCTCTTGGCCGCTGGCTATCACACTTGCCCGGGCTATGAATACAAATGTATGTGCGCTACTTAGCTTACATCCACTTATCCGTGCACATTTAACTGCCTATAGTTGAGGCGAACGAAGACTCCAAAAACGGGACATAATTTGGGTCTTTTCGATAAATATGTGTAAAATATTCTATCTCGTTCATTTCACTCTTTATTTTGTTACATTACGCTTGCATATGATTGAAAGTCCGACTATTATATGTTTGACTCTTGTTTTTGGCAGATTTAGCCTTCTACACCTAATTTTCGCCATTACAAGATGTCTGCTCGTATTCATGTCCTTTCGGACCGTAATGTATTCGCCTTACCGATCGGCAATATCTGTTTAATAGGCTTTATTTTTAGCTTGTTGTTTCGTTTTTAAATCATAACAATCGTGAACCATCCTATGGGCCACTAAACAATCTTGCCCTTTGGACAAAAGAGTATAAAAACATTTCTTTAGCCGGTTTCCGTTACTTTTTCCGTCTTCTTTCTGACCAGTCTAAAATGGCGGCCAGTTTAGCACTGTTCTTTATGTCCTCACGTCAAATAGACCTCATTTTAAGCTTGTTGGTTCGTTTTTTGATTATAACAATCTTGAGCCATACTATCGGCCACTAAACAATCTTGCCCTATGGACAAAAGAGTATAAAAACATTTCCTTATTCGGTTTTCATTACTTTTTCCGTCTTCTTTTTGACCAGTCCAAGATGGCGGCTATGTTAACACTGTTCCTTATGTCATCATGGAATGCGCGCCCTTTGCGATTGACTAATTAGCATTCTTGATTGATTAATTACACACTTTTGGAGGATATATATACCCTCCAAAATGTGCCTTCATTATTCATCGGAAGACCAGACGACCGCATACATACGCTACGACGACGCCGAACATATGGTAAGTCCCAAAGGACAATGCTATAGGGGCTCTTAGATTGTCTGTTTTGACATACTCTTTATAACTATCTGACAACTTGCACTCTAATTGGGCTTAATCCTATTACAAAACTTATTGTGTAAGGACTCCTGCTGACTGACCATACAGGTTAAACGTGCTAAGATGGCGGGCACGTTTTAGTGTCGTTTTTTCATCCAATATGTGACGTACTGTGCAACAGTTTGGGGCTTTTCATCCTTATTGTTGATTTGCATTATCGATTTATTTATCTGCCCTATGCACTATGAGATAAGTTTTTATAAACCCATTTAGCTTTACTGCGTGTTAGTTTTACAACTAACACGTATTTCTTGACTTTCTACACGATGATGTTGGTTTTCAAATCTTGGAGATACTAGTATCATCATGCCATTTTTTAAATTAGTTGGACTTCTATACTATCGTGAAATGCTCAAAATCTCTAATGTTCAAATATTAACTATAGTGATTATGGGCTATTTGGACATTTGTTGAATATTCTTCTTTTATCCATATTGATATATGCAAATAGGTTTCACTCGGCTGATTACCATTTACGAATGGATACTTGTTGTTTATGGTTCTATACCACATATTTCACTCTTCTCTGTATAAACATTCTGCCTGTTCTTCTTTTTAGGCATATACTTTATTCTTCTTTTTCTCGACTGGATCTCAATGAATGGATGATTATTAGATCTGCCAACTACACAAATTATAGTAAGTGCATACTTTCGTATCACCATGACTGATAAACGTTCTCTAAACCCTAGTTAGTTAGGCATTCCATGTAACTGGCTTTTGGTTTTAAATAAAAATACAATCTCATGAAGTCCCACAGACTAGACACATTATTTAGAGATTGACCATGCTTTCGCTCAAACTATTTTGAATCCGTATAGATATCAATATCTGGCTGTACATATAGGTTCTTAAATATGACCACTCTTTCTAAAACATGGATATATTTATTTATAGAAACCTATTGTTCAGACACCTACTAAGACGGATGGGACATGTAGCATAAAAATACACTGCGTTAAGGTATTTAAAACCATTTATGTTTATAGAGCTGTTATGTAAAGTAAAGTAAAGTAAAGTCCACATTTGTAAAGCGCACAATCACCCGTAAGGGTCTCTAGGCGCTGGGGGGCCGTCGGGAAGATTAAGCGAGCTATTGCCCAGAGTCACATGGTGCTGGGCTGACCTGCCGCCGGAGCCGGGGATCGAACCGTGGTCCCCAGATTACAGCGTCAGTCGCCCTGGCCGCGGCGCCACACCTATTATAATGTGTACTCCAGTTAAAATTCAGTAGTTACTGCTTTTTTATGATTCTTTCTTACATGGTTAGGCCAATAATACTTTGTATATAGTATACTGGTTTATATTTAGGACAACAAAATGTTTTGCTAACAATGTATGTTCTCCCTGGAATTTAAAGGCATTTTTTCAAGTCCTTTTTTTTCTCGTATGCTGTACATATTTAAATGGTCTGGTGTTTTGTAAATTGTTCTTTGAGTTTAAACTGTATGATTTATTTATCTGTGCACGTACTCCTGTATCTATACACACACTGATATATACTTTTGTATCTTTTTAAATGTAGCCCTGAAGAAGTCCGGTTTCGGACGAAACGCGTTGGCTATTTTTATCTGCGAGTTTTTGAATAATAAAAGAAAGAATAAAACGAAGAAAACTGACTTGAAATTTCCTTGGGAGAACAGTTGGATTCCATCTATGTCACAAAACAAATGTTTATAAAGCACTAACATCGTGTTTATTATACAGTCTTTGGTGTGCGAGGTCAACTTGTGAAGTTTGGCGTGGCTTGTTCCCCTGGCTGCCAAGGACGGGTTATGGCGACGGGAGTTCATCAATAGCTTCACTCTCCTTATGCATGGGCTGGATGGTTTAGACACTAGGAAGATGGGCGGAAAGGAGGATGAGAAAAAGGGTAAATACGTATTATGCAAATAAACCTGCAGCGATGTTTTCTCCAACAAACAATGTGTCTTGTGTGTTCTTTATTATGAAATTGCTGTTTGCAAGAGGGGTATGTTGCTGATATTGGCACTAAGACTACTACAGCAGCAGGCAACAAAAGGCAACAGTAGAGACAGGAAAATGCGGTAACACTGGCTAACTAAGAAGCAAATAAATGGGCTAAGTAAGAGGCAAATACAATGCAGGCGCACAGAGAAGGCAAACCAAGGTGGGGAACAGGAGACCTGCTGAGCATGGTCGCAAGGGGGAAGCTGGCACAAGGACCTGCTCAGTGGAGGTGCGCTGTGGCCTCCATTCAGTAGGTCCTGGGATTAGGGAGGTGCAGTGGGTGGGGGTGGGTGGACCAAGTGGGATGCAGGCAGTGAAAACAGACAGGAAAAGAGCTGCGAGAGGGGAAAAACATGGGAAGAAAACGGGAGAAAAACCCTTTTTTAACCAGGCAGTTACAATGCGCAAAACAACTGTAGACAATGGACAGCACAGGCAAGGCAAAACAGTCAATAACAGCATTAAAACAATAGTCAACAAAGGCAAGACAACACAGGGGCGAGTGGAAAAAAAGACACAATGGGCCAGATTTTCAAAAAAGACATGCAACTCATCGCAGCAGTCAAATATGCTGCGCTGCGTTCCGTGACAAAGAGGGAGCAGGAGAGAGCGAGTATCTAGATAGATATGGCTCTCTCCTCCCCTCTCCCTAGCGCCAGCACTGATTTTAGCTGCTGTGCGCCAGGCACACACCTTAGCGCTACGTTGTGTGCCGGAGTCTAGCATAGGTTTTGTAGAGGAAGGGTACCCTTCTTGTAAAAAATACTATATCCAGGCAAGTTCAAACACTTTTCTCACTTTGTATGTTTGCTGCACAGTGCAGAACGCATGCAAGGTGGGAAAAGAAAGGAGAAATTAATACATTTCTCCTCTTAACACCTCTTTTCAGATGGCCTTAACTTTTGGAACTAAACCCTGTCTACAATTGTTTGTAGAGAGAGTTTTGCGTCCAAATGCATGGGTATGTGCATGTGAAACACCCATGTACCACCAATGTAACGATGCCTTGGTGCTAAGTAACACAAAGCAATTCTTTGCACTGCTTAGCATTACTTGTAGGGTACTTTCCTTTTCAAAACAAGTTTTGCGCTGGAAAGTAAATTGGTAAAAAAACATTTTGTGCTGGGTAATGTCGCATTTGGGATGCTAACCCATCACAAAATGTTTGAAAATATGCCCCAAAGACTATTACAGCAGCAGGCAACAAAATGCAACAATAGAGACAGGAATATGCAGTAACACAGGCTAACTAAGAGGGAAATACATGGGCTAAGAGGCAAAAACAATGCAAGCACGCAGAGAGGGAAAACCAAGGCGGAAAACTGGAGACCAGCGGAGCGTGTCAGCAAGAGGGGAGCTGTCACAAGGGCCTGCTCAATAGGGTTGCGCTGCGGCCTCCATTAAGTAGGTCCTGGGAGGAGGAACGGGAGCTGGGTGGTAGTGGGCTTGAAAAGGGTGTGGAAGGAAGCGGGCTGTGAAAACAGGTATGAAATGAGTGGTAAAAAACAAGAAGAAAACAGGAGAGAAAAACACTTTATTTAACCAGGCAAATACAATGTGTAATACAGCAGTTGACAATGGACAGCAAAAGCAAGGCAAAACAGGCAATAACACTAGTAAAACAATAGTCAACAAAGGCAAGGCAACAAAAAAGAGAAACGGGAAAAAACAACTGGATAGGGCAGACACAAGGGGGCTTATTTACAAGGCCCTTGCGCCGCATGTGCATCACTTTTTTTATGCTGGCCCATATTTACAATGCCATGCAAAGTCACCCTACGTGGCTTTTCAAGGCCTTGTAAATACGGCCCCTTTTTACGCATCACTTTGCGTGAAAGGGGCGGGCCATGAGTGTTGCTGGGGTGTTCTCACGTAAAACCCATGGATACCTGGGAATGCATCAGAATCCTACACCTCGCTTGGGGAGGTATAAGGAGGCGCAACAAGGAGAAATATTTTATTTCTCCTGTTTTTTTTTCTCTATGTGTGCTGCATTCTGCAGCACGCATAGAAAGAGGAAAATGCCATCAATTATTGTTTTTGTTCAGGAGGGTGTCCCTTTCTGCACAAAGCAATCATTTCCGCAACGCAGGCACGCTTGCAAAATGACGCAAGGGTTCCTGCGCTGGCGCATGGCAGCCAATTGTGCGCCAGCGCAGGGGAAAGCACAGGAATGCGTCATATTTTTGTTAATATGACTCATCCCTGTGCTTTGAAAAGGACGCAGCATGGGCAGCAAGATGGCTTGCTGCGCTGCGTTATTTTATTGTAAATGAGGCCCAAAGACTATTGTGGCAGCAGGCAACAAAAGGCAAAGGAAAACAGGAAAATGCAGTAACTCTGGTTAATTAAGAGACAAATACATGGGCTACCTAAGAGGGAAATACAATACAGGCACATAACCCCTGCACAGCGCCCATTCTGGCATATATTTCCCCCAAGCCACAACCTTGTGTCCTTAATAAACAGCCCACATACCTTGTAGTTCTAGTGGTCGTTGTTGACCGCAGTTTACTAGGGTTATGTACATACTCATTGTGGTCAAAATTTGTATGACCCCTGGTCATCATTGTTTTTTGCGAACTGCCATATCATGGGTCATAAATCATACATATTCTTAGCATGTTATGCCTACCACATTGCGGTAAATTCTGTACACATCCCCAGTTCGTAAACGGCACCAAATGTTCTTTCGTTAGTTCTTTTGTAGTCCTTTCTCTTTTCTTGTCCCTTCTGGGACCACCGTTTGGTTGGTTTCCACGGCCTTTGCGTGTGGTTGGGGTAGTTTCTCCCCAGAGTTAGGTCCCAACTCGCTACCGATTTGTGCCCTGCCATCTGGCTGGGTCTGGGCTGCGAGGGCCATCTTCGTTTGCCACCCCCTCCTTTGCTCGTCCAACTCACCCTGCCATGCGGCATCCCAAAGTGAGTGGCCCTCCTCCTACTCACCGCCTGTCGGTGTGTCTCCTTAGCCAACCATTGTACCATTATTTCTCCGCCACGCCGCCAGGAGGTTACCGTCTTCCTGCAGCTCCCCCCGATTTCCTTGTCTTTTTTTTTTCTTGCTCCCCACAGGTTATCCCAGAAGGCTCGCATCCCTTCTTCTGATAGATGCACCCCATCCTGCCCATACAGTACTGGGTGACCCGGGTGGATGATGCAATGCCTGATGCTTTCAAGGCCGTTGGTCTTACAAAACTTGTGAACAGCGATGGTCAGCTTACGTCTGGCATTATCCACTAATTTGTGTGACTCTGTCCCCCTCCAATGCCTTCTGCTGACACTTCAGACCATATGATAGTCGTGCTCCCAAAATGCCTGGATGCCTCTGTGAGGTCCGCCTGGATGACCTGCCCGAGGGCCTTCCCTTCCCAACTGTGCCAGGACGTTGCCCCAAGGTGAATGATCAGTGTGTCTGGGTGCCAGGCCATGTCTTCCTGCAGGTTCTTGAGTGCCACCAGCAGCTGACTCCATTTCATCCCAGGTTGCCCCAACCAGCGGATGCATGTGCTCTTTGGTCTTCCAGTCATCCTGTGGCCCGCCCGCTGCCACCACGTCTGCATTCTGGACACGAAAGAGTGGCCTACTACCCACACCAGGTGGGGGCATTTCCCTGCTAAAGCTACGGTTAAAATGCCAAGCAGACTCTTGCAGCGGGGGCAGCGCCCCTGCCCCTGGTATAGCCCTTTATGCTGCCAAATCACCCTGCCATGTGTCATCCCAAAGTGAATGGCCCTGATCCCTCACCCTGCCGTGTGGCATCCCTAAGTGAGTGGCCCTCCACCTACACCGGTGGGATCTACAGCCACTGGGGGCTGATGTAGGTCTTGTATGCCCGGGCCCGCCATCTGCTTACTGCCTGTATCCCTGCTTCTGACATTCCTTACTGTGCTGCTTACGTTGCTGCGCCAATCCTGAATGAGTGGGAGTTGAATGCTGCTGGGGGTAACCTGGCTTTGTCGAGGGCCTGGCGCATCACCGCTGTGAATTGGAACTTGCTTAATTTGCTTCCATCCGGATGTTTGAAAAATGGCCCGTCACCTGCCGGGCGAGCTCCCATGTATGTGAACAAGCAGCATACTGCACAGTGTTTGCTATTCTTGATGCACTGCAGGTGTACTACAATTCCCTTGCCGACCTGGTCCATTTTGGACCTTTTCAGTACTATCTCAACCAAAGCTGCCCTGGGTCTGATGTCAGTGGCTCGGAGGCACGGCCCCGCCGGCCCATGCTTCCTGGGTGCCACTAGTTCACTGATGCGAAATGCGCCAAAGAATGCTGTGTAGAAGGCCGCCTGAAACAGGCGGAGTTCAAATACGCCCCTTGCACATTCCTATAGTGCCTCCATCAGCCGGCCTAATTTTTTTTAATCTATGGGATGCCTGCTGTCTGCTTTTTTAGCCCGTTTCCACCCCTTCATTGCTGCCTTGAGGTACAGGGATGCCATGGGGTCCTCCCCTGTGTATCTTTGAGAAATGGGCTATGGCCCCCAGGTGGGTCTGCGCCCATGACCTTGATTTTTTGTTGATAAATGCCCATTGTATGAATAGCTCCACCACACTTTGTGTCTCACCCCTGTTGGCCAGTGTCCGTATGCCCCATATTTTTTGTACCGTCTGGCTGCCTCTGGGGCAAGGGCCTACTTTACCAGTGCTGATAAGTCTACCCCACCAGGACCCACAGGTGCTCTGGAAAAGGGGTCATTACCTTGTCCACCCCTGGAACCAATTCTCAGAATCTGCTCATCTGAGCTCTGGACAGGGGTGTCTGCTACTTCGTTCTCCACCCCTGGTACATGGCGGGCCTTCAGATCTATGTTCCCCCTCAAGCTGCAATTTAACCAATTGCCGCATTAGTCCTAACGTGTTAGGGCACCTTGCTGATCCTTTATTGATTGCCTGCTCCAACCCCTTATTATCTGACCACAGCGTCAGCTTCATGTTCTTCAACTCTTGTTTCCAGACTGTTAACACAACTATAATGGGGAACAGCTTCAGGAATGTTATGTTGCTGGTCACGCCCTGCTTGTGCCACCTGTCCGGCGACTGGCCTATGCACCACTTCTTACCCAGGATTGCCCCAAAGCCCGTACTCCCTGAAGGGTCGGTAAATAGGGCTATCTGCTGGCTGTCACCCATTGCTTTCTCCAGATTAGGATGCCGTTAAATTCTGCCAAAAACTTGTCCCACATTAGTAAGTCATGTTTTACCCCTGCCCCCAGTCGGACATGGTGGTGTTTTTGCGTGAGGCGTGAGGCGCATGGCAAAAACTCTGCCTGAGGGGATTACCCTATCTGCGAAGTTGAACTTGCCAATCAACCTTTGTAGGTAGCGGAGTGTTGCCTTGCTGTGGCCGCATAGGTCTGTTACTTCCTACCTGAAATCTCTTACATTGTCTTCAAGTAACCTGGCTCTTCCTGTGACTGAATCCAGCTCTATATTCAGGAATGTAACTTTTGTGGTGGGACCTACTGTCTTCTCTGTAGCCAGTGAGATCCCCAACTCCCCTGCTAGCTCCTGGAAAGCTGCCGGTGTGTTGCTACATTCCGGTGACCTGGCGGGCCTGTGAACAAAAAGCCGTCCAGGTAGTGAAGTCTCCCCCCATGCATGGCCCATTCTAAGAAGGTACTGAACTGTTCAAAATATGCGCCGGATACTGCGCGTCCCATAGGCATTGGTTTGTCAATGTACAGGTCCCCCACTCATGGGAAACCCAACAGGTGATAACTTGAGGAATGTACTGGCATAGGGCGGAAAGCGGATACAATGTCTGCTGTAGCCATGAGTGCTCCTTGACCTGCTGACTTCACTAAGTCAATGGCGTCGTCGACCGTTGCATACCCCACCGAGCAAGCCTCTGCACTTATCCCGTGCCCACTGCATAGACTGTCCTTGCAGCCTTTCTTGACGCACGCAGCCTGGGTCTAACAAATGCCATGGTAGCCCAGATACCTCTCCTGCAGACTGCGCCCCTGTGTTCTCAACCCCCTGTGACCCCAGCCACTTTAGCAATAGGGGTGTCATTGATTTTAAACACTCCTGCACAATTGCATTAATATGCTCACCACTTGTGGCTCTGCTGCTGATCTCGCCGTGGGCTCCTGCCATCGCCGGGATGGATACAGGCGGCAGGTCTTTCTTCTGTGATTTCTTTCTGGGTGCTTTAACTTGGGGTTGTTTGGGCACCGCCCTCCTATTCTTTTGGGTGCCGGTGCACTGGCATCTCCTGAAGTTTGGTCACCTGGGCCATCGCCTCCATTCATGCTCAAGTGTGTCTGCAGCTAGCTGTCTCCATGTATTTCTGAGGCTGCCAGAATCTTCCTCAGCAACTTGGTGAGCTCCTTTGGCTGCCCTCCTGTGCCTTGAAATTCCATTGCTCTTGGCGGGGCGCTGCCGCCCTCCTTATACACCAAATGACTTTTTTTTTTTTTTTTTAAAGCTCTCCTTGTCAGTTATTTGCCAATGCTTGTTGGCTGCCCCTACCCACAAGTTAAGAAAAATTCAGCGATGGCTCCTTTAAATTGCCCTTCCTTGAAGTAGCTGGGCGAGGCTATGCAATTGCAACAATGCGGAGGGCTGGTGGGGGCACGTGGCTGGCCAAGCTGTGACTCTTCACCCCTTCCTGCCTCACTGTATCCTTGCCCATGATCACGGAATGTTCGAACCGACACAAAAGCCTTGAACCTGACTCCTCCGTTTCAAGGGGCTGCCGTGAGGAAGCAAACACACAATGGCGGCGTCGGGTGTGAGAAGGAACCTCTTTGTCACGGCGTTTTGCCGCCAGAAACTTTGACGAGCCCCATGAAGACTGGGGAGAAGTACTTCTTCGCCCAGACTCACCGGAGGTCCAAGACTATGGGGAGACTCGATCCTGGTTCCCGCTTCAGGGTCAGCCGCCTGTCCCGTTGAATCGCACTCTCTGGGCACACTCTACCGGTGGAGCTCAACACGTTCCCGCCAGAGCAAAGCAGGAGGGCGGGGAGCGCACTCACCTGGCCGAGCAACGATCGCAGGGAGACAGGACAGCCAATCACTGCTCCGGCGATACAAATAAATCCGGCATCTCCCAGGGGCAACAACGGACTGGTTGCCCCTCTGCTTCTGCTAGACCACCGGCAAACGAAACTGCTCGGGTCGACGGGCCTCAGTTGAAATCGCGTCTTCGTGGTGCACCGGTACTGTAGACCAGCCGATTCCCGAAGGGGTGAGAGGAGGCCACACTGGGCCCAGCAGCAATTTGCCCCTGCAGTCAGTCCGCTGATCAAACCAGCAGTGCGTCGCCATCGCAGATCGCCGAGAAGGTATGTTCGAAAAACCAGGGTGCGCTGCTCCCCCGCTCCACGAAGATAGGAGCTACTTGGGGGAGCGGACGGCTTATATTCTCCCCCAACTTTCCCACCTTGCGGGTGCTGTCCCCCATTGAGGGGTTTGTATCTCACCAGGCCCCGTCATTGGATGGGGGCCAGGCGCCACTCTGGCACTCGTGGGGGCTACTGGCTCTGCTTCTGGGCACTATTGGCCGCCCAGAACAAGTTTTCCTGCAGGGCTCGGCGTTGGTCAAGGCGCTGGCCCCTGAGCCTCCCCCCCTTAGGAGGGGGCAGCCTCTGCAATACTGGTGTGTGTGGGAGATGTTAGGTGAGGGTCTTGTGGCGTTGGTTATTAAATGACACGGAAAACAGAGGGCATATTTACAATGAAAAAGTGTTTTAAGCAAATTAGCTGTGCCACGCTGTGTCATTTAAAAAACAAAGGGAGGTGCTGTATTGACAAGAATATGGTGCACCTCTGTGTTTTTTTGCGCAGGCTCTAAAAATGCCGCCTAGCGCCAGTGCCAGCGTGTGCACCCTTGCACCATGGTTTAAGTGTGCCTGAGTTGCAGGGATGATTGTGTTTGTGCAGGAAGGGACACCTTCCTGCACAAAAACAATCATTAATGGCATTATGCTCCTTCTATGTGTGCTGCAGAATGCAGCACACATTGAAGGAGAAAAAAACAAGAAAATACGAAAAGAAGTAAAGGTATTTCTCTATGTTGCGCCACTCTAACGCCTTCTTTTCAAAGGCATTAGTTTTTGGCGCTGCCTCAGATATACAGATCTGTGTAAATCTGGGGCAGTGTCGAAAGAATTTGCTCTTTGCTGCATAAAATGGTGGCAAGGAGGGCCATATTTACAAGGCGGCGTTAAGCCATGCAAAGTGGCTTAGCGCCGCCTTGCAAATATGGAGCAGGGCATTGCACCACCAGAGTGTCGGAAAAAGTGATACTCCAGTGGCGCAGTGCTCTTGTAAATATGACCCTAGATTGAGTGGATACCATGCACCTGAAATCCTTCTGACCTTCAGTGCCCCTCCTTGAATTGCCTTCCCCCACATCACCATGGAGCAAACCAACATATTCTCAAAAACCGTGGGTCATTTAAGATAACATGGTATCACCTGAGAGTCAGACTTTGGATGGTCTAAATTTCCAAGTAGGAACGATCATTAAAGTGGATGAATGCACTCCACAAGTAATGTGCAATAAAGTTCTACCTAAGTGAAATTCTTAAGTGTGGCCCATGTGTGGTGTGCGGGTGCCAGGGCTCGAATTAAACAATGAACATGCTTGACCTGTAGAACTATTTGAGTAGTAGTAGTAGCGGGTCTCTCTTTGTCTATCTGGCCTTCCTTAAATCGAGCTTTGTCTTTAGTAAACTTGAAGCGGCATTTGCATTGCCTTTCCCGTGCCCCACCTTGATGTTCACATCCATTTTGCGGAGTTCTTCCCAATTATTTGAGTCCTCCTGTTTTACACATCACCATTTACTCTTTAGTAGTAAGTTCTCAGCTGCATAATAAGACAGTGTTGTAGCTAATGTTAGACCTGACATTCCATTGGATGGTCGTCCCCTAATCATTTTGGCTACTCAAATACTGATCCTGAAATTCATACCGAGATGGGAAGATCAGAGCTGGTCCCTGCCCCAATTACATTTCAAAGGTGCAGGTCAAGGCGCTGGCCCCTGAGCCTCCCCCCCTTAGGAGGGGGCAGCCTCTGCAATACTGGTGTGTGTGCACTCACAAAGAACCTGACTACAGCCTATTATCACTACAGACCCCTTGGAGATTGGGCAGGGAACGGAAGGAAATTCCAGAACCAGATGTGGAGGGATGCTTAGACGTTTTTTCCACTTCAAAGCTGGCACACGTTATAAATATTGGACCCTCAGATTAACCCTTTTGTACACTCCTGAACCTGTGGACATTGCAGAAGAAGGACTGTCCTGCTGCTCGAGGCCTGCCCTGCTCTTTGAGAAGGAAGGCTGGACCTGTTCCCTTCACCCCAGGCTGAGTGAGTCCAAGGGTCAGTTGGCGGACCTCTGGTTCTGAGCTACAGGGACCCAACAATCTCCTGAGGCCTCCCTAAAACTGCCTATCTGACCTGTTGCGTGGGACCTGCCTGGACCTACAACTGGGCCTGTCTGAGCTCTGCTGTCTGTACTCCGCTGGAAGTAGTCTCTTATTCCCAGGATATGTCTCCCCAGGTCCTGAACCATTACCTTGCATCTGAGAGAACTCCTCTTGGCCTAAGAGAAAGTTCCACAAAATCTGGTGCAAAGCGCAAATCTGCAAAGCCTCGCCGCACAACTGAAAGCTTAATCGGAAGCAATGCTGAGTGACATGAAGCCCTCAGAGCCTCACAGAACAGCTGAAAGCTCCATCTGAACTGCCAAGTAATGCAAAGCCCCACAAAGCCTTTGCGTACACTCTCATCAGAACCGATGCCAAGAGATGCAAGGACTTGCAAAGCAACACTGCACCAGACCTCATACAAAGGACATAAGGTATCATTCTCAACAGGCCAAACTGGGTCCTGTGCCCGGCCTGTGCTACATTGCCATCAACCTCAACTTCTGATTTTTTTCCTGCTCTAGTGTGACCAGATATTTCACAGTTTTTGCTTTGTGCCTTTTGTCGCTACTTGTAGCTAAACCTTTTACAATCATTATCTCCAGTTCACCTGATTGGATTTTTTGTCGCTTTGGTTTCAAATTATTTATTAAAACATTGTTTATCTAAATTGGTTTGGGATTTCTCTTGTGTTTTGTTTTCACTTGATTACTGTTTGTGTGCTGTACAAATACTTAACACACTGAGTTAACCCTCACTGCTTTTGTGCCATGCTACCAGAGGGTTAAGCACAGGGTCATTTGGTGATGTTTTGTGGTTCACCTTGATAATCATTGTAGTTGTTGCCTGAGAAGGGTTTACAACCTCCTCAGCCAATAACCCAATTTCGTACATTAGTGTCAGTAGTCCCGTTCTGCACAAAAACAATCATCCCCGCAACGCAGGCACCCTTGCAAAATGACACAAGGGCTCCTGCGCTGGCGCATGGCAGCCAGTTGTGCGCCAGCGCAGGGGAAAGCACAGCTATGCGTCATATTGTTGTCAATATGACTCATCATCCCTGTGCTTTGAAAATGACGCAGTGTGGCCAAGCAAGATGGCTTGCGGCGCTGCACTGCGTTATTTGATTGTAAATGAGGGCCAAAGACTATTATAGCAGCAGGCAACAAAAGGCAAAGAAGAGATAGGAAAATGCAGTAACTCGGGCTAATTAAGAGGCAAATACATGGGGTAACTAAGAGTGAAATACAATGCAGGCACAAAGAGAGGGCAAAACGAGGAGGGAAATGGGAGACCAGTTGAGCCGGCAGCAAGGGGGGAGCTGGCACAAGGACTCGCTCCTAAATCAGCCATAATTGTGAATACTGGTGCATCTATCAGCTTTTTGGAAATTTTACAGACTACAATTCAGCCAATTAGCAAACCAACAAGGGACAACATCAGTCTGTCAATGAGGAAATTGAAATAAAATGTGACACACATTAAGGATGACAGTATACATATTTGCTTTTTGCATTAAACCTCAGACCTTATTTAGCCATTTACTACATATTTTGCAACCAAGTTTTGTATATCCTTCATCTACGAATTAACTTAGTAGAAATGTGAACACCCTAAAGCACCGTGTTTCAGGTATAACAGTTCGAGTTAAGAAATAGTTTTAAAGTCTTTTAGGATACAAAATCAAAGACAAGAATACTAAAGTTGGGTGTTAGAACCATGAAAAGTCTTAGAGGTTAAGGGCAGTTTAATTTCCGATAGCATCAAAAATATATTAGAGCACACTTACAAACCAGTTTGAAAAGTAATTAAAAACATCGACAAATAAAAATTTAATTTCTCCTCTATCTATTGAAAATCCACTTCTTTAAATGCAGCATAAACCTAGAAATGTTTTCCACACATACTGATCATTTATTCTGCATAACATGAGACTATCAGCAAAAAAGGCATGAGGAATGAATCATTGCACCTAATTAATACCAAACACTAAAACCTGAAAATGCAGCACTTTATTAAGCAAAAGACGAACTCGACCTGATTAGTGCCACATCATAACCCAATAGAGCAACGAAGTGCAGCACCTTTTAAGAATCAGAAGCCCATGAAGTAAAACGGTCCACTAACCTTCTCCGCACCGGACACACCATCAATTGGGTACCGTTGTAGTAGACAGGGACAGTACCATAACACAAACAAGATGTGCTGTATGTACATCGTGAAGGCATGAACTCATGCTGGCACTAGGGGTATGGCAGCATTAAAAAGCTGACTGGCAGCTTGAAACTGCCAAAAGAAGTGACTGGGAGCACACGGATGAGGCAATAGGACCCCACCCCTACAGGGGGGTGCAGTGCACGTCTGCAATCCCTGCAGGCAGATGACTGTTGGGGCCCTGCTAAAACACTGCCTCCTTCCAGTCGTGGCTACCATGAACAGAGGGGGAGATTGACAAAAAATGAAAACCACAAAGAAAACAGACTTACCTTCCGACGCTACGCAATGCGTCGTCCTCCTTCGTCTTCTGGGAGGCTCCAATGGGGGACCCAGCAGCAAACTCCCCTAACCAATCCTGGCGCTTCTCTCACCAGCATGAGAGCAGCACCAGGATTGGAGGGAGCCACCTCACTCAGCGCTCCTGAGAGCACAAGAGGCCTGCACTTTCTCTAACCCAGCTGTCCGAGACAGCTAGGTTAGGTAAGTTTAAAATGCGCATGTCTGGCTGGCCATCGGAAGAACGGCCGGCCAAACAGACATGCGCATTTTAAAGTGCACAGCTCACTGCTGCTGCTACTCGGCACAACAGCACTGGCCCGCCTCATTCTGTCACTCAGTTCAGAACGGGTTGGTTGCTGAAAAATAAACGGTAATAAATAAACGTTATTACTGTTTTATTTTTCAGCTCTAGCCTGGGGCTTTCTTAGTTGGGTGATGCTCTTCCACTCAAACGGAGGAGCCGCCCCTGCTTCCTTTCCAAGAACTAACTTCATGTATGTGCTCATTCAGTGTGCTTCCCAAGTAATATGTATGGCTTAAGTACTAGGGCTAAGATGTTAAGGGCCTCATTTACAAGCCCATTGAGCCGGCGGTGCGTCACTTTTTTTTTTACACACAGGCGGCACAGTGTGCCAGCCCATATTAACAAGGCCACGTAAAGTTACCCTGTATGACTTTTCATGGCCTTGTAAATATGGGCCCCTTTCTTGAATTACTGTGCATGAAAGGGAGAGCGCTGATATATTGTCTTAAACCTTTGTGTAATTTTCTGTTTTTAACTCTGCCTCGCTCCCTGAGCACTTACTTTGAAAGCGTTTTGCACACTTAAATCTTCCCGCGTAGCCGACTTATCGCTACCGCGGCTTTCCTCTTGCTGCTGACGACATCGACTGGGAACCCCAAGGCCACGCCCACTACGGTCGGCCACGCCCCCCACCTACGCCTAAATAAAAGCGCTGATTGCAAGCGCGACTTCAAGATACACCCCTCCTGAGGCACAGCCGGGAGTTAGAGCGCTGATATATTGTCTTAAACCTTTGTGTAATTTTCTGTTTTTAACGCTGCCTCGCTCCCTGAGCACTTACTTTGAAAGCGTTTTGCACACTTAAATCTTCCCACGTAGCCGACTTATCGCTATCGCGGCTTTCCTCTTGCTGCTGACGACATCGACTGGGAACCCCAAGGCCACGCCCACTACGGTCAGCCACGCCCCCACCTACGCCTAAATAAAAGCGCTGATTGCAAGCGCGACTTCAAGATACACCCCTCCTGAGGCACAGCCGGGAGTTAGAGCGCTGATATATTGTCTTAAACCTTTGTGTAATTTTCTGTTTTTAACTCTGCCTCGCTCCCTGAGCACTTACTTTGAAAGCGTTTTGCACACTTAAATCTTCCCGTGTAGCCGACTTATCGCTACCGCGGTTTTCCTCTTGCTGCTGACGACATCGACTGGGAACCCCAAGGCCACGCCCACTACGGTCGGCCACGCCCCCCACCTACGCCTAAATAAAAGCGCTGATTGCAAGCGCGACTTCAAGATACACCCCTCCTGAGGCACAGCCGGGAGTTAGAGCGCTGATATATTGTCTTAAACCTTTGTGTAATTTTCTGTTTTTAACTCTGCCTCGCTCCCTGAGCACTTACTTTGAAAGCGTTTTGCACACTTAAATCTTCCCGCGTAGCCGACTTATCGCTACCGCGGCTTTCCTCTTGCTGCTGACGTCATCGACTGGGAACCCCAAGGCCACGCCCACTACGGTCGGCCACGCCCCCCACCTACGCCTAAATAAAAGCGCTGATTGCAAGCGCGACTTCAAGATACACCCCTCCTGAGGCACAGCCGGGAGTTAGAGCGCTGATATATTGTCTTAAACCTTTGTGTAATTTTCTGTTTTTAACTCTGCCTCGCTCCCTGAGCACTTACTTTGAAAGCGTTTTGCACACTTAAATCTTCCCGCGTAGCCGACTTATCGCTACCGCGGCTTTCCTCTTGCTGCTGACGACATCAACTGGGAACCCCAAGGCCACGCCCACTACGGTCGGTCACGCCCCCCACCTTCTCCTCCTCCCTCCATAAAGCATGTGTAATCACCGGACGCGCAGCGGACGGGCGCAGCGGGCGCGCCTAAGGCAAGCCCGTCTGCGCCCGTCCGTGCCAGACCCGCGCCTAGTGCCGGAAATCCTGGCCATTTTTCCAACCTCCAATACTCCAAATCAGATCTATGTAAGTTGGACCAACACCGCTGTAACCGTCCAACCGTAAATGATGCCTACAATACTGACACTATCTCTCAGTGTCCTTCATGTGGCTTTCTTCCACCAATCGTCCCACTGCCTATCACACCCAACCCCTCGAATAATAGTCTCGACACAATGTCAGATAAGAATAGATCTCTCAAATGCATCTTACTCAATGTTAGGTCTATGCCTAAACACAAATTCGAGATAGAAGCTTTACTTATCGATCACAGTGCTGATCTCATGTTTCTCACGGAAACCTGGGCATCTCAGGCCTCTGGCCCTGATTGGAACATCGCCACGCCCGCAGGTTACTCTGTTGAATGTGTGAACCGAACAGGATCGATAGGTGGAGGAATTGCGATAATCTACAGGTCATATCTCAAAATCATTGCTTGTCCTCAATCAGATCTAAAGGCTGAAGCCATGACCTTTAAAATCAAAGAAAATAATCATCTGATCTTTGAGGGAATGTTAGTATATCGTCCCCCCGGCCCAAGAGATCCTTTTACCAAAGCTCTACACACCTTTCTGGAAACCACGTCTGATGCAGTCACATATACGATCCTAGGGGATTTCAATTATCACCTAGAGCTAGATAAAGACTCTGACACAGCCACTCTTCTTGATAATTTCCTCAGTTTCGATATGAAACAGCTGATTGACCAACCCACCCACTCAGCAGGGCACATACTCGATGGGATTTTCTCCAACAGCTATTCCATTAAAATAGTATCTATTACTCCCATACCCTGGACGGATCATAACGCCATTTTCTTTAACCTACAAATTAAAAATCCTCCTACTCAATGTCGTAGTTATCAACCTCCTGAAAAATCCCGTCCCTGGAAAAAACTTGATCCTAACTTACTTGCTGAGACACTGGAAAGAAATCCCCTTAACTTCGAAGGTGGCAACAGCAATGACTGGTCTTCTAATTTCACTAAATGGATCACCGAGGCAGCGAATCAGCTGGCCCCAATCAAATTAAGGAAACCCACTAAACGGCTTGTTACCGCTCAATGGTATACGGCTGAGGTCAAAACCGTCAAGATCAAGTGCAGGCGCGCAGAGCGATCCTGGCGCACTGACTACAGCCATGAGAAAAAACTGAAATACTTTAAAACCTTACAGGAGTATAAAATCACTATAGCTCAAGCTAAGTCTGCCTACTTTACAGAGAAAATTCAAAGCTCTGCAAACTCCTCCAGAGAACTTTTTAAAACTGTGGCCCACCTAACTAAAACTCCTCGAGACGAAGGGCCCGATTCACAGAATTAACTTAAGACTAAATCCTAAACTTACTACTATTTGGTATTCACAGAATGCACTTACTACTTTCGGGATTCACAGAGTGAACTTACTACTTTCGGGATTCACAGAATAAATTTACTACTTTCGGTATTCACAGAATAGATTTAAGACTACTAACTCTAAGTCCGAAATCGGGGAGTAAATTCCGGCCCGGAGGCGGAGCTTACGGCCCGGAGGCGGAGCTTCCGGCCCGGAGTTGGAGCTTGTGGCCCAGAGTTGGAGATTTCAGCATGGCAAACATCCCCACCTCCGAGCCGGAAGCTTCGCCTCCGGGCCGGAAGCTCCGCCTCTGGGTCGTAAGCTCCGCCTCCGGGCCGTAAGCTCCGCCTCCGGGCCGGAATTTACTCCCCGATTTCGGACTTAGAGTTAGTAGTCTTAAATCTATTCTGTGAATACCGAAAGTAGTAAGTTTATTCTGTGAATCCCGAAAGTAGTAAGTTCACTCTGTGAATACCGAAAGTAGTAAGTGCATTCTGTGAATATCAAATAGTAGTAAGTTTAGGATTTAGTCTTAAATTCATTCTGTGAATCGGGCCCACAGTCTTCAGTCCTGATCAGTGCTTTATAGATGGTATGGCCACCTTCTTTAAAAAAAAAGTACAAACAGTATATGATGATCTTAGGACCATGGTATCCGTCACACCCCCCTATGTAGCTGAAGCAACTGACAAACCCTCCCCCTCTTTTTCCTGTTTCTCTGCGCTTGATAAACATCAAGTCTCTGAATTACTTCTACAGATGAAATCTGGTTCCCCACTGGACCCATGTCCCCCATACGTGCTACATCAAATCCCTGAGACCATTGTAAACACTCTAACCCCTCTGCTTAATAAAATCATTTCTCAAGGAGAATTTCCAAAAAACTGGAAAATGGCCTGCATCAGACCTATTCTTAAAAAAGAATCTCTCGACCCCTCTGAGCCCAAGCACTATCGTCCCATCTCCTGTCTGCCCCTACCTGCAAAAATCCTAGAAAAAGCTATGAACCTTGAAATAATGCAACACGCAGAGGAAAAGAAGCTTCTGGATCCCTCTCAACATGGCTTCAGATCCCTTCATTCCACAGAATCTGCCCTCATCATAGCTACCGAAAAAATTCGTAAAACCATGGCTGAAGGTGGCCGGTCGGCCCTGATATTATTAGACCTTACAGCGGCATTTGACACCGTAAACCACTCCGTCCTAATAAAAAGACTTGTGTCCCTCGGCTTTACCGGCCCTGCCTTGGCCCTTATTATCTCCTTCCTAACCTCTCGCACCAACCAACTGTTCCCGGAACGGATTACAATCTGCTGAATTCACTCTTCCGGGCGGAGTCCCACAGGGTTCGGCCTTGTCACCGACGCTATTCAATCTATACGTCACTCCCCTCGCGGCCCTGATTAGATCCCATGGCCCCCAATTGGTGTTGTACGCCGACGACACACAAATCATTGTGTCCATCTCACAATCTATTGATGCGACGGCGGAACGTTTTAGGAAATGCCTTACTGAGGTCAAAAACTGGATGAGCAATAACTTTTTACGGTTAAACACCGACAAAACTGAAATCATCGAGTTCGGTCATAAACCTTCCTTGTGGAGCGATTTATGGTGGCCCCCTGAAGCAGGAACTTGCCCTCTCCCTGTTGATAAAGTTAAAAACCTTGGCTTTGTATTAGATAAAGAATTATCGTGCAAAGCCCAGGTGAACCAGGTGACTTCCACCTGCTTCCACATCATCAAACTGCTCAGGAAAATTCTACCCTACATCCCGGTCACACTAAGGAAAACGGTGATGGGAGCCCTTGTATTGTCCCGGATAGACTACTGCAACTCCCTCTATCTAGGGGCAGGGGAAAAACAACTGTCCAAACTTCAGGCAATTCAAAATGCGGCAGGCAGAGTACTTCTGAGCCTTCCCAGACGTCACCCTACATCTAAAGCCATAAGGGAGCTACACTGGCTCCCGATTAGACGTCGCATCCAATTCAAATCCCTCTGCCTGGTTCACAGATCGTTACATGGCAAGCAACCTGACGACTTCAACAATCTACTCCCCCGCTATGCACCTTCGCGCACATTGAGGTCAGCCACCCTCGACCTAGTATGCCAACCCAGAATAATAAGAGCTCGTTGGGGGGGAAAGTCCTTTTCCTATCAGGGGGCAAAAATCTGGAACTCGCTACTCCCAACACTTCGTGCCCAAAAATCTAAAACGAATTTCAGAAAGGACTTAAAGACTTGGCTTTTCCACTAAACTGTGCTGTACCCCTGATCTGCCGTATCTCCCTCTTTCTGTATCTTAGCGCCAAGACGCCGCGGCATTCGTGCGCTCTACAAATATTTCAGTCAGTCAGTCAAAGGGGTGTTTCCTGGGTGTTGCTGTGGGTGCTCCCACGCAACATTCATGGAACCCGACACATTCACAGATTTAGAAAGTGTCCTAAACCTGGGAATGCGTCAAAAAAATGTGCCGCAGCGCAATGGGCTTGTAAATGAGTCCCTCTGGCTTATTTACAAGCCCCTTCCACTGCTGATGCATCATTTTTTCCAAATTAAAAGTGACGCACCGGTGGCGCAAGGGGCTTGTAAATAAGCCTCTCAGTCTTTTGCATGTGGCCATACCTTTGTTACAATGAGGAAATGCCACCTTGGGATCGCTCCAGGATTAAAGGTGTGCTGATGTGATCTATATTACAGTAGGTGGCACAAACGGCTGTAGCACCCTGTGGAGGGTATATTATATACCTACATTAAGGGCAGCAGCATAAACAGTGTGAAAGAGGAAACATTGGCTTGTGCAACTCAGTGTTCCATTTGTGAAGCCCCAGCGGCACTTTGCGCTGCCGGAGCGTCACTTTTTTTACCCTGCAGTGGCACAATGTGCTGCAGCATGTTTACTAGGCCACCAAAAGAGACTTTACATGACTTTTCATGGCCTGGTAAATATGTGCACCTTTCATGCAGAACACTGCTTGAAAGGGGCAATCCATGGGCGTTGAGGTGGGTGTTCCCACGCAACACCCATGATTGATTTTGTGCAGAAAGGTATCCCTTCCGGCACAAAACGATTAACCCCCCCGCAACACAGGCACCCTTGCACCTTGGCTCAAGGGTGCCTGCGTTAGCACATGACAGTCCACTGGGCGCCAGAACAGGGTAAAAGGACAGAGATACGGCCCATTCCCGTCCTTTTCTTTTGACTTTCAGCAGTGCAGCAAGATTGCTTACGGAGCTACCCTGCGCCAAAACCTCATAAATGGGGCCCTCAGTTTGCACTGGTGAAGATGGGTTTTTGTCATTCCAATGCCTAATCCTCACAACAGGGGTTGTATTGCCTATCAGGCCCACTGCCCCGCAAAGCGGCACACCCTTTACTCAGTGTGCCTGGAGAAGACTTGGACAGTGCACCATACGTAGCTGCAAAGTTTTCAGTTTGAGTACGTGTGATAATCTAATTTTTGCAACTTGTTTATGTGGGAAATTCCAATGCTTTAAGTTTGACACTTCGAATTTTAAGAGCATAACATGGCAGCTGCGGTCATGTGAAGGCAATATTTTCAGAAACTATACATTTTTAGGTCTCGCATAAGGCAGGGCATGCGCTGCCTCTAAGAGGCATTAAGTAATTAGTATGTTAGGTGAAACTACGCCTATTGCCGGCTCATTTCTGTTGCTGCTTGCCATTAGTTAAACTTTGTAATTGCTATTGTTAGATGTTTTTTCATTGGCTGCTGATGCGATGCTCTCTTCCGTTTAGTCCGGAAGCAGCAGCGCCTAACTACTGTTTTCACCCGATTTACTGTTTTATGACTATTTGAGGGGAACTTTCTTTTATTTACGATGTGTGCAGCCCAGCTTGCTGAGTTGCAGTCAGCACGGCGCTCGTTAGTAATTTGTTGTAAATTGTAACTCGGAGGCTCGCGCTTGCTGTTGTGTTTTCACAGCTGCTCCTAATATATTAGATTAAGCCTATTACTTAAGCTCAGGACACACAGATGGGAGCCACCTGGAAGAGGAGTTTATTTTTAAACACAGAGCCGATGCACAAGCAGTGATTCGGGTGGCGGTATCGCCTTTCGCCAGTTTTGCTTAATGATGTTTGTGCCTTCCGTTGAACACGCTTTCCTGCACCTGCACCACATGGCAAGCTTGCCGCACGCCAAGCTTGATATTTATGGCAGCGCGCTTTTTTCTCCTCAATGCCTTGAACTTTAATAAGGGCAACCGCGCCATTGCATATATATTTAACTTTCTTACAGCGCACACTGCCAAAATCCTTCTCTTTTAAAATGTATGTGGTTTTTTTTTAAGTGTGGCACGTCAAGCTTCATATTCATGGCAGCAGCAAGCACACCTTTCTTCCCTTCTGCCCTGGCTCGTCTGCGACAGAGGTGGGGACACCGAGAGCATGAAGTCACCGAGAAATACAAACTTCAAAAGTGGGCAGATCCACTTCCTGTCATTGATGTTTTTGGAGTGGGCGGGGTTTGACCGTGAGTAATCGAATAGAGGGCTTTTAAAGTACAACAATAAGATGCCTTTTCTTGAAAAGCCGTACGTACAGCACACCCGCCATACTGTGACCATTTTCTCGTATCAGCGCCACCTAACCCCAGAAAGAGGTAACCTTTGAATCACGTGCCTGGCCGTGAAAACAGAGCCCTAAGTCTGCCTCCAACAAACAAGCAAATTTTGTTTCAGTTTTGTGCCTGTTTATAGGTTGATGGAGCTAACCTTTATGTAGCCCCATTGCGGCATTATTAGTTGGTTGTTAGATGTTGTAGCCAGTTAGTCAACATTTGTCTGCGTGCAAAAAACATGTAATGATTGTTTCTGTGTTGATGCCCAGTTATTCCTGATATTGGGATAAGGCAAAATAATATTACACATTTCTTTTTTTCACTCAGATTGGTCACCCTAAAATTACGCGCTCTATAAGCGGATGTGAAATCCACTTTACGACGTATATAGATCCACCACTAGATATCTTTTTTTCCAAACATTAGACGAAGTTGCGTTGTTTACAAAAATGAATTCATACAAACTTTACACACTTTTATATAACAATTGTAACGTCCTAGTTATCAATGTCATGTGTGTAGTCGTACGTTGATTAAAATGTGTTTAATATTCAATTATACACAATAAGTGAAGATACAAAACTCTTCAGATGAAAAACAAAAACCATTAGCAACGGCCCCTCTCGCGATCCATGATTTGCTCCCAGTAACCATGTGATCATTGGTTACAAAGTTACAGTGAGCGATGCTGCCTACACTTTGCATTGGAGAAATCATGGAGGGCAGCAGTGGGCATGAGCAGTGGCAAAGCGGGCTGTTAGGGGGAGCTACCGGGCAGGGACAGCGCCCAGGCGCAGAGGCATTAAATGTTTGATAAACAGAGCCATCCCTGTGTTACACACCTTATCACATGTAACACAGTAAAGCACTGCTTGTTTAAACAAGCATTGGCATAGCCAATAGGTCTCGCCTTTGGGACCTTATAAATGTTTAGTGATCCAGCACAATATCCTTGGTGCAACAACATCAAGTTTTGCATGGCTAAACACTTATAAGGTCCCAAAGGCGAGACCTATTGGCTATGCCAATGCTTGTTTTTTTTTTTCAACGAGTGGGTTTGGGGGCAAGTTGAGGCTTAGGTACTTCTCGGCATGAGGCCCCGCCGCCTCCAAAGCCTTAAAGCCTTGCCCTTTCTTCACACGGTGAGATTTGTGTTCAAGTTGGCAGGTATTAAGGCGTGACAAACATTGCTGTAAAATATATACATTAGAGCAAGCCTTAAAAATTGTCTAAATTGTGAAATTTTTTGAAATTTCAGTAAACATTCATTTATACATTCAGTGATCAAATATGGTAGTGATTGCAGACCAATGCTGTTAATTCATCCAACAGCCTAGATATACTGGAACTTGTGGTTTCATAGGTCCAAGTCTACGAATGGACCATGAAGTCAAAGCAGGTTTAGCATAGGTGTTTTAAAACACAGGACTGCTTGGAATGCACCCGCCCGACATGAGGCCTGTTGACTAATATGGACATATATTTACTACAACTTTCTGCCTTAACAAAGTGAACAATTGAAGTCGTAATACAACTCATCGGAAGCATTTTGTGCCTGACTACACTGCAGTAGTAAAATGAGATTGTAGGAGTTTCCATTTTCCCAACTCTGTTTTTCCTCAAGATGGGTGTGAGATTACAGGCCACTCCTGGCCATGTAGCTAACATGGCTGAATATTTGTGCCTCACATTGGTAATATGAATAGCAAAAAAAAAGAGAGAGATGGAAACGCTAATTACCACACTTAAAATTGGCATCAAGATGGTGCCCAAAGAAAAAGAATTGCATTTGAAGTGCCTCTTCGCTGCAGGTGGACAGGGCACAACCATGTTTCTAGTCCTGGTGTGTTCAGTTACAATTTATGAACCTCAGGTGTGTAATACCAATTTGTTCAATCAAACCAAGACTACCGTTACCAGAATGCACTTTGTTGTCAGGTGAAAGCTTGTGATTGTAAACGTGTCCTTGCAGCAAGGATTGATCTGGAAGCCCAGGCACTGGAGCAGTTAAAGCTTAGAGGAAACTCGTGCACACCAAGGGGGTACACACATACACAACTGGTAAGTGAGCATTTAGAAAAGGCTCATACATACCCATAGGCATTGCCAGTGACACCCTGCAAGCTGGGGACTGCCTCATTTCGTTCCGTGAAAGGCCACTGTCCCTCCCTGCAAGGTATGAACACCAACCTGCCCAGGGTGAGCCGAGCTCCCGCTAGAATCCCGCTGCAGGAAGGCCACAAAGGGGCAGTCGGAGGGCCGATAAATCCCTGTGGCTGACGCGAGTCCGCACCTGAGGCAGCCTTCAATCATACAGAGGAGAGCTCAGGGACCTGAGAGTGTTCAACAGCAGCTGCCTGAGAGACGAGAGCTCACCGAGGCCTGAGAGAAGAGAGCTCACGAGGCCAGAGAGTGCTCAACAGCGTCTGACTGAGCTTCATACGGAAGTAAAATAAATGATCTGAGACAGCTGACTTTAACAAATGCCGTCCCGTGTTACTGTCTCAGGTAAGGTAGTTTAGTGGGTGACATTCTTGCTGCAGACTTCTATTTGTAATTGTGGCAGTCAATCCCGGCCCAGTTTTTCAGAGAGTTGGATGAGACGGAGAGAGTGGAGCGAGTGATTGGGCGAGGAGAGAGGCGCACGCATGTGTTTGCTGGCCCGGGAGTGGTGCCTGCGTGTGTGCGTGTGCGCGCAGTCTGCTCTTTTTCAAAGCACATACATACTCGTGCTTGTGGCATGCTCCCGCAAGGTGGATACCGCCACATGCATGAGTATGTGCTTCGAAAAAGAGCTGAACGACGGCTAAAGGTCTCCTAAGCAGCGTATGCGCGCTGCCTAGGCGAGACCTAAAAAGGACTCAAAAAGCATACATTTGCATAGTAGTCTTTAGCACTCAATGGAACTACTGGTTATATGGATGTGGTCCTTGTGAAGCAGGATGTTGTCACTCACAGTGAAGTTAGCCAATGGATTGAGTGGGCTGGCCCAATGCTGTTTGCTGGAGTAGGTGGAAAGAGAATGTGAATGACACAACAACAGACCAATGGATGAAGAGCGTTGGAGAGAAGCTCCTATAGGTAATTATATTATATATCTAACTTAAGTACAATCTAAAGGTCTTTGGTTAGGCCAGACCTACAAATAAACTAGTGGAGGGCCCTTACATTCTATCACAACTAATCTGAGGTAATTGACTCATTGATAAAGCATAGTAGAGTCACAAAAGAGCAGTTCCTTTTGACTATCTTCGTTCTGGGCATGGAGGCTAAACTATTTCTGACTCAAAGCCAGCATACTGATCTACCCAATCTACCAGACGTCATTATTTGAGACTGCCATGGAGGAGCAGTGTGTAAACAATATTTAAAAAAATCTTTTTTTTTAGATTTGTCAAAAGGCACAACCATACTCATACAAGTTCTTCCAGTTACACCTTGACTCTCACGTACAGCACTGATGGATACATTACATACATATGTTTGTGTGAAAAACAGAGGAGGGAACATTACAATATATAGATGAGAATGATTACATCCGGAGTGTTGAGTTTTTTCCATTGAAGATAAGCTCTTAGGTCCCACCAGTGGCCCTTGGGCCTTGCAGTGGTGGTAACTAATTCACAGGAAATGTCTCGAAATTGATTGCAATAATGCTGATACGAAAGTGATTAGTCGAAGAACCTTCTAGCCATTGGATCGCAGCTCTTCTCTTGGCCAACATCGAGACGGAGGCACAAAGTGCGCCTTGACACCCAAACACGCATCAAACAAGCCAATAAGCATAGCTCTGGAAAGTAAAGGAATCTCCTTGCTACTCATTATATAAAACACGTCACTAACATCTTGGTGTTGTGCTTGTATGGAGGGGATTGTGTGACTTTTGGAGGAGTTACCATAATAAAGAGCCTTTCCAACTAGGGGGCATATTATCAAGGACAGGCGATACATTATCGCCGCTTTTATCGGCAGGAAACTGCCAATAAAGCGGCGATAATGGCCTTGATAATATGCTCTATGAATTCCAATCGAAGCCCATGTTAGATGTCTTCACAATCATAAATAAGCAGCAACCATGGCTTGTATATAATATTGAAAAAGTTTTCACTTAAAGCCCTGGTCATACCACGACAATGTTGCTGCTCCTGAGTTTCAAAAAGAGAAGTGAAATCCAGAGAGAAAATTACTCTCTTTAAAGGATTTCCCTTCCCCTACAACGCTCACCTGGCATGACGTCATGCCATAACTTCTCCACTCGTGAGAAGTGAGCAGTTTGAGCAGCGCACATCGATGTGCCTGCTGCACTGCAGTCCGGAAAAAAATGGACCGCCTGTGCATGGGCACAAAACAGAGGCCAATAGAGACCCGTTTCGAAGCCCCCTTTAAAAAACTGCCGGTGCTCAGCCCACTTAAAGCCCTGAGTGCCACCCCTTCACTGAGGGTCAGAGCAGTGCCTGCAGGGTTGGATTGGTAAGGTTGGCACTCAAGCAATTGGCTGGTATCTTAGTTGCAGCTGTGGGCGTCTTTTTTGGACAGCGTGGTGGCTGATATGGGCTGTGTCTGTGCAGGTCAGGTGCCGCCACCAGCCCAGAAGGGCCCTAAGCGGCCTTTCTGGAGACACATGGCCTCTATTACCTCCCTTTTACCAAGGGTGGAGGTGGCATTCCAAATCTCTCGCTGGGCCAGCCCATTAATGTTTGCAGACTGAGTAGGGGTAAGGGGCCTGAGAAGACGGGGCCTCCCTTATTGTCATGTGTGGTTCACCATTTGAACTAATCCATGCACAAAGAGTCCTGGCAACATTTGCTTTTTTTTTCTTAGTGAAGTTAATAAAACATGCATCTTACATCTTCTTTGTATTATACTTAAAGCACTGAAGCAGTGTTTTGAAAAAAGACGTATTTTTTAGGGTGCCTGGGCCAATTTTTGATCCCAATCCAATCCTGAGTTCCAGTGAGTTTGTGCGAGAGTGCTGTTGTGCACACCATGCAGTGGCTGACAGTGTCACACTTTGGTTAAATCCCTGCACTGTGGACTTTGAATACCCCATGGTTGTAGAAGGACACAAGCGCAGCCCTTGGGATCCGCGAACCAGAGTATAGTCGCCCGGCTTGAGGGTGAATGCTTATCTTGTCCTTAGGATCCACAGCACAATGGCTTGCCCTAGGGAGATCTGGCGGGGAATGTTGTCCATCCACCGTATACATCCATCACTGTGTGGCGGATTCCATTGGTTCTTTGTTGATACACCTGCGCTCCTATATGTTCCCCTGCTCACCTCTCTCACCCGCATAGGTGTGGACTCCAAAGGCAGTCACCTACCTGGATCCCAATAATTGAAACTACTTTTTCCTTTGGAGGAGTAAGGGCCACAGGTTCATGGCAGGGTTTAACTTACATTCAACAAGGGCTCCCCTTGGAGACTGTGCAGATACCTCTTCTTAACCAGTGGAACTGTACTCTCAGATGTCTCACTAATGCCCATCCGCGTCCTGTTCCCTTCCAATAACCATTAAACCATTCCTTAGATCCATGTAGCCATTTACTTCTCTGGTACCCTCCATCATTGATTCGCACAAGCTGCCCGTATGCTACTGGTAAGCTCTTGTACATTTATTAAACATTCGGTCCACACCAAAACCCTGGTGGTGACAATTCTCTTCCAGCAACATTTAAACAGCGGCATATCGGATGACGTGCTCATTCATACTCCCTAATGGCCGTCCACTTTGAGTTTGTTCCTTCTTTTCTTTTACTTCTGAGTGGACGGTCAATTACAGATTTTCCGAACCATACATGTCCATACGTGTGAAAGTTCACACCCGGGTCATCCCCAAGTAGTTTCAAAGAAAAAGTTTTCTTCAGGCTCTGGTTCCAGGGTAGGTGGCATGGTCTGGAGCATTTGGTTATCATGAGTTTCTCTTGAGATATCCACTGCAAATCAGCAGGCTTGAGCAACCGAAGAGTGTTTCTTTCTCTCATCCCATTACCTTTCCCCCAGCTGTTAATCAACATATCACTATTGTGCATGGTTGGCTGTGAGTATGGAAAAGTGTAGAAAAGTACATCACTCCTGTGGGATCTGGGATTCAGGTTAGTTCAATCTGACAGAACATGAGAAATGAAGCTGTTGAAAGCTTTAAGGTAGCATGGGAAGATGGGTTGCTGTACAGCGAGCTCTGGGACTGACCTTGGACCTTGTTCAAGCAAGGGACTGTTGTTTCCCGGTGTATCTGAACTTCTTTTGGGGTGCACAGAGAGGTCAAGAAAACAAGGGAATAGCTGTATCCCATGTTCTTGTATCACATCAAGGATAGCAGATACAGAGAAGTAGTTCCGGACCTGCTGGATGTGCTAGTTCATTGTGCGGCCAGGGTAGTAGACAAGGGTCTCCCTGTAGCGGTTGTACTACTGAATATCATCGCCAACAATATTGTGGTGCAAGAATATAGAGGGCAGAATATTGTGGGACCAAATATCAAGTAGTATATATTTACTATCCTAATTCCACATTTACATACCTTGAAGATATGTGTGCTGCGTAGGTACATGTATGTGGAGTTAGGTATAGAAAATGTAGATATACTTACCTCTTGAAATGTTATTTTCAATAGTGTGTCTTCAATAATGTATCCCATTGATATTGTAGTTTGGATATTCAGAGGGCACACCTCTTGTACTACTGTCCGTGTCTGGAGATCCATTCAAAAAGACATGGGTTGATATTGCCAGTCAAGTGGACTGACTTCCATACAAGCTCATACAGCAGGTGCATACTTGTTATGGCTACTCATGTTACCAAATATCCCAAGGCTGTGCCATCTCTCATGGCTAGGGCCCACACTGTGATCTTTAGGGAATCAGATTTTCTACATGCAAGTTTTGTAGGACAAATGTGGTGCTCACTACCACTTTTTCACACCTACCACAATCCCGGTCATTGTATGACAGCAAGCCTATTATGACAGGAGTACTTGGTCCTAAGTTAAAAACAAGCAAATAAAGGATAAGAACATTTAGGTCATAACAGCCATAGATGCAATGTAAATTATTAAGGAGCAGTATATACGTGTGCCAGCCCTTAGGGTCAAACCCCCTGTCCTGGATACCTTACCACAATTTTGCTACACTTGTTCAATGACTTGGATTTTTCACAATCCCTATGGTGTCAGTGATGTAACATTGTTGGCAGCACCCCCACTCTGAAAATTGTACCAGCAACACCGGCTGGAGGAACCTGGTTGCTTTGATATGGGCTCGCGGGGAAGGATGCCTTTCTTTTTATTTTTTTTAAACTCTAGAAGCTCATTGAGCTCTTTTGTTTTGAAGCCAGAGACCTTAGCAAAGTTGCTGCCTGGTATTTTTAGGTCTCGCCTGAGGCAGCGCATGCGCTGTCTCTTCGAGACAATTAGTAAGTGGCTTTTAAAAGTGCCACCAGAGGCTTTTGCTGGCCTACAGCTTGCGTTCACGAGCTAGTGCACGTGCACAGCTGCCATCTGTGTTTTTATTGCTGTAATCAGGCTTCTCTGCTTGCACTACACCTCTCCCTTTTCCTCCTCCCTCCTGGTCAGCTTCATTTGTGTCTTCTAGCTGTGAATCATGCTCCTCTGCTCGCATTCCCCCCTCCATTCTCCCCCTCCCTCGTCAACAGTTTCATTTGTGTCTTCTATCAATGTGAATGCTCCTGCTTCCACCAGGCACACACACCACCAGCCGTCAGTGCACGCTTCCACCAGGCACACACACCACCAGTCGTCAGTGCACGCTTTCACCAGGCACACACCACCAGCCATCAGTGCACGCTTCCACCAGGCACACACACTACCAGCCATCAGTGCACGCTTCCACCAGTCACACACACCACCAGCTGTCAGTGCACGCTTCCACCAAGCATACACACCACCAGCCATCAGTGCATACTTTCACCAGGCACACATACTACCAGTCATCACACACTACCAGCCGTAGGTGCATGCTTTCATCGGGCACACATACCACCAGCCATCAGTGCAGGCTTTCACCAGGCACACACACCACCAGCCGTCAGTGCACGCTTCTACCAGGCACACACACCACCAGCCGTCAGTGAACGCTTCCACCAGGCATACACACCACGAGCCGTCAGTGCACGCTTCCACCAGGCATACACACCACTAGCAATCAGTGCATGCTTCCACCAGGCATACACACCACCAGCCATCAGTACACGCTTCCACCAGCCGTCAGTGCATGCTTCCACCAAGTGCACGCTTCCACCAGGCACACACACACCACCAGGCACACACACCACCAGCTGTCAGTGCACGTTTCCACCAGGCACACACACCACCAGCCGTCAGTGCACGCTTCCACCATGCACACACACCACCAGCCATCAGTGCACACTTTCACCAGGCACACACACTACCAGCCGTCGGTGCACGCTTCCACCAGGCACACACCACCAGCTGTGAGTGCACGCTTCCACAAAGCACACACACCACCAGCCGTCAGTGCACACTTTCACCAGGCACACACACTACCAGCCATCAGTGCACGATTCCACCAGGCACACACACCACCAGCCTTCAGTGCACGCTTCCACCTGCCACACACACCGCTAGCAGTCAGTGCACACATCACCAGCCGTCAGTGCATGCTTTCACCGGGCACACACACCACCAGCCATCAGTGCACGCTTTCACCAGGCACACACACCACCAGCCATCAGTGCACGATTCCACCAGGCACACACACCACCAGCCTTCAGTGCACGCTTCCACCTGCCACACACACCGCTAGCAGTCAGTGCACACATCACCAGCCGTCAGTGCACGCTTTCACTGGGCACACACACCACCAGCCATCAGTGCACGCTTTCACCAGGCACACACACCACCAGCCATCAGTGCACGCTTTCACCAGGCACACACATCACCAGCCGTCAGTGCAGCAGGCAGGCTCTTCTCAGAGTTTCTTGTTTTCTTATGGTGAGTGGTCAACAGGTACGATGAGTAGCTAAGAAAAAAAAGCAAAATGATGCGGCCAGCGCTGGAGGCATCAGAGGGCTTTTTAGGTCTCGCCTATGCAGCGCGCATGTGATGAAAAGCTCAAAATTACCTTTTGGAATCGCTATGGCTTTTCAGCCAAGCACATGCATGCAATCCATTGCCTTCAATGGCAATGCGTGCATATCAGGAGATTTACTTGCGGGAGCGCGTGCCGCCATCTGGCAGCAATTATCGCTCCCGCAATTGAATCTCGCAGCCCCCCGCCTCCCCCCTGCTGCCGAGCGCGGGCCCTTCGGAGTTTTGTTTTGGCAGCAGGGGCAGACTGCTCTGCAAGCGCTACTTTTGGCCGGAGGCGCTTAGGCTCCAGTAGAGGGATCGTGCTGCTCTGCAGGAGTTGCCTCATTTGGCTTTTTTGAAGGTGATTTCAGTGCCTCATCTTACGGCACTTTAGACTCTCCATTCCCTTTTCTTTGCTTGCTGACCTCCGATATTTGTGTTGTGCCTCCAAGTGTGTTGTGCACATTGCAGTTCTGAAGTTACTGGTGTTGAGTTGCGCCTTGCTGCAGGTTGCCTTCAATTTTACTCTTTATTAACGGTGCGTTGCTCACTCGCATGCGCTCCCTGGTGGTCTCCCACAGCTGGTTGACTCCCTGGTTTCCGACAGTCCGTGGGCAGGTATTGTTGTGCTCTAATCCCTGCTCGGCTGGGTCCTGGTGTCCCTGTGCGGTATTGCGGGTGAGTGGCCTACATTGATGTTTGTATGGTTTACTGGAAGGTGTTCTGCCTCTGTTTCCTGCGGTGAGTCTGTTTTGCCTTACTTCTTACTACTCCGACAGCCAGGATGCGCAGGGAGTCTGAATTTTCTGACAAACAAAGGTAATGCTTATGGCCTTCAGACGTAACACCAACATTCTAAAGTTTAAGAAGGATTACACAGACGAAACCAAACCTCTTCCCTCAACGTTTCTTGCCATTTTTGCTGATATCACACAGATGTTGTAGCTATTGTTATCTGGCACTTTCAAATTACACTCTCTGCTATTAGTACAGCTTCAAAGCACTGTGAAATTATGAGAATACAATTCAGACACTACATCCATAGGGTTTGCGTCTCATACACCCAACTTACCACCACCCCCCCCCACCTCTCAACCTGATGGCATCAATGTGGCCCTTGGTCACATCAAAGACCAAACTTTGTGGCCCCAGGGAAAATGTTTGCGGGTACCCATGCCCTACGGGTTTCCTGTCTCAGTCTGTGACAATGGGATATACAATTTTATGCATTGTAGTTAAAATCAATTAATATAGGAGCGGAAAAGAAAGTAATAGGACAGTTGGCCACTCAACCTAATACATTATTAACAACATCTTTCATTCACGTGAACGTATTCGACATTTGCTGAATGAATGACAAAGTAACATGTAGACATCTTATTTTTTATAGGGCGTCGTACTTCTGAAGTTTTAAGTGGTTCAGAAAACGGGTGTTTACCCCACCTAAAGGCACTCAATTTACCTACTTTTGACGGCTGATTTAAACTTCTCACAATTCAAACTCATGACGTACAGATTCGGACATATTCTTACCGATATGATGCGTACATTTTATTTGTTGTCGGTAGTGTGTCTTCCTGAAAGGATAATAATCTGAATAAACTAAAGCCAGAGGGTGGAGGCAGGAAGTTTTATATCAATGGGAGGTGGAAAGCAATACAAATATCTACGAATGAAAATTTCCTGAAGAGAGTCACGTCGGGGAACGGGAAGAACGTGCAGGATGGAGGTAAAGCAGAGGAAAGGTGAAAAAAAACTCCAATGAGTCAAAGAAAGCAAATATTGCAGAATAGCTGATGACGTAACGGGCTGTAAACCATGAACTAGGTCAAAGGGAACAGAACAGAGGAAAAGTGAGACACGCCTTTCACTCAAGATACAATTTCCAGTTTATTGCAGTCGCGGTCTCCCTGTGGGAATATATTGCTCGTTTTTCAAGTGTTACAAATGCCTTAAGTTACGTCTTGCAATGCACGCCTCAGCCATTTTAGCAATAGCAATATTTAAGAATATTTAAGAATATTACACAAATACATTTGGGAGGGCCTCTACGTGAAAACTGAATCATGGTATGCCCAATGGATTTTGCATAGTTTCTACAGTCAAGCTGTTAGCACAGTGCATGGATCTGAGGCACATATCCAGGATCACATTTCACACAAGACCTATTTGCTCACACCAGTCTCCTGTGGTTAAAAATTATGGCAAAAAGATAAACGGAAGAAAACCAACAAATGGGGGATTAAGCAAAACCCAGTCATCAGAATTGTAGCAACAGTATCCTAGCACACAAGTTAAACAAGAGCGGAATGCTGGCCGAGAGCAGGGACTCACAGTTTTTCCCTTGCGGGAGCGAGCGCAATACTTGCCGCTCGCTCCCGCAAGGGAATCGCCAAACGTGCACGCGTTGCCATTCTAAGCAATGCAACGCGTGCACGTTTTTAGGGCAAAAACGGAATCGATGACATGAGGTCCCCTCCTATGCAGCGCATGCACGCTGCATAGGCGAGACCTAAAAATGTTGCTCGATTAGGTACGCCTCGCTTCAACCAGATGTGGCATCATGTCTGAATAGTGCATTAAAACACTTTAGCACTGCGCCCCTAGACAGACATGGAATCAGAACTCATTCTTGGCACCCAAGAATAAAGGAGGGCAAAAAGCCTGCACCTTTCAGCAAACAAGCACTGCCCTCTGGAAGCAGACCCCGGCTTCTCACCATGAGCAGATGACGTACACCCGCCAACTTGCCTGCCCTTATGATAGCTCCCAAAATGAGATGGTGATTGTTCAGGGCAGACAAGCAATGTGATAATGGCGCGGTGTAGTGCGTGGCAGTGTCACTGCTCATGCCACTATGTCCATCGGGGGATCAAGGAAAAACATGAGGGGGTGAAACACCATTGCGCCTGCCCGTGTGTGGCTATGCTAGGCCTAGTGTCTGCAGCAACGCACCCGTGTTGTGGGGCCATCTTGTCACAGGCTTCGACTAGGTGCATGGAAATGACACCAGCAGTGTGAATGGGGTTTAGTCCATGTGTGCATGCTTTGTGTGGTGTATGATTGCGTCCGCTCCCCCTCCCTCCCTACCCCCGAAAAGCTTTTATTTCTATAGCGCCCGAGGACTTACACTAACTTAGCTTAGTGCCTACCCGGCCCATTGGGGGTCTCAGTACCACCTGGGTTAGCTCAGTGTCTCCTCAGTGCTCATGGCATGCTGCTGAGCAGTTGCTAGATATGACCAGAGCTGTTGAGACATGCCTACAGTGTCCGCAGTTCAGCGCCGTCTTCCAACAGCATGACATGCCTAGTAATGTCTTAAATGTGCCTCCCCTGTGCCCGTGATATGGCCGGTAGAGCCAGACTATGACCTGAGCCTAACTAGCCCACAGTCCCCCCAAAAAGAATCTAACCTTGTGTAACGTAATCTGATGCTCAGGTATAGCGCTCCGGTGCCCTCAAGCCGAGTTCGCGCTATAAAACAAATGTAAAAATCAAAAAAATAAATCTCCTGACAGAAGACCCAAAGCTGAGAGGGATTGAGGCCCCCACCTCCCCCCAAGCCCTGAGAATGGGTCCCCTTCGAAGCAAGGGGTCCGACACAGAGTATTCCACATCGTGTACGAATAGTGCATTAAAACACTTTAGCACTTCGCCCTAGACAGACATGGAAACAGAACTCATTCTTGGCACCCAAGAATAATGGAGGGCAAAAAGTCTGCGCCTTTCAGCAAATAAACACTGCCCCCTGGAAACAGAGCGCGGCTTCTCACCCCCACGTGGCGCTTCCCAACACACGCAAAAGTCACACTTGCAAACAGTCGACTGCAAACGGGGAGATCTTACTGCCATAATGGGAATAAAAACGAGTGGTGCGCACGAGCAGCCCACCTCTCTTTCCTTCTTTGATTTAGTTGCTTCCCTGGGAAATGGAAAATAGAAGAAGCTAGTGAGCAATGTGGTTTCAATTATCGCGCCCGTGTCTGGGCGCGATAATTGAAACTACATGATGGCCGGTGCGCGTAATAGTTTGGCCAAATGCGTGCTGTCTTTTATAAAAAGACGCACGCAAAGGCCAATAGCCTTGCCCAAAAGGAAAAGCACACGCACGAGCATGTGCGATTCCTAGGGCCGTTTTCAAACCCCCTCCAAGAGGTCTCTCGCTGCGCGGACAGTGCTGCGCACTGCAACGCAGGTGCGAGACCCAACAAGTGGGGTGAACTGTGCTTGGATGAGAGTGCAGTGTTATCCCTCCCTTGTGTTTTGAAAGGCTCCCTTGAGCCAACAAGCTCAGCTAGGTTGCACCTGTGTGCCTGTGGAGTGGTACTGTGACCTGCGAAGACTTGGTCAGCATTTTAGCAACCCCAGATGACTTTCCTCTGCTTTCTACTACTTCTGCTCTCTACTGATGTTGGGCTAAACACAGAAACATGTGTCTAGAGATAACAGCACTACCTGCACCAACTTTGGTGAAAAACTACAGCAACTTTGAAGTAAACGTACTCCATTTACTAGAATGCAATGGGGTGAACTGTGCTGGGATGAGAGGCAGAGTGCCCCCCACCCCCTTGTGTCTAAGAACATGTTAAACTGCTCTGTTACTAAGTGAAGGGAACGCTTAGAATGCTGGGACTGATAGGCTTGTGTGAATTTCTAAATATCTCAACATTAATATTTTATGCTGCCTACCTTAAGAGAATGTAATACTAGGGGTATTTAAAACAGTTATTTCATCAGTAGTGGAATGTAAATCTGGAAGAGACTCATATAATGGAATGTAAAGTTGAGCACATATCCTCACTTTATTTTCATATCACCGTTCACTGTCACTAGCCAACCTTTGGTATAGATGAGTTTATGCACTATCCATAATGAGTCTGTACCTCTACAGGCTGCCTACATGCTTTTCAGCGAAGCTCCAGTGGATGTTCTCTTGGTAAATGCTCAGGGAAATGGGAATTATATTCTGTAATAACTTGTAGTAGTGTCCCTCGATCTAAGGAGATGTGCATGGCCTATTTTAATATTGTCCTCCTCTGATATGCATATTTACCAAGCTGTTGAGAAAATACCAAGTCGTCTGGTGTTGGTTCATCTGATTATTGAAACAAAATCCACCACCACACAGACATGACCAGGATGCTCCAGTAAAAAGACAAAAGTTTCAGTACATCCATATAATTCAACCTATTTCTTAAATTATGCCAACCAAACTGTTCATAGTAGTAAAACGTCCTTTGCATCAGGCAGAGTGCTTCCATGGTGGTTGCTAATGATTTGGGGCACAATGTAAACCTGTAAAACAATCAGTAGAAGCTACCTTCAAACAGACTGGAAAAAACATCAAATCCTTGTGAGCCCACCGCTGTTGTTTTGCTGTTGCGTTCCTCCAGCAAAAATGTACCCAGCTGAAATGATAGATTGTATAAGGTGTATTCATTTTCCGAACAAGGGGAGGTATAGGAAGAACAACATCAAAAGGGCCTGGCCTCCAGGTAATATATGCTATAATCAACAAGCATTTGCAATGCAATAGGTCTCGCTTTTGCGAGAGTTTAAGCTATTGGAATTGTAAATGACAATGCCTTTTCTTTATGTTTTAAGAGTCAACACATAAATAAAAAGAATTGTCATTTACAATGCCAATAGTTCAAACTCTCGGAAATGCAAGACCTATTGCATTGCAAATGCTTGTTCTGAATTGTGGTGGTCTAAATTGGGCCTTAAAAATCCTGGAACAGTTCGGAACAGTTAGACAGAGGCGATGAGTACATTGACATAGCAGACCAGATCCGGCCAGGCAAATCTGTCCTTCCCTTGTTACAGACCAGGAAACTCCTAGCCCCCTCTCTCTCGACTCCACTTTCAGTCACATTCCCACTCTCCTGATCCTAATAGCTTTATCTCCTCTTCCTCTCCATTACTGTGCTTCCTCTCCCCCATCTTCTCGCTTCACCCTCCTCAGGCCTTTTTCTTCTTCGGTCGTCCCACATTCATCTTTCTCTGCCTTTTTGGTTCCGGGTGTCTACCCTCCTATTCTTCTCACTCTTTCTCTGTTTCTATGCCACCACTGCCAACATTTTTCGTCCTTTTCATTTCTCTTTCTCTCTATCCCTCTCAGCCCTCCACTGAATCTTTATCATTTACTACTGAGCTGAATACCCTATTCATTATCTTTCCCTCTCCATAGCACCAAGAGACTCATTGTGAGTAAATATTGCACTCCAAACGTGACCTAGAAATATTAATGATAACTATGATATTCCTTTTCATACCTGTACCCCCCACCTTAAGAACTAACGCCTTTTTCTATTTGCATTCTTTCTCTGTATTGATAATTACAAAAACCTCTTAAAGTCCACCTATTTCAGAAGTAAATCATGGTTGTGTGTTTCTCTCTACAGAGGAGCACCATGGGTGAATTCCTTAGGAGATTGTGTGACCTAGAGCTGCTTGTATTGTGAAAGATCCAGATGATACATATTGCACCCAACTAGAATAGCTGTTGCATCAAAAACAGATAGGAATGCCACATGGGACAAATGATTACAAAATCTTGCCTCTGCACCAGACAAAGGGGCAATTTAACCACAAACAACAATTGGCATAAATTATCATAGTATAAATATGCAAATCTGACTCAAGTTCTAGAATCTGTTCAAGTTCTTGGGGAAGTTCAGGCATCTGAAGATTTGATTGGGCAGGAAATAGGTTTTAAATTTTTTTTTAATGTTATTTCAATGATCATCAACGTGCAGTTAGATGACGCGCTTAGTTTTAAGCAGTATGTTTTGGAGCAGGTGTTGCCTACAAATGGATCATGGAGGTACATGGCTGTTAAAACACAGCTTAGCATGTTTACAAAGTTGATGTAGCGGCCCCACAAACCGATTCTCAAGATCCATTTTGTTTTTGAGACTTCTATATTTATATACATTGTAAGAAAATTTCACGTGGTGATTTAGGAGAAGGGACTGCTTTTGAAAGTGTAACACTACAACATATTTCATTCAAAGATACATAACATTTCTACAGCAGGAGACCCACAGCCAATAAGGGGGAACAACTTCCCACTTTTGACCACCAGAATTAGAATCCAAAATAGATTTACTAGCAAAGAAACATAATAATTTTGAAGGTTGGTACCTGGAATTTGGAAAGAGAGTTCGCCAACCCAGTTCTGACAAGTTTCAGCCCTTCGTTCATTATCTCCTTGTGTTTGCTTTGTTTCCCCTAAGTTGGCAAGGTATGCCCAGACTAGGGTCCCTCGCTCACTTTGCCACTGGATTCAAGCTAGCCTGGCTAATGAGGACTGGTAGCCCGAAACCGGTCCCAGGATGCTTGTTTCCGGTCCAGAGAGGACATGGCTTGGCAGTTCGGGCTGGGCGGTTCCCATGAGGCTCAGGGTCGAGACTGATTTCCATATAGCTGTGTCTGAACCGAGGTGGCAAAGTGAGCTAAAGAACGATAATGGATTCAACCCAGATCTGTGACTGGGGCTGAGTGATAAGTTTCAGTGCTCTGTCCATCATCTCCTTGTGTTTGCCCCACCCTAGGCATTGCCATACAAAAGAGAGAATGTCAGGTTTAATATCCAACTTCTTCATGGACCCAGAGATCAAAGAGAGGTGGATTTGAGGGGCGATACACCCGATGTTAATTTGGAAACAACCATGGGATTGATTAAAAGACCCGGGGGAACAACTTGCCACTTTTGACCCCCAGCATTAGAATCCAAAATAGATTTACTAGCAAAGAAACATAATAATTGTGTAGGTTGGTACCTGAACTTTGGAAAGACGGTTCGCCACCCCAGTTCTGACAAGTTTCAGTGCTCCGTCCATCATCTCCTTTTGTTTTCTTTGTTTGCCCTAAGTTGGCAAGGTATGCCCCAGACGTGGGTCCCTTGCTCACTTTGCCAATGGAGTCAAGCTAGCCTCGCTGATGAGGAGGGTAGGATGAAACCGGTCCCAGGATGCTTGTTTCTGGTACAGGCAAGACATGGCTTGGAAGATCGGGCTGGACTGTTCCCATGAGGCACAGGGTCACCACTGATTTCCATATAGCTGTGTTTGAACCAGGGTGGCGAAGTGAGCTAAAGAACGATGATGGATTGAACCACAATCTGTGACTGTGGGTGAGTATCTGATAAGTAGCAGCACTCCGTCCATCATCTCCTTGTGTTTGCTTTGTACGTCTTAAATTGGCAGGATATGCCCAGACGTGGGTCCCTTGCTCACTTTGCCACTTGATTCAAGCTACCTTGGCTGAGGAGGGCTGTTAGCCCGAAACCGGTCCCAAGATGCTTGTTTTCGGTCCAGGGAAGACATGGCTTGGCAGTTAGGGCTGGACTGTTCCCATGAGGCACAAGGTCAAGACTGATTTGCATATAGCTGTGTCTGAACTAGGGTGGCAAAGCGAGCTAAAGAACGTTGATGGATTCAACCCAGATCTGTGACTGGTGGTGAGTGTCTGATAAGTTTCAGTGCTCTGTCTATCATCTGCTTGTGTTTGCTTTGTTCGCCCTAAGTTGGCAGGTGTAACGGGGACGGCATGCCTCAGGTTCACTCTACGAACCCTACAACCCTGTGTGGGTATTCACCTTGTGACCCCCCCCCCTCCTTTCATTGCAGACATCACAACCGCAGGTCTGGACTGTGCCCGACGAACAGTATAGCTGTGACGCCGAAGAAGACTGGGAACGGGGAAGAGGAGGAACCCAGATATGCCTTAAATAAGGCAGGTGAAAGCAATCAGGGGTGCTTGTACACCGGAGGAGCGGAAGGCGAGTGGAGAGGAGAGGCGTGGAGCGAGAGGAACATAGCGAGAGAGGCGATCGGCGATCCCGGTATTTCATCTACGGAGGAGAAGGAGGACGAGAGGAGAGACCCGTCGGCGGCGCGGGAGCCTGGAGGCCAACGGCACCACGAGCCGCCCAGCCGCACGCCAGGAGGTGTGTGGCTCTCTGGGTTACGAAAGTGTATCACGGGCTGGGTTGGGAGAAGGGGTGGGTCAGTAACGTAAACTGATTCCCTTCGTTTTCCTTATTACCCTTCCTACACTCCCCCGTCCCCTCACTTTGCTGTAAATAGTCACCGCTGGTGTCCCATCACTCCCTTTCCCGATTACCTGTGTTGGGGTTTGTCTCGTGAGTGATACGACCTCTCTTGTGTCTTCCCTCACGGCGGAGTGAAACTCACCACGGAGACGGACCAGGAAGAGACGCGACGGAGCCCCGTAAGGAGGAAGGAGGAGGGAACAGAAGACGCAGAGAAGAGAGAAGCCGATCTCCGCAGAGGGCTCCAGTCCGGAAGACTTGTACTGACTTTTTGTATCAGCAAATAAAACCTGCACGAACCAAAACTCGCCTCCTGCCCATTACTACCGAACCCGCTACATTGGTGGAGAATGCGGGCAAGCCTTCCATCAGCCTAACGAAGATGGATGTTGTCATGCAACAGCTAGTGAAGGGACAGGAGAGGCTGGAATGGGTGATGGAACAGCAGATAAGATCGGCGGAGGCGGACCGGGAGATCATGAAGGCAGCAATGACAGCCCGATCAAGTGACCCGCCCACAAAGAGCTGGCCTGCTACAGGGGGATGGGAGTTCCTCACTCCATCAGTGGAGTAGCCCTACAAAAATACCAGCCGGGGGAAGACCCGGACTCTTTCCTCCTTAATTTCGAAAGGGCCGCCAGGGCGTGTGGGTGGCCCGTGGCGAAGTGGCCCTTCTTCCTCGCTCCCCTGCTGGTAGGGGAAGCACAGGCGGCTTACCAGGTGGCGAATCCCACGGGAGACACCCCCTACACGGACGTAAAAAGGATTATATTGGATCCTCTAGGATTGGACCCTGAAGCCTACCGTCTGCGGTTCAGGAAGGAAAGAGGAGTCCCGGGGAAACGTCCAAAACCCTGTTTGTACGGTTAAAAATGGCAGCCGACAAATAGCTAACCCCAAATGTGAGTTCCAAGGATGAAATAATGGACCGGGTGTATTTGGAGCAGTTCTTGGAGGCCCTCCCTTTCGCCACGCAAAAATGGTTGAGACAACACCACAACCTTACAACTGCCCAGGCAGTGGAAATGGCCACCACGTTCTCTAGGGCTCAGCCAAGACCTCCCCCTTTCGAGACCGAGAAGGTGATCAAAATGGGCCATAAGACAGAGAAGAAGCCAGCGAGAATACCGGAACACCCCAGGCCGAAGCCGTGGAGACTCGACCCCCTATGCCTGGTGGACCACAGTGCTTCGAGTGCGGTAACTGGGGACACATTGCCCGACTGTGTCCCCGACGGAAGCAGACCGAGGAACCGATGGAGGTGGGATACCTCCCAAGAACTCTACTATATTCAGCAGAAATGGGCCACGCCTTTCTAATGAGTATAAGGGTAAACGGGTCCCTTATAAAAGCCCTACTAGACTCTGGCTGTCGACAGTCAGTGGTACAGTCACAACATGTAAAAACCCCTCAATATATCCCCCATGAAAGGGTCAGCATAAGGTGTGTCCATGGGGATTTCAAACCCTACCCTTTAGCCAACCTTCCCATAGTCCCTCTACGAGGGGACCACAGCACGATTAGAGTAGGAGTATTGCCTTCCCTTCCCGAAGACCTCATTATAGGGACCGACAATCTCTCCTTTCTACCCATGTTCAGGTAAAGCCTCGGTACAGGCAAGAAAACAGGGCCATACCCAGCCCTTGCCTGCCTTGGTGTCTTCCGAACCTTGGGTGTTAGACCGGAGTTTCCGGTTTGCACAATCGAATGATAACACTTTGTTTAACGCATGGGAACAAGCGCACCGAAATATAGGCCAGACCAACCCACAGTACCCCCGTTTTTTTGTGAAAAATTACCTTCTATACAGGCAAGGACAAAAAGATGACCCTGAGCAACTCCTGGTTCCCGTGTCCTTCAGAGAACAGGTATTGTTCTATTCCCACGCTCATCTGGTGGCCGGACACACGGGCGCAGAAGAGACTACGCAAAACATACTCAGGCACTTCTACTGGCCAGGGATATACAAAGACACAATGACATTCTGGCAGGAGTGCGATGTCTGCCAGAAGAGGAACATGACCCGACTCCCGGCCGTACCACTCCAGTCCCTTCCCATTATCGGGATTCTGTTAGAGAGAGTGGGTATGGATCTTATAGGGCCTCTTCCGAAAACCAGAAAAGGGAATCAATATGTGCTGGTGGTAGTCGACTACTCTACGAGGTTCACGGAAGCCTTCCCCCTGTCTACCACCACCACCAAACAAATCGCAGATAGAATGTTGGAGCTCTTTTCCCGAGTGGGCTTTCCTAAAGAGATCCTTACGGACCAAGGGACCCCGTTTGTGTCAAGGTTGATGAAAGAAGTTTGCCAACTGTTAAACATACAGCAAATAAGAACGGCGGTGTACCACCCCCAAACAGACGGGCTTGTGGAGAGATACTATAGGACATTGAAAAGCACCCTCCGCAAAATGTTAGAGGTAAACGGAACTGAGTGGGACCAGATCTTGCTGTTGGCATTGTACGTCATCAGAAGCCAAAAACAGAGCAGCCTCGGGGTCTCCTCATTCGAGCTATTATACGGGAGACAACCCCGCTCTTTATTGGACATGACCAAGGAGGCTTGGGAAAACGAGATACCAGAAGAGACTCTGAAGACCCTAGAATATGCGAGGAACTTGAGGTCCAAGTTGGGAAAACTGCGAGACCTGGCATATACCAATTTAGAAAAAAGCCAAACTAAGCAAAAGTCCCTATACGACAAAGGGAAGAAGGGGAGAAGACTGGAGAAGGACGATTGGGCCTTAGTGCTATTGCCTTCCTCCACCCAGAAGTTCAAAGCCGAGTGGGGGGGCCCCTATCGTGTCATATCAACCATCGGTAACACCAGTTACAAGCTACAAATGAGCCCGCGGAAGACCCAGGTCTACCACATAAATATGCTGAAGAAGTGGTTGGGACCCCCGCCAAAAAGGATCCACCTCACAAACCCGGAATCGCTGAAAACAACGTCTACCATCCACCAGTTGGTGATCAACGAAGAACTAAGAGAGAAAGAGAGACAGGAGCTACAGGACACCCTCCAGAGGCATGCCACGGTGTTCTCCGATAAACCCGGAAGGACCACCCTCACAGAACATCAAATCCAGACGCCTCCAGGAAAGATAGTCAAGATACGACCTTACAGGATACCAGAGTCCCGGCGAAAGGATATAAGATAGGAGGTTCAGGACATGTTGGAAATCTGGGTAATACGGCCGTCCAAGAGCAATTGGTCTAGCCCCATCGTGATGATCCCCAAACCAGACGGAACCCGGAGATTCTGCATGGATTTTTATGCCCTCAATGAGATCTCATCTTTCGACGCCTACCCGATCCCTAGAATAGATGAACTGATTGAGAAGTTAGGGGACGCGAAGTACATATCCACCATAGATTTGACTAAGGGGTACTGGCAGGTACCCCTTAGGGAAGAAGACCGACAGAAGACCGCTTTCTCCACAGCCGACGGCCACTACGAGTTCACTGTATTACCCTTTGGACTTCATGGGGCCCCGGCCACGTTTCAGAGACTGATGAATCAGGTGTTAAAAGACCTAACCACCTTTACTTCGGCTTACCTTGACGATATTGTCGTATTCAGCCCCGATTGGACAACACATCTGTCCCATCTGCATAAAGTCTTCACAACCCTGGCAGAAGCGGGCCTGTTGATAAACGCCAAGAAATCACGTATGGCCTACCAAAAAGTGAAGTACTTGGGGTACGTCTTGGGACACGGCCTAATTGAACCCCAGATCGAAAAGGTGCGGCCCATAGCAGACACCCCGTTCCCCAAAACCAAAAGAGAGATCGGGGCCTTTTTAGGCCTCATCGGGTACTATAGACGGTTTATCCCTTAGTTCGCCCAACTGGCAGCCCCCCTTATCGACACCCTGAAAACACAGGTCAAACAGGCAGAGCTATCCTCACCCACGACAGACATGCAGGACGCTTTTCATGCATTGAAGCGCCTTATCACTTCTACCCCCATACTGTCCTCTCCCGACTTGTCACGTCCCTTCTCCCTACACACAGACGCCTCAGAGTATGGGATCGGGGTCGTACTGTCCCAGGTGGGGGAGGACGGGTTGGATCACCCCATCTTGTATGTCAGACGAAAACTGTTCCCCAGAGAACTCAGGTATCCCACAGTCGAGAAAGAGTGTCTGGCCATAAAGTGGGCGATGGACAAACTAGCATATTACCTAGAGGGACACCCGTTTACCCTTTATACTGATCATGCCCCTTTGTTATGGATGGCCAGAAACAAATCGAACAATGCTCGCGTAATGCGGTGGTTCTTGGCGCTTCAACCGTATGCCTTCACAGTATGCCATCGCAGGGGTGTGGACGATACGGGGGCGGACTACCTGTCGAGACATCCCCTTCCCGAACGGAAGCGTCCAGGGGGGATGGTGTGTAACGGGGACGGCATGCCTCAGGTTCACTCTACGAACCCTACAACCCCGTGTGGGTATTCACCTTGTGACCCCCCTCCTTTCATTGCAGACATCACAACCGCAGGTCTGGACTGTGCCCAACGAACAGTATAGCTGTGACACCGAAGAAGACGACTGCGGGCCCTTTAAGTGGCCTGGGAACGGGGAAGAGGAGGAACCCAGATACGCCTTAAATACGGCAGGTGAAAGCAATCAGGGGTGCTTGTACACCGGAGGAGCGGAAGGCGAGTGGAGAGGAGAGGCGTGGAGCGAGAGGAACATAGCGAGAGAGGCGAGCAGAGATCCCGGTATTTCATCTACGGAGGAGGAGGAGGAGGAGAGGAGAGACCCGTCGGTGGCGCGGGAGCCTGGAGGCCAACGGCACCACGAGCCGCCCAGCCGCATGCCAGGAGGTGTGTGGCTCTCAGAGGTACGAAAGTGTATCACGGGCTGGGTAGGGAGAAGGGGTGGGTCAGTAACGTAAACTGATTCCCTTCGTTTTGCGTATTACCCTTCCTACACTCCCCCGTTCCCTCACTTTGCTGTAAATAGTCAACGCCACTGTTCCCTGTAACACGCGCGCGCGCGCATCTTGCTTCCCCCGAGCGCGCAGAGTCATGAGGGAAGCGCGCACACATCCTCGCGCACACATCCTGTGAATGCTTTCGCGCCGCCGCTTTTAAAACGCGAGCGGCGCGAAAACGGTAATTCCGGCTGTGGCTGCGGGCTGTTTGTGGCGCTTTGTGTAAACATTTGTTAATTGCAGCACCGTCATGCGCTGCAATTAACAAACATTTTCACAATGGCTCACAATCAGCCCCCAACCGTGCTCCCTTAAGAGAAGACATTTAGCAAGTCCAAAAGCACGACGTTGTGCTTTTGGACTTGCTAAATGTCTTCTCTTAAGGGAGCGCGGTTGGGGGCTGATTGTGAGCCATTGTGAAAATGTTTGTTAATTGCAGCGCATGACGGTGCTGCAATTAACAAATGTTTACACAAAGGGCCACAAACAGCCCGCAGCCACAGCCCATTAAAGAAGTGCAGCAAAAGTAAAGACGTGATTAAGTGGTGTCTCCCGCCTCAATTGTGCCGCCACTTTAATCATGTCACCAGCACCTCCTCACTAGCGGTACAGGTCTCTGTTGTGGCTGGTTCGGGCCGATGCATGTGCGCTCAGCTGACAGCTCGGGTGTGCCAGAGCCATAGCTGCCAAGGTTTCAGATTGCTATGGGTGACATTTTTATAATTTCTTTGTAATCTTGAGTGACATTTAAACAAATGTGAGTGACACTTTCTTTCAAGCACAATCAAGCAATGAAGATGAGGGAAACATAAATATGAGACATTACACCCCTCAGATAGCTGTAATTTATTTTATTCATGGTTTTTCCTCTTTTTCATGGCTGGATTTTACTCGCCAGTGTCACTCATAATTGTTGAAATGTCACTCATAATTACACTGTAATTATGGAAATGTCACACACAAGCAATCTGAAACCTTGGCAGCTATGTGTAAAGCACACATTGTACTTTTGGGCTTGCTGCAGCCAAGCCTCCTAAAAGATATACACAGCAGTAGTTGGCTGCCAGATTGTGAGCTGTGCATGGAGATAGACGAAGGCCACTGCCAGGCTTTGCTGCATGCAGCTGACTGTACATATAATAAGGGTGTCGTCCTCATGTGAAGAGTTGGATGCTGTGCATGTTCCTGGCCTCCAGCAATTTTCAGGCATCAATTAAAAGGTTTAGATAACTCTGGTGATTAATCGTCTTGCTGGAAAGAGATAGAGGTTTGTCTAGTGGAAGTTTTGACTCATCCAAAGGTCGCACAGTGGGTTAAAATGCCTGCTGCTAAGAACATGTACCCTTCAGATAACAAAGTGCATAAATGTAAATAGGTCAGTAGGTTACTGCTTCTGTAAGAGAGCTCATTTTGTTACTTGTGGTTTGTAAGTCAAAATCCTAATATAGAGCATTGAGCTATTAACTCTCATCAAACAGCTGCATGTTAACTGCAAGTATTATATTAGAGCAATATGTTTTATTGCCCAGCCTTTTATTATCCTAATTTTGCCAAGAGGGTTCATTTGGGTAAACAAAACATTTCTTGTTTTAAAGAAAACCTCTAACAATGGTGTCACATTTTGAATTCTGAATTCGTACTTTTCCAGAATATGCACTCTTAAACTATATTGCCAGCTAGTATCGATAACTCCTACACTACACCTTGTAGTCTTGTCTGATGTAACACTTCCAATACACTGATCTACACACCTATGATTTTCTCTGTGCAATGTGTGTATTATGTAAAGTGCTCTGACACCTTATACTGGTATGAGTGGTGCTATAATACTTAATGAATCAGAGATCCAGTGGTTCTGGAGACTTGAGGGCTGCTGTTAAAGGGTGCTAGTGAGGGAATCCGTGGTAGAGGTGGCCATTGGGGGGCGCCAACAAACATTGACGCACAGGGCGCCACCAGTGTTAAAGGTGGCCCTGCTGTGCATGGGCGTCCGCAGCATTGTTTCCAGGGGGGGGGGGTAAATGCTTAACTTCATCACCATCCCCCTTGCACCCTTTTCTACCTTGCACCCTTCTCCCCTCTGCCTTGCACCCTTCTCCCCTCTGCCTTGCACCCTTTTCTGCCTTGCACCCTTTTCTACCTTGCACCCTTCTCCCCTCTGCCTTGCACCCTTTTCTACCTTGCACCCTTCTCCCCTCTGCCTTGCACCTTGCAGCCTTCTCCCCTGTGCCTTGCACCCTTCTCCCCTGTGCCTTGCACCCTTCTCCCCTGTGCCTTGCACCCTTCTCCCCGCTGAACTTGCACCAGTCTCCCTTCTGCCTTGCACCCTTCTCCTCTCTGCCCTGCACCCTTCTCCTCTCTGTCTTGCACTCTTCTCCCCTGTGCCTTGCACCCTTCTCCCCTGTGCCTTGCACCCTTCTCCCCTGTGCCTTGCACCCTTCTCCCCTCTGAACTTGCACCCGTCTCCCTTCTGCCTTGCACCCTTCTCCTCTCTGCCCTGCATCCTTCTCCTCTCTGCCTCGCACCCTTCTCAGCCACCCTCTTGCATTCTTCCCACCCAATGGCGGGGGCTGCCACCTGGAACAATGGCACAATTTTAAAAGCATGATGACCTAAGGCTGGCCCTGACTGGGCCCACACCAGACGCACTGGCGATCCAGGGGGTGGGGGGGGCAAGTGCCTCCCCTTGCCCCCCCACCCCCCTGCGGATGCCCATGCGGGTGTGCCTAGTTGAAGTTGGCTGACCAAAGTCCAATTGAACAACCTGTAAAGCAAACGTCGTTCTTTTGGACTTGCTGCATTTCTTTTAGGTATCATGTTAGTTCAAAATCTCTCTGCTTAGCCTAGTGTGCAGCCTGGCTGGTATTTTGTTGCTTCTTTCTGTCTGTGCATCCAGATATACAATACAAAAAGTTACATTACACCTACCGCAGTAAAATCTTATAATGGTACTATCATTGGAGTCTTGTGCTTTTCTGAACCCTAAGTGTACTTGTCTGTGTAACTAATTCATGTCATGGCGTGTGTCTAAATTGCAAACCTGCCATAAGACCCTTAATGTGGCGATTTATGTGTGAAAATGCAATCTTTTCACTTGTTTAAGCATGAATTTGGAGTGATATGTGGCACTGCACCCACACGCGTGGTCTGGTTCCTGGCGCACATAACCATGGCTGCAGCGCACAGAGACCCCATAGTGCCGCACACAGAGGAAAAAAATTAGAGGGAACATTGGTCACCGCTGGTGTCCCATCACTCCCTTTCCCGATTACCTGTGTTGGGGTTTGTCTCGGGAGTGATACGACCTCTCTTGTGTCTTCCCTCACGGCGGAGTGAAACTCACCACGGAGGCGGACCAGGAAGAGACGCGACAGAGCCCCCTAAGGAGGAAGGAGGATGGAACCCGGAGAAGACGCAGAGTTGAGAGAAGCCGATCTCCGCGGAGGGCTCCAGTCAGGAAGACTTGTACTGACTTTTTGTATCAGCAAATAAAACCTGCACGAACCAAAACTCGCCTCCTGCCCATTACTACCGAATCCGCTACAGCAGGGTATGCCTAGACGTGGGTCCCTTGCTCACTTTGCCACTGGATTCAAGCTAGCCTGGCTGATGAGGGCTGGTAGCCCAAAGCCGGTCCCAAGATGCTTGTTTCCGGTCCAGGGAAGACATGGCTTGGCAGTGTAGGCTGTACTGCTCCCATGAGGCACGGGGTCAAGACGGATTTGCATATAGCTGTGTGTGAACTAGGGTGGCGAAGTGAGCTGAAGAACGATGATGGATTCAACCCAGATCTGTGACTGGGGTGAGTGTCTGATAAGTTTCAGTGCTTTGTCCATCATCTCCTTGTGTTTGCCCCACCGTAGGCATTGCCATACAAAAGAGAGAATGTCAAGTTTAATATCCAACTTCTTCACGGACCCAGAGATCAAAGAGAGGTGGATTCGAGGGTGATACACCCAATGTTAATTTGGAAACAACCATGGGATTGATTAAAAGACCCGGGGGAACAACTTGCCACTTTTGACCACCAGCATTAGAATCCAAAATGGTTTTACCAGCAAAGAAACATAATAATTGTGTAGGTTGGTACCTGGAATTTGGAAAGACAGTTCGCCACCCCAGTTCCGACAAGTTTCAGCGCTCCGTCCATCATCTCCTTGTGTTTGCTTTGTTCGCCCTAAGTTGGCAGGGTATGCCCTGACGTGGGTCCCTTGCTCACTTTGCCACTGGATTCAGGCTAGCCAGACTTATGAGGGCTGTTAGCACGAAACCAGTTCCAGGACGCTTGTTTCCAGTCTAGGGAAGACATGGCTTGGCAGTTCGGGCTGTACTGTTCCCATGAGGCACAGTGTCGAGGCTGATTTGCATATAGCTGTGTCTGAACTGGGGTGGTGAAGTGAGCTGAAGAACGATGATGGATTCAACCCAGATCTGTGACTGGGGGTAAGTGTCTGATAAGTTTCAGCGCTCCGTCCATCTCCTTGTATTTGCTTTGTTTGCCCTACATTGGCAGGGAATGCCCAGACGTGGGTCCCTTGCTCACTGGATTTAAGCTAGCCTGGCTGAGGAGGGCTGTTATCCCGAAACCGGTCCCAGGATGCCTGTTTCTGGTCCAGGGAAAATATAGCTTGGTAGTTTGAGCTGGACTGTTCCCTGAGGCACAGGGTCAAGACTGATCTGCATTTAGCTGTGTCTGAACTGGGGTGGCAAAGTGATCTAAAGAACAATGATGGATTCAACCCAGATCTGTGACTAGGGTGAGTGTCTGATAAGTTTCAGAGCTCCGTGCATCATCTCCTTCTGTTTGCTTTGTTCGCCCTAAGTTGGTAGGGTATGCCCAGACATGGATCCCTTGCTCACTTTGCCACTGGATTTAAGCTAGCCTGGCTGATGATGGCTGTTAGCCTGAAACCGGTCCCAGGATGCTTGTTTCCGTCCAGGGAAGACATGACTTGGCAGTTCAGGCTGTACTGTTCCCATGAGGCACAGGGTCAAGTCTGATTTGCATATAGCTGTGTCTGAACTGGGGTGGTGAAGTGAGCTGAAAAACGATGATGGATTCAACCCAGATCTGTGACTGGGGGTAAGTGTCTGATAAGTTTCAGCGCTCCGTCCATCATCTACTTGTGTTTGCTTTGTTCGCCCTAAGTTGGCAGGGTATGCCCAGATGTGGGTCCCTTGCTCACTTTGCCAGTGGATTCAAGCTAGCCTGGCTGATGAGGGCTATTAGCCTGAAATTGGTCCCAGGATGCTTGTTTCCGGTCCAGGGAAGACATGGCTTGGCAGTTCAGGCTGTACTGTTCCCATGAAGCACAGTGTCAAGGCTGATTTGCATATAGCTGTGTGTGAACTGGGGTGGCGAAGTGAGCTAAAGAACGATGATGGATTCAACCCAGATCTGTGACTGGGGGTGAGTGTCTGATAAGCTTCACCGCTCCGTCCATCATCCCCTTGTGTTTGCTTTGACTGACCCTAAGTTGGCAGGGTATGCCCAGACGTGGGTCCCTTGCTCACTTTGCCACTGGATTCAAGCTAGCCTGGCTGATGAGGGCTGTTAGCCCGTAACTGGTTCCAGGACGCTTGTTTCCAGTGTAGGGAATACATGGCTTGGCAGTTCGGGCAGGACTGTTCCCATGAGGCCAAGCGACAAGACTGATTTGCATATAGCTGTGTCTGAACTGGGGTGGCAAAGTGAGCTAAAGAACGATGATGGATTCAACCCAGATCTGTGACTTTGGGGGAGTGTCTGATGAGTTTCAGCGCTCTGTCCATGATCTCCTTATGTTTGCTTTGTTTGCCCTACACAGGCTGGGAATGCCCAGACGTGGGTCCCTTGCTCATTGGATTTAAGCTAGCCTGGCTGATGAGGGCTGTTAGCCCGAAACCGGTCCCAGGATTCTTATTTATGATCCAGGGAAGACATGGCTTGGCAGTTCGGGCTGGACTATTCCCATGAGGCTCAGGGTCAAGACTGATCTGCATATAGCTGTGTCTGAACTGGGGTGGCGAAGTGATCTAAAGAACAATGATGGATTCAACCCAGATCTGTGACTTGGGTGAGTGTCTGATCAGTTTCAGTGCTCCGTCCATCATCTCCTTCTGTTCGCTTTGTTCGGCCTAAGTTGGCAGGGTATGCCCAGACATGGGTCCCTTGCTCACTTTGCCAGTGGATTCAATCTAGCCTGGCTAATGAGGGCTGTTAGCCCGAAACCGGTCCCAGGATGCTGAATTCAGTTGGACACACCTTCAAGGACTCTGCACATAACTCTCTGAGAAACAGCTGACGCAGGTGAGTCCAAAATGAATTGTCTGCTAATTTTATGTATATTCCACAGGGGCTTGGATAACCACCTTAGTTCACTTTAGACACCAAGCTACCACAGTTACTAGTACCTTCTATTGTGTTGGTTCACTTGTAAGCCACCATCGATTTCTCAGAGGCATTGCCTGACAACTGGTTCAATTATGCACTTGCCTGTAATGTATGCAAACTTTGTTTCCTTCAAACAGAGAGTTCCAGCCCATCACAGGTACATTTACACTTTAGAAATGATTTCATTGTGTTTTTGAAGAACCAAAAAGCGAATATATAACACACATATAACTTACTGTAGATAGTACATTTCCTTATGGTCCTGAAGAATCGCGAGTTAATCGACACTCACGCGAGAAACATGTTGACCGTTTAATAATTCTCAATGACTGACACATCAACAGGGGACATTATACCCCAAGAAGTCCGTTACACTGCTTTTAACTGAGGCAGGAGACCCCCAGAATAAAAAAAAAATAATTCAGGTACTCCCAGCCCCATCTTTTAACTCACCATCACGTCTACACTTTCTCCGGCACTTCACAAAATGGCTATTGGAAAAAAGAACTCCAAAAATATGCCACTCTTCGAGGTGAGCCCGTTGGGTATTGCACCGCCGACCCGACGAGGAGCAGCCCAGATGATGAAGCATGACACCTGCAAGGGTGTGTGACGGCATTAAAATCGAACAAATGGATTCCCCCTGTAGATCTTAGTGAGACACAGTGGGTCCCAAACCTCTAGTGACTTTCATAACCCCTACCAGAGGAACAGCACCACAATCCTTTTTTGACAAAGGGACCCATGTCTTCCGATACCCTATCAACTTAGGGTGAACAAAGCAAACTTGGCAGTTCGGGCTGGACTGTTCTCATGAGGCACAGGGTCAAGACTGATTTGCATATAGATGTGTCTGAACTGGGGTGGCGAAGTGAGCTAAAGGACGATGATAGATTCAACCCAGATCAGTGACTGGGGGTGAGTGTCTGATAAGTTTCAGTGCTCCGTCCATCATCTCCTTTTGTTTGCTTTGTTCACCCTAAGTTGGCAGGGTATGCCATGATGTGGGTCCTTGTTCACTTTGCCACGGGATTCAGGCTCACCTGACTAATGAGGGCTGTTAGCCCGAAAATGGTGCCAGGATGCTTGTTTCTGGTCCAGGGAAAACATGGCTTGGCAGTTCGGGCTGGACTGTTCCCAGGAGGCACAGGGTTAAGACTGATTTGCATATAGCTTTGTCTGAACTAGGGTGGCGAAGTGAGCTAAATAACGATGATGGATTCAACCCAGATCTGTGACTGGGGGTGAGTGTCTGATAAGTTAGAGCACTCCGTCTCTCATCTCCTTGTGTTTGCTTTGTTCACAACTAAGTTGGCAGGGTATGCCTAGACGTGGGTCCCTTGCGCACTTTGCCACTGGATTCAAGCTTGCCTGGCTGATGAGGGCTGGTAGCCCAAAACTGGTCCCAGGAAGCTTGTTTCCAGTCTATGGAAGACATGGCTTGGCAGTTCAGGCTGTACTGTTCCCATGAGGCACAGTGTCAAGGCTGATTTGCATATAGCTATGTCTGAACTGGGGTGGCGAAGTGAGCTAAAGAACGATGAAGGATTCAACCCAGATCTGTGACTGGGGTGAGTGTCGGATAAGTTTCAGTGCTCTGTCCATCATCTCCTTGTGTTTGCTTTGTTCGCCCTAAGTTGGTAGGGTATGCCCAGACGTGGGTCCCTTGCTCACTTTGCCACTGAATTCAAGCTAGCCTGGCTGATGAGGGCTGTTAGCCAGAAACCGGTCCCAGGATGCTTGTTTCCAGTCTAGGGAAGACATGGCTTGGCAGTTCTGGCTGGACTGTTCGCATGAGGCACAGGGTAAAGACTGATTTGCATATAGCTGTGTCTGAACTGGGGTGGCGAACTGAGCTAAAGAACGAATATGGCTTCAACCCAGATCTGTGACTGGGGCTGAGTGTCTGATAAGATTCAGCGCTCCGTCAATCATCTCCTTGTGTTTGCTTTGTTCGGCCTAAGTTGGCAGGGTATGCCCAGACGTGGGTCCCTTGCTCACTTTGCCACTGGATTTAAGCTAGCCTAGCTGATGAGGGTGGTTAGCCTTAATCTGGTTCCAGGTTGCTCGTTTCCGTCCAGGGAAGACATAGCTTGGCTGTTCGGGCTGGACTGTTCCCATGAGGCACAGGGTCAAGATTGATTTGCATATAGCTGTGTCTAAACTGGGGTGGCGAAGTGAGCTAAAGAACGATGATGGATTCAACCTAGATCTGTGTCTGGGGGTGAGTGTCTGATAATTTTCAGCGCTCCGTCCATCATCTCCATGTGTTTGCTTTGTTTACCTTTACCCTCAGTTGATAGGGTATGCGAAGACATGGGTCCCTTCCCCACTTTGCCACTGGATTCAATCTAGATTATCAAAAAGCAACGGGTTTTCCGTGTACAGGAATTTCTGGCGCTCAAGCTAAGTTGACGTTGTATTACGTTTTCTAAATGATACGTCATTTATAGTGGTGCAAGATGGAGAGGGGAAACCCATGAACCCCCCCAAAATTATGTGTGAAAAGGTTTCACACCAATACAATAGAAAAACACAAATTCCTGCGCACTCAAAATTATCAAGCCACAATGTGTATAGTAAATACAAGCAAACAAGAACAGCAATAGGTCCCACGAAGGTTCTGGAGTTAGTATTTTCTCCTTTTAATAGGTCATCAAATTCAAAGAATAAGCACAGCTAGCCGACACGTGTTTCGTTGTAGATTTACACAGTTATTCTACAACTCTTCAGGGCTGGAAAAACTACAGAGCACATGACCTAAGTCAAATAAATTGCAGGTACATGACAACATGTCAACCAAATTCGAAAACTCGAAAAAAATGGGGATGTTAAGTTTAACGTCACCCAACATGCGTGGAACCCTAGCACAAATTCCTCAAACCCAGCAGTACATACTAGGTCACGGTTTCTACAACATATAGTGAATTCACGATGCAAAGTGTCGCAACGTAAAAGAACAAAATATTTAGTCCCCGGTAGTGCAAGGATAAAAACCAAGTGTGACACACAAGGGATAAATGCAAAATAAATGTGACAAAGCATTGGTGCATTCATCTGTGACACGTGAAATATGTGCTCACAATGGCTTTAATCTTAAAAGAAGGATCTCAGAGGTACCTCAATGGCTGTGAACAGCAATGACTATGGGATGCAGTTCAGCATGGAGACAAACTACAAACACATTTCTTTTCTAGACATTGAATTGTACACAGAGGGAGACACCTTGAAGAGCAGATTATACCGTAAGAGCACTGCTTGTAATTCTATCCTGCACGCTGAGAGCTCTCACCCGAGACACCAGATTAGTGCCATACCATATGGAGAATACGTGAGAGCACGACGAATCTGTAGTGATGAGAGTGAGTTTCATACTTGTATAAATGACATGAACAAACGGTTTGTGAATAGGGGATATTCACCGACTGTTTTGAAACATGCTAGAAATAGGATCATGAAAACCAACAGAAATGACACTTTGAAATTGAAACAGAAACCCGAGGATAATCAACAGATTACCAGAATGGTTAGGGATTTTAATGACCTAAGTGTTATCCTGCGAAAAAGTCTAAGGAAACATTGGGGCATCCTCGTCGCAGATAAGACGTTGACTTCCCATATCACGACGAGACAACCTCAAATCACTTTTAGGAGAGGAAAGACCTTGCGAAACAGACTAAGCCCCACAGTACCTAGAACACACACAATGGGGACATGGCTCACATCACCTAATTCTGATTTCCACAAATGTGGTTTCTGTGGGGTATGCAGGTGGGCTAAACATAAAACCAAAAACTTCAAGGGATGTGACAACAGGACTTATGACATCAAAATGAATATCAACTGCCAAACCAAGTATGTGATCTATATAATAGAGTGTAAATGTGGGCTCCAATACGTAGGCAGTACTATCAGGAGTTTAAAGGACAGGATTGGGGAACATGTCAGAGCTCTTCTGCAAGAGAATGCAAAATACCCGGTGGCTATCCACGCAACTGTATGTACTGCACAAGGCCCCAAAAAAGAATTTGTTTTCTTTGGAATCAACCACATTCCAGTAAATTTGAGAGGTGGCAATAGAGTTGCACCTTAGACGAACAGAAGCATTATGGACCATGCGCTTACATACAGTGGGGCGGGGACTTAACTGTGACCCTGAGATGCAATTTTTCTTAGGGAGTACATATTCTGGATCATAGACAGGACGTGGAGTAAATGTTGTAATACTCTCACGTTCTACGCATATCTAACATTGTAAAAGAAAGTTTGCTTAATTGTTTTATTACAAGTGATTCTGAGTCATTAGTCGGTCACTGTGATCAATGTGTTTTCTTTCAAGGCCCGCACTTGGGTGCCTATACTGTCCTTTCTGCTTTTAATCCTAGTACTTTACTGAATCCTATAGCCCTTGTAGCGACTATTTCCGAATTTGGGATTGTTACGCGCCCCTTTTTCTTGGACTTATCGGTCTGGGACCTGTGTCATGGAATCAGGAGCCACAAAACTATGGATTGTGTATTAAGTATCACAATTTTGGTATGCCTTAGGTGACTTCCTAACCTTGTCCAAAGGGGTTGGATAATTTTTCGCATCTTCTGACTTAATTTGCCGTTTTGAGAGTTGCGCGATATTGGCACGCAGCATTCGTTTTAATTCTGTTTGGTTCTGACTTGGTAACCTGTGTTGGTGATAGAAGCAATGGGAGGGCGCCATCACGTGGTTTACCATCGTTGATGACTTTCTACTTTGCACTAATACTTGCAGCAATTTTTCGCGGTGGAAGAATCGCGTCCATACTAAGGGGGTCATTATGATGGCGGATTTTCCACATACTCCGGGCCGGCGGAAGCCACCGCCGGCCCGGAGTATGTGGAAAATCCGCCGAGGAGGCCTGAAAGACCCACCGCCAAATTAGGATGGCTGGTGGGTCTCACAATCTGTCCGCCGCTTTTCCGCCGCGGGCGGAAGGCGACCACGGCGGAAAAGCACTAACATGGCTGGCGGTGTCTATCAGACACCGCCTGCCATATTAGGATGTAGGGAAAGTAATGCTTTTCCGCGGCGGCTTTGCCGCCGTGGAAAAGCATACGGACATTCACTTTGGGGGCCCGTTGCGGGCCCCCTGGGTGAAAGTTGCGTGGGGGGTGCACATGGGGGTACCTATGGTACCCCCCTGCCTTTGCGTCCACGAAGCGTCAGGCACCGCGCGGTGCCTGCCGCTTTGTGCATGCAAATGCACTGCTTTCGTTTTTTACATTGCGGCGGGTGCTGCTTGAAGCAGCACCCGCCGCAATGTAAAACATACAGGATGTGACCGCCAGGGTGGCGGTCACATCCTAATTGCCATGGAGGGACCGCCGCTGCCCATGCGGACGGTCCCTCCTACTCAGGGGTGGCGGACGGACGCAAGTCCGTCCGCCATCCTAATCGGCCCATAAATTTCTATATAGACACAACCGAGGATTATTTTCTGTCTTTAACTCTCTCATAATTCTTAGAGGAGGATATTTGTTTATTACAATATAGTGGTGGAGATTTCTTCGTAAAATAAGAAATACTTAATTCCCTTTATTCTGAAGGCCTGATTACATCAATTGGCACGACGGTTAGCGTTCTAGCAGTTGTGTGTGTTGTAATGGATATAACCACTTCCGGGTCTGTATCAGGCGGTTCCGGATTACGAACGCCAGCACAACGAGGGCGATCCTGCCATTTGGTAAGTGTTCTTTTCCCCCTCAGGGCCCGACAGGCAGTATTTGAGACCTCTCATGTAATTTTTTAACGTTATTGAACAGAGTTTTTACCCTTCAACTCCGTTACATCCCTTAGATTCTTGTTGGAGACACGCACCCGTGTTTTCTTCCTTCGTGGTATCATCCAGACTATCAATTTTCCAAGAGAGATTAACCTGCGGCAGCTTGAAGAAATTTTCCTCCTGCCGGAGTTTGGGGGAATACGCTGGAGTTCCGCTTTCTAATACATTCTATAAAACACTGGGTAAGAGATCTTCCTTTCCGGCTTGCGTTTCACACAGTGTCGTGAATGAGTACTTTATACACCATTAGCCACCCTTTTCTGGGATCCTTGATTACCCTAATACCCTTCGTTTTTAGTTTTGACCAGATGGGAGAGGACGCTCTTTTTCTTCGAACTGTGTAAATTATGATGACTAGGATGAGTAGTTCTTATCATGAGATAGTTTTCTGTTAACGGGTCATTTCCTTACACTTGTAGGATCGAACTTCCCTGATGTTTAACTACTCCCATTACGTTCTTACATTTATTCTGTTTAGATTAGTGAATAGAGAAACAATTATCTGGGCTGTCTCATAATTACCTTGAGAGCAGTTTCCCTAGGGTCCCGTTAACATTGTCGCTTTTTTCCTGGATTACTGGGTACCCTTATGGGTATACAGCAGGAATATCGAGGGGGAAATATTGACAAGCAGAAATATCGAGGTAAGAATATCGTCTGAGTTCAATATTGAAGAATTAAATATCGTTGTAGGAAAATATCGTTTTTTTAGTACAGCAGAAAGATCGACATTGTTAAATATCGTTGTAGTAAATATAGTTGAAATAAATATCGATGTAAATAATATTGATACTATGTTTTTAATGGTATAATTTGTTTACTTGTTTAATAGTTATGTTATTTTATTTATATTTTTAATATTTTTATGTGAATAATAAATGTAACTGTATACATTTTTATAATTCTTTTCAGTAAATATTTTAGGAGCGGGTTGTTGGGTTTATAGGGGATAAGGGTGGGTAGTAATTTTTTTAAAAAATGAATTTTTTTAATACGTAAAATTTTAAGGAAATAAATTCATAAATTCGAAATTTGAAATTAGAAATTTTTTATTATATTTTTAATTTTTAATTATTATAAAATGAGTAAATCTTTTAGGAACGGGTAGTTGGGTTTATAGGGGATAAGGGTGGGTAGTAATTTACAAAAGTGTGTGAATTTTTTTTAAAAAATTATAATTTGAAGGAACTAATTTTCGAAATTCGAAATTTTTCATTTGAAAGTAGAAATAATTTATTATATTTTTAATTTTTATATATTTAAAAATGTGTAAATCTTTTAGGAGCGGGTTGTTGGGTTTATAGGGGATAAGGGTGGGTAGTAATTTAAAAAAGTGTGTGAATATTTTTTACAAATTTAAAATTTGAAGGAAATCAATTTCTAAATTCGAAATATTAAATTTGAAATTAGAAATTTTATATTAAATTTCAAATTTTTATATATTACAGAATGTGTAAATTTTTTAGGAGCGGGTTGTTGTGTTTATATGGGATAAGGGTGGGTAGTAATTTAAAAAATGTGTTTGAATTTTTAAAAAGGGTAAAATTTGAAGGAAATAAATTTATAAATTCAAATTTTGAAATTAGAATTTTTTTATTATATTTGTAAATTTTAATTATTATAAAATGTGTAAATCTTTTAGGAGCGGGTTGTTGTGTTTATAGGGGATAAGGGTGGGTAGTAAATTAAAAAAGTGTGAATATTTTACAATAATTAAAATTTACTAGGAAATACATTTTAGATTTCGAAATTTAAAAATTAAAAATAGAAAATATTTGATTTGCATATTTTATATATTATAAAATTTGTAAATAGTTTTTGATTGGCTAGTTGTGTTTATAGTGGGTAAATGTGGGTAGCAATTTACAAATGGTATATATTATTAAGTATTGTATATATATTTAGGGAGTGGATTATTGTATTTATAGGAGTTAAGGGTGGGTAATAATTTAAAAAAGTAGAGAATAATTTTATATTAAATTTGAAAAAAACATTTTAATTAAATTTATATTTCGAAATTTGTATTTTACAATTTTACATTTCTACATTTTGATATTTTTACTGTCCAGCATTTTCCATGAATTATGTTGGATTTGGAGTTACAATAGTAAATTATTATGGTTTACTGTCCAGCACTTTCCCTGAGTTATGTTGGAGTTGGATTTAGAATAGTAAATTAATATGGTTACTGTCCAGCACTTTCCCAGAGTTATGTTGGACTTGGAGTTAGAATAGTAAATTATTATGGTTTACTGTCCAGCACTTTCCCTGAGTTATGTTAGATTTGGAGTTAGAATAGTAAATTATTATGGTTTACTGTCCAGCACTTTCCCTGAGTTATGTTAGATTTGGAGTTAGAATAGTAAATTATTATGGTTTACTGTCCAGCACTTTCCCTGAGTTATGTTGCACTTAGAGTTAGAATAGTAAATTATTATGGTTTACTGTCCAGCACTTTCCCTGAGTTATGTTAGATTTGGAGTTAGAATAGTAAATTATTATGGTTTACTGTCCAGCACTTTCCCTGAGTTATGTTGGATTTGGAGTTAGAATAGTAAATTATTATGGTTTACTGTCCAGCACTTTCCCTAAGTTATGTTGCACTTGGAGTTAGAATAGTAAATTAGTATGGTTTACTGTCCAGCACTTTCTCTGAGTTATGTTAGATTTGGAGTTAGAATAGTAAATTATTATGGTTTACTGTCCAGCACTTTCCCTGAGTTATGTTGCACTTGGAGTTAGAATAGTAAATTATTATGGTTTACTGTCCAGCACTTTCTCTGAGTTATGTTAGATTTGGCGTTAGAATAGTAAATTATTATGGTTTACTGTTCTAGCCCTTTCCCTGAGTTATGTTGGATTTGGAGTTAGAATAGTAAATTATTATGCTTTACTGTCCAGCACTTTCACTGAGTTATCTTAGATTTGGAGTTATAATAGTAAATTATTATGGTTTACTGTGCAGCATTGTCAGTGATTTATATAGAGTTTGGAATTCGAATAGTATTTTTTTTATTTACTATATAGTGTTTTCGTTTACTTTAATTGTATTTGGAATTATAATACTGAATTAAATTTTGTGAATATTTTTTAAATTACAATATTATAAATAAATACAGATTATTATTGTTTTAATTCTTTTCTTTCAATATTCTGTAATGTATTTTGAAGTATTTAATAGATTATATTTAATAACATATGCATAAAAATGAATTACACATTCATATTTAATGATGTATAACATTGAAGTATTTGTTATATATATACATTGTACATTTTTAAATATTATGTTTTATTAATTAGCATATTCAATTTATTTTATTTAACTAAAATGTAATATGTTAAATAATTTAGAAACAATTTGCAATTACAAAAGTATATACATAATTTTTTATATATATTTTAACATAAAGTAATGTATATTTTACAATATTAATATGTTTATTTTACACATTTTAAAAATAATAAAAAAAATTAACAACATTTTAAACAATTTTTAATTTGTTTCTATTCATTTCTATGGGGATGTAGTCCTATTTTTGTTTTAATTATGCCGCCATTTTGTTTTCCTTAGTTCACTTTTTAGACTATCTACATCGTTGTTTGGGTCATTTGTGAAGACGGAACCTCACGGTTGGGAGCTGCTTCGTGTTTCTTAATGTAAGTTTGATTTTAATTACTTTTAAGTTAGTTTTAAGGTATTTTTTAGTTAGTAGTAGTGTATATGTGTTGCTATGTGTGTTATTTAACTGGTTATGTAAAATGTACGTGTTATTTAAGTACGTTAGTGATAGCGTAGTTTGTTTAATATCTAATATTAATGTAATGTTAATGTTTTGCTTTTAACCTCATCCCTGCTTGAGATATTCCTCTGCTGTGCTGGACAGCACTAAAAACGGGTGTGGTCATGACGAGCTCAGCTCGTCATGAGCACAGGAGCACTGTACTGCATGTCATGAGCATCGAAGGGGTTAATCATTATTTTATGTATATTCATATGTTTTGTATGTTGTTTATTCGATTTGTGGGTTTATTATTTGTTATGGGTGGGTTTTGTATGTACTTTATTTACAGGTCACCGTTTTGGTGAACGGACGAAATTGCTCTTGCTTATTTTTTTTTAAATAAAGGAAATTGTTATTAGGTCTATGTTTTTTACTAGTTTACATACATTTCCTTATTTTTGGGGATTTTGGTGCGTTTTTTATAGGGATTTATTTTCGGGTTTTTATGGTTTCGTTATCGAGAGGATTGCTACGTTGGAATCTTTTTAAACAGTTCTATTTTTACATTTTTTGGGGTTTGTCATCACTATGTGAATTGTTTTTTGCTTGGATTGATTTTTAAATGATCTATTTCGGACATACTCTACAGCTACAGAACCGTGAGTTATTATTATTTTTTTTTTGGGGTGGGTCATGTTTATTTGTGGATTTGTATTTTTATTAGTTATATTATGTCTTGTGATATTAATTTATAGTTTACATCACATGACATAATTTAACTAACATTAAAAAAAATGTGATATGTTTTATATATGTTTTTATGGTTTGCTATTTGTATTTTATTAAAGGATGGATTTTGCAATTAGGTCTATGTATTCTAGACCTTGAATTCTTGGGTACATTCTGTTTTTTTGTTGGAGATATTCGTACATATTTATTGTTTGTTTGCTTAGTTTTGGTCCGATTTTTGATAAAGATTGTTCTATTCTTAGCTCTTGGTAGCTTTGTTCTTTTTTGATGCATTGGATGAGTTTGTGAAGTGTTGGTTGTCCTCTCCCTATTGTTCAAGTTCAAGTTCAGAAATTTGTATAGCGCACTACTCACCCAGAGGGTCTCAAGGTGCTTGTGGGAGGAGGGGGGGTACTTTACTTATCGAATATCCAAGTTTTAAGTTGCTTTCTGAAGGAGTGGTGGTTCTGTGTAAGGCGGAGGTGGGTGGGGAGAGAATTCCAGGTTTTGGCCGCTAAGTAGGAGAAGGATCTTCCCCCCATGGTGGATCTGTGGATGCGCGGAATAGCGGCGAGGGCCTTGAAAGGCATTATGCCATCCTTCTATCGCGTTATGTGTTTTGGCTTTTTGTGCTATAGTGCTAGCGTAGACATTCCACCAGGGAATTTGGAATTTAGGTTGTCTGCGGTGACCTGAACGATGTAATCTTCCTACCCAGGTGTCTTCGAAATAGTCTAAGAAGGGAGTTAATTTTTTTCATTAGTGCGGTAGAAAGGACTGTCAATTAATAAATTGTAGTAATTTGCCACTTCTGTTGTTGGGACGTATGCTAGTGCTATTAATCTTTTGATCTGGTAAGCAAAGTTGCTGTTTGTAGAGTAGTCTATACTTAAGGTAGATGTTTGTAAGTGTCTCCATATACTTTGATTGTAATGATAATAACACCCTTGTATGGCAGTGTGTGGGTATATTTTTAGTATAGCTTGTATTATAGCTATTTCAAAGTCTATTATGATTCTTTGTGGATAGTAATTATCTGTTAATTCTTTTATTGTTGTTAATATTTCTATGTAGGTTGTGTTTGTTTTATTTGGCAGCAATGTATAAATTAAGGGGATATTAAGTTTCCTGGTATTCACCATGGATGGTATAAAGTTGATAAAAAAGGTTTTGGACACACTTTAAAAGTTCCGTCCATCATCCATGTTTCACAATTTTTTAGTTTTTGCAAGTTGTTATTTGTTGCAAAAAGTAGAATTCTTTTATCATGGCTTTCATTATCATACATCAAGAATTTGTCTTCTTTATCGGTAATAGTATATTCAGGATATATTTTAATTTCTTGAAACGTTTGGGGTGGAGGTGGAGTTGGATCAGATTTTCTTTTAGTTTTAGCTATTAATCGTTTCAAGTTGGGGATTGAGGGTAACTGTCCTGTTACGTGTTCTGGTACTTTGGTTAATATATTTTTCAAAATTGCAGTGCTTGTTTGTTGGGAGCCTGTACTTGCTTCTCTCAGTGTTTCTAATGCTTCCCTTACTTCTACTTCGGTCACATTGGGTGGGTGGTTATGCTCTCGTACCTTTACAACATTGTTATCTACAGTTGTAGCTCTACCATAGCATGCAGTTGAATAGTATTTGCTACATTTCCAATGTGTTTTGTTATCTTTTACTTTTTCTTGGGTGTAGGTATAACCCATGTAGCTGAGCATTATTTTTCCTTTTTGAGATGTTATAAAAGTAGCCCCTTCTGCCATTTCTAGGATATATCTGTGAAGACAAATATATATGTGTTTTTGGTAAATATGCAATACATTTATTTCAATTTGTAGGTTTAATTAGTAATTTTAAAATTATACTTACCATGTTGTTCTTTCTGTTTTCCTGATGTCTTTATTTCTTTTTATTTGAGTTTCACTGTTGTAATTCCTGGAGTTGTGGTAGAAAATAGTTGTAATTAATGATATTGTTTGATATTTAGTTATTTCTCTTTTGTTAATATTTATTTAAACTGTGAGTATACTTGATTTGGTAGAAGCTTTTGTTTGTGTAGATGTAGTTTGGTAGATGAAGTTTGTTGAAGCTGAAAAAATAAGTATTTGTATTAGTTGTGTATTATATTTGTATTTATTTACAGCTTAGACAATTTCATTTTAACCTTTAGTTTAGTAAAGCTTTATTTTTTTATTTGTTTATTACATTTCTATGTAGGTATTGATAAGGTTGGACATTATTTTTGTACATTTATTTATTTTTGCTGTTGTTGATAGCTGTTGTTGATAGGAAGTTTTGGTTTAAATAAAAAAAGAGAGCATTTATATATTTTAGGTAGTTTAGCTAAGGTTCTTGAATTTTTAATAGTACATAAAATGGGAATTTACTTACTTGTGTTGTTGTATAATATGTCGTAGTAGTTGGTCTAGGTAAGTTTTCTTTTCTCTTCAGCAAAGTAACCGTTTTTCTTCGTGTTTTTTCCAAAAATAGTAATTTGTAGTTAATTATGTAATTGTTTTTATAGTAGCTACTTAAGTACTTCTGCATTTTGATTGGTTGATGGATGTTTTTTTTTAAATATATTGTTTGAGAAGTTTACTTTGAATTTGGTATCCGTTATTTTTTAATGAGGGTGTATTATGTATTATTTAGTAGTAGTCTATAATGAAATTTGTTTTGTATGTGTTTTATAATAAAATTTGTACGTTTGGTTTATAATTTAAAAACTGTTTATATATGTAATGTGTGTTAATAAATATTTTTTATTGAGTATATTTGAATTATTAAGTATGTTTATATTTATTGGTGTATTAATAATTACTTTATACATATTTTAAATATATACTATTTTTATATATGTTTATTTAGTATTTATTTAAAAGTTATTAATAATTATATTGTTATGTTGTTGAGAGGAGTGTGTATTTAATGTTAAATAAAATTGTCGATATTTTTTGTATTCGTTAATAGGCTGTATGTAAGTCGATAATAGTGGTGTCGATATTTTTGTAGTGTTTCCTATTATTTTAAGTATTTTCGATATTTTTGTAGTCGATATGTTTGTAGTTGATATAATTTAAAACGATATTTTTTTAGTCAATAATAAAATATCGATATTTGTGTAAATCCTTGTTTAAGTATATGGTGACGATATTTTTGTGTACGATATTTTTGCGGCGATGTTTTTGTAGGTCGGCGTTTTTGTTATCAATATTTGATCAGGGATCCACCCTTATGATCCTTCATCGTACTCTAACGTAGAACCACAGATTATTGCCCTGGTCTACCCTATGAACATCCGTGTAAGACTCGTCCTATGTCTTTCCACAGCATTACCAGTGACCCACCTCGGTTACACCTATTTCTTACACAGAACTTGGAAACTGGTAACCCATTCCGGGTTGGAATTATCACCGGAATTGGGGTAAGGAGAATATACTCTCCTTTACTTTTAACTTATTGCTGGTGAACTTCCCTTGTAATAATGAGTAACGTCCACTCTCTCTCTCTTTCCCCTCCCTTTTAACACATTTCTTTCCTTCCCCTTTTCTTTTCTTTTTTCTTCTTCTTTTTCTAAACTATTCTTAGTAGCCTCAAATACCCTGGATACAGCCATTGAGGTACCTCCGAGATCCTTCTTTTAAGATTAAAGCCTTTGTGAGCACATATTTCACGTGTCACAGATGAATGCACCAATGCTTTGTCACATTTAATTTGCATTTATCCCTTGTGTGTCACACTTGGCTTTTATCCTTGCACTACCGGAGACTAAATATTTTGTTCCTTTACGTTGCGACACTTTGCACCGTGAATTCACTATATGTTGCTGGGTTTGAGGAATTTGTGCTAGGGTTCCACGATTGTTGGGTGACGTTAAACTTAACATCCCCACTTTTTTCGATATTTCGAATTTAGTTGACATGTTGTCATGTACCTGCAATTTATTTGACTTAGGTCATGTGCTCTGTTGTTTTTCCAGCCCTGAAGAGTTGTAGAATAACTGTGTAAATCTACAACGAAACAAGTGTCGGCTGGCTGTGCTTATTCTTTGAATTTGATGACGTATTAAAAGGAGAAAATACTAACTCCAGAACCTTCGTGGGACCTACTGCTGTTCTTGTTTGCTAGTATTTACTATACACATTGTGGCTTGATAATTTTGTGTGCGCAGGAATTTGTGTTTTTCTACTGGATTCAATCTAGCCTGGCAGAGGAGGGCTGTTAGCCCGAAACTTGTCCCAGGAGGCTTGTTTTTGATCTAGGGAAGAAATGGCTTGGAAGTTCGGGCTGGACTGTTCCCATGAGGCACAGGGTTAAGATTGATTTGCATAGAGCAGTGTCTGAACTGGGGTGGCGAAGTGAGCTAAATAACGATGATGGATTCAACCCAAATCTGTGACTGGGGGTGAGTGTCTGAGAAGTTTCAGCGCTCCGTCCATCATCTCCTTGTGTTTGCTTTGTTCTCCCTAAGTTGACAGGGTATGCCCAGACATGGGTCCCTTGCTAACTTTGCCACTGGATTCAAGCTAGCCTGGCTGATGAGGGCTGTTAGCCCGAAACTAGTCCCAGGATGCTTGTTTCCGTCCAGGGAAGACAAGGTTTGGCAGTTCGGGCTGGACTGGTCCCATGAGGCACATGGTCGAGACTGATTTGCATATAGCTGTGTCTGAACTGGAGTGGTGAAGTGAGCTAAAGAACGATGATGGACTCAACCCAGATCTGTGACTCGAGCTGAGTGTCTGATAAGTTTGAGAGCTCCGTCCATCATCTCCTTTTTGCTATTTTCACCCTAAGTTGGCATGGTATGCCCAGACATGGGTCCCTTGCTCACTTTGCCAGTGGATTCAAGCTAGCCTGGCTGATGAGGGCTGCTTTTTTCCGGTCCAGGGAAGACATGACTTGGCAGTTTGAGCTGGACTGTTCCCATGTGGCACAGGGCCAAGACTGATTTGCATATAGAAGTGTCTGAACTGCGGTGGCGAAGTGAGCTAAAGAGGTATGATGGATTCAACCCAGATCTGTGACTGGGGGTGAGTGTCTGATAAGTTTCAGCACTCTATCTATCATCTCCTTGTGTTTGCTTTGTTAGTCCTAGGTTGGCAGGGTATGCCCAGACATGGGTCCCTTGCTCACTTTGCCACTGGATTCAAGCTTGCCTGGCTGATGAGATCTGGTAGCCTGAAACCGGTCCCAGGATGCTTGTTTCCGGTCCATGGAAGACATGGCTTGGCAGTTCAGGCTGTACTGTTCCCATGAGGCACAGTGTCAAGGCTGATTTGCATATAGCTGTGTCTGAACTGGGGTGGCGAAGTGAGCTAAAGAACGATGATGGATTCAACCCAGATCTGTGACTGGGGCTGAGTGTCTGATAAGTTTCAGCACTCCGTCAATCATCTCCTTGTGTTTGCTTTGTTCGGCCTAAGTTGGCAGGGTATGCCCAGACGTAGGTCCCTTGCTCACTTTGCACTGGATTTAAGCTAGCCTGGTTGATGAGGGCTGTTAGCCTGAAACCGGTTCTAGGATGCTCGTTTCCGTCAAGGGAAGACATGGCTTCGCTGTTCGGGCCAGACTGTTCCCATGAGGCACAGGGTCAAGATTGATTTGCATATAGCTATGTCTAAACTGGGGTGGCGAAGTGAGCTAAAGAACGATGATGGATTCAACCTAGATCTGTGACTGGGGGTGAGTGTCTAATAAGTTTCAGCGCTCCGTCCATCATCTCCTTGTCTTTGCTTTGTTCGGCCAAAGTAGTCAGGGTATCCCCAGACATGGGTCCCTTGCTCACTTTGCCACTGGATTTAAGCTAGCCTGGCTGATGAAGGCTGTTAGCTTGAAACCGGTCCCAGGACGCTTGTTTTCAGTCTAGGGAAGACATGGCTTGGCAGTTCGGGCTGGACTGTTCCCTTGAGGCACAGGGTCAAGACTGATTTGCATATAGATGTGTCTGAACTGGGGTGGCTAAGTGAGCTAAATACGATGATGGATTCAACCGAGATCTGTGACTGGGGTGAGTGTGTGATAAGTTTCAGCGCTCCGTCCATCATCTCCATGTGTTTGCTTTGTTTACCCTAACTTGATAGGGTGTGCGAAGACATGGGTCCCTTGCTCACTTTGCCACTGGATTCAAGCTAGCCTGGCTGATGAGGGCTGTTAACCCGAAACCAGTCCCAGGATGCTTGTTTCCGGTCCAGGGAAGACATAGTTTGGCAGTTCGGGCTGTACAGTTCCCATGAGGCACAGTGTCAAGGCTAATTTGCATATAGCTGTGTCTGAACTGGGGTGGCGAAGTGAGCTAAAGAACGATGATGGATTCAACCCAGATCTGTGACTGGGGCTAAGTGTCTGATAAGTTTCAGCGCTCCGTCCATCATCTCCTTGTGTTTGCTTTGTTCGGCCAAAGTTGTCAGGGTATCCCCAGACATGGATCCCTTGCTCACTTTGCCACTGGATTTAAGCTAGCCTGGCTGATGAGGGCTGTTAGCCAGAAACCGGTTCCAGGATGCTCGTTTCCGTCCAGGGAAGACATGGCTTGGCTGTTCGGGTTAGACTGTTACCATGAGGCACAGGGTCATGATTGATTTGCATATAGCTGTGGCGAAGTGAGCTCTAGAACGATGATGGATTCAACCCAGATCTGTGACTGGGGGTGAGTGTCTGATAAGTTTCAGCGCTCCGTCCATCATCTCCTTGTGTTTGCTTTGTTCACCCTAAGTTGATAGGGTATGCGAAGACATGGGTCCCTTGCTCACTTTGCCACTGGATTCAAGCTAGCCTAGCTGATGTGGGCTGTTAGCCTGAAACCGGTCCCAGGATGCCGGTTTGTGATCCAGGGAAGACATGGCTTGGCAGATCGGGCTGAACTGTTCCCATGAGGCACATTGTCAAGGCTAATTTGCATATAGCTGTGTCTAAACTGGGGTGGCGAAGTGAGCTAAAGAACGATGATGGATTCAACCCAGATCTGTGACTGGGGCTAAGTGTCTGATAAGTTTCAGCGCTCCGTCCATCATCTCCTTGTGTTTGCTTTGTTCGGCCAAAGTTGTCAGGGTATCCCCAGACATGGATCCCTTGCTCACTTTGCCACTGGTTTTAAGCTAGCCTGGCTGATGAGGGCTGTTAGCCAGAAACCGGTTCCAGGATGCTCGTTTCCGTCCAGGGAAGACATGGCTTGGCTGTTCGGGCTGGACTGTTCCCATGAGGCACAGGGTCAAGATTGATTTGCATATAGCTGTGGCGAAGTGAGCTAAAGAACGATGATGGATTCAACCCAGATCTGTGACTGGGGGTGAGTGTCTGATAAGTGTCAGCGCTCCGTCCATCATCTCCTTGTCTTTGCTTTGTTCGGCCAAAGTAGTCAGGGTATCCCCAGACGTGGGTCCCTTGCTCACTTTGCCACTGGATTTAAGCTAGCCTGGCTGATGAGGGCTGTTAGCCAGAAACCGGTTCCAGGATGCTTGTTTCCGTCCAGGGAAGACATGGCTTGGCTGTTCGGGCTGGACTGTTCCCATGAGGCACAGGGTCAAGATTGATTTGCATATAGCTGTGGCGAAGTGAGCTCTAGAACGATGATGGATTCAACCCAGTTCTGTGACTGCGGCTGTGTGTCTGATAAGTATCAGCGCTCTCTCCATCATCTCCTTGTTTTTGCTTTGTTCGGCCTAAGTTGGCAGGGTATGCCCAGACGTGGGTCCCTTGCTCATCTGACCTTATATTGCTACATGATCTCTCCTTAAGCTGTGACCAATAAGATTTTGTTGTTGTTTTTACCACTTTGCTTATGCTAGCCCATTCCTATTGTGTTGCCATATTGTATGTAGTGTTCTTTTCCCCATTGTCCCCTCTTGTATATTTTTGTGTCATTTGCACCTTTATTATTTCTTGTTAGGCACCTATATTTTTATATATATATTTTTTTTCATCTGTTCACTTATGGTTCTTTTTTCTTCGTATTCTTTTTTCATCCCCGTTACAATATACACATATATTTTTTGGAATAACTTCGGCCATCAGGCTTCACTGATGTGGTTCCCTTTTGAGTTTTCTTCTAGCTTGCCTTTGTTTTGACTCGGCGAGTCTTTCTTTTATGCTTGGCCTTTTTTCACCATATCTGCACGCACCACGCATGCGCGGCGTCTTCCGGGTTCACGGACATCCGGGACCTGGTTTTCACCGTTTCACTGTTTCGATCGATGCACTATCTATCTACATTCTACGGGTAAGAATTTATCTGTACACTTTTAACCACACGTGTATGTAATGTCTCTTCCTTGCCCCCACACTATGCACTGAGACTCTGTAGGTGTGTAACTTCTTTATTCGAATTTATCAGCAAGCAATATGAGCATTAGGGCGCCGAGCGTCTGTGCAACACTCGCTCCGGTCGCCAACTCCCGTTATCCCTGTTCGCGCCTTCACCAAACTCTTCCTGCGCATGCGCGCGCCTCGCGCTCTTGTCTATAGCGTGACGCGTCACCGCGTTCACGCTCATAGACTAGAGCGCATACTACATATCTCCCCTTTTCAACAATAAACAAAACAACCTTTCCCCCAACTCTCCTTGTGTGTCCATGGTCCCCAATAGTCTCTGGAGGGCACTCAGGTTGGGCATGCCTATGACTAGTGTCCACTCATTTCAAAGTCTCTATATCGGGATGGCACAGTGACTGCCCTGCCACTACGGGTGTGTCTTACCGGCATGTTCTCTTCCACCTCTCTTTCTCCTCCTGATCTCGCTCCGTCTCTCTGATCTCCACTCTGTGCTACACCGGTCGGTGTACCGTCTCCGGCGGTAACCCCTGTGCTTGGATTTTCCATCTCACTGTCCTCTCCTGCCCCATCGGGCAGGCCTTCATCGTTGTGCTCTGGTTGAGGCCGGACTTCTCGGGAATCCACTTGTATCTCTATCTCCTCGTGCTTGGGCCACACAACTATCTTGTTGACTCTGGCCATGCGGTCTTGGGACCACACCCTGCCGTCGCTGAGGAGGGCTGCCCTGCCTCGCACCTCCTTGACCTGTAAAGGCTGGCTATACTTGCTTTCACCTTTCTTTTGTAGGGTAGGGAGTTTAACCCTGACCCATTCTCCTTCTTCCAGCTCTGTCCCTTTCACATTGCGACGTTTGTCATAGTTTGCGGCATAGATCTTCTGGGCCTTTTCCAAGTTGTGCTGGACCACCGCGGGGGACCATTTGCTGGTGATGGTCTTCTCCCTCCACACAACGTTGTCCCGGGTGAACGGATGTCGTCCTCTTAGCACTTGAAATGGACTGTACCCCACAGCCGTGGGGGTGATCCTGTAGGCCCACAGCATACTCATCACTTCGGTCTCCCAGTCCTTCCCCTGCGTGATGGCCGCCTGTATGGAGCCCATTAGCACGCGGTTGAACCGCTCCACTTGATCATTGCATGCTGGATGGTATACTGCCGTGTGTTTAGACTCAATCCCATTCCTCCTCATAAACCTAATCCATTTGTCTGAAACAAACTGCGGCCCATTGTCACTGAGGATATTTTTGGGAATACCTTCTCTTAAGAACACCGTCGTCAGGAATTTCAGAATCGTGTCCGTATCCATGGATTCTTGAATGTCCACTTCAGGCCATTTGGAATACTTGTCTATTACCACACATAAATACTTGTTCACACCTTTGCTGTCCAGGACAGGCCCTAGTATGTCGATGGCCACGTTCTCCCAGGGGCTCTGCGGAGTGTCAAACTTCCCCAAGGCGGGTCGGAGTGGTCTTAGTACTTTGTCCGCTCCTTGGCACTGGACACACTCCCTCACTTGCCTTTCTATGTGGATATCCATGCCTGGCCACCAATACATCTGCTTGACACGTGCCTTGGTCTTCACAATACCCAGGTGTCCTTCGTGAAGTTGAGTTAACAATCTGGGTATTAGTGAATCTGGTGGCACAACCCTCTCACCTCTGTAGATGAAAACTCCCGAGTCACTCAGGGACAGTTCCTCTCTCATTTCATAGAACCTCCGTACTCCTTCGGTGAGCCTCCTTTTGTCAGGCCAGCCCGACGTCAAATGTCTCTTTATCTCTACCTTTTCCACGTCCTGATCATAAGCTGCCACCCATTCCTGGATGCTTATCATCGTCTCATGGTCCTCCATGCTGGCCACCATCTCTTCCTTATCCAGGGCATCCTCCGGCGCCTCTTCCATCGCCGCAGCTCGGCTGAGGTAATCTGCGACCCTGTTCTGCGTTCCTGGTAGGTACTCCACATCATAGGTGTAATCGAGCAGCTTCAGAGTCATTTTTGCTATTCTCGGGGTCGCTGTCTCATGGCCCGAGGACGTCAAGACTTTGATCAGGGGTTTATGATCAGTTTGAAGCTTGAATCTTGTGCCCCATACGAACTGCCGGAACTTGCCTAAGGCCCAGGTGGCCGCCAACATCTCCTTTTCAATGACGCTGTACCTTTGCTCCGTCGGGGACAGCGCACGTGAAGCAAAGCTGATCGTTTCAGTAGCTCCATCTTCCCTCACTTGTGCCAAAACCGCCCCTAAGCCCTTATCACTGGCATCTGTAGTCACCACGGTCTTGCCCGTGGGGACATACCCTTGCAGTGGAACAGCATGGCTGATGCAGTCTTTTATCGTGTCAAATTCCAATTGCGCTTCTGAGTCCCACTCAAACCTTGTTTTGTCTCTGATGAGTTGCCTCATTCTGTATGTCCTGGTGGCGAAGTGCCTCACAAACTTGCTATAATACTCGGCCATTCCAAGGAATGACCGCACTTCCTCCTTGGTGCTGGGAGCCTTGGCATTCCTTATGGCCTTCACATTTTGTTCCTTGGGTGAAATTCCAAGCGTGCCAATCTCATGACCTAAATATGTCACTGAGTGAGTACCAATCTTGCATTTGCTCCATTCCGCTGTTAACCCCCTATTTTGCAGCACTCCCAGGACTCTATGCAGCTTGCTGTCGTGATCTCCTTTGGAAGAGCCCATCACCAGGATGTCATCCTGAAAGTACTGTACCCCCGACATGTCCTTGAACAGCCGATGCATCAGCTTCTGGAATACAGCCGCTGCGGATGCCAGGCCAAAGGGCATCCTCCGGAACTGGTAGCACCCGAAGGGTGTAATGAAGGCGGTGTACTTCCTACTCGAAGGATGCAGTTCAATCTGATAGTATGCTGACGTGAGATCTATGGTGGAGAAGTGTGTTACACCTTTCGTCTTGGCGAGCATCTCCTCTATTCTGGGCAGGGGAAATCTTTCCACAATGAGATTTTTGTTGAGCTCGCGGAGGTCAATGCAGAGACGAACCTGTCCATTGGGTTTCTTGACCACCACCAAGGGGGACAGCCACTCCGCACTGTCCACCGGCTCTATGATGCCTTGCTCCTCCAGCCTCAGAAGTTCTTGTTGTACCGCTCCGCTGGTGGATATGGGTATGTTCCTGACTTTGTGTACCACTGGTACTGCGCCCTCCTTGAGAACCATTCTGTGGACGAACTTGTCCAGTTTCCCGACTGAGCCATCAAAAACCTTTGGGTAAGCAGATTTCCAGTCTTCATCTCTCGTGAGGGGCCACTCGTCCGTCAATAGAATCTGCTCTTTCCCACCTGGGTTGAGTATGATTCCTAGATCCCCTGCGTCTCTCCACCCCAGCACTGATGGACCTCTCTCTGCCACATACAGGGTGCACGTGGCTGACCTTCCTCTGAATTCAAATGTGAAGTCTCGGCACCCCACCAGTGGAATGGCGTTCTCGGTATACGAGATTGGTTTGATGTCCGGCGGCCATAGGTCTGGCCCCACTACTGGCACAAAGTCTTCTTCCCATATGGATCTTTGCACGATGGTCCAAGGAGATCCTGAATCGACAGCCACATGTACCTTCACTCCCCCTATCAGCATGTCCGTGCGAGGCTTATCTCTTCGCTTCCCCGCCACTTCTAGCACCTGGTCCTCGATGCATAGCACCAAATCTCCATCTTCCAGGTCGTCTTCCTCGCTGACGTCCGCTGTGGCTGATTCGACGCACTTGACCGTGGACTTCTTCCCTTTCTTGCGGCATACCTTTTCAAAATGGCCGACCAGGCCACAAAACGAGCATCTGGCGCGGAACGCGGGACAGCGTTTATCGTGAGCCGAATGCGCCGTGCTGCCGCATCTGTAACACGCAAATTTGTTGTCTGAGCCGGGGCGGACCGTCTGTTTCCCTGTCCATCTCGAATCCTTCCTCTGGTCTCCATACATCCCTCTGGGTTTGCTGGGCTGGGACGCCTCGTCTATCTTGTTAATCATCTGTCTCGGTGCGCCCTCTCGTTTGGCTGCATCAGCGCCGCGTTTTGACATTTCTGCCTTCTTGACCATTGCAACAACTTCTTTGAGTGATGTCTCGTTCTGCGCCCAAAGCTTGTCCTGGACAGCTCTGCTGGTGGTATGCATGACAATCTGGTCTTTGATATACTCCTCCTGTAGAGCACCGTACTGGCACGTGATGGCCAGACGCCGGAGCGCTGCCACATAGTCATCAATCGATTCGCCAGCCTCCTGCTTCCTCTGTTGGAAATTATACCGGTCTATGGAGACACAAACTGCTGGACGGTAATGGCTGTCCAAGTCATCCAGTGCATTTTTAAAGACATCTGTTTCAGTCGCTCCCCTCTCCTTGGGCACCAGGTTTTTGAACACTCTCACCCCTTCCGGGCCCAGGTTGTGGAGTAACAATCTCTTCTTCCTTTCCGGGGTGAATGCCCCCTCATTTTCATCTTCAAGTGCCTCAATGTAGTTTTGAAAGTATTCCTTCCAATCTTCCCATTTTAACTGTGGTTCCCCCGGTCTAGGCAGGAATGGGACAGGGGCCATCAGGGCCGACGCTTGATTCGCCATCTTGGCCTCGCCTCTGGGGTCTACCACCTGGGCACTGTGTTGGACGGGTACACCGGATGCTCCTGCACTCCCTGCCGTGTCCCCTTGCCCTCCGGGACTACCTGGGGTATTGTCCCTTGTAGCCTGCGTGGGGTTGTCTGTTTGTGCCCCTTCCTCTGTCTTGGGGGTGATGCCTTTGGCTGCCAGGGTGCTAGCTTTACTCTCCGTTCCCTGGCCCAGCACTGACCTGTTTGTTGGAGCTGTCTTGTAGTTTATACTCGTGCTGTTTCGCTACTGCCACGCCCTCTGCTCATCCTTGTTGCTATTAGTCCTTCTGGTTGGTGTGGGGCTGTTGTAGAGTGCCTGCTCCTGACCACTGTGCTCGCTGGTGTTCGTGGTCCCAGCCTCGTCGCCAATGTAATGTCTCTTCCTTGCCCCCACACTATGCACTGAGACTCTGTAGGTGTGTAACTTCTTTATTCGAATTTATCAGCAAGCAATATGAGCATTAGGGCGCCGAGCGTCTGTGCAACACTCGCTCCGGTCGCCAACTCCCGTTATCCCTGTTCGCGCCTTCACCAAACTCTTCCTGCGCATGCGCGCGCCTCGCGCTCTTGTCTATAGCGTGACGCGTCACCGCGTTCACGCTCATAGACTAGAGCGCATACTACAGTGTACTTCTCAGTCACAACTTGGGTTATGAAAGGGGCTACTCTGTATGTGATCACCGTTTCAAGTTCGGCTTTCCTGCACTCTCATTGGAGTCTACTACCCGTCACATTCCAACCTTTTTCTAATAACCACCTTTTAATTTCACATTCTAATTCACGCTCACTTTTGATGTTGATCCTTTATTTCTTCGAACTTTCGCAATCTTAATATAGCCCATTTAATTATTGGTTTCCACAACCGTTTATTGAAGGTTCACTTTAATTTCTGACTCTTATCCTTCTACCTATCAACGTAAGTTTTTTTCGTATGTTGATTATTTTCAATATGTAGCTTTTCGGTGCTTTTTCGCTCCTGTAATTCAGTATTTTTACAACCCATTCCTGTTTAACTTTCAGACCCCCTGAAGAAGCGCTCTCTAGCGCGAAATGCATCGGGGATTGTAAAACACTGTGGATGTTAATTCATATACCATGGATTATTAATGATGGATATGCCTTTACAATTTCACCATATGGAATTAATATGATGGAATACTGACAAATTGTTGAATACTGACAAATTGTTGAATAAACCTACGGAATATATTTGAGTAGTAACCTCATTAAAATACCTGTGTTTACGGATATACAACACTGACTTTGTGTTCAAGAGTGCTCCGGGGTATTCTTACTCATAGTAAGATTCTTTAGACATATGTTCCAGGGAAGACATGGATTGGCAGTTCGGGCTGGACTGTTCCCATGAGGCACAGGGTCAAGACTGATTTGCATACAGCTGTATCTGAACTGGGGTGGCGAAGTGAGCTTAAGAACGATGATGGATTCAACCGAGATCTGTGACTGGGGGTGAGTGTCTGATAAGTTTCAGCACTCCGTCTATCATCTCCTTGTGTTTACTTTGTTCGCCCTAAGTTGGCAGGGTATACCCAGATGTGGGTCCCTTGCTCACTTTGCCACTGGATTCAAGGTTGCCTGGCTGATGAGGGCTGGTAGCCTGAATCCATTCCCAGGATGCTTGTTTTCAGTCCATGGAAGACATGGCTTGACAGTTCAGGCTGTACTGTTCCCATGAGGCACAGTATCAAGGCTGATTTGCATATAGCTGTGTCTGAACTGCGGTGGCAAAGTGAGCTAAAGAACGATGATGGATTCAACCCAGTTCTGTGACTGAGGCTGTGTGTCTGATAAGTATCAGCGCTCTCTTCATCATCTCCTTGTTTTTGCTTTGTTCGGCCTAAGTTTGCAGGGTATGCCCAGACGTGGGTCCCTTGCTCACTTTGCTACTGGATTTAGGCTAGCCTGGCTGATGAGGGCTGTTAGCCCGAAACCGGTTCCAGGATGCTCGTTTCCGTCCAGGGAAGACATGGCTTGGCACTTCGGACTGGACTGTTCCCATGAGGCACAGGGTCAAGACTGATTTGATATAGCTTTGTCTGAACTGGGGTGGCGAAGTGAGCTAAAGAACGATTACGGATTCAACCGAGATCTGTGACTGGGGGTGAGTGTCTGTTAAGTTTCAGCGCTCCGTCCATCATATCCTTTTGTTTGCTTTGTTCAGACTAAGTCGGCAGAGCATGCCCAGACATGGGTCCCTTGCTCACTTTGCCACTTGATTCAAGCTAGCCTGGGTGATCAGGGCTGTTAGCCCGAAACCGGTCCCAGGATGCTTGTTTCCGTCCAGGGAAGAAATGGTTTGGCAGTTCGGGCTGGACTGTTCCCATGAGGCACAGGGTCAAAGCTGATTTGCATATAGCTGTGTCTGAACTGGGGTGGCGAAGTGAGCTAAACAATGATGATGGATTCAACCCAGATCTGTGACTGGGCCTGAGTGTCTGATAAGTTTCAGCGCTCCGTCCATCATCTCCTTGTGTTTGCTATTTTCACCCTAAGTGGGCAGGGTATGCCCAGACATGGGTCCCTTGCTCATTTTGCCAGTGGATTCAAGCTAGACTGGCTGCTGAGGGCTGTTACCCCTAAACCAGTTCCATGATGCTTTTTTACGGTCGAGGGAAGACATGACTTGGCAGTTCGGGCTGGACTGTTCCCATGAGGCACAGGGTCAAGACTGATTTGCATATAGCTTTGTCTGAACTGGGGTGGCGAAGTGAGCTAAATAACGATGATGGATTGAACCGAGATCTGTGACTGGAGGTGAGTGTCTGATAAGTTTCAGTGCTCCGTCCATCATCTCCTTTTCTTTGCTTTGTTCTCCCTAAGTTGATAGGATATGCGAAGACATGGGTCCCTTGCTCACTTTGCCACTGGACTCAAGCTAGCCTGGCTGATGAGGGGTGTTAGCCTGAAACCGATCCCAGGATGCCTGTTTATGATCCAGGGAAGACATGGCTTGGCAGATCGGGCTGGACTGTTCCCATGAGGCACAGGGTCAAGACTGATTTGCATATAGCTTTGTCTGAACTGGGGTGGCGAAGTGAGCTAAATAACGATGATGGATTCAACCCAGATCTGTGACTGGGGCTAAGTGTCTGATAAGTTTCAGCGCTCCGTCCATCATCTCCTTGTGTTTGCTTTGTTCGGCCAAAGTTGATAGGGTATCCCTAGACGTGGATCCCTTGCCCACTTTGCCACTGGATTTAAGCTAGCCTGGCTGATGAGGGCTGTTAGCCAGAAACCGGGTCCAGGATGCTCGTTTCCGTCCAGGGAAGACATGGCTTGGCTGTTCGGGCTGGACTGTTCCCATGAGGCACAGGGTCAAGATTGATTTGCATATAGCTGTGGCGAAGTGAGCTCTAGAACGATGATGGATTCAACCCAGATCTGTGACTGGGGGTGAGTGTCTGATGAGTTTCAGCGCTCCGTCCATCATCTCCTTGTGTTTGCTTTGTTCACCCTAAGTTGATAGGGTATGCGAAGACATGGGTCCCTTGCTCACTTTGCCACTGGATTCAAGCTAGCCTAGCTGATGTGGGCTGTTAGCCTGAAACCGGTCTCAGGATCCCGGTTTATGATCCAGGGAAGACATGGCTTTGCAGACCGGGCTGAACTGTTCCCATGAGGCACATTGTCAAGGCTAATTTGCATATAGCTGTGTCTGAACTGGGGTGGCGAAGTGAGCTAAAGAACGATGATGGATTCAGCCCAGATCTGTGACTGGGGCTAAGTGTCTGATAAACTTCAGCGCTCCGTCCATAATCTCCTTGTCTTTGCTTTGTTCGGCCAAAGTAGTCAGGGTATCCCCAGACCACTGCCACTGGATTTAAGCTAGCCTAGCTGATGAGGGCTGTTAGCCAGAAACCGGTTCCAGGATGCTCGTTTCCGTCCAGGGAAGACATGGCTTGGCTGTTCGGGCTGGACTGTTCCCATGAGGCACAGGGTCAAGATTGATTTGCATATAGCTGTGGCGAAGTGAGCTCTAGAACGATGATGGATTCAACCGAGATCTGTGACTGGGGGTGAGTGTCTGATAAGTTTCAGCGGTCCGTCCATCATCTCCTTTTGTTTGCTTTGTTCTCCCTAAGTTGACAGGGTATGCCCAGACAGGGGTCCCTTGCTCACTTTGCCACTGGATTCAAACTAGCCTGGCGGATGAGGGCTGTTAACCCGAAATCAGTCCCAGGATGCTTGTTTCCGGTCCAGGGAAGACATGGTTTGGCAGTTCGGGCTGTACAGTTCCCATGAGGCACAGTGTCAAGGCTTATTTGCATATAGCTGTGTGTGAACTGGGGTGGCGAAGTGAGCTAAAGAACGATGATGGATTCAACCCAGATCTGTGACTGGGGGAGAGTGTCTGATAAGTATCAGCGCTCTCTCCATCATCTCCTTGTGTTTGCTTTGTTCGGCCTAAGTTGGCAGGGTATGCCCAGACGTGGGTCCCTTGCTCACTTTGCTACTGGATTTAGGCTAGTCTGGCTGATGAGGGCTGTTAGCCTGAAACCGGTTCCAGGATGCTCGTTTCCGTCCAGGGAAGACATGGCTTGGCAGTTCGGGCTGGACTGTTCCCATGAGGCACAGGGTCAAGACTGATTTGCATATAGCTTTGTCTGAACTGGGGTGGCGAAGTGAGCTTGCGAACGATGATGGATTCAACAGAGATCTGTGACTGGGGGTGAGTGTCTGATAAGTTTCAGCACTCCGTCCATCATCTCCTTGTGTTTGCTTTGTTCACCCTAAGTTGATAGGGTATGCGAAGACATGGGTCCCTTGCTCATTTTGCCACTGGATTCAAGCTAGCCTGGCTGATGAGGGCTGTTAGCCCGAAACCGGTCCCAGGATGCCTGTTTATGATCCAGGGAAGACATGGCTTGGCAGTTTGGGCTGGACTGGTCCCATGAGGCACTGGGTCAAGACTGATTTGCAAATAGCTTTGTCCGAACTGGGGTGGCGAAGTGAGCTAATTAACGATGATGGATTCAACCGAGATCTGTGACTGGGGGTGAGTGTCTGATAAGTTTCAGCGCTCCGTCCATCATCTCCTTTTGTTTGCTTTGTTCTCCCTAAGTTGACAGGGTATGCCCAGACAGGGGTCCCTTGCTCACTTTGCCACTGGATTCAAGCTAGCCTGGCTGATGAGGGCAGTTATCCCGAAACCAGTCCCAGGATGCTTGTTTCCAGTCCAGGGAAGACATGGTTTGGCAGTTCGGGCTGTACAGTTCCCATGAGGCACAGTGGCAAGGCAAATTTGCATATAGCTGGGTCTGAACTGGGGTGGCGAAGTGAGCTAAAGAACGATGATGGATTCAACCCAGATCTGTGACTGGGGCTAAGTGGCTGTTAAGTTTCAGCGCTCCATCCATAATCTCCTTGTGTTTGCTTTGTTCGGCCAAAGTTGTCACGGTATCCCCGGACATGGGTCCCTTGCTCACTTTGTCACTGGATTTAAGCTAGCCTGGCTGATGAGGGCTGTTAGCCAGAAACCAGTTCCAGGATGCTCGTTTCTGTCCAGGGAAGACATGGCTTGGCTGTTCGGGCTGGACTGTTCCCATGAGGCACAGGGTCAAGATTGATTTGCATATAGCTGTGGCGAAGTGAGCTCTAGAACGATGATGGATTCAACCCAGATCTGTGACTGGGTCTAAGTGTCTGATAAGTTTCAGCGCTCCATCCATAATCTCCTTGTGTTTGCTTTGTTCACCCTAAGTTGATAGGGTATGCGAAGACATGGGTCCCTTGCTCACTTTGCCTTTGGATTCAAGCTAGCCTGGCTGATGAGGGCTGTTAGCCTGAAAGTGGTCCCAGGATGCCGGTTTATGATCCTGGAAAGACATGGCGTGGCAGATCGGGCTGAACTGTTCCCATGAGGCCCAGTGTCAAGGCTAATTTGCATATAGCTGTGTCTGAACTGGGGTGGCGAAGTGAGCTAAAGAACGATGATGGATTCAACCCAGATCTGTGACTGGGGGTGAGTGTCTGATAAGTTTCAGCGCTCCGTCCATTATCTCCTTGTGTTTACTTTGTTCGCCCTAAGTTGGCAGGGTATGCCCAGATGTGGGTCTATTGCTCACTTTGCCACTGGATTCAAGCTTGCCTGGCTGATGAGGGCTGGTAGCCCGAATCCGGTCCCAGGATGCTTGTTTCCAGTCCATGGAAGACATGGCTTGGCTGTTCGGGCTGGACTGTTCCCATGAGGCACAGTATCAAGGCAGATTTGCATATAGCTGTGTCTGAACTGCGGTGGCAAAGTGAGCTAAAGAACGATGATGGATTCAACCCAGTTCTGTGACTGGGGCTGTGTGTCTGATAAGTATCAGCGCTCCGTCCATCATCTCCTTGTGTTTGCTCTGTTCGGCCTAAGTTGGCAGGGTATGCCCAGACGTGGGTCCCTTGCTCACTTTGCTACTGGATTTAGGCTAGCCTGGCTGATGAGGGCTGTTAGCCTGAAACCGGTTCCAGGATGCTCGTTTCCGTCCAGGGAAGACATGGCTTGGCAGTTCGAGCTGGACTGTTCCCATGAGGCACAGGGTCAAGACTGATTTGCATATAGCTTTTTCTGAACTGGGGTGGCGAAGTGAGCCTGCGAACGATGATGGATTCAACAGTGATCTGTGACTGGGGGTGAGTGTCTGATAAGTTTCAGCGCTCCGTCCATCATCTCCTTGTGTTTGCTTTGTTCACCCTAAGTTGATAGGGTATGCGAAGACATGGGTCCCTTGCTCATTTTGCTACTGGATTCAAGCTAGCCTGGCTGATGAGGGCTGTTAGCCCGAAACCGGTCCCAGGATGCTTGTTTCCGTCCAGGGAAGCCATGGTTTGGCAGTTCGGGCTGGACTGTTCCCATGAGGCACAGGGTCGAAGCTGATTTGCATATAGCTGTGTCTGAACTGGGGTGGCGAAGTGAGCTAAATAATGATGATGGATTCAACCCAGATCTGTGACTGGGCCTGAGTGTCTGATAAGTTTCAGCGCTCCGTCCATCATCTCCTTGTGTTTGCTATTTTCACCCTAAGTGGGCAGGGTATGCCCAGACATGGGTCCCTTGCTCATTTTGCCAGTGGATTCAAGCTAGGCTGGCTGATGAGGGCTGTTACACCTAAACCGGTCCCAGGATGCTTTTTTCCGGTCGAGGGAAATACATGCCTTGGCAGTTCGGGCTGGACTATTCCCATGAGGCACAGGGTCAAGACTCATTTGCATATAGATGTGTCTGAACTGGCGTGGCGAAGTGAGCTAAAGATGGATTCAACCCAGATCTGTGACTGGGGGTGAGTGTCTGATAAGTTTCAGCACTCCGTCTATCATCTCCTTGTGTTTACTTTGTTCGCCCTAAGTTGGCAGGGTATGCCCAGATGTGGGTCCCTTGCTCACTTTGCCACTGGATTCAAGCTTGCCTGGCTGATGAGGGCTGGTAGCCTGAATCCGGTCCCAGGATGCTTGTTTTCGGTCCATGGAAGACATGGCTTGACAGTTCAGGCTGTACTGTTACCATGAGGCACAGTATCAAGGCTGATTTGCATATAGCTGTGTCTGAACTGGGGTGGCAAAGTGAGCTAAAGAACGATGATGGATTCAACCTAGATCTGTGACTGGGGGTGAGTGTCTGATAAGTTTGTTTGCCCTAAGTTGGCAGGGTATGCCCAGACGTGGGTCCCTTGCTCACTTTGCCACTGGATTGAAGCTAGCCTGGCTGATACGGGCTGTTAGGCAGAAACCGGTTCCAGGACGCTTGTTTCCAGTTTAGAGAAGACATGGCCTAGGAGTTCGGGCTGGACTGTTCCCATGAGGCACAGCATCAAGACTGATTTGCATATAGCTGTGACTGAACTGGGGTGGTGAAGTGAACTAAAGAACGATGATGGATTCAACCCAGATCTGTGACTGGGGTGAGTGTCTGATAAGTTGCAGCGCTCCATCCATCATCACCTTGTGTTTGCTTTGTTCACCCTAAGTTTGCAGGGTATGCCCAAACGTGGGTCGCTTGCTCACTTTGCCACTGGATTCTAGCCAGCCTGGCTGATGAGGGCTGTTAGCCGGAAATCGGTCCCGGGATGCTTGTTTTCGGTCCAGGGAAGACAAGGCTTGGCAGTTCGGGCCTGCACTAGCCTTTCGGGTTGTGTACCAGAGGCCAAGGTGGTCCAGGCAAATACTGGGGGTTTATTTGCAGTTGAAAACAAAATGGCCCACCAGCTGGCCGTTGCCCCAGGCTTCCCATGAGGCACAGGGTCAAGACTCATTTACATATGGCTGTGTCTGAACTGGGGTGGCGAAGTGAGCTAAAGAATGATGATGGATTTAACCAAGATCTGTGACTGGGGTGAGTGTCTGATAAGTTTCAGCGCTCTGTCCATCATCTCCTTGTGTTTGCTTTAACTCTAGAGGCACTGTTGCTGCCCCCATTGGACTCTAGTCCCATTTTTGTCCTTACTCTGTGGACTTCTAGGGACTCTTTGTCAAGGACCAACTGCTCTTGCCTGAGCCTAAGCCTAGCTCTCTCAAGTTCAAGAAGTTGATATTCCCTATCCGAAGAGTTTTCCCTCCTACTAGAAATGGAGGTCCCTACTGAATGTTCTGAGGCATCGGATTCTCTTCGTTTACTCTGCACTCTTCCAGGAGCAACAAAGGGGGCACTATCTGGGCCACCTTCCTTATCCTCTGGGAGATCTGAGTTTTCCAGGTGGGAGCCATTCAGCCCCTCCTGGTCAGGGTTTGAGTCAAGGTCATAGGGGTGATCCCCTTGTGGTCTCTGCTCAGCCCCATGCCCACCCAATTTCTCCTGCTCATCTGACCCACTTGTTTTCTGTAGGTCATCTAACAGTAAAGCCTCTAGGGGGCATTGGGTATTAACACCTTTCCCTGTCTTCAACTTTCTAGATGCACACAGGGCTTTCAGTTCTTGGAACGAAAGCTCACTGTATCTAGGAGTCAGAGAGCCACTGGAATCTCCTTTGGAAGATGTACTAAGTGTGGTGTGGTGTAGCACCTACCTAACCTAGTGGGAACTAAACTCTCTGAGGTTGGAGAAAGCTTCTGCTAGACCCTTCGCTACCCAACCCTCAGTTCAGTAGGACATACTTATTCTAAGCTTGTATTATATGTGCCTAGTATTAGTGATGGTTTTTCAATTAATCAAGACAAACATTTATCTGGCTAAAACAATGCAGACTTGAATCTCAACTGAGACACACCAAGGGGAGAGGATGTGGTTCGCCGGCTAGATTGCCGACGTTGGTGCTGGAAATCAAGGTTCAAGCCTTGGGGTCGCGTCCACATCCTGTGATTCTGCGCAAATCACTTAATCTCCCCATGCCTGAATGTGACTTGTGTAACGTAACCGGTGCTCATGTAAAGCGCTCCAATACCTTCAGGTCGAGTTTCGCTATATAAGTCTGCATTAAAAAAAATGTGAGAAGCTGGCCTGGTATATGATGTCCAACTATGTAAGTGGGTACCTCGCACCTGTCCAGACAACCCTCATGGTGATTCAAGAGGTGTTAGACAACCTTAGAAAGCTTTTTAAGTGGTAGCTGTGGGGTGCAGACTTCAGGCTTAGCCCAGGAGAATTGTAAAGCAGCTTGTTTTACAAGAATGTAATCTTATAGTATAGATTATATATCTTTTTATTTAACAGTAAGACAATAGTAGGCATTACAAATATCGGGTGTCAAACAGGACAATGCGGGAAAGGGACAGGCGGGGGAATTATACGTACGAGAATCGTCATAAGGAACCCACAGTAAATCGCGGCTATACGTAACAGTTAGGAAGAATAAACAGTCTATCATAAGATCGAGAACAACCCCGCCACATCCTCCCCCATCCGCAATGATACAGGATAATTAAAGCCAGTATAGACATCCGAGCAAGAGAGGATCCATGATGAATAAACAGCCCACTTCTTGGAAGAGGAAAAAGGAAAGACAAAAGGGGCCATAGAACAAAACAAAGGAAAAATAAAAAAACCCTCCCCTAACCCCCCACCCTGCACCCCTGCAATGGCTACGGCCTAATCCCACTAGCAGCGTGCCTGTCGCCCAAGAACTATCCTAAAAGAAGGGAAAGAGAGAAAAAGTGGAGGAGGAGAGACCAAACACACTCCCGGTCTCCCGTGCCCCCCGCCAACAGCTACCACCCCCAGACGCAATAAAGCCAACATTCAGCAAAATATACAAACCAGTCGGGGGAGTATATTCAATAACCACCCAACTCCCGTTGCACTATAGGCACAACCCTGGCATTGCTGAAAACTATAATATCGGAACAGAACAGTAAAGTTCAGCCCTGGCCAGTACGATCTTCATTAAAAGTCTCCTTCCCTCGAGCCGCCATCTTGGGAAAAAGGGCAAAGCATCCATGAAAGTTCTCGTCGGTGCAGTAGAGTCGCATGCAGGATAAATGTTCACAAATAAAACAATGAAATGCTTCCAGGAACAGCACGTTTTCCAAAAAGTCACTGAAGAACTTGCTACCACACTGGAAACCATTCATAGATGTAGCATAAGGAAACAGAATCGAACAGGAGACGCTGGCATGAAGCTTAAACTCGTTGATTCGGAACCGCCAGGGCTCAGGAAATCCGGTATCGGCACAGGGACCTCGAGTTTAGACGTTCGGTGCACCAATGGTACAACAGCCTGCGGAGAACTCAGCAAAGAGTCATCCTCCGGTACCAGGATACCGTCCACTTTCTCGATCAGTGTCCGGAACACAGCGCTAGTATGCGAGTGGAGCGCCTCAATGGCGGCCATGACGGCCCGCAGCGATGGCGTGCCTTCCATCCGCTCCGTCCCCTCTCAGTAGGCGGCAGAGCCAGATTTGAACCCCGGAGGCCGGCCACTCCGGGGTAACAGGCCACGCAAGTCAGATGTCAAACAGTGGGCGCTCCTGGTATAGCAGAACACACCTTTGCCGTCAGCGAGGGCCCCGTCCCGTCGACCCCGGAAGGGCAGCAAGGTCTTCGGGCACCAGACCCCCACCACGGCGTCCGGTGGAACACGCTAGTGTGTCCTCGGTGTAGATCAATTACAGGATCGACTCCAAAAAGCAACAATTCACGGCACACTTCGGGAGACCGGGCTCAGTCCAGGTCTCACAGCGGCTGTTGATCACTTCCAGACCGGATAGGTTAGAAATCGAGGTCCCGGCTTCCATACGATGTTAGGCCGAGAATGGAGACACGGCGTATCTTCGTCGACCGATGAGGTAGAAAACTCGGGATTGCACCGTTAGACGCAGTGAAGCTTCACAAACAGGGGAATCGGGTGTGAAGTCAGGAGTGAAAGCAGGATATTCGAGTTGCTGGCGGAGGTCGGCGGAGGCGGGAGCTTACGCGGCCATCTTGGTTGCTAGCGTAGCTCCTCCGTATAGATTAAGTGAAAAAAGAACCACACAAGGTATTTATAAAAATTTCTATTTAATATATAATACTCGGTAGCACATACAAATAACTCCTATCCAGAGATATGCACAATGCACACAATACTTTGCAGATAAGCACAGTAAATAGCACGGAACACACAGTGGACCCCAGGGGAGAACCAAACCATATACTAAGTAAGTGGTATAAGAACCATAACCCGAGTCAAGACAATGTCAAGAGGATGTAGAAATGCTGAGGACTCACAGAACCACCCAAGGTAAGTAGATTGGGACCCCAAGGAGAGCGTTTGCAGTGTGGGAACATGACCACGTTCTCCGTACAGAACAACGTGTAAGTTGCAGTTGGATTTTTAAAGATTAAGGACCCTTCCCAGTGGGCTCTGAAGAAACCACGTGGAAGAAAGAAGGCTGGAGAGCCACCCCACCCATGAATACCCTAGTACCCATGTTACCTGCACCAGGGAAGCCAGGTGCATATGTGTAAAGTGGTGTCAGAAACAGCAGTCGAACAGAATGGAGGACTTCAGGAAAGTGCCGCTGTGAAAGAAGGAGAAAGTGTCCAGTGTAATCCGAAGATGTATTCTTGTTGAGAGGTACCAGCAAGCAGAGGGGACAGAGTTTATGTCACTCAGGAGTGACCAGGAGACTTGGAAGAAGAATGCTCTTCGATGTCCGGTGTTGCAGGATGGTTGACAAGGACTTTGACTCTACAGCTGTGAGGACCAGGCGATGCTGAGGAAGACTAGGAGCCATGAACGAGCTGTCCCACGTCGGATGTCGAATGCTGAGGGGTCGGTGTCCGGCGGGAGCACCTACAAGCCTTGGCAAAGACAAACAATGAGGAAGTCGAGGAGGTGCAACGTCGGGACCAGCAAGGTCCAGGGGACTCACCACGAGCAGGGGAGTCAGGGCAGGCCATGAGCAATCATGAGAGTCACAAAGAAAGAAAGATGACCCTCAACAGGACCCACAGGCTAAAGGCACTGGAGTCGCAAGAGGACCTTGAGCAGCTGACCATAAGATGCAGCCTACGGTGCACACAATGTGGTGTGGCTGAAGATTCTGGTCACTGGAGGTTAGAGCTACTTGGAGCCTGAAGATCTCGCTGGAAGAAAGCCAACAAGCCTTTGCAACTGCAAGTTGACGCGGTGCACAGGGGTTCAGTTATTGCAGCCCCCACGAGGGATACTGGCCTCAAACTTGGTGAGAGGTCAGTGTTATATTTCATATCGGTACCCTCATATAGGTTCAGGGAACATCGTACTCTTTCCCTACATCATCTCCCCTTCATTTCATATGAACAAGCCTTATAAGGACATTACTTCTAATAAGGACAGAGGCCCACATGCATCAAAGTGGGAGATTGCGATTTCTTATTTGCGATTTTTAAGGAATTGCAAATAAGAAATCGCAAAATGGTATGCATCAACATTTTCGCATTTTTTTTGCGTTTCGCAAAAAATCGCAATTAAATGCGAATCGCACTTTTTTCCCGCATTTTGCGAAATCGCATAATGCGAAATCGCATTTTGCGATTTCGCAAAATGCGAAAACAGCACAGTTGATGAATTGATGCAGTCTGATTACTTGAAAGCCACAGAAGGCAATCAGGGACACCTGATGTTTCCTTTGAATGTAGCTCTGGCAGTTGATCTCAGAGCTTGGTGAGGAAGGTTGTTTTTGCTGCAGTCTTTGTTTTTGACAAGGAAGGACATGGAAAATCAAGAGGCAGAGGGGCCCTCCAGGAAAAGAAAAGTGAAATTTTCAGAAAAAGAGCTTGAAATTCTCATTGAGGAGGTGACAGACAGGCATGAACAGTTATTTGGAAAACTGTCTCACAAAGTGCCTGATGCTGTGAAAAGGAATGTGTGGCTCAACATTCAGTCAAAGGTGAATGCAGTTGGAGTGGCTCACCGGGAAATCTGCAATTTACAGAAGAGGTGGTATGACTTGCGCAGTCGCGCTAAGGAGAAGATAGCTGCAAGAATAAAATCAGCAAACAAAACTGGAGGTGGCCCCCCCAAAGACACACCAACAACCCCTTTGGAAGACCCTGTGGAAGGGACACTTTTGACTGAGGCAGTTGTTGGTGTCATGAACATAGACACGTCAGATCTCATCACTCCCTCTGAAGGTAAGTTAACATGTGTTTGATAATGTAAGTGTATGAATGATATGGTTTTCAAGTAACACAGTAAAGGCACTAGATGGAAGAATCTTGCAACATTGACATGCTTGGAAAATTACATTAATAGCACTACTTGCCTCATGAAAGGGAATTTAGATTGGTCAGAGTAATGCATCATGGTTAATGTAGTTTTTTGAAAACATTGCATGACATTTAAAAGTTTTTCTTCTAAAAAAAAAAACAGAAACACAGATATGTAAGTAAGTAACCAAAATTTATTTAGACAACATCCGTGAAGTGAAATTAATTTCTTTATTAATCACAGCCAAACAATTTCCACTCAAAATATCTGTTTTCACTTTACAGAATTACTTCAAGAATTGATAGAGCAAGATTTAAGAGATTTCAATAACTTAGATATTCAAATAAATGAGGATGCCAACATTCCAAGTACATCTACAGCACATGAGACATTAAATGAAAGGCATAGAGTTCGCCAATTAATGCAAACTGAATCAGAGGATGAAAGTACTCAAAGAAATGCAGTCTCAAGACCAGACCCCACACCAACAGCCAACAATGCCAGGCCTAGTAGGCGAAGGAGGCAAAGCCAATTTTTTAGAAGGCGGCCAAGAACCTCAACAGTGTCTATGTTTGAGGAGGGGTCTACCACTGGAAGTCTTGTAGAGGACAAAATATTAAAAATACAGCGTCTGCAAGGAAAAGACATTAGAATTATAAAAGGAAACATGAAGTTTATGTGCAAAAACATAGCAGGCATGCACAGCACTATGAAGAAGATGGCTGATGATTTCAAACATAGCCAAGAGGCTACTGTAGAAAAAATGGACAGTATAGCAAAGTCACTGGAATCAATTTGCACAGTAATGAAATTGCAACATAAGCAAAGTGTTCATAGGCACCTTAGGCAACAGACAAGCTTACAGGCCCAGAACAGACTATTATCAAGAATTTCCAATTCAGTATCCAAAATTTGCAAGCAAAATGCAGAAATACATGATAAAATTAATGCTTCATTTGTGGCAATAAGAAGGGGAATGGAGAGAGAGCATTCCTTAGAGCATGCTTCTAACAGTGATAATGTACCTGCAATTACTCAACCAAAGGATGATAGTGCTATGGGTGGGAAAAATGTTAATCCACCAGAAGGGACCTTTGCTGGGTCAAGACGGAGTATTAGATTTGCTAAGGAAGGATGCCACATGGTGATGGATGAAGGAAATAAAAGTGCAAAGGCTTTGGGTGTGCGTGGGCGTAAAAAGTAGGATGAAAGCAAGTTATTTGTCAAAGGCGTTTTTCCTGAATAATTTTTTTCCCATTTAATCATTGACTGAAATGAAGATCCTTATTTATAGACAGAGGTCTGGTATTTTTTTTGAGAAATGACATAAATTTACTTTGTATATTCCTTACATGTTTTTGGTTACATACAACAACATTTCTTTTTTTGTAGAGAAATAAAAATAAAGCATGTTACCTTTTCAGAAATAATTCTGTGTAATTTCTGCTCTCCTTATCCGTCCTTCTGCAGCCTCTGGTCCATGTTGTCTTGCTGGGGGTTGCTGGGGATCATTGTCATTTGGTGGTAACATGTCTTCTTCTTCCAAAGGTATGCCTCTCTCTGTTGCCAAGTTGTGCAGCATGGCGCAGACTGCAACAATTTTACAGCATGTTTTTGGATTATACTGCAAACTACCACCAGTCTTATGTAGTATGCAAAATCTTGATTTAAGCACACCAAATGTTCTCTCAATTACATTACGCGTTGATTTATGTGATTGGTTGTAATGTTGTTCCTTTCTACTTGCTGGGTTCAGGTATGGAGTCAATATGTATGACCTAACTCCATAGGCACTGTCACCTATAACCAAAAGAAAACAACACTTACTTTATATATGTATTACTTGGTAAGTGTGACAGAAGGACAAGTTGTAAATTTGAAATGGAAAAAACCATTTACCAAGCAAATAGCCATCTCCAAACTGTCCTGCTAGAAGTCTGGCATGTATTGCACTATGTTTGAAAATGTAAGAATCATGGGCACTCCCTGGGTAACTAGCCACTATGTCAGTTATGATGGTCTTGGAGTTACATATCACTTGAATATTCAGAGAATGAAAACTTTTCCTATTACGGAATATGTACTCATTTTCAGATGGAGGACAAATAGGTACATGAGTCCCATCAACACATCCAATCACATGTGGAAATTGTGCCATACCATAAAAATCTACTTTAGTTCTCTGTAAATCTTGTTGAGAAGAAGGAAACTTTATGTAATGACCAATTCTACTTAACATTGCATCCAAAAAAGAATTGAAAAATCTGGACAGAGAGCTCTGGGATACACCACCAGCAATAGCTACCACCCCCTGAAAAGAACCAGACGCTAACAGGTGTAGACAACACAGGACTTGAACATGAGTAGGGATAGCATTTGTCCTGCGTGTCTCCCTTTGCAACAAGGGATCCAAATCATTAATTAAATCAATTATTAAGTCACCAGTAAGCCGGTACCTATCATAAATTTGGTCTTCAGTTTGACCAAGCAAAGTAATCCTAAGTCTAAAAATTCTCTCTTCTATCTGCCTTCCCCTCAAACCTGCTCCTATTCTCAATCTGTGGCGGCGTGCAAGGAAGAAAAGTGCTGCCATTGTGAAAGGCTCCTGTTTGCTCTCTGAAACACAGCAACAGTGGATGCAGGCAAACCCTGCCTTATATAGGGGAGCTGCCAATCAGCAAGACCATAAGAAAAGCTGGTTTGCAACCCTTAACAGTGCATGCAGATATAGGAGTGAAAAAGTAAAAGACAATCTTAAGTTGCAATACAAACACATTTAAAAGACAAAAACACAGTACATAATGTGAAAATTATTTTTCAAGCAGCAAAATTTCTCACCCTTTGAATGTGTTCATTTTCCACACAAACACACTAAATATTAACAAAAACCTGTGCAAATGCAGGATTATTTGGAGAAAAACACAAATTGCATCTGACATTCTCAAAAGGTCATAGGTCGCAGTAGATCAGCCCATGCCCTGACAATTCACATCATTCACACAGTTTGGGAATGCACTCTGACACTTTTAATTGCTGTCACGACTTCCATACCGCCCACAGTACAAACATTTCAAAGCCTGCGAAAAAATTACACCAACTCTGACTTGTTCTAAATTTAAGAAATGCTAAATGCGAGTTCTACAGAATTCGCATCTTCTTAACTTTGATGCATAGGCACTTTTCCATTTTTAAACCGAATCGCATCCGTTGCGAGTCATTTAAGGACTCGCAAACAGAAATAGGAATTCTAAATTACCGAAAATGAACAGAACAAATGATGCATCTCAAACGAGTAGATTGCATTCGCAAACGCCCGTTGTCTCAGAAAAATGACGATTGCGAATGCAATCTACTTTGATGCATGTGGGCCAGAATGCCTTATAGGGACAGAACGCCTTATAAGGACTGACGCCTTTCATGGACTAAACCTTTCACCTAGTTCCATGCAGAGGGAGGGTTTTTCCCAATTGATATTGCTTAGACGTCATCCTTAGCACATGAATAATTTATGAGAACACTACCCAATTGGTATGCTTCACCTCTCCTATCTACGCACAAGGTTTAATTCCATACGTCATCCTCATACTGAACAATGGCTAACACAGGCACAAGGACTGTATAAATACAGCACCTCTTGCTATCAGTACTGGGGAAGGAACCGAGATTTCAAGGCTGACACACTGACCAGAGATGCTGAGGCTCCGACATGCAGTCGCTCCAGCTGACAGTGGTCTGAACATCCCTTGAGGGGTGTCCAACTCGAAACCAGGACAAAAGTCCCACACTCTCAATATTCAGGTAATGGGGTTCGACTAAATCCTAGCGGGATTCTTGGCTCTTAGGCTTATTAGCTCTTTCACACCTACTCACATGCTAGGTACACTTAGGTACATCTAGACAGGCATCTTAGGAGTATGTGCTTTATTTTATAAATGCATTTTATATTCATTTTTATGTTCATGACTATTGCAAAACAGTAGAACTGTACTAATTCTTTTTATGCACTGTACTGCTGATCCTATATCTCTGCTACTGTGTAACAGTTGTAGCAGCACATATATTTTACACTAGAACAACAGTACAATAAATTCTTATTGTAAACACGCTCAACTGTTTCTTTTGTGTATCTCTCTGAGACAAAATGAGCAAGCATGAGTGGCTAAGTGAATAGTAGTATATTGTTTCCACAAGTCTGAGGAATCAGGGTTTGTTGTGTTCTGAGGTTGCCAAAAACTAATCTCTCTGAAAAAAGGAGATTCTAGTGGCACTGGGAGCTTGTTAATGCAAAACAGGCTAACATACGCGGTGGGGGGCTCAGAGTCAGTCTCCCACCAGACCCACAGTGTATGTTATCCAAAAGCGCAGGTCCTGCAGGGGTGCTATAGGTACTACACTACAGCAGGTCAGGCCACGATAGCTGTGGAAGACCACCACCTGTGTTGCAGAACCTTTCGGAGTCCGGAGGAGCTCAGGATCAGCAGACCAGTCGACTTAGATGCGATGCCTGCGAATACAGGTAAGTGACTCCTTCACTTCAAGTGAGATTCCTCCAGGTGTCGTTGATGCCCACAGGCATTGGAAGGTTGCTGTATAGTGCACAAGCACAGACAATGCATCAGACTAGAAGGGAAGACAAAGTCAAGCCCAAACGAAGTCCAGCAAAGTCCATAGTCCCCAGACAGTAGAAGAGGTAAGGTTGGGACGATTCAGGGGACCCTCCCAGGAGAGGGTCTGGATAGGAGAGAGGTTACTTCCATGTCCTTTGTCCAGTTTCGCACCAGAGCGGGAGCCAATGGCTCCCAGGAGTGGTTTGAACTGGACTATGCACGGAGGGCACCAAATGTGCCCCTCATGCAGACTTAGTGGCACTGGCAAGTGCACCCACCCAGCCCCAATACACTAAATCCTGTCTGGGAGGTGGTCACACTTCCCTGTGACAGGATGCCTATTGTTTTGCCTTCCCCTGCTCGATCTTGGGTCAGCAGCAACCATTTTGTGCTGTCCAGGTCTAGAAGGCTGGCATCAGGAACACTGAGAGCCTAACGGAAGGCTCTTCCAGTTCCTGGAATCATACCTCCCACACCGGTTATGGTGTGGGTGGTATGATTCCAATATGTTTGATACCAAACATGATAGGGTTTGTTGCAGCCAGTTTTGAGATGGTCATCGCGTGATTACACGGTGCCCCACTATATAGTATATGGCTGCTTCACTTACAACCCGTAAGAATGGACTCCTTACGCTGTAGAGGTGTCCTGTTCATGCAGAGGCACACTCACACTTAGAACCAAGCATCCTGCCTTCAGGATTGTAAAGGTCTGCTGTAGGGGTGACTTGTAGGTTTTAAGTGCAGTGACCCTAGATATAGGAAACCTATATCTTTAGTAAGTGGTGCTAGCACCAACTTACACAGGCTGCAATGACAGGCCTTTAGTTCCATTTTGAATGGTCTCCCATGGGTGGCATAATTCTCACTTCAGCCCATAGGGGAACTCTGGAGGTACCTATGCCCTGTGTACCTTAGTACCATATACTAAGGACTGATAAGGGTAGCCCTGTATCCAATCTGGGATGTACCTAAGTACTGAACATAACAAGTTAGGGAGAAAGCAGATAGACCGGGATCATAATTAGCAGGATGCCAGTCAGACTAGTCAATAACAGCTTAGCAGCAGGCAAAAAGTGGGGCTAACCATAGAAGGAGATCCTACTTTCCTACAGACATCAGAAAAACTGATTAAAGGAAGTGCATATATGGTGCAACGCTGTACTAAGTTAGTACCAGATTGGAATCCTGAGTTTAACCTGTGAAGCGAGATGTATTATCACTATTTGATGAGTGTATGACGTAATGATCACAAACATGTATGGTCCTTATGTATTTCACATTATGTAATGCTATAAAATGTACTCAAGATGATTTAAAAAACAAAAGAATCATATGAGTAGATAAGATTAGAGTATTTGTGACTTCTGGAGAAGCTACAGACTCCTCAAAAGAAAGATTGATAGGTCAGGAAAAGCTTCTCTCCGAAAGCAGAGAAGCAGACACAAGACCAAGCTTGAACCAGCTACATGCACGCCGAATGCTCGCAACATTCTCGTGCAGAAGGAGGAATATAACACTTCTCCTTCCTAACAACAAATACAAAACGCCTAGTAAAAGTACACTGGAAAAGTGATTGCATAACATTTGATGACAATATATGGAAGTACTATAAGTTGATTTACAGAACATTTCAAGAACTTTCAGTACAACATTAGTCAAAAACCTCACAATCATTCAACCAATTTGGCATCTTACTCGCCCTGACCGGATATCACCTAGCTTCCTTAACTTTTACCACATTCTTCTCTTTTCCGACACTATCCTCACACTTCGTCAAACAACCTGGTAACTTCACCACCTTCTTTCAATTACAAATATCGCCATCACTTACCTTCACTGTGAGTGGAAAAGAAAATCTTGACAACTCTTTGCCTCAAATTTTTCTGACTGCTTCTTGCCAATGAATACCACAATACCACTCTATCAAAAGACGAACTAATGTGTTCCACGTGTTTTAGAATCCAAACATTGTCGCCTGGTATGTGACACAAATTGAACTTTATTATCCATTACAATGGCATTCCCTCCATGTCCCATACTGTTGTGAGACAATCAGAGGTAACATGGTGGGGAAATGTCAACTCTGGGCATCGAGAAAAAAATCTACCGCCACCAAGGCATACATGAGACCAGCACCAAGGACACTGTATGGACCAGATATATCAAGTACAATTCTTTTCCATGGGGCATCCATCTTGTCAGTTATCCTCCTAATGTATAAGACAGTTCTTTGTGACTTATCACTCCATGCACATGTAATACAATCCCTTATGTTCTGTTCAACATTGCGATCCAACCTAGGCCACCAGTACTCTGCCCTTTATATGCTATTTGGTAGCACTCATACCTATGTGACCTTCGTGGGCTAAATCTACTATCTTTAATCTCAACGCCTCTGGCACAAATAGTAAATCTTTCCTTAAAAGTAGCTCACCAGAGCAAGACAACTTCACATCCAGAGAAACCTCTACATGGTCAGAAAATGTACCTTCCTTGAGCCAACCCTCTGTTAGTTATTTCTTTACTTCCTGCAGCACCACATCCTCTTTGCATTTCTTCCACCTACTCCATATGGGAAGTACTCCCATCAGTTATAATGCAAACACTGTCAACTAGTATATCGCCCTCCATCTCGTCTTCATGAACATCATGCACTGGCAATCGTGATAGATTTGTAATGCCCAGGAACATACTGGAGAGAGAAACTCTTACTCCATCAATCTAAACATCCACTATGCAATTCTTGCAGAAACTCTACCTGACCCTTGCATTTTAAACACATCCATCAACGGCCTGTGGTCAGTGTGCACAGTAAATCTGTGTCCCCTTCCAAACGAGTTGAAATAGATTTTGCCTCACCAACACGCTAAAGACTCTTTTTTAATCGTGGCATATTTCTTCTCTGCGTCTCTCAATGGCCAATGGGCATGAGTTTAAACCTATATGACACTTCAGGTGAAATTAAAGAGGTTAGGTGCCTGAGATCTGGATGTAGAAAAATCTAGTGGTATGCTAACTATAATCTAACGTCGAAAAGATGATTGCCAACTCAGATTGCAGGACCTAAAGCATGCAAATCCACGCACAAGCGGATATCCCCATTAGTTCTCTTTGCTATCACTACTGGAGCCAGCATTTCCTCTATGATATCACCCACACACACGCTTTGCAACGCCTTCTTCAAGGAGTCTCTCAAAACAAAGAAAACACTCCTAACTTTGTTTGCCTTGTGAACTGCATTACTTTTCAAAATTATCTTATGCATGAACCCTTTCAAGAGACCCAGGTCATGACTGAATAACTTTGGAAATTCACTGTCCCAAGATTTACCAGCTGCTGTTCTTATTTCTGACATTGCTCCCCACACCTGGTCAGGATGCTTGGGATCAAGATGTATCAACAAATCTTTTTGATGTGGCCATCCCAACAAACAGGACCCATCTCTGGCAAAATATACTCATGAGATTATCTTAACCCTTGAAACTCTAAAGTTGCATTTATATATATATTCTGCCAAATCTATGTTTTATTTCCAGAAGCCACTAATCACATATTAGAAGGATTCAATTGATGTTTAGGAAATTTGGATAAATACTTTTCACCAATCAGGGTGTCCTGGGCACCAGAGTCAGCCATCACTTTTACTTTCCCTCCATCAGCCATGATCTCACAGAAAGGATTACTCTCATTCAGTTTTCCCATTTCCCACACTTGAAGGATGAAATTCTCTCCATCCTGATCATTCTCAGTACAATTTGCCAAACATCTGGCCCAGTCATGCATGCTGTTAGACCGACGCTTACACACCCTGGCAAAATATCCCCTCATCCTACATTTCCTGCATAGTTGTTCAATAGCAGGACAATCTCTATCATTGGCTAAATGTCCCTTGAGCCACATTTATAGCACACCACATCCATCTTGCTGCTACGGACAACATATCCAAATTTGAATCTTTCTTAGTCACCTCTGAAGCTGCTTGTGCACCACAGTTTTGCACAACTGCAACCATCTCACAAACCCCAGGTGGTATTTCAACCATGCCTTCATAGATAGTCTAATTTCAGATTCTCAGTGTAATGCGTGAGTGCTCGCAGTGTCAACTGACTAACTACGAAAACTATAAATGACAGACATGGAAAAATCGGTACAGGAACTGTCATAGTGATAGAAAGCTAGTTCCACACCATTAAATGAAGAAATGCCATGGAAACACTATTTCTGCAGCATACTCTTGATTAGCACTACAACTGCATATTTACCGAAAAACTCTATGGCCCTCATTCAGAGTTTGACAGAATTCCTGATTAAGCAAGAAACACAAGTTACCAAATGGTGAATCCGAAATGTGTGGTCGCTGTGCATGCAGAATTATCATAGAGTTGTGTAAGGAAGAAAATGTTCCTGATAAATGGCACGGATATCAGAAAATAACTTCAAAAAGGCCTGTGGAAACAGATTTCTATAGTAATTTTCCATTCTAGCGGGTAAAACTTTTAATAGGGCTGTAATGGTGCACCTCACACTATTGGGACACCCGAGCGTGCTGTTAGCACCTCGGCAAAAACGTATTTTCAAAATAAGGACCTAAGTAGTTGAGTAGTTGAGTGGCCATTTCTCCGCCTGTTTGGTTTTCTGAACTACATTTGCTCACCAATCATATGTTCGTATCAGGCTTTCATATTTGTGTTTTTTGTGGCTGTTTTCTTCTAGGTGGAAGTTTTTCCTCCCTTAAATTAGCTACAAGAGCAGAAAAGAGAGCCCCTGAATCTCTTTGAAAATGAAATCCTAGTTGTTTCACCTTAATTTAAACTATAGCAAAAGACAGGCCCTTCAAAATCACCATCCTAACTTTGTTTAAGCAACTCATTCTTTTTGTCTTCCTGAAGAGTTTATCCTAACTTGAGCAGAGTCAGCAAACGTGCAAACTTCTTTAATGACATTATGGCGAACATAAAATAAACACTTCAGTGCCGCTTTACGGAATAATCTACTACCTACGGTCATTGCAGAAGACAACAAGCATTGAAAAAGCAATAGGTATCGTATTTGATTAAGTTAAAGCCATTTGCTTTGCTAATGGTATTGTATAGCAAAGCAAATGGCTTCAACTTAATGAAAGGCGAGACCTATTGTATTTTTAATACTTGTTTTTTTTTTGCTAGGGGCGAGGCACAGGGAAATTAAGTCATTTGTCCAGAATCACAGGTTATTGAGCCGACGCCAAGACTCGAACCTACTTCCCTAGTTCCAGGGTCGGCAGCTGGGGCAGTAACACCACATCCTCCGTCCTCTTAGCTGTCGTAAAACTTGTTCCGTTGCCATCTGGGGTCAAAGGGCCTTCTGTATTATCTCCAGGGCTCGAGTCGGAGGTACACGCAGATACACGGCCTCCCCCCACTCTTTTCACAGGGTGGAGGCAGTCCCCCCTGCCAAGAAGCTGGGCCCCACAGAAATAAGCTGAACGTATCCGGTGTAATTTTCAGACACTAGGACCCGTTCAGCACGTGACGTAATGAGGCCATTTGTCTATTGTCAGTCTCCCCACTTCTTTTTATAGGACATGTGCCCTGGTTATCTCTGCTTCCCCGATGTTTTTGATGGAATGATTTCATAGCACATAAAGCACCTAAAGGCAAAGTGGTTTGCATCCTACCTAAGGGAACAGCTAGTAATGCTCAATACTGGACAGATATTGCTTTTGTCCTCTGCCCTCACATGCCCTTGCTCCCCACCCTGTTCTTCTGTGAACCTCTTCCCTCGCCACTTGAGACTGAACTATTTTGTCTGATGCCCAATGGAGCTACTTGGTTTAGCTATAGGGGAGATGGGCCGTGGATTCCCTCCTTGGTCGTCACCTACCCAGTCAGTCTTTAGACAGACTTCCTTTTGTCTCTACGGTTTTCTCTTCCCTTATCCTCACTTTCCCTCCTCCCCTACCCCCCACTACTTTCTCGCTCCTCTCTCTCCTCCCCTAATGTATTGCTGATTGTTTGATATAATGTTTACTTGTTTGATCTTTTCCTGATTTATTGTTGAACCACATTGTTGCACTTCCTTTCGTCTCTCCTGCCGTCTCCTATCGCTTCCGCCCTCTATTTATGTCTCTCCTTCCCTCCTCTCTCAATGTATTGAGACTGAACTATTTTGTCTGGCGCCCGATGGAGCTACTTAGTTTAGCTGTAGGGGAGATGGGCTGTGGATTCCCTCCTTGGTCGTCTCCTACCCAGTCGGTCTTTAGGCAGACTTCTTATCGTCTCTCCTTATTCTCTCGTCCCTAGCTCCTATCCCCTCTCCCCCGAATCTCTCCCCTTGCCTGCTACTCTGCCTACCCCCCTGTCCTTTGTGCCCTTTGACTAAGCACCTCTTCTCCCCTTGTTGGGGAAAGATCCAATATATATACTCTGGAGTCTCAGCGAACCCGCTGAGTGAGTCCACTGCGCCAAGGGAGCCACTCACACTTGAGGTATGGTATGGCACCCCTTGCCAAAGCACTCCCTCTCCCCTTTCTGGGGAAGGATGCAGTATGTAGGCCTTGGAGTCTCAGAGACCCCTCTGAGAGAGTCCACTGCACAAAGGAAGCCTCTCGCAACAGAGATAGGGAAGTGATACCACTTCCCCTGGGATCACTGCTTACTGGACTTTGGACGTTTGCCTTCACTCGTCTACCGGTTTGTGTACCCGTCACCCTTCCCCTCCTCTTCCCATGCTGTGTCTCTCACCCTACTCTCCTCTTTCCCGCCTTCATTATCTGTCTACTTCCCCTGCTCCAACCCCCCCTCCCCTGAATCTCTCACCGTGCCTGCTTTTCCCCTTACGTATTTGTGCTTATTGTTTATCTCGACCTTACAAGTAACTATGTGGCCATGCTCTAAGAACTATGTAACCTTTGTAATGATGTAACCTGTAAATATGATCTGATGCTCATGTAAAGCTCTCTGATACCTCCGGGTCTATCCAGCGCTATATAAAACTTTTTTTAAATAAATAAAAATTTCACCACCTGACGTGTGCTTTATTTTTTTTATTTTTTTTAAAGATGGGCTACCCTAATAGTTTCTGCAGAGGGTGAGGCGGTTTAGCAACTTCTGCAGGATGCTTACAGTCTGCAGATGTGGTTCGAGTCTTGGGCAGAGAGGGGAGATCCGGCGACAGACTGAGCATGTCACTCAAACATCTGTCTCGGCCTTTTAAATCGGTCAAAGAACCCAATGTCAATGTGAAATGCCTGGTTATGCTTCAGGTCGGAGAAAGAATCCGGTCCAGGCTCCCCTTGCCACTGAACGGTGTGATCTTGGGCGAGGCCACTAAAATTACCAACCCCTCTGTTGCCCAATGCAAGAACTGAAGGACAAAGGCCTGAGGGCAGAAACCGCAGCTTGGGAAGCAGGAAGTAATTGTTCTTGAGAAGTCTTGTGTGATACAGCAGTCAATGTAGGGCTTAGGGGCATTGCGATTGAGGCTTCTTCTTTCCGTTTATACTGTTTTCACAGATAAATACAGACAGAAACACATTTTGTTTCTTGTCTGTCTGTCTTGCCCGGTGAAGCAGGCTACAGTTGCCCCAGGGAGAGGCCTGGCTCTCCCGGCCATTGCTAGGGGTAGCTGAACTGGTGGGGGGTGCTGTCCACAGAACAGCGGGGTGCCCAGCAGTCCAGCAGAGAACCGATTACAGAAACACGGACCACGCCCCTCTTTTTAGGTCACTTGATGCACGCTGCTTTAGATATCTGCTCAGAATCCCATAGTTTTGCACAAGTATTGGAGCCAGGATTAGAACTCAGATTTGTACGTAGCAAGGTCAGCATAGAGCGAGCACCAGAGCCCAGGATTCTTGTGCTAAAGTGCTATAAGGGCTCGCTCATCTGTGTGCATTTCGTTTTGAGAAAGAAAAAGAATGGTAATCCTATTTTCACCCTCTGCTCGGCGCATCCATCACCCTTTAGTTTGTCGTTACAGATTCACTAGTAAAAGTGAACACTGCTCTCTTACCGCTATATGTATCAACAAACCATTTTGCATTTCCTAAATAGCGAATTTTAAGGAATCGCTATTTAGGAAATGCAAAACGGTATGTATGTACAAAATCGCTTTCCAATAGCGATTCCTTAGCATTCCTTAATTTGAGATTAGCAAATTGTCAATCGCAAATTATCCCTTCATTTCCATGGGCCAGGAGGCCCATAGGAATGAAAGTGCAATTTGCAATTAGCACTTTGCTGATCGCAAATTAGGGATGTTTCCAAGGGTGCAGGGGTGTCTCAAGAACACCCTGCTGCACCCCTGAAAAAGACATTTGGGGGCATATGGCGCACATACATGCCCTAAGGGCATGTATGGGCGTCATATGGCACCTTTGGTTTTTATCAAAAAAGATTTTTGATAAGAATTCGCAAATTACCACCAACTAGAAGTTGGTGGTAATTTGCTACTCCTTAATGGCATTTTTTGCATTTTATTTGTTTGATACATTGCATTTAAGGAATCGCAAAATTTGCAATTCCTTAAGTGCAATCGCAAAATAAGGATTAGCAAATTTTGCTAATCCTTATTTTGCATCAAACTTGTTTGATACATTCCATTTGTCTATTTAGCATTCGCAAAGGCCGAAATTCGCAGAATTTCGGCCTTTGCGAATGCTAAATAGCTTGATACATATAGCGGTTAGTGCCTGTTCGCTTTCGTCTGTGAAAATAAGTTGTAGTTCAGCGGATTTCAGGCGGCTCAAACATATGTATTCCATGTTTTGATACACATTTGTGGGTTTCAACATGAAGGCTAGTATTTGTTTCCATTCACACCAGCATCGAGCCTCTCCTGGCTGAGTAAATGTGAAGCCAGGTGAGCGTTCACAAGCTTCGGTAAAACAAGCTGTGAATGGGGCGAGGAAACGTCTGTTTTATGTTTATTCTAAGCGGGTGGCGGGTGCACACTCCTGGATCCACCTAAGATTGCTCGTACGTTGAAAAACAGATGCATGTCCCCGTAAACAGAAAGAAAAGATAAAGGAGGGCCCATCACACATAGTGTGATGGACAAACAAAAATGTTCACTAAGTGAAATCCCCACAAGCACACAAGGGAGGGACACTTGAAAAACTGCAGCAATAAAAAGCCTGCATTTCTGAATGCACACGCACAGCCAATAAAAAGCACTTTGGCCCACATGCATCAATGTGACATTTTGCACTTCCTAATTTGCGAAAAATAAGGAATCGCAAATTAAGAAGTGCAAAATGCTATGCATCATTATTTTCGGTATTCATTTGTGATTCGGTAAAAATCGCAATTTTTACCGAATCCCAAATGAATACCGAATTCTTAAGTTAATTTTCGCAATTCCCATTGATTCCTATGGGCCAAAAGGCCCATAGGAGTCAATGGGAATTGCGAGTGGCACTTAGAAAATTTCATGGGTGCAGGGGGGGGTCCAAAGGACCCCCCCATGCACCCCAGAAATGTATTTTTCGCATCATGTTTCACACACACATGTCCTAAGGACATGTGTGTGTTAAACATGAATGTTGAAAAAAATACTTTTTCACCATTTTAAACACTTTTTCCAAATTTACCGAGTGGTTCAACCACTCGGTAAATTTGGCACCCTAATTGCGAATTTCAACTTGTCAAAGTAATGATGCATTGCTTTTAAGAAGTCGCACATCTGCGACTTCTTAAAAGCACCCGCAATTTTAGAACTCGCAAAAATATTACGAATTCTAAAATTGCTTCATGCATCCCAAAAAGCACTTTTGCATTCGCAAACAGCCGATTTTAAGGAATCGCACCATTTGCGACTACAAAAATGCTTGATGCATGTGGGCTTTAAAGTTTTAAAACCCATAGAATACAATACGACAGATCTTGCAGATAGCGCAAGCGCTGTTGAGGCTCGACCTAAAAAGACGGAGACTTCTTTATAACAAGCAGTGGCATAGCCAATAGGTCTTGCCTTTGGGACCTTTAAGTATTTAGCGATGCAGCACACTTTTATTTAGTTATTTACAGATTAAGCACCTTTATAAAATCACTTTAGATGTAGATGAAAAGGGAAAAACAAAAGACAAGAAAGTACTGAGTAAAGCACCAACCCCCACATGCATCAATCTAGGATTTTGCATTTCTTAAATAGCGAAAATTAAGGAATCGCTATTTAGGAAATGCAAAATCCTATGCATCAAGAAATCCTAAAAGTTTTTAGGATTTCTTAATTTTTGGAAATTGCAATTTCTTAATTGCGAATCGCAATTAAGGAATGGCATTACATTGATTCCTATGGGCCTAGAGGCCCATAGGAATCAATGCCGTTTTGCATTTTTTTTTTTGCACTCGCAATTTGTTGATGCATTGCAAGGGTGCAGAGGGGGGTCCCCCCTGCACCCCTGAAATGTATTTTCAAGTGCATGTTTCACACACACATGTCCTAAGGACATGTGTGTCTGTAACATGCTTGTTTAAAAAATGCTTTTTTTTGCTTTTTTTAAAATTTTTGCAAATTAACACGAGGGTCAACCTCGTGTTAATATGCACCTCCTATTTTAGAATTCGCATTTTAAAAAAAAATCATGCATTGCATTTAAGGAATCGCACACATGCGATTCCTTAAATGCAAACGCATTTTTTAGAAGTGCAAAAAATTCCTAAAAGTTTCATGCATAGCAAAAAGTGATTTTGGAATCGCAAACGGCCGAATTTTCCGATTCGCACCATTTGCGATTCCAAAAACCTTTGATGCATGTGGGGGCAATTTTTTTCACTGTGCTTGTGCAAGGGACAGATCATGAAATGCACCTAAAAGAGACAATTACTAGTTAAATTATCGACGGGGATTGTCTAAGACCTTAAAAAGCACTGATGAACAAACACTGCTGCCATTACAGGCCACAGACACAGACCCCTTTATCCCAAAGAAAACTTGGATAAACAAGCATTGAAAATGCAGTAGGTCTAGCCTTTGATTAAGTTAAAGCCATCACCTATTGCGTTTTCAATGCTTGTTTTTTAATATATGCTTTTTAGGGCTCGGCCTACATTCCACGTAGTGGGTGTGGCTTCAGAGTCCTGTAGAGAGCGGTCCGACAAGCTAACCTAGACATTCCAGAGAAGCGTGTGAATTTTGTTCGTAATTTATGGCAGCTGCATGGCCATTGGCCCTCGCATGGCTGTCTTTTTACAAGCCAGCATGCAATAGGCCATAGTCTGTAGAGTTTCTCCACTTCCTGCATATTCCGTGTGGAGACGCGCATGAGAAGGCTATAATTCATCAATTACCAGCTGTCAGGGGCCTTGGTAATTGAAGCCAGATGCTGGGCGCGCGTTCAGCACAGATGAAAAATAATCTGTGTGTGTGCGCATGCTGGCTCCCTGCCAAAGCTTGTGGGCCCGTGGTAATTGAAGCCAGATGCCGGGCTCGCTTGCCCCCTTATCTGGTGTGTGCTCCTTCACCGTGCATTTTTTTTCAATGCTGCTTTATTGCCGTCGCACATATTTATATATTTATTAACATGCCGGTTCTTAGTAAAGTACATGTCAAAGGCTAAGAAAAGTAGGTTATTGCAGTGAACTATATCAATAATGGCAAACCCTTGGTTACAGGACATAAGGATTATTATAGTGTGAGTGCAGAGTGTGCAGAGTGCGCAGAGTGCAGATTGTGAAGTAGTGAGTGCAGAGTGAGTTTCCAGAGTGCAAAGTAGTGAGTGCAGAGTGAGTGTGCAGAGTGAGTTTCCAGAGTGCAGAGTAGTGAGTGCAGAGTGCAGAGTAGTGAGTGCAGAGTGCACAGTAGTGAGTGCAGAGTGCAGAGTAGTGAATGCAGAGTAGTGAGTGCAGAGTGCAGAGTAGTGAGTGCAGAGTGCAGAGTAGTGAGTGCAGAGTAGTGAGTGCAGAGCAGTGAGTGCAGAGTAGTGAGTGCAGAGCAGTGAGTGCAGAGCAGTGAGTGCAGAGTAGTGAGTGCAGAGTGGTGAGTGCAGAGTGGTGAGTGCAGAGTGGTGAGGGCAGAGTGGTGAGTGCAGAGTAGTGAGTGCAGAGTGCAGAGTAGTGAGTGCAGAATGCAGAGTAGTGAGTGCAGAGTAGTGAGTGCAGAGTAGTGAGTGGTGAGTGCAGAGTGGTGAGTGCAGAGTGCAGAATGGTGCGTGCAGAGTGGTGAGTGCAGAGTGGTGAGTGCAGAGTGGTGAGTGCAGAGTGGTGAGTGCAGAGTAGTGAGTGCAGAGTGCAGAGTAGTGAGTGCAGAATGCAGAGTAGTGAGTGCAGAGTAGTGAGTGCAGAGTGCAGAGTAGTGAGTGCAGAGTAGTGAGTAGTGAGTGCAGAGTGCTGAGTAGTGAGTAGTGAGTGCAGAGTGCAGAGTAGTGAGTGCAGAGTGAGTTTCCAGAGTGCAGAGTAGTGAGTGCAGAGTGCAGAGTAGTGAGTGCAGAGTGCAGAGTAGTGAGTGCAGAGTAGTGAGTGCAGAGTAGTGAGTAGTGAGTGCAGAGTAGTGAGTAGTGAGTGCAGAGTAGTGAGTCGTGAGTAGTGAGTAGTGAGTGCAGAGTGCAGAGTAGTGAGTGCAGAGTGAGATTCCAGAGTGCAGAGTAGTGAGTGCAGAGTGCAGAGTAGTGAGTGCAGAGTGCAGAGTAGTGAGTGCAGAGTAGTGAGTGCAGAGTAGTGAGTGCAGAGTAGTGAGTCGTGAGTGCAGAGTAGTGAGTAGTGAGTGCAGAGTAGTGAGTGCAGACTGCAGAGTAGTGAGTGCAGACTGCAGAGTAGTGAGAGCAGAGTAGTGAGTGCAGAGTAGTGAGGGGTGAGTGCAGAGTGCAGAGTAGTGAGTGCAGAGTGCAGAGTATTGAGTGCAGAGTGCAGAGTAGTGAGTGCAGAGTAGTGAGTGCAGAGTGCAGAGTAGTGAGTGCAGAGTAGTGAGTGCAGAGTAGTGAGTGCAGAGTAGTGAGTGCAGAGTAGTGAGTGCAGAGTAGTAAGTAGTGAGTAGTGAGTGCAGAGTGCTGAGTAGTGAGTGCAGAGTAGTGAGTGCAGACTGCAGAGTAGTGAGAGCAGAGTGCAGAGTAGTGAGTAGTGAGTAGTGTGTGCAGAGTGCTAAGTAGTGAGTAGTGAGTGCAGAGTGCAGAGTAGTGAGTGCAGAGTGAGTTTCCAGAGTGCAGAGTAGTGAGTGCAGAGTGAGTTTCCAGAGTGCAGAGTAGTGAGTGCAGAGTAGTGAGTGCAGAGTGCAGAGTAGTGAGTGCAGAGTAGTGAGTGGTGAGTGCAGAGTGCAGAGTAGTGAGTGCAGAGTGCAGAGTAGTGAGTGCAGAGTGCAGAGTAGTGAGTGCAGAGTAGTGAGTGCAGAGTAGTGAGTGCAGAGTAGTAAGTAGTGAGTGCAGAGTGCAGAGTAGTGAGTGCAGAGTGAGTTTCCAGAGTGCAGAGTAGTGAGTGCAGAGTGAGTTTCCAGAGTGCAGAGTAGTGAGTGCAGAGTAGTGAGTGCAGAGTGCAGAGTAGTGAGTGCAGAGTAGTGAGTGCAGAGTGGTGAGTGGTGAGTGCAGAGTGCAGAGTAGTGAGTGCAGAGTGCAGAGTAGTGAGTGCAGAGTGCAGAGTAGTGAGTGCTGAGTAGTGAGTGCAGAGTGCAGAGTAGTGAGTGCCGAGTAGTGAGTGCAGAGTGAGTTTCCAGAGTGCAGAGTAGTGAGTGCAGAATAGTGAGTGCAGAGTAGTGAGTGCAGAGTAGTGAGTGCAGAGTAGTGAGTAGTGAGTGCAGAGTAGTGAGTAGTGAGTGCAGAGTAGTGAGTGCAGAGTAGTGTGCAGAGTAGTGAGTGCAGAGTAGTGAGTGCAGAGTAGTGAGTAGTGAGTGCAGAGTGAGTGTGCAGAGTAGTGAGTGCAGAGTGTGAGTGCAGAGTAGTGAGTAGTGAGTGCAGAGTAGTGAGTGGTGAGTAGTGAGTGCAGAGTAGTGAGTGCTGAGTAGTGAGTAGTGAGTGCAGAGTAGTGAGTAGTGAGTGAGTAGTGAGTGCAGAGTAGTGAGTGCAGAGTGAGTGTTCAGAGTGCAGAGTAGTGAGCGTGCAGGGTGAGCAGTTTGTGAGCGTGCAGGGTGAACAGTGTGTGAGCGTGCAGGGTGAACAGTGTGTGAGCGTGCAGGGTGAACAGTGTGCGAGCGTGCAGGGTGAACAGTGTGCGAGTTTGCAGGGTGAACAATTCCAATCCAAACCACATAATTCCATTACACACCCCATGCATACACTCCATAACACATGGCTAAAAGACATTGACATTTACAATGCCATTAGCTCCAACTCAAATAAATCCGAGACCTATTGCATTTCCAATGCTTGTTTTAAGTGGCAAGAGCTGGACAGCTGGAACTTTGCGTCTTTGTGCATACCCCTGTTTCTGAACATTTAGCATATTATTAACATGCTTTTGCATCACCAGGACTTGAATCAAATGAAAATGTGTAAACCTTTGAACGTTACCCTTGGTGTGACCTTTCAACCTTTCCCTTTGACCTTTGCACTTTGACCTTTGAACCCTTGGTGTGACCTTTTTACCTTTCCCTTTGAACTTTACCCTTTTACCTTTGACCTTTCAACCTTAACCTTTACGACTATTAACCTGTCACTAACCTAATTTCCTAAAGCACCTTAAAGATCCTACCTCGTGAACTTGTCTGCCCGTACCCTTTCAGCCTGGATTGCCTCTGTCAATAACGAATAAAATTGGCAAAAACATGTCAACTTGAGTGCCAACGGCCACCCAGAAAAAGGGGGGGTAGACTCCCCTTTTTTCTGTCCCCCAAAAACGGGGAACCAATCGAGACTCTGAAAAAGAAACCTGCACCTGACACTCCGATCCGCGAGAAAAGGAAACCACTAAAAACCCAAAAAACCATCCTACGATTCAGGGATAATGCCAGCCACATGAGCGTCGAAAAAAGAAGTCCTGGCAGCAAAAACCCCTTCCAAGTCTTACAATTGCCAAGTGAACAGACCCAACCGACCAGTCCACAACCCACCTGGCCGTCGCTCAACCGATGGCATGACTCACCCGTACGTAAAATCCTAACAACTTATCTTAAGAGGGTAGCAGCTACCTCCCCCCCCAGGCCCCCCTCTCCTACACAATGCCATGTGCCAAAAAATATGTAGAGAGTCACAAGAAACACAAAAAAACGCCTCTCGTTCATGCTAGACTCCCAATACCAAGGACTCCTCCAGTAACAAGACACCCAGGAGCCTCCAACTATGGCCGAACCTGAAAACAAAAAATCGTTCAGAACATGTAGTATCTAGAAACACTCCCCCCTGACCAGAACACAATGCTAACAGCAGTACATGCCAGACTCCCTAATACCTAATGCCCGCTATGCTACGAACCCATGGCCAGCCTCCCAATACCCTGAGTGCCAGCAAACCCCACAGCAACGCGGTTAACCTACGACCAATTCACCCCTTTGCCACCCCAATGCGCCAGAACAAACCCATGCCCAGAGAAAACTTTCACACAGGGAAGAGCCACACGTCCCAGAGCCCAAGCCAACAAAAAACTACATACCTGCGCCCTGCAGCCCCACCTAACCCTCTCCAGGCATATGAAACATGCCTAAGAAAAACCTACTGCCAGGAGACACCTTGGTGAAACATATAACCTAAGAGCTTGGATACCCAAAAGGCCCCAGAAGACAACAAGCCTGTTCATAAAACAAGCGTACTTCAAAAACCCTCCCTGCAAAATACAGGCAACGCCCCTAAACTGAAAAACATCCCCTGATCACCCCCTTGACTCCTCCCGCTGACAAGCACCAGATGCCATAAATTGTCTACAGGCCAGAGAAAGAACTGCGCAAGTAGGAGCTGACAATGAACCTACCACCAGCGGAAAGACCCTGCGTTGTCTACATACCACAGCTGTTCCGGTATTGCGGTCGGAATCCTATCCACCTACATGGCCAGTCCACAGAATCCCCTCCTCTGCGAATGAGACCAAGCAGCAGCAATTCTCCCAGTTCACACCAGGGGTAAAAAGTGCCCAGAACGCCATATCAAGCCTAATGACTGACTGACTGAAGTACTTATAAAGCGCTCGAATGCCGCGGCGTCTTGGCGCTATAGTGACAGAGAGAGCGGTGAGAGCAGATCTTAACGTGGAGAGAAAAGCCAGGTTTTCAATGCCTTTCTAAAACATAATTTAGATTTTTGTGAGCGCAGTTCAGGGGGCAGAGAGTTCCATAGTCTGGAAGCTTGGTACGAAAAGGACCTGCCACCCCATCGCATTCTCCTTATTCTTGGCTGACATATTAAATCATGATTGGCTGATCTCAGCTTACGCGATGGCACATATCGAGGGAGGAGTTTGGGAAAGTCGTCTGGTCCCATACCATACAAGGACTTGTGGACCAGACAGAGGGCCTTAAACTGTATTCTGCACCTGACTGGGAGCCAGTGAAGTTCCTTGATGACTTTGGACGTTGGGTGGCAGTAGGGTAAGTTCAGCAGAACCCTGGCTGCGGCATTTTGAATTTCCTGTGCCCAAGTAGAGTGAGTTGCAATAATCCACTCGGGACATTACCAGGGCACCCATTACAGTTTTTTTAAATATTGGAGGGATGTAAGGTAGAACTTTCCTAAGAACCTTGATGGTATAGAAGCAGGTAATGCAGCCAAGAACAAACCTGCAACCAATTCACAAACTGCACATCCCTAGCCGACTGCTTGCTAATTTCCACCGCTGCCAAGATGTAAATCCTGAACCAAAATGTCTAATGTGCCGCTTCCTCACCCCACGGCGACAATGCAACCAGCACAGGAAAAGGCTCAAAAACGTCGATGCCCCTCCCACCAAAATTCCACCGATCTGACACGACCCCGAAAACCAACTGCCTTGTCAGAATATACCACACCCATTGCCACCTGCCGGTCCTGAAAATATTTGAACATCCCACTGAAAGTCATCGTTTCGAACCCATAGTAATCTGTCAAGGGAATGCAAAATTGACCTCTGCATGCGCAGGTCCACCTACACACCAACCAACAAGCGGATATGGTGGAGAGGCAGCTAATGACCTGACATCGCCCTTCCCAATCTCCTGCAAAAAGTCCTACCAGCCCTGACTACCTTACAGGCAACATTGATATAGCCCCACAAAACTGGATGTCCTTCGGTGTTAATTTATGCTTGCCCACCTTCCTTCCAACAACACCAACATATTCGGGTTCTTATCAACCGACCCCCGTGCCTGCAGTCCTACTAAGTCAATTTCCATGCCTAAGAATGACATGGTCGACATGGCCCCATTGTTTCTCTGGTGCCAAGGGCCAACCCCAGCTCCCCCAAGAGCTTGTGGAAAGTGTCTAGTGCTACCTGGCCCTCCGAGGAGCCCGGGGAACCTACAAAATAAGTCTAAGTAGTGTGTTACCAGCCTCGGACCAGTGTGCTGTGTAAAATACCCCTGAAAAAAGGTGCTGAAACACTTAAACAAAGCACAAGACATTGAACAACCCATCGGAAATGCCCTATCCACATACCACCGTCCTTCAAACTGGAATCTAAAAAGACCCCAATCATCCGGATGTAAGGGAAGCAATTGAAATGAAGTTTTTATGTCGCCTTTCGCCATATCTGTAAGTGCGCCCGCGGTCACAACCAATGACATAGCAACTTAAACTGGTAAATATGACACTGGGGCTGCCTCCTCATCCATGAAAATATTTACTGAAAACTCCTCAAGCCACGATAGGTGTTGTCTTAGTCTGTACTGACCCCATTCTTCTTTGGGAACACCCCTCCCAATCGAAGAAACAAATCAAATCATCCACTGGGCAGCCATCAAAAGGACCTGCCAACCTTCCTTCACGGATTTCTTTGTCCAACTTGTGTTGCACCCCTGACATATGTTAAAATGCTGACTTCGAAATTGTTTCACCCTTTGTCCCCACTGACACCATTGGTGGTTTGGCCCGTAGTACAACATTCTCACCTGGCTCTAACAAGGCTGCCCGACCAGGCGCTGATCTCCATGCCATTTGCTCAACCGGGTCCACCGTCTGAGGAACCCTCACCGAGGTCCGCGCTCTCTTCCGGGCCCCAACGCCACTGCCCTCCTGGGCTGCACCGCCTCCGGTGCCTGTAAAAATCTAGGAGACAGAGGAGAAGGCACCCCCTTCCTCATTGTCCCTCCACTCCCCTTCCTCAGGGAAGTCATCATAATACAGTACAAACGATTCCTCTATCTGTATAGGATCCATCATAAAACCCACACTGCGGGCCTCAGCCGACCCAACATTGCCTACACCAGCCCTAGCGGCCTGTGAAAATACTCCTGGCGGGGGAGCCGCTGTACTCGCCGGTACTCCCCCCTGCGGTGACTGCAGCGTCTGTTTTATGTTGGGGTCAGCGAGGTCGCGCCTGACCTTCGTTTGCTGGCCGCGCCGCCGCCGGTACGGAATGTGCTGCGCAAGGCTCCACCCCCCCTTCTCCTCATTGCATTGGGGCCGCACTTCGCCTTGCTGACTGAGTCCTGTTTTCAGTTGGGGCCAGCGAGGTCGCGCCTGACATTCGTGTGCTGGCCGCGCCGGGCTCCCCCGCCGGTAATGAATGTGCCGCGCAAGGCTCCACCCTCCCTTCTCCTCAGTGCATTGGGGCCGCACTTCGCTCTGCTGACTGAGTCCTGTTTTACGTTGGGGCCCGCGAGGTCGCGCCTGACCTTCTTGTGCTGGCCGCGCCGGGCTCCCCCGCCGGTACGGAATGTGCCACGCAAGGCTCCACCCTCCCTTCTCCTCGATGCATTGGGGCCGCACTTCACCCTACCGAGTCTGCTGACCTACGACGCTCCTCAACCTATGAAAAACAAATTTGGACTGGAGTGCTGGGAGCGCCCAAAAACGAACTGGCCTGCAATCTCCCCTGGCCCAAGGACCACACTCGCAAAAACCGATCAGCACCCTGCCCCCCAGAACCATAACTCACCGTACTTACCCGGGAGGGCAGCGGAGGGGGAGAGGTCCCCCTCCGCCACATCCCCACTCCACACAAACATCCTGAAAAAAACAGGCGCGGGGCGGCCCCCGCGTGACAAACTCCTCTCTCACCCTAACCAACCCCAAAAGACCCCAACCTCACTTCCTCATCACAATGACTGAAATGCTGAACTGCGCCCCTTAATGGGGGCTCACTCTGGTGGAGGGGTACTAGGGTACCTGTAGCCCCCCAAACCCAGAGCCCCTAAGCCCCTTTCACCCAAGAAGAAAAGAGGATCTATGCTCTCCCAAGCGTGCACCCCTGCCACCGGAACCAATTTCCCCTCTGAAAATCCAAAAGACCTCACCTCACCCTCTCCCCCTTTAAGGACCTGCTAAGGAGACACCCCCGAGGCTGAAACTCCCCCCACCCCCCAAACTGGGCCCATTCCCCCTACCCTACAAAACTGCCACCCAATGACACCACCCCACCCCTCGCTTACCTCGCCCCCGCTGCCTTCGCCACAGGACATGATATGCCAAACTGGGGCCGCTTTTCTAGACCGCAGGCGGTCCTGCTCCAAAACCGGGTTCATTGTTAGGCGTTTACGACGTGCAAGCAGCCACCACCGCTGCTATGTCGCAAATTAATAAATCCCTGTGACCTGCTCCGTCCAGAAGCCGAAGCGCTTAGAGCCCCTAAAATCTCCTGATGCCATCGAAAGACACTTGAAAACTCTACCATAACAAGCCAAAAATAACTAAACTTCAGCGCAAAAACTTCCCTGACTAAAACAAAAAATTCCCTGACTAAATGCTCCCAGCCACCAGGTCAACAAAGAGAAAATTCTAGAAATCTGGGGACCAGCTACCGGGAATACTCAAAATTGTGACAGGAACACACAAAATGGAGGAATAAATATCCCTTGGGCTACAAAATAGCCCAAATAGCCCAAAAAGCCCAGCCAGCCCAAAAAGCCCAACCAGCCCAAAAGGGGGCGGAGCAGAGTCCCGTGCCGCTCCCATTCCCCAAACATCCCGGGGGGCAGACCTCCCTACGCTCGGCTGCCCCCCAAGACTCCCTCGTACATTTTCCCTTCAGCCCTCCTTTGCCGTTTCACCTTGCCGGCTGGGAAACATTTCGCTGTAACCATCGTAAAGCGTGGCGGCCATCTTTTAGTGTAGATGTTCTGCATTTTACAACGTGTTAATTACCAATGTAAATGTCCTGAGATTTACATTTTTATAATGAACAGCTTTTTACATTTTTTGACATCGCGACCTTTCACTACACTAGCCTGTCGATTTTTGAGGAACGATTCTTTGTATGATGATTTTATTGTTCCAGGTGGCAACCTCCGCGTTCCAGTCAGCCTCTACCCCAAGCCATGTAGGTCTACTCTGTGTAGTGGGTATCTTTTGTTGTATTGTTAGAATGTCATTTCTGTAATGTTCTGGTGGCTGCGTGCTTAGAGTGTGCGTCCTCGAGGATTCAATCACCTGTCCTCAGTCCTGATCGGAATCCCGAGGGTAGCGCTGCTCCACGCCGTGAGTGAAGTTATATGCAAATTTAAGAAGATATTTTATAAAGAAACTTCTCTGGTTTGGACATTCTTGTCTTACCACACTCTGCTAACACGACATCGTCCCTACTTTATAACTCGCCCACCCTGCTCCTGTCTCCTCTCTGCCCCTCCTGCTCACTACCTGTCCTGCACATCTACACTTCTGTCTCTTCCTGTTTCTGCACCTCTCTGACACCTGTCCACTACCTTTAATCACTTTCCAACCCGTTTGCCCTCACCATCCTCGCCACCTGCCCTTAGTGCCAATATCGGCGCCCATGACCAGCCATTTGACATACTGGCGGTCATGAGAACCGGCCCGCTATGAGGGCCCATAAACACTCTTAGGTGCCAGGTGGGCCTGCTGCCTCCTAAACCTCGGGCAGACCCCACCTTACGGTGTCACCCCGGTGCGCACCATGCAGCCGGGGCATATAGGCAGGCCCGACCCGGGGACCGGGCAAGGCCTCATCCCACGTTATGCCAGCCCCATATTTTAAGCAGCTCCCTGCGCGCGAAAGGGGCAGTCTCTAAAGTGGCCGGTAGAGGGTGTAGATGTCTAGTACAGGGATAACAGGCCTTAACATAAAGCGACTACGGAGCCTGAGCTGCCCGTACCACACAACTGCCCCCGCAGGACGGTGCCCAAGCAACCCCAGGCACAAGCGGGAGGAGCCTGCACACGGCCCGCACCTCACCGCATGCCCACGCGGGCTCTTGTGATGAACTTAAAGGCGCTGTGAAACAGGCCCTCCTCGCGATGGGAATGCCCCCACAGGATGTGGGCCTGTATGACCCCTCCCATGTTTGCCCTCCGCCCTGACAAACGCAGCCATTTCCCTGGGAGTCCAGGGACATGGGCGAGCCCCCACAAGCCATGCAGGTTGAACTGCGGAGGAAGGCGCCCAACTGGAATGGCTTGGTCCCCTGCTCCGCCGAGCGTGCGCAGCCCCCGCGCCAAAGCAGGCGGGCCAGTAGACAACAGGCCCACCAGGGCCACGCACCAGAAACCACGCATGGCCAAAATCGGGTCGGGTCCCAGCCCGCGCCACACTAAGTGGTGCTTCATCTGCCTCTACTCTGTGCCCCTCCCCCGGTCAGCACAGTGCTGGCCTCGACCCGGGGAGGGGTGCCGCAACCCTAGCCCCCTGGGAGCTGCCCCCCCTTACTAATGGCAGACGGCTGCAGCCGGGCCCAGACCCCAGCCCTCGTGGGGCGGAAGGGGGTAGGGGGGATATCTACACTCATCACAACAAAAAGCAGCTCCCGGGGACACGTCCGAAACGGCATCAGGGTGAGTGGTCAAAGAGGCCGTCAGTCTGCTGTCTTGTTTTCGTCTGTCAGATTCCTTCCGACAGTGGTGAGTTTTTGGATACCGAGGCAGTAGCCTCATTACTCCACATTCATTTCGAATTTTTGTAGTCGCTGTTTAGGTTGTCATATTGATGTGTGACTCTTTGTCACAGTAGGGGTTGTATCACTTGGTCAGCTCAGTGATGGGCCGCGGGTAGCGGTCAATATAGTTTGCAGAATTGTCAGCATGTTTCCTCAGAGAGCCTCGTCTTTGTCTATCTAGTGCCTTCTGATAGTGTCGAGTTTTGGGTGCCTTCCGCGGCTATTATGCCATCTGGCGGCGGTGAGTTTTTGGTTGCTTGCCGAGGCTGTTATGCCATCTGGCAGCGGTGGGTTTTGTGTACCTGCCGGCGTTTGCCTACAAGCAGTGATGAGTTTTTGGATGCTGCGTTTCTGTTTCAGTTTCGCAAGGTTAGCGCTTCAATGGGACGCGGGTAGCGGTCAAATGGGTTTGTAGAGATGTCTGCGAGTTTTCTGATCAGTGGGTTTTCCTTTTGATCTAATCCTTTGTAGAATTTCCTGTTGAGTTTGAGGAGATGGTCGTCCAACATCTCAACGCCTAAGTCTCTGTGGAGGTCTGCTGTTCGTGTGAACATAGGTGCACCTGCTGCAATCCGTAAGGCCTTGTTCTGTAGTTTCTGTAGGTCTTCCCGAAGCTGCGGGCGGCAGCCACTCCAAACTGGTGAAGCGTATGTCATAGTTGGTCGAATTATTGCAGTGACTACTCGCACCTTGCTCTGCATGGGCATCGACTTAGTCTTCAGGAATGGGTATAATGCAGCCAGTTTGGATGCTGCTTTCTGGCAGGTCTTCTCTATGTGGTTTCTCCAGCTGAGTTTAGAGTCCAGAGTCACCCCCAGGTAGGAGCTGCTGTTTTCCCATTTGACCTCGTCCCCATTGAGGAGGATCTGTGGGTGTTTCCTGTTCTGCTTCCTGGTAAATAATGTTGCAGTGGTTTTGCCTGTGTTCAAGGTGATCTGCCAGTCGCTGTACCATTCGGAGAGTCTGCAGAGCGATGTCTCCAGGTTCTTAGCCACTTCCTTGTCGCTGAAGGATTGAGAGTTGACTGCAACATCATCTGCGTAAAGGGCAAGATCAGTCTTCTTTAGGTCCATGGGGATGTCGTTTGTGAATATGTTGAAGAGGAATGGTCCTAGGATTGATCCCTGAGGCACTCCAGCGAGAATTGGGCGTGGCGATGAGCATTTTTCTCGCACTGCCACGTGAAAGGTCCGTTTTGTCAGGTAGCTGGACAGTAGCTTGACCAGGTAGCTGGGAAACTGGAGCTTGATAAGTTTGTAAAGCAGTCCCTCGTGCCATACTCCCTCAAATGCTTTGGCTACATCCAGAAAGACTACTCCGGTAGACTTGTTGATGTTGAATCCATGGCTGATGATGTCCACAACTCTGAGTAGTTGGTGATTGGTTGAGTGATCTTTCCGGAACCCAAACTGTTCTTTAGCAAGGAGGTTGTTGCTTGTCGCAAAGTCCACGAGACGGGCGAGGATAACTTTTTCAAAGAGTTTTGATAGGCCAGATAGCAGACTTATGGGGCGGTAGTTTGCAGGATCTCGCAGTGGTTTCCCAGCCTTGGGGAATACGACGACTCTTGCTTCTTTCCAGGCGTTTGGGAAGTATTGGTGCTGCATGCATGCGTTAAAAATCTCAGCAAGGTGATCCACTGCAGTATCTGGTAGCATTTTGATGGCTTGGTTGGCTATTCTGTCCTTCCCTGGTGCCTTGCCGTTTTTTAGTGTTTTTGCCAGGGCCAGTAATTTGCCCATTGAGCATTCCTCAATGTGTGCAGTTTCTGTTTCTGGTGGGTGCTCCCGGTGATGCTTGGCGACCTCTTGCTCGACTTCTGTTGCCAGTTTGCTTGCCTGGTTGGGCCTGAAGGATGCCTCCAGCGTGTCAGCGAAGACCTCAGCCTTATCCCTGCTGCTGCATGCCAGGTGAGTCGTCCCTTGTATCGGTGGGTTTGGTTCCTTCTTCCCAGTCAGGCGGCGGGTCATTCTCCAGAGAGAGTTGTCTGAGTCCTTTAGGTTAGCTGTAGCTGCTTCCCATTTTTCGCCTCTGTGCTGGCTTATTTGCATCTTCAGCTGTCTTGTCAGTTCATTATACTTCTTCAGCAGGTCGGGGGTGCGGTTCCTTTGCCACTCTCTGCGGGCTCTGTTCTTGGCAGCTATTGACTGCTTGATGCCCTTCGGGAGATCGTAGATAGAGCATCGTTGTACTTTCTGCTCTGGAATGCTGCGCTCAATAGCTGTGTGGATTGAAGCTGTGAGGTGGCGAATCGCCTGGTCAATGTCTTCAGTGCTTCGCAGGGGACCAGGGACCAGTGTCTCCTCCAGGCATCTCTTGTATTGGCACCAGTCCGCCTTCTTGAAGTTGTGCCTGACGCCTTGCTGCTGGTCTTCAAGTACGTCTCCAACTGTGATCAACACTGGGTTGTGGTCGGATGTCACCGCTGTTAGGGTTTCAAGCTCCATAGACTGGGAGAGATTCTTCATGACAACAATGTCCAGAACATCCGGTTTATGCAGTGCAGAGCCTGGATAGTGTGTTGGTTGGGTCGGGCCGGCCACTACAAAGTCCTCCTTCTTTGAGTGGGCAAGTAGGGCGTGTCCTTTGCTGTTTCCCGTCCGATAGTTCCAGCATTTGTGCTTGGCATTAAGGTCGCCTCCAATTAGTGTTGGGATGCTGGGGTCCAGTAAGGCATCCAGGTCCTTTGGGCTTATCTATTGCCTGGGGGTGAGTAGGCGGCGATCAGCCACAGCGGGCCTGCAGATGTCTGGATCTGTATGCCAGTTGCTTCAATGCTCCCAACTGGTGGTAGAGAGATCTCGTGGTGCTTCACTTTTGTGCTGACGATCACCGCTGTTCCTCCGCCCTTGGCTCCAGTGGTGCGATCTGTGCGGTATGGTATACCCTGTGGTTTGCTATGCTGAGCTTCTGGCTTCCTTGGAGGTGGGTCTCGGAGATAAGCGCTATACTCATGTCCATGGTTTCCATCAGGTGCAGGAGTTCTGCAGTTTTCTTCTGAATGCCATTAGCATTCCACATCACGAAGAGGGAGTTTCTTTTAGATTTTGCTGCCATTGCTGGTGTTTTCTTCGCCCTGGAAAAGTCCGGCTATAAGATTCGCCACCATTGTCACCACCGGGTGGATGTTCATATCTGCAACTGTTTTTGCAATCTTTGTGATGAGTTCCTGCCAGTTGATGGCTGAGCCTATTCCACAGGATGGTCCCGGTGCGGTTGTTGGAGGTGGGCTGGTTGAGCCTGTTCCACAGGATGGTCCCGGTGCGGTTGTTGGAGTTGAGCTGACTTGTTTCGGTACCATGACGTCCGCGTATGTCCTTCCATCCACGTGTGCATCTCTACTGTTGTCGGTTGTATTGGGGGTTGGGATCCTGTGTTCCAATGCAGGTCTGCGGTTGTAGGTCTTCCTTTGATGCTGGTCTGTTGCTGATGATTGTTGGGAAGACCTTTGTGGTTGTGGGGGTGGCTTGCGGTGTTCAACCTTCTTTGCATTCTGTAGGTAGGGACAGCCGCGATAGCTCGCTGGGTGGGGTCCTGCGCAGTTGGCACACTTTGCTGGTTCGGTTTCCCGGTTCCTTATGCATTGGGTAGAGGTGTGTTCGCCTCCACAGCGTACACACTTTGGCTTCTGTTGGCAGAAAGCGGAGGTGTGCCCCAGGCGCTGGCAGTTGTAGCACATGACTGGTCCTCGTTTCCCTCTAGGTGCTTCTGTGGTTACGATGCAGCCGCAGAGCCGTGTGACTGCTGAGAGGTCTACTGGTTTCCCGTCGTGGCTTGCTGACAGGGTTACGACAAAGAGGGGAAATTTCTTGCTCTTGTCTGCTGGAGAGGCAATCTGTGCGATATTTTTGACTGGAAGCCCGCGTTCAGCTAAGTCCCCAGTGATGTGCTCAAGTGATGCATTTGCTGGGAGCCCCCGTATTACAAAGCGCTGGGCTTTTGCAGTGGTCATTGGAAAGGTGTAAAACTCAATTTTCTGGTCGGTAAGTATGCTGGTCATGCTCCTGTAGTCGTCTGGGGTGGTGAGCATAATCTTGGCGTGGTCTTGCCTGGGCTTGATCGTGTAGGGGGAGGTGCAGTGTTCATCCAGCATCTCCACGAGGTCCTTGTGGGTGGCTAGGTTCTTCAGGATGATGGGGGGGATCCTTAGTCGCTTGGTGGGACCTGAGGAGGTCTCGGGTTCAGGAGCGGTGTGGTCTTGAGGGTGGGCGTCAACGTCCTGGGTACCTTGGAGAGCCTGGTAGCGGTTTGAGGTTGGTATTGCGCTGCTTGCGGGGGGAGGGCGGGCAAGCTTTTTTGCTTTCTCTGGTGAGTCTGGGCACGTTTCACGCCCCCTCTTCATTTTAATATGCCATTCCATGTCGCCTTCGGCGGCGGTGCTGGGTTGAGCCATGGCGCCTGCCTCCGTGGTCATTTAACGCAGCTGGATGGGGTGGAGGGGGGGGGGTTAAGGGGTTTGGGCTCTTCTCCTTCCCCTCTTTGGCGTGCAGCCTAGCCCCGGTCAAGCCAGGGAGACGCAGGCCCAGCACCTTAGAGGAGCAGGAGAGAGGGCAGAGCGGGCCGGGCCGAGTGTCGGTGTGCAAGATAAATCAAGATAAATCAAGCAAATCAATCAGGCAGCGGAAAAGATTCAACAAGCAGAGCGCAGGTGAGCAATCGGAATCTGAAAAGTAAAATCAAAAAGGCAGCAGAAGTGATTCAACAAGCAGAGCGCAGGTGAGCAATTGGAATCTGAAAAGTAAAATCAAAAAGGCAGCGGAAGTGATTCAACAAGCAGAGCGCAGGTGAGCAATTGGAATCTGAAAAGTAAAATCAATCAGGCAGTGGAAATGGTTCAATGAGCAGAGCGCCGCAAGTACAAGGTGCAAACTGTTATTAAAATCACGTTGTAGAAATTAATTGGACACAGTGCAGCAATGCCAAAGCAATCAGGGCACAGTAACAAGCTAAGGAAATTAGTCAGTCAGGCAGAATTCAGCAAGTCAAATTGCAATCAGTAGCAGCAAAAATAACAATCAACAGGCACAAAGCAGAGCAAAGCTCAGACCGAAATTCAGTAAAAAGCTGGTCAAGCAGTGTAAACAGGCCAGATCTACCACAAAGGACAGAAAATGGCGCTTACCGGGTGTCTGAGGTATCAGCTGAAGCAGTCATCGGCTCCGGAAGATCCGCTGGGCAAATCGGGTCCTCTGGGGGCCGTCTGGATCTGGATCCGGAAGCAAATGGCGGCAGGGACGCAGCTCCGACGTCCGAGTCACATACTCCCTAAATAGCACACGCAGTTTATCAAATTGGGGAAAAAGGTGCCTGGAGTACACACCAAAGTAGGATCCGGTCCACATGCCGAGGAGTGTGCAGCTCGGGGAGGGGGGAGGTAGGAGGAAATCAAAGGGGTTGAGTACAAATAAAGGGAGTAAAGCACTTCTTTTGCAGTTTTTTGTAGCGGCAGTTACATTACACAAAGTCACATTCAGTTTTTGTGGAGGTGAGATTACCATGGCACAAAGGAAGCCGAGGCGCTAAACTCCCTAAATAGCACACGCAGTTTATCAAATTGGGGAAAAGGTGCCTGGAGTATACACCAAAGTAGGATCCAGTACACATCCTGAGGATGGTACATCCCGGGGACCTGGGAAGTAGGAGGTAGGAGGAAATCAAAGGGGTTGAGTACAAATATAGGGAGTAAAGCACTTCTTTTGCAGTTTTATGTAGCGGCAGTTGTATTACACAAAGTCACATTCATTTTTTGCGGCACGACAGATTAAGTGATTTGCCCAGAATCACAGGATGTTGAGCTGACGCCGAGACTCAAATCGGAGGGGTAAAACACATTCTGAGGTTAAAGCAAAGTAAGAGGGTTAAAGCAATGGATAGGTAAAGAAGAAATGGTGGAGGTAAAGGACAAGCAGAGTGGTAAAGCAGGCATTAAAGAGTGAAGGAGAAACTAGAATAATAAAACACAAGTCACACGGGTAAAACAAACGTCAGGGCGGAAAACTACAAGCCACAGAGGCAAATCACAGATCAGAGGAGCAGGATACGTATCGGAAGGGATGCCTCCACCCAGAGGAGCAAAGCACTAATCAGGATGTTAGGGCACACACCGAGGGGTAAAGCACAAGTCAGAGACAGGATACAGCACACATCAGAGTGGTAAAGCACAAATCAGTACTAACAAGCGACACTCGCCCCACCTCCCCCACCGCGCAGCCACAAGTCCTCAAATAAAATAAGTAAATACACGGAGCGCGATGTGCCTTAAGCGGGCGCCGCGCTCCGAAATACAGTAAACAAGGCGCATATTGGTTTGACTGCCCTTCAACACAAGTTAGTATTCTTATCATACCCCGTGAAATCAACCCAAGAGTCTATTATGCCCTTTTTCGCTTTCTACTATGTTACTACTGTTTTAGGTCTTATATATAAAGCACTTTCACTCCAAATGGCCCTTGTTTTTGCTATGTTTGACTAACAAAAACGAATCTATAAATGCGGTTTATTGTCTGCATCTGTCGCGCTGTCCATGCGACCCCTGTATTTTAGCAAGGCTGCGAGGCAAATGCCTTCACACGGTCTCTCCCCTCTGCACAATTGTTGCCACCCCCCCCCCCATTGTTTTTGCGACACTTCATCCAGCGCTAAGCTTTACAGTGATAAAAACACACATTACTATTTACAGTACGTTTCTAGTTCACGTTTATTAACTCAGGAAAACACACCACGCGATGCGCTCAGAAGCGGGCCTTGAAGCCTGCCCTCGGGGTGCTTGTGAGTCCGTGCTCTGGAGGACTCTGCTGCTCAGGTTATGCTGCTGGTCAGGGAGGCAGGCTCTCCATGCTGCACTCACCCCACAGATACCCCACACAGCTCCCACAGCTGAAGCCAGGCGCTGTGCAGTCAGGCTAGCAAGTCAAGGGGGCCTTGAAGCCGGCCCTGGCGGCGCTTGTGAGTCTGAGTGAGAAGAAAAAAGTGCGTGGGGACAAATAAAGGAGAGAGTGTTGCCCGCCGGTAAAAGATCAAATCCCGGTGGGTGTGGCCAAAAGGAGACAAGGCGGCAACAAGGAGGGACTAAGAAGCCTCCTTTACAATCAAAAGCCAGCGTTTTGCATGGAAGCTCACGCTAGCCAATTGAAAAGATGGGCGGGCTTCAACTCTGCCTCCGAGAGCTTCGGAATCTGTGTCGATTCCAAGAAGCTCTCGGATGCCGAGAGCAGTGCATGCACACTGCTTTCGACAGCCGAGACCTAAAAATGATGTGTGAACAGCAGACGCTGATGTTCACACCGCCACCCGGCATAGAACCTGGCAGGCGAGATTTCAGTTCTTTTTTTTATTTTGCTCTGGAAGTGTTGGCACAATGGGATCTTTCTTCCACAATTTCTTATATTTGTGCGTGCCGCCCCTGAAATAGCCAGAGGGGATATATACAAGCATCTTGCTTTAAATTATGCCCATCGCAAAAATAAAATGTTTTTAATTCTTCAACCCCAAGGGATGCTAATTATAATTGCAAATTGAGCCAGAGAGAAGTACAAAAGGAGGCAAAATACAGAAATAAGGCAGAGTTTCAACACTTCATTTTGCAAGGACCTCACACAAGGTTCTCTTTTTATGCAACTCTTACTTGAAACAGTATTATTTTTGAAACAAGCAGTAGCTGCCATAATCTATGCTCCATCCAAAGGAAACAGTGTTAATGGAGGCAGAGGACATTGTTGAGCACATAAGCTGTTTATATTATTTAAAAACTGTTAAAAGCACTTTATGACTGCGTTTTCGGTTTCTCCTCTTTTAATATCTTTCTGACAGAAGCTTTGAATATTTACAGGTGCAGGTGGTTGCATCGCTCGGAAAATACATTTTGACTACAACACAAATAAATAAAACAATCCCATATCAACATTTTTAATAAGACATTTCTGTTTGGGTAGGTTATTGGGAATACAACACACTATCCGTGGGTCACATGAAAGAACAATGGGAACATTTTCGAGTGGCTTCATACAAACCCTGACCAGTGAGGAGATCCAACTGCAACACATTATATGATAGGATAACCTGCCATCCACGTGGCTGAGAGCACAGCTTTCAAACACATGCACTGATTTGCAAAGCCGCAAATCCCTTATTACTGACGTGGAGGGCATACTTCTGAAAGGATGGCCCGTTGCTGCAATACCACCACTTCCAACGCGTCTCAAATGATGCCAGCACTGCCACATCCCAGGACAGAACGGAAGGAGAAAACAGGCATGGCTACTGATACTATGAACAATGAGCCCTTACGAACAGAGCATGAAACTGGAGACATAAAAGAAGTATGCTATCATGCTTGTGTTGTTGTATGCTGCAAGAAAAACGCTGTGGGGCATATTATCAAGGACAGGCGATACATTATCGCAGCTTTTATCGGCAGGAAACTGCCGATAAAGCGGCGATAATGGCCTTGATAATATGCTCTATGAATTCCAATCGAAGCCCATGTTAGATGTGTTCACATCTAACATGGGCTTCGATTGGAATTCATAGAGCATATTATCAAGGCCATTATCGCCGCTTTATCGGCAGTTTCCTCCCGGTGTGCTCATGTTTGCCCGAAACTTTCGGGCAAACATGAGCACACTGGAAACACAGGGCTTGCCAAGAAAATGGAAAAAGTACGATTGTGGGAGTAAGGGATCGGCACGGGCAGATTATGTACCTCTGCAGGCACGCGGAGGAGGAGGATGCATCAGATGTGAGGAGCACTGTGAGGAACACCACCTGATGGCTCACAGCCAAAGATAAGGGCAGAGGGTGAAAGCCCAGGATAGCAACAATAGGAAAACATGCGATAGCAGGAGCTCATAGTTCACTGCGCACCACGGACCGAGCCACCAGAGGCTTACAATAAACAATGTGGGTGCCGCGATGGGAAGAAGAGCGGCCGGGGACAGACACAGGACCAATTTAAAGACAACAATAAGAGTGCGCCGAACAAACCATAAATAAAACAAAGGGGGGACATGTAAAAGGGACAGTAGCCATTAAAATGAAGAAAAAAAACTAAAGGCGGGACAAATAGCAAGCTTCACCAATGAAAATAAAAGAATTTAAAAATACTCAGGAAAGAACCAATGAAAAGCGATGGGTGTGATGAAAGCCCATAGAGTGAATACAGCATATTTCCAAGACAGTGCATGCGCACTGCCTAGGCTCAACCTAAAAATAGGGGAGCTCTTTATTAAAAGTAGATGTTGGGAGGTAGCTTGCCACACAACCATGCTTATCATACCTCCTCCTCCTCTTCCGAACCCTCCACACACACACACACATGCTAAACACTCACATTATTCTCGTGCAGAGGGAGCAATATAGCACTACCATTGGCTACCGATTAGACAGCATATTAAAATTAAAAATCACGGCCTATTTTTCAAAGCATTAATGGGATTAGCCCCAGATATTTTAATAGGTCGACTAATCAGAGATGTTCCTTGGAGAACTCTCCACTCTGCCGCTGCCAATTTCTTGGTGGTGCCCAGATTTGGGAAAAAATGGACCAGGGTGGGGGGATTGGGGAGGAGGGAGGCAGATTTTTTACTTTAGCGCCATAGGAATAGAATGCTCCCCCAATAGAGATTCACTGAATTGGGCCCATTCAGAAAGTCTTTAAAGACCCGACATTTTAAAGAGGCTTTTGATAATTAGATACATTTTTAACTCAGTGCTATTCCTTACTGGGTAGCACCAAGAAACCCTCGAGTGTACGTTGCCCTTTACAATTGGTCTATAATATAACATAACATACTTGGAGACTCAAAACATATAGTGTTGGAATGTGCAATAGACAAGTTAAATGTAGGCGCGCGCTGCGGGCGGGACCGGGTGCGGCTTTCATTCGCCATTCCTGGGGGAGGCAGCGAGTACGCGAGTGGGAACCTGAGAAATACATTCAGAGATGGCAGAACACGAGCCCACCACAGAGCAGCTTGCACAGATTGCAGCCGAGAACGAGGATGACGAACATTCTGGTGTTAACTACCGACCACCTGCTCAAAAAAGCATTCAAGAGATTCAGGAGCTCGACTAGGACGATGAGAGCCTACGCAGCCCTGTCAAGTATCACGCATCAGGCGTGATAGTAACGCATTTTTGTGCAGTGATCCGCATCACCGCACGAAAATGCAAAGTCCCGCATTTGTCTTGCCTCCTTGACACCACCACTGGTGTAAAGGGAGTCGATGCCCTGGCCAAACAGTGCACTCCCGAAGAGCACGCAGCCTGGATCGCATGCTGCTCTGGCAGTTTGTGCGATTGTAATAGACACTGTACTGTTCCAAGTCTACTCATTAATGGCAGGTCAGGAGCGTCGCACCCGTGCCGATCTGGTGGCTCATTTCTGCTCTGGCTGTAGCAATGAGTGTTCATAATTATCCCAGCTTCTACGGCCGGCTGGGGGGGGGCGGGGGTACTCACGGCAATCACGTGACATGGTGAGGTCATGTGATTGCAACCAACACTGTATCCATAACTCTCGGAGACCGCGGCAAGGCGAGCTGCGCAGCAGTTTATTTCTTTAGTTTGCCACAGCCTGCCACTCCGCATTCATTATTTTGGTGCCCCCTTAATAATGCGCACTGACGTTCACTCGATGAATCAGCCATGACAAGAGGCATCAGATTATTATTATTAAAGGTCTGAGGCAGCTGAGGTGATGAGCATGCCACCGCTCGCACCACCACCTCGGCCTCTCTGAAGCTCACTCGACCCCTCCAGTGCTAGCTGCTGCTGACCCGCCGTTGTGAGCCTGCTGCCGCCCTGAAGCATTCCAGAGAATACTTTTTGCCAGTGCACTTTCGGCCCGCTGCTCTGTGCAGAATGTGTAGTGTGACATATTCATGATCCCGCCGTATTAGGGGTCAGTGACTCGGGCTGGGCTGCTGTGTTCAGCCGTGAGATCATGTACCAGCCTGCTTCAAATCCAAATAAGTAAGTGCAACTTAAAAAATGTATAACATGTGAACTCGTAAAACTATCAGTGCTCTTAAGAAAATGTAATGTTTGTGAGAGCAGAATAAATTACAGAGGAACACTTGCTCAAAATTTCGGTAGTGGAGTCTGCACCTCAGATACATTCAATACCCCAGCTACCGATGATGTGTGTGCTTTCAAGTGATGAGACCCAATCTGGAACAGTCCTTATCGCCTTCGTTTCTGTTTATCTTTATCCCCCTCTGTAGCAGTAATTGTGTTAGTCTGTACTTGAGGTGAGCAAGTGGCAGGCACATTACGCTGGTTTCGCAATAGATAATCTGACCCTACTACAATAACTCCCTTTGCTGAAATTTACAGAACCCTTCTTTTGTTTGCAGTGGCGCAGCACACACTGTCAATGAGTGGTGCAGATCTGGGTCCATCAGTACGGTCACCTTAGAAGAGCACTAGGTGCTTCAGTTTCTGGTTATTTCCAACAGTTTTAACATCTTCTGAGAGAGTCTCGTTGCTTAATCTCAAATGGGTGCAATTGCTGATATTTATATGTTTGCCCCGTCTTCAATGCTTGATTTTGCTTGCGAGAAAGTGTCACTCACAGTCGTTGAAATGTCACTCATAATTTCACTGGAATTATGAAAATGTCACACATAGCAATCTGAAACCTTGGCAGCTATGCCTACGCAAATACAAAGAGGCTCTTCTGGGTCCTGTGCCAGACACAATAGATCCGAACGCCCCTAATGTGTTGGTGACAAGACTCGTCCTTGTATGCAGTGAAGCTCCAGGTCCATTGGAACTTGACCTTACAGGAGACCTAGAGAGCTTTAAGAAACAGTCATTCTTGCTGAAGGAGGGTGTAGAGAATACAAGATACAAATCTGCTTTAAGGTGCAAAAGGAGATTGTATCCGGTTTGCAGTTTCTGCAGCAGACCTATAGGAAAGGGATTAAAGTGGACAAGACCACAAACATGGTTGGCAGTTACGGGCCACGCCTGGAAGAGTACGAGTACCTGGCCCCCATAGAAGAAGCACCGAAGGACATGTTGGCCCGGAGCAGCTACAACATCAAATCCTGTTTTACAGATGACGACAAAACATACCATCTTTCCTGGGAGTGGAACCTGAACATCTGCAAGGAATGGAAAAACTGAATTTTCCAGCTGCCAACAAGGGGCGAGAGAGTGCAAGAAATGTGTCAGTCCTCCAGGAACCCCTCCCGAACAGGTCCTGATTTTCCCCATCTAGACCCCCATCCCATTTAGTGCCGATATCCTCGGACTCTATTCCAGACCATCCCAAGTGTTGACATTCCTCACAAGTGTTAATGGCGTATGTTATTTTAAGCCCGCCCGCCCCCCCACCTCACCGTTTTCACTCTTCCTAATGCTGTACCAAGCTCAACTGACAAGTAATGCCTATCCTCTGAACCAAACTGCTTACGAGTGCCGACGTCCATCACTCTGAATCCAGTTCCTGCAAAGTACAAATGTATTCCTTCCTCTCCAAGTTCTACCCTTACCACGGTCTGATTTTCCCATCTATTTTCCAAGCTCTACGTTGTCATCCTTGCTAGTGCCTCTCCCAAGCCCTTGGCGCTCAGATTCTTTTCCTTGCTTCCCCTTTCTACAGATGAAAGCAGTAGATTTTTTTCTTCCAGATACCTAATACTTAAAAAAATGATCTACTGGCGGAACCTTCCCTCCCCCAACCTTAAACTATGTCCACCCCTCCGACCCCCGCTACTGATTCTGCTGTGGCTTTGTCCATATGCTGTTTGAGGGATATGCTGAATCCCCTAGGAATTCATCTGGTTTTGAGGTGTTTTAGTCCTAAACCTTTTTGTATTTTGCTTAGCTTCCCACTGATTGTTAATGGGAAGGATTGAGAAGAGTGCACAGCGGCCTTTTTTTCTCTCAAATCGCCTCCAGTCCTTCAATATTGAATACTTATCAGAATATTGTGTTCTGAGGAGCTGCCTCTTCATCTGATTCGTATTTTTTTTTTACTCTTGCACATTACGTAATCTCTGCAGTGTTTCTAGTGATACTGTCTGTTCATCCATTGCTGTTTGTGTTACCGTGTTGCCTTAATTCTGTGCTCCTGGGAAGGGAATTGTGCAAAAAAAATGAAATTGTCTGCATTACTTTTTCTAAATGTCCAGTATTCACAATTGGCCAGTACTATCTGCAAAACTGTCTTAGTGGTGGCTGAAAGACGCATCTCAAAATGGCAATTCCTACAGGGCCTGTAAAGCTCCACTTTTATTAAAAAGGGCCTCTTCGTTGTAGACTGTATAGTTGAGATGAGGAATCTGGGTGCTGGGTGCTCTATGTTAATTGAATCGTAAGTTAACAAGATGGAGGGGGCATAGTTAATTGTTTGATGGCTTTACTGTTTTGTCCTGAAAATGAATCATGGTGCCTCTTCTCTTTTGAGGGGGGCAGTATTTAGACTACCAATGCTTATTAAGTCCATATCTGACATGGTGGCTTGTAGGGATCATTGGCGTAATCCTTTCTGAGAAATTGTGGGATAACCTTGTCCTGGTGCCTCACACCAATGTTGCCTTGGTGTGAACTCCTAGTCTGTTTTACAGCTGAGCTTGAGGACTGTGTTTTTAGGTCGAGGGACCGTAGGCTGGCTTGCCAGCCGGAAGTCCGGACAATTAACCGCTACCGCGCTACCGCGTTTTCCCGCTGTGCGCTGATTTTTAAAAATCGCGCTGTTTCTGACAAAGCCAGCTCGTCATCCGCGTAGCGCAGGTAACGCCCATGACAAGCTGGCTTTGTCATTAGCGTCAAAGGGGTTAATGTGTCTTAGTGTGGCAGCTTAACCCGCCTCTCTCCTCGTCTCTCCTCCATTGGCTGGCTTCCTAAACGGAGGCCAGCCATTGGAGGAGAGAGGCGTCCCTCGAATGAAGCTCCGTCTCTTTCAGATTCGGGGGCGTACATTTTGCTGTTCTTTCGCCAGTGACGTCACCCGTCACTCAAAACAACAAATACATGCCCCCCGAATCCGAAAATGGTCGGAAGCTTGCGGCCGCCATTTTTTTTCTCGGCTGCCGGTGAGGATCATCTTGGTCTTGTTTTACTTGTTATCTTATATGGTTGCTCGACTGATGAGGAACGTTGGGTTTCTCGGTCCTTGTAATTTTAATTTGACCGCGTAAGGTTAACTGTGGCGTGTATTATGGCCATGTGGTTACTGTGACCTGCTTGTTAACTTATGATTGTGTTGAGGTCTTTGTTTGATCTCCGCGGGTCCCCCATTCTGATCGATGCGATTTTGTCTTAACTGTGGCGTGTATTATGGCCATGTGGTTACTGTGACCTGCTTGTTAACTTATGATTGTGTTGAGGTCTTTGTTTGATCTCCGCGGGTCCCCCGTTCTGATCGATGCGATTCTGTCTGCCACTTGGATCGCTACTTTGATCTGCTCAATTATCTGGGTGGATTCGCATTGGAGGCAGCCTTTATGATTTGTTGGGGTTTTGATTCTTTTTTTATTTTTATTTGATGGTTCGATTATTTATTAATTTTGCTTGGGAGGAATTTTGGGGCACATTTGAAGGTCCGGAGGTTTCGTCCATCATCATATTTGCATTGGGTGACTTGGTCGTTCTAGTTATAGAACGCCACTAACTTTAGTCCGCCCTCTATGCCGCCGGATGGACGTAGGTGACGTCACTGCGAACATCCTTTTGTACGTCCGGAGGTGTGCTTTCTACGTGTTATGTGGACGTGAACAGATTGAATTCCCGAAGATCTGTGTGGCGTGACGGGGACCCGTTTTGCAGGTATATAAATTGAGGGGCCGCCCGAACTTTTGGTTACGATACTGTACGTTTTTTCAGTGTGTTCTGTGACTATGTTCTGTTAGGAGGGAGTTTCTTTGAACTTTTGCTTTCTGTGATCTTTTGCCAGGAGACATACCCCTGCCCTTGGTATAAGGCGAGAAGTGGACATTTGGTGATTTTCTGAGCCCTGTGAGACTGTGTTGCTCCAGGTATGAACTATGTCCCTCTCCATGGCTCACTCGACGGATGCACATCTCTCTGCGCGCGGACCCGGCAAAACAGCATCAGGAAAGCACGGCCGAGCTCGGCAGGAACTGGGGCTCACACATTGTGGGACCCTGGGCCTCATGCCAACCAACACCAGTCACATGGGTGGGACGGGAGGGGAGCCGGGCGGGAAAGACAAGGGAACCACGGAGCCTGTGCCAGGCACCGTCACACCTCAGGACAGGCAGGCTCGCGTCTCAGGCGAGATGCGTGGGAGTTGGTAGGATAGTTGCCGATAGCCGTACCGAGGCGCTCCAGAGGGCTGTGCTTGCTCCCCTGCCCCCTGACTGTGCTTGCTCCCCTGCCCCCTGGCTGTGCTTGCTCCCCTGCCCCCTGGCTGTGTTTGCTCCCCTGCCCCCTGGCTGTGTTTGCTCCCCTGCCCCCTGGCTGTGTTTGCTCCCCTGCCCCCTGGCTGTGTTTGCTCCCCTGCCCCCGTTTATGTAAATAGAAAAGAGGGTGGGTGCAAGGACACATCCCTGTCTCACCCCCTTCTCCACCGGGAATTTTTCAGTAGTCCGACCTGCCGAGTCCCACCTGACTTGGGCATAGTTACCAGTATGTAGTTTAACCACAAGAGCCAAAAGCTCAAGTGGCAAGCCCAGTTTCAGAAGAGTAGACCACAACTATGGACGCGGAACCAAGTCGAACGCTGACTTCAAGTCAACAAAGGCAGCAGGGTAACAATTCGCCAATATACAAAAATTAATTCTAAAACCTGATCCACAGTGCTGATTGATTGCTGAAACCCTGCTTGTAGGTTAGAGAGGATGTTAAAATCCTCCATCCATTCCTGGATTCTGCCTAACACCACCCTGGCAATAACTTTTTGAATACAGTCAATCAGGCTTATGGGCCTGTAATTGCCAGGGTTTGATCGATCTCCTTTTTTAAAAACAGGTAAAATTACCGCTCCTGCCCACGTGCTGGGCAGAGATGCTCCTTTGGCAATAGCATTTAATAACAATTGTATATACAATGCCCAAGAATCAACATCTTGAAGAAATAAATCAGCGGGGATACAATCAAGCCCCGGAGCTCTACCTCTCGGAACCAGGAGGAGAGCATTTTCTACTTCCTTTTTAGTAAAGTATATTGCAGGAACAGAGGATGGCATCACAAAATTCTCTTGATCTGTCGGACTACATGCAAACTGGCCCTTAAAGTGGAGAACCCATTGACCGGGCGCCATGTAATTAGTTGGAATATTACTCTGGTCCCCATTCCCCCACTCCACTAAGTGTCAGAACGCGGTCATATCTCTGCCCATACAAGACTTAGGCAGATCCCTCCAGTGGTCTTCATCCCAGTCCCTCTTGGCCTGAGATTGAACAACCTTATAGGCCATCCTTTTCTCTCTTATCATAGCACCATCCTTACTTTTTATGGCAGCAGCTAACAATGTATAAGCAGTACGACAAGCAGAGTTGTACCAAAGAGCAGCCTTCTGGGCAGTGGGAGTATACGATTGTTTGGATCTAGCAATAAAAAAACTTTTGAGACTGTTAAAAAGATTTTCGTGGATCAGTGCGGCAATAACAGGGAGGGAACCATGCATTTTGTTGTCCTGTAGAGTGGGTATAGCTTCAGCTAACATGGTGCTCATCTGATTCAGTTGGTCGACCTTGCTTGACAAATTGGACCATTTAAGCCGGCGAGTGTCGTTTGTTGAAAATGCTTCTATAGAATCTACCTGTGGTTCCAAGATTTCACCAAAGTTAAGGTTCCTCAGTTAGATAGAAAGGAGCAAAGGATTGTGGTAACTTTCCAGACGTGAAAGAACCTTCATATCTATCAAAAAAATCCAGAGCTCCTTAGATAGGAGAAAATAGTCTATACGACTATTACGCAGGTCACTAACATACGTGGGCAACCCCTTTTTGTCTGATATGGAACGGCCGTTGGCTCTCATACCATTTTCCAAGCACAGAACTTTTAGTTGAAGTGCTGCGCCGGACCATCTCTTAATTGGCTGAAGGTCAAGTGGGGGGATTGACCACTTGTCGTCCTCCTCTACAGTTAAAAACATGTCGTGAAAATCCAGGGGTTCAAAAGTACTATTAAAATCACCGGCCATTATTATGTGATTTTCACCTCCGTGGTTGGTTAAAAAATTGTCAAGCAACACTATAGTATTAGAGGCCTTCCCTCCTTGCTGGCCCCTAGAGTAGACATTAATTAAAAGAAAGTCGGGAAATATACACTTGCTTACCCTAATGATAAGGATATCCTGAGAATCAATATATATCTCTTCCAGCTTACAGTTTAAACTTTGCCTGACCCAGGTTGTTAAACCTCCTTTGGGGCGACCCCGTTCTCCCTGTTCCGCATTTTTGCGAAAATTAATATAGCCAGGACGAAATACCTGATCTACCGCCCAGGTCTCTTGGAAAGACAAAATATCAAACTCCTCAATGAAAGAGGACCATTCACTTGAAACTGTTTTGTTTACCAGTCCCGCTATGTTCCAAGAACCAATCTTTAGGCCTACAGATTGGGTCATAGTATCAGTGATATTTTCATGGGGGCTTGGATTACTCTTATGCAGAGAGAAGTCCACCACCTGTGGGATGTAGTTCACAATAGGAGGCATACCACAATCTGGTGCCATACATGAATTGGGCTGATCTGGGTTGCTGCTATGAGCTTGACCTCGGGTGTCACTTGTATGAAGTTGATCATTCTGGATAAGTGACATTACCAAAGGGCCCCTACTCACAGAAACTACTGGTAAAGGTGTCATAGCGGAGCCTACAGGATTGCCCAGTCAATCTATATTTTCCAAACCTGAGAGTAGATTAAAGGTGTTATTGGTGGGTACATTGTATTCGTAAGGGCCCTTGCCGGCACGAGAGGCTTGAGAGTCACCCATTGCAGGCGGCAAAATTGGATTTTTCCTATAAAAAAACCGAGGGGTAGGATGCTAATATCGACCTCGCTGAAAAGCCTAGACCCTGCCCTGTCAAGAATAGTTTTCGCTAATTGGGGAGAACCAAAGTTCAACACCACACAGTCACCTCTACAAGCTTTAGGTGACCTTCCAATCCAAGGGATCCTGCGAATCATTTTGAACTCCTGAAATAAATGGCTGTCCAGCCCAGTTTTGTTGTTTAAATAAAACAGTGTCTTGTTTCTTAACGATGCCCAGTGTTCCTCCTTATCTGTTAATAATCAGGGAACATTTGTTAGTATTACAGTATAGGGTGTGGCTTCTGGCAATAAATTAAAATGGTCATTAAAGTCAGCCAAACCACCCCAGGCATTTCCTTTAATTGGTTCCACTATTCTTTCCCCCCGGGGGGACAACATTTGAAAAACTGGGAGATGAGATGCAACAATCCTTGGACGATGCTAGCACACCTGTTTTTGGACCGGGGCCTGGATCAGTGGCTGATGGGATTGCTGCAGACAGTACAGTATCACTAAGAGCTCTAGAACCCCTAATTACTTGGTTGGGAGGGATGGGTTTGGGTAAGGATAAACCTCTCTCAATTTTGTCCAATCTCTGCTCTATTTTGGACAACTGCGTTAATATTGGTTTGGGCATTGTTGATAGTTTGTCTTCAATTTTCGCCAATATGAGAACTGCAAAATCACTAGACACCCCACAGTCCTGCACAGTGTTCTCAGATGCGTTAGATGTGCGAGATTCTACACTTCCCTGTAATTTCCCTCGCGCCGCACCTCTAGTCTTTGCCACCTTATTAGGATGGTGAATAGTAAATGGTATCCCACCCGCTTTCCTTTTTTTTGATACAGGGGCAGGAGCGGCAGTCTTTCCCTTTCCCTTTGCCTGTGATAAATGTTGGTTACGGGTAAGAATTTTAACTGGGGGTGACGGGAAAAGAATGGACACACTGACAGGGGTTGGGGAATCAACCGGTGAAGCTATAGGTGTCAAGGTACTCTGATGATCCGAGCACTCTGGGGCTGGATTGGAGTTTACCAGGGAGTCCACTATGAGTGCTTCAGAGGAAATGCGACGGGGTTCTCTGCGAGTATGATTTAGTGATTGAGGACAGACGCGGCCCTCGTCAAAAATGCATCTAGTGTACCTGCAACGCCCTGTCCACCCACCCCCTGTCGACTGCCTTTACTCATGGTGGGGGGGGACAAAAACAACATCAACAACAACCACTTCAATATGGCACTAATACAAAAAATATAGTGACACTTGAAAGTCACTAACCAAATAATAGAAGCGTTCAATGTTCGTTGGAAGAGGGGTGGCCCAGCCCAGCCTCCTCCGGACTTCGACGGGCGCGGGACGGGCCCGCCCTTCGCCCGGGCGTGACCGTGCGCGTCCCGCCCTGCGGGAGGCGCCGCGTTCTTTTAAGCGCCTCCGGGCGCTTTGCTCTTACGTTCTTGGTGTGCACGACCTCGGGCGCACTGGATACTGAAGTCCTCGGTCCTCACTCGCGGCGGAACTGGTGGCAATTAGACAGGGCTAGGACAGCACAGAAGCCCCCAACACAAATGCCCCCAACAAGGCAGGTAAGGGCAGGCAGAAAAGTGAAATTTCATCACCAGGTATTGTGACCTCCTTTGTTAAATTCCTTCCTTCCCCCAACTAAGCTGTGCATGCTTTCGAGCTTTAAAATCATGGGTTTCTACACTTGTGAACTGTTCTAGCTCATAGAATCACTTAATGTCCTCGATGATGTTAGGTAGAACTGTTTGCTTACAAACTATCTTTTGTCTTCTGCAGCGATCTACAGAAATCTTGTGAGCCTGGATAAGAAGGTGATCAAAAAGAACTTACTCAAGGCCTTACCAGCAAGCTGGATGAGTGGCTCTGAAGAGGTGTCCTGGCACTTAGATGAATCGCTTCAGCCTCCTAGAGAATGGCTACATGTATTTTGGAACTTCCTTCAGCAGGATGTTGATGTCTTATCACCATTTGAAGGATATCCCCATGTGCCCATGAGCCCAGTGGACCATGGGGCCCAGACTCTCCAGCTGGTAAGGCTGAGGCAGAAATCTTATCTTCTCTTCCTAAACCAAGAAGGACACCGCCTGACAGAAAATATGGTTAAGATATTAGAAACCATTGGCTGCACAGGAATACGCCAATGGGACCCGCAGGTTTGGCACAAGAATCTTTCGGACTATGTTCTTGCACCCACATCCAACAATATCCTAAAGGCCTGTTCAAAAATAGGTGTGGCCACAGTAATCCGAAAACTGACAGCAATGACAGTGGAACAGAAGCTAATGTTCAGTGACTTACTCTCACTGGCAACCAGTTTGAGCATTGAAGAGTGCAAAGTCATGTCTCAGTTGCCCATCTTTAGCAAGATGCGCTCCCTGCAGTCCACGGGGTCGGACCTGGTTCCAGCAAGTAATGCCCAAGCTGTAGATAAATGCACTGTCCCAGCTATTCCCAGTGGTCTTGTGGTACCAGAAACACTACTTACCTGCAGAAGTGAAAATGATCGGAGGCTACTGCAGCAGATGAGGGTTCCCTTTTTCAGTGCTGCTGATGTGGCTACAGCATATCCATCACACAAGTAAAGCAGAAGGCATCATGCTGTGGATCCTGAGGAATGGTGATGTACTGTTCAGTCAGAGTAATGAGCTCAGGAAAATTTGTGAAAGCCTGCCCTTCATACCTTGTAATGGGGAGATGGTCAAGCCATCTGCTCTTTTTGACACCGAAATTGTAACATTTCAGAATTTTTTTGAGTCCTGTAGGTTTCCTCCTAGCAGCTTTCAGGAATCACTAACATTGAAGTCTCTGAGAGTTCTTGAGCTGAAAGATACTATTCAAGACATCTCCCTGGGAGATTGCAGATGAGCTAAACAGAAACCAGGGTATAAAAGATCTTTGGGTTCTAGAGAGGAAGGCAAGAGCACTTGTCAAAGTCTGTAATGATACCCAGGTGCTCTCTAGCTCTGATATCAAAAATATGCAGTCCTTGTGTAGCATGGCGTGGGTACCGTGGATTTCTTCTAATGCTAAGGTAACATTTTCCAAACCTGTAGACATGAGAAATAAGAGACACTCTTCTCTTGTGGAGTTCTCTATGCCCATCACTGATGAATTCAATGAACAAGCAAGTACTAGTCTTGCCTTGAATGAATCACCACCTCCCAAGAGAGTAATAGAAAACCTCACAGCCCTTAGCCTTCATTACCAGACAGTAGATTACTACTCATTGGTCATGAAATTGCACAATATTTACAGCCATGTGCAAGACAACCTAGGTCAGTTCTGGAACGTGTTGGGACAGTATGAGGATTTGGAATGGTGCTGGCTTTCTGCCCCATCTGAGATCCTTATGTCCTATCCAGAAGACTTAGATTTGAGCTCCCAGATCAAGAAGCTGCCCTGTGATTTCCTGGTCTACAAAAGACTCTTCCAGCAGTGTGGAGTTCGTGAGACCATGACCGACGGTGAGATGACTACTATGCTTCAGAAAATTATGAAGGACATACAGGTCAGGAGTTCTGGTTGTGGTACCAATGTTGAATTTGAAAACTAGTTATATCTGTTTTGGACTGGATGAAGAGAAGAGGTCTTCACAGTACAGACGACCTTCCTGTTCCAGTGCATTCAGGGAGAGGAGTGTTTACCTTAAGGCCCTTGACTACTGTCTTATTCTGTGATATGCTGAAGGAACATCTGAACGACCTTGAACATGATCTGGGCTGTAACATTGTTCATGAAGATATCACATTGACCACAGCCCCCTTTTTTGAAGTCCCATTACTCAGCACCAAGATACTGAAGCCAGAGTATTTTGAACCCTGGGGACCGTCCGAACCAATCACGCTCAGAATTAAGAGCATCCTCCAGGAATACAATGAAGAGGTCGATTTCTTCAAGGAGATGATACAGAATGCCGACGATGCAGGTGCCACTATCAGCAACTTCTTACTGGACATGAGACAACATCTTTTATTTCGAAACAGTGTAATAGACCCAGAAATGGCATCTTGCCATGGGCCTGCGTTGTGGTCATATAATAACAGCAAGTAATGAAGACTTCCGTAATATCACACGGGTTGGAGCAGCTACTAAAGAGCTCCAGGTTGAGAAGATTGGAAAATTTGGGCTTGGTTTCGATACAGTGTGTCATGTAACTGATGTGCCATCAATACTCAGTGGCAGCAGAACACTTATGTTTGACCTCAATGCAAATCATCTAATGTGTGAAAGGTGGCCGCAGCAATGTGTGAAAGGTGGCCCGCAGCAAGAGCAGTGAGAGCGGGAAGGCAGGAGAGCAGCAGCGGCGGCTGCAGCGGTAGCGCAGCAGTGCGGCACCTGAGAAGGGGGTTTGGGGAGGGGGCAGCTGACCGTAGGGAGGTCGTCCCCCCCGGGCGGTTTGGGAGGGGCGGGTGTTGTTGGTTAGCAGCCCTACCTGCGGGTTTTTTATAGATTGGGCTTCTTTTCCCTACCAAATGCATAAAGGCTTGCGTCTCCGCCTCCCGGCCACCATTTTAGGCTTGGTGACCTGGTGGCCGGGAGGTGATTGTGTAGGAATTTCTTCGAATTGTATCTGCGTCAGTTTTATAATGGCGTCTGAGGACTACAGAGTGCTTGAAGCCATTAGGCTTCTGAGTGAGGCAGGGCGTCCTGATTTGGAACTTGCCGATGTAGCTGGGCCGTCGCGTCCTCAGCGACAGGCCTCAGCTGGTGTGGCGGCGGTGGTGGCGGCCTGCGTGATGCCTAAACGTCCGAGGCACAAAGCGGTAAGTGACCGGGGCCGCTCTCACACTAGGAAGGCGGCCCTGGGGGGTTAAAGTACAGCGTTCGGTTGTTTGCGGGCAGCGGGGTGGTATGGGCCAAGTTGAGGAGACAGTGCAGCATTCTTTTCACGCTGCGTTTGAGGGGGAGGTGCCGCCGGCGTCTTCTCTTCAGCCGGCGGCTCCTGTCAGAGCCGTGTCAACCCCCGCGCGATGGGGAAAGCAGGGCGTGAAATGCGGAGGTAAGAAGCGCTCTGAGCCTCTGCTTCTGCCTTCGCGCTCGTTGTTCAAGAGCCAGAGTTGGGAGGGGAGGCGGTGACGGTGCACAGCGCGACGGTGACAGAGAATGTGCCGCCTCAGGCAGAATTAATAGCCGGGAAGGGACAGGATGTGGTTATTGTCCCTCCCCTTCGCGAGGCTCAGTCTGTCAGTGTGTTTGTGGGTGAAGAGGGGGGGGGCTGGCTTTCAGACGCCGGTTCACCCTTCTCGTTTAGAGCAGGAGGCAGGCATTGCGGATGACGTTATGCAGGAGATGGGGGAAGGTGTAGTTGGTGGGCATTTTGTGCCTGTCAGCCCACTTTTGTTTTCCCCTCCAGTTTCTATTAGAGGCAAGGTTGTTTCTGTCCATAGTGGCTCAGTGGGTGAGGGTTAGTGGGCACAGGTTGGGTGGTGGGGGTCACGCCTTGGAGTCTCAGGGTCCGGATTTTGGCTTTTTGCCCCCTCCCCTCTCATTTCTTCATCTGGCAGGGCCATTTCGAGGAATTATTTCAGGGTTGTTACTGGTTTGCCTTCTCAGGTAGGGGCTAAGAAGTATGGTGTGATGGCTAGGTCATGGGAGGGGCTTGCCGTTTTTCCCTCATGGGCGGAAGGGGTTCTTGAGGCTAGTGTTGGCAAGAGTGGCATGGGTTTTGGTACATTCAGCAGTTTTGGCGGTAATTTGGATTTTCCAGGTTTGAAGACAGGGGGTCGGGGCAGAAAAAGGGGGGATGACGATTCAGCCCGGCATGAGACAGGGGAGAGGAGTGGTCAGGTGTAAGCATGGGCGTATTTTGCGGATTCACAATCCGCGAATTTGCGGATTTGCATATTTGCAGATTGCGACAATACGCAAAATCCGCGAATCCTCGCGGATTTGCGGATTTTTGGGGGGGGGGGTGTGTTCGCACGGGTTTCTGCAAGTTCGCGAGGGTTTTGTACAATTTCGCAAATTGCGAACTTACTTGTCGGGTCGCCAGTTTTGCGAACTTGTTGTTTCTACGTGCCCAGCCTGTTTGCAAGGCTTTCTTCATCACTGCCACCTTTGTCACCACTGGCACTCTCTTTGGTCACCCATGCCACCCTCTGGCTCACCCATGTCACCCTCTGTGTCATCACAGCACCCTCTGGTTCACCAGTGTACATTATTGGGGCAAAGCAAAGCACTGCCATCCTCTGTCAACACTGGCACTCTGGTTCACCCATGCCACCCTCTGGCTGGCACACCCATGCCACCCTCGGTGTCATCACAACACCCTCTGATTGACCAGTGAGTGTACATTATTGAGGCAAAGCAAAGCACACCTGCTAAGTGCTTTAAGTTATGCAAACCGCAACACCTGCCCTGCCTCAACTGACATTAATGAAGGCTGGCACCTGCTTGTCTGCTCCCTTTCCTTTTTGTTGCATTGTAATTTTTTTTTAACAGGATGCAATGGCATACTTGTAACTATTCTGTGACTGTCAGAGCAGGGTCACACAATAGTTGCAAGTAGGCAACCGGATTCTGGAGGGCCCCTTCAGGAAGCACTACAGGTAAATGGTTACAAATGATGAGCTCGAACTTTTGCACCTGCTCGTTGCTTTTGCTTTTGCAAAACTCGTTTTTCGGTAATTTCGCCCTATTCGCGAGGCGCGGCGTCGTGCGAAATCGATCGTGTAAGCCGCGAACTCGTGCGAGTTACCCCAAGGTTGAGTACGGGCGCCGCCATTTTGTTTGCGTGACGTATTTCCGTTTCCGCCCGCTATGTGTAATCTCGCGCGATGAGCGCCTTGCGAATACAAGTTCGCACGAGTTCGCGAGAGAAATCGCGTGCGAACTTACTTACACGCACGTGTTCGGGCGGCCATCTTGTTTTTCATTCATTCCTATGTGTCTGGGCATGGTGTTTCTATCCTCTGTATATCTCTGCCATCCTTTGCTTGTTTTTTTTTTTTTTTGATCTATTAAACTTTTTTTCTATCCCTCTTGTTTTCTAGGTCTATATTTTTGTGTTTTAGTCTACTTTTGTTTACTTTTCAACTACTTTTTTAAACTTTTATTTCCTTCTTCTCTACTCTTATTCTTTTTCATTTTATCTCCTTACCTGCCCAGAACATGGTGAAGACAGCTGTCAAGCTGCCCAAGACGGGCACCGCAGCCCGTGCCCGGCTCCCGTGTGGCCGCTTGAGGGCGGGAATGGTGGTGCCCAGGGAGATCTTCAGCCCTGAGGAGGTGGGCTCACTGGTTTATTATGTGCAGCGCCGTCTCCCCAGGACCATCGCGGCAGGCGGCAGGATCGCTGCCGGTTATACCAACAGCCAGGAGCGACGGAAGCGGTGGGGGCAGGTGTGCCGGGCCCTTTTTAACATCACGGGGGTCCAGCGCACCTATAATCAGGTGACCCACCGCTGGACCGATATCCTGGACCGGGAGCACGACCTGCTCGACCTGCTGGGAGTGGAGGTCCCCGGGCTTGGTGAATAGTAGTAGCAATTTTTTCATCACTCACTACTCTGTTTTTTCTCCTGCTCTGTGTGTTATATAATATTGCAAATGTTTGCTTTAACTTTTTTACAAAGAGCAATAATGCTGCTGATTACATTGATAGGAGAGGTAAATTAATATTTCAAAATCTTCTGTGCATTTCAGGTGCACTGCTCTCCTTCTCTGTGGCGGTGCCACTGCTTATTTGTTTTCTATTTTGTGTTCATTTATTTGGGCTGAGTAATGTATGAGTGTACTTTACAGAACTGCGTAATGGTAGACACAAAGGGGCAGATTTACAAGCCCCTTGCGCCACGTTTACGCTGCCCTACCTGACGCACAGCGACGTAAACGTGGCGCATCCCTGCGAGTCATGTACAACGTGATGCTTTTAAGGAGATGCGCCACGTTAAGACCTGGGCCTGCGCCACAATGGGTGCATTCCCACGCAGGGGGGGGGGGGGGGGTGGCGGTCAGGCAGATGTGCGCCTCGCAAAAGTGCCTGCGTGAAATCTACAAGATTTAACGCAGGCACTTCCGCGACACTGCTACGTCAATTCTTTATGCCTGCTTGCTTGAAACAGGCGTAAGGACTGATGCGGTATGTTGAGTATTGGGCAGCCCTGAGCATTGCTAGAGTTGCATCGCGCCTGCGACGCGACTCTAGAGATGCGCCCCTCTTTCGTCACGAGATGCGTCACGCATCTGCCTACCCTTGCGCCAGGGTTTGCCGCATTGTAATTGCGGCGCATCTGCCATGACGCAAGGTTAGTTTTGCGTTACGCATTTGTTCTGGTGCACATCTGGAGGTGTCCAGCTCAGAACTCGTAAGTATGCCCCTAAGTGTCAGATTAGCAATTACCTGCGCATCCCTGCAAAGTGTGAGGCACGCCAGCACCACCCATGGTGCGCGGTATTTTCAATGCGGCACGCCATGGTGCCAAAACGTCACCGAAGCGTTACGCATCGGTGCCGTAAAGGCGGCTCATTGATGGAGTTGCGTTGGCACAGCTCCAGCAATGCTGCGTCAAGCCGTAAGTCTGCTTCATGCAGGCGCAGGGTTTCAGTGACGCATCATTGTCCTAAATGACTGATTGAAATTTTATCTATTCCCCATAGCCACTTTTAGCATGCGTTCCTGCGCAGGAACGCCCTCCCTTGCGCTGGAACGCTCCCTTATGGCGCAGGGCTTTAGAATGGGATGCATCTCCCATATGCGTCACGCTGTTAATATACACCACAACATGGCGCCTCTCTTGTTGTGGCGCTGCATCACAAAAGTGACGCAAGAACGGAGCAAAAGAGCTGCAAGGGGCTTGTAAATCTGCCCCTAGAGTAGAGGCTCAGGTGCAGTCCTTCCTTTGTAGCCCTCTTTTTGGCTGAAATAGTTGGTTCTTGTTCTTTCAAAATGTTTGATTTGGTTGACAAGGACATCGACAAGCAGCAATCATCAATTTTTTCTGTTCTTTCTTTCATGTTGTACGTCAGGTCCGCCCAGGGGCAAGCGGACAGAAACAGCGGATGCAGTGGCTTCAAAGGAGGAGGATGCAGGCCAGGGCGGCGAGTGCTCCTTTGCTGGCCCCAGTAAGTTTTCATTTAAATATAGAGGACCTATTGTTGTCCAAGCGTTCCTAATTTAAAATTTTCGAAATAGTGTTTAGATAGGAGCAAAATCAATAATCCTACTGTTGCAGGGACAATTCTCCACAAACCGAACTATGGACACCAAAGACCAGAGTAATAATATTTCAGAGTGGCGTGTTTGGCACACTGTATAAACCTGGTAGTGTCAGCGGCACGGACTCCTCCTTGCAAAAATTGCAAAACCTTTCGCTCAGTCACTCTAGTCTGGGGGAGCAAAAACCACAGAGTCTATTCAATTTTAAAAGCTTTATTAAAAGTTTAAGTAAACACATATATTAAAATAAAGTTAGTTGGAAATGGAAAAGTGCTTGGTGCTGAGTTGATGAGTAATGGAACACATTTCTTGTGGTCGAGCCGAGCTTTCACCTGGTTTGAAGTTGATGTTGCTCTTGTCCTTAGAAGTCCCGTTTCTGTCTGTTCAGAGAAAAATGGTGTGTGTTAAAATTAAGCAAGCATTCAACAATTGTGACAAAAAAGTGAAGCAAGACAACAGCCTTCCCTGGAAGGAGGGACATTTTTACTTTAGACTAGAGTAGACAGTCAATAAATTTTTCTGATGTTTTCACATTTTTTCATTCATAGACCAAATACGAGTGAGTGGTGTAATCTAACAGTCTTAAATCTACTTTGTAGGTGGAACATCTGGTGGCGGGGCCAGCTCGGACGTGATCGTGATCGACTCCGAGTCTGAGGACTACTCTGTGGAGGATGCGGCGCCAGAGGACAATCAGACTGTGAGGAAGCAGGCAGTGGTGGTGGCGAGTACAGGTAAGCTGGATCATGGTACTATCTGACTCTTAGATAGCATATGATGTGTATCCAGTGCTGGCCCAGTGACAAATTACAATATGGTAATTACAGCAGGCTGGGACCGACAGACAGATAGAGGCAGAGACAGAGAGAGAGGAAGACAGAAGGAGAGAGAGAGAGAGGGAGGGAACCAGAGGGAGGGTGAGGGAGGGAGACAGAGAGAGAGAGACAGCGAGGTAGAGGGAGACACAGGGAGACAGAAAGAGGGAGACAGAGAGAGAGAGAGAGAGAGAGAGAGGGAAACAGACATATCGCCTGGTGCAGATGATACGGTTGCTGGTGTGGTTAACGGCTCAGAAGAAAAGTCACTCACTTCTGCCAGATCTCTTTCATATGAAAGAGCACCAAACCATAAGCGCCCCACCTTGTCCCTCCATGCAGACGCCCATGATACTGGCCTGAATAGATTTGTACTGCGCTGGCTAGTTGCTAGTTGTACTGTGACACAACTTCCTGCTGAATCATTTTGTGTTAATCATATTTTTAAAGAGCATTCATTACAGATTATGTCTTTCTTTCTTCATATAGTTGGTAATACTAAAACTGCAAAACCGAGCAGGAGTATGCTGGCTGTACTGGCTCGGCAACGGAGGCTGGATGCCACTGTTGCGCAATATCGCCGGCTGGTGGAAATGGAGGGGGACGACACGCACTCAAGTGCATCAAATGTAACATCTTCTGCATCCTCCTCCGTGACCCCACGTTCTGCCGGTAAGCGCAGTGCTCCAGCCAACCAGAGCCGTGCTGGAAGACGCCACCGCCGAGCAGCAAAGGCTGCACCTCCTCACAGTACTGTAAAGGCTCGCTTGCGCCGTGCACTCCGCAGAGTGTCCAACCTGGAGGCGGAGGTCAAGAAATGGGAAGAGTACAAAAAGGTGATGGAGGGCCTCCGCTTAGATCACGCCATGCTCCGGGAAGAGTACGATGCCCTGGCCCTAAGGCATGATGCCCTGGAGGCCAAAGTGAACAACCTGCATCCATAGAGTGTCCCTTGCCCCTTTTTTAGAGACTTTTGGGGGGTGGGAATTGGGAGTTGGGTTTTTTGGGGACTTTTGATGGACTATTTATTTGGGGTTAGGGAGGGTCTTGCGGGAGATTATTTTGTTAGGGATATAAATATACTTTTTCAAACTTTATCTGAGCATACCTGTTTTTTACTACTTTTGAGCCTGGTGGGTGGTGGTTTTGCAGTAAGTATGTTTTACTGAACACTGTCATCGTGTTGGTTCACGTGTAATAGGCCAAATGTTATCCAAAGTAAATGCCTGTCACAGAGTTTGTTAATTCAAGAGCCCTAGGACTTTACTACTAGTACCACTGTCACTCTCTCGCCTCTCCGAATACTCCATTATACTACCTCCCATCCAAATGCTTATCTTACCTGTAATTTGTGTTTGAGGGCTGGATCCACCTGGAATTCACAGTGTCCTAAGGCGTTCTGCAGCAGGGCCCCAACTGGAGTTTCCCGGCGTGGATTTTCTGCAAAACAAAAGCAATCAACATTAGAAATGTGGCAGCGGTGCTCACACAACCCAAAAACCTAGAAGCCCCACAGACAGCACCCCTGAGACAGGCAAGCGAGCAATAATAACGCCTAAACGTTCACGTGTAATAGGCCAAATGTTTTCCAAAGTAAATGCCTGTCACAGAGTTTGTTAATTCAAGAGCCCTAGGACTTTACTACTAGTACCACTGTCACTCTCTCGCCTCTCCGAATACTCCATTATACTACCTCCCATCCAAACGCTTATCTTACCTGTAATTTGTGTTTGAGGGCTGGCTCCACCTGGAATTCACAGAGTCCTAAAGCGTTAGGGGACTCGTCAACGTAAGTTTCTTCATTGTGCAGAATCCAGGCATCAGCATTATGGGTAATGGATAGGGTGAGTCTGGAGGAGGAGGACTCAGGATAGACGACCAGGACTGAGTTCTTGTCAACTAACTGTTGTGAACCTGAGGAATGCTGCGGCATCAAAATCAAGACAGTTCTGTTGATGGGCTTGTTGTTTTATTGGTTGATTACAGTTTTGTTGGGAATGTGATGAAGCACTTGCTAAACAAAGAAAGACAGACACACAGGAATAAAAGTGAATAAGGAGGACTAAATTTACAGTTAATGAATGATTGACTCATTTTCAGAACTCGCTGTCAGGGAAGCAGAACTCGTCCTCATACTCTGCTAAATCATCAGTCGGGGTTACTTCTGGTAACTGAGGAGAACTTTCCTCAGGTAGGTCGGTGTCCTCTTCTTCCTGCGTGGATTCTCGTACTCTGTAATCTGGTGGAATGAAGTGCTGGTTCATCTTTATCAAGGTGAGCCGCTCCACATTTGCGGGCAAGAGGCGGGACCTTTTGGAAGTCACAATGCCACCAGCAGAACTAAAAACACGTTCTGAGGACACGCTTGCGAGTGGGCAAGACAAGTAATTGATAGCCAGGTTGGTGAGCTCTCGCCATATTTTTCTTTTCCCATGCCAATACGCCAATGGGTCCTCAGTAATATTGACCTCTGTTGAGTCATCCAGATAGGCCTGCACCATTGAAAGAATGTCCTCCCGGATTCCTGTACTTTGCACTTCTGTGTCCTTTCTAGGACAAGGAAACCCTAGCTGAGTTAGCCAACCCGCTTCAGACATATCGCCTGGGCCTGGTGCAGATGATACGGTTGCTGGTGTGGTTAACGGCTCAGAGGGAAAGTCACTCACTTCTGCCAGAGGCACGGATGCAGAAGTGCTTTTTTGGGACGCCTGATGGCCTGCTGATTCACTAGTAGTACTGTCTTCTCCTACAGTTTCCTTCCGCTCTCTTTCAAAATGAATGGCTGACTGAGCTAGCCAACCTTTGTACTCTGTAACATCCGATGTTTCAAAAGGAATTATTACTTTGCCAAACAATGGCTTTTTGTAACGTGGATCCAGAATAGTAGCACAAATGTAGTGCTGTTGTTTCTTGATATTTACAAGCCGTTTATTGCTAACTAGGCGTTGTAATAATCTCTGCGCCAACTCATGTGCTTCGTTCTTTCCAGCGTCCTTTAATTGTGAAGCCACCACCTTGACTTGGTGCTCGAGCTTCAGCAACAATGGGATAGCTTTGCTCAAAGAACAGTCCTCCCTGCTGACGTCACCCGTGAAGACCTCAAAAGGACGAAGCATGTCTGTCAGGCTTTTAACTAGCTGCCATTGGTCCACCGCTAGCATCATTTCTGTCGTATCACCACCCAGGTTGTCGAAATACTCATTGACTACTGGAAACAGCTCATGCAGACGCTCAAGCATGTAGAAGGTTGAGTTCCAACGTGTTGCCACCTCCTGGATAAGTGCTTTCACTGGCATTCTACGTTCATTTTGCTTGCGCCTCAGCTCCTTCCGGGCCTTAAAAGAATGGTTGAAATGTGTGCATATTCGTCTGCAGATGGTCAGTGTTTTGTCGACTGCAAGTTCTTTTTTCAAGAAATTTTGCACGACAAGGTTCATACAGTGCGCCAAACACGGCACTCTGAAATAGAAACCGTCCTCCATGGCCCTAACTACATTGCTGCCATTATCAGTAGAAACATAACCAACCTTGCAATTTCTTGGGGGCAGCCATTGCGAGACCTTTTTGTTAAAGTCAGCCAAAATGTTGACTGCAGTATGACTTTTCTCCATGCCAAACATGGCTAATGTTGCATGTTTACGAGCACCCTTAAAAATCTCGACCAAGTCACCACCTGCATTTATCTGTTTTGTAACCCCTGAAAAAGAGACCCAGTGTGCAGTGATGCACATGTAATCAAGGGCTTGGCAACTGGTCCACATGTCTGTTGTCAGGTGTATAGTGTGAACAGCACTCTTCTGCAAAGCTGCCCCCACCAACTCAAGCACCTCTTTATGTAGTGCTGGAACAGCAACCCTGGCAAAATAGAACCGGCTAGGAACCTTCCATTTAGGGGCCAATGTTGCCACGAGTTCAAGGAAACCCACACCTTCGACAAACGAAAAAGGGAGAAGGTCCACCGCTAGCATTTTAGCCAGCTTAGTGTTATACAGGCGTACAGTTGGGTGGTTGCGTTGAAATTGCACATCTGAGGAGAACATGGCTGAAATGGTGTGCTGGACAAATTTACAGGATGATGCTGATGCCTTCTTCGACCCACTTCTGATCAGTGTTGACATTTTCCGCATTGGTGTGTCTCCCAGACTCTCAGTGTGCCTCCTATGTGTTCCGGAGGGTGTGGTGCCAGGGGTACTGGGTGCAACCGGACACATGTCTGACGCTTCTTCTGCCTCCCCGTCATCTTCAGATGAAACACCTAGTATGGGTATATTTTGGCCACTTGCCCTTTGGGATCGCTTTCCCTTGACGTTTGCTAGGTGCGGAAACCATTCGACAGCGTGCTTTCTTTCAAGATGACCTATCTGGCCTCCGGTTCCATAGTTGGTACCAGTCTTACCACGGCTAACTCTAGTCTTACAAATGCAACAAACGGCTATGTTATCATACTTTTCATGGACACTAAAAAAGTTCCAAACTGGGGACTGGAAACTTCTGGTTTTGCCGCACGAGGTGATACTGCCAATGCCAGATGAAGCAGTGGTGGATGAGCCTTGCAGACATCTACTGGGTTGTGCAATTATTGCAGCAACCTTACTTGAGGGAGTCGAGCTGGATGGAGTCCCCCTCTGGGGAGAAAATATGGGAGCTGTAGGTTTTGTTGAACTTGTTGTACTACTTGACTGCGTTGGTGGTGCTACCAGTGGCCAGGTCACGCTCAGCATGACGTCGGGATAGGGTATAAATGTCTGTCTGCTGCATGGCCGGTGTGGCTGGACTGACATGTGTGATGACTAGGTCATTGCTGTCATCCTGTTCAACAACATCAGAATGCACCACTTCATCAAGTCCGACGTTCGGATCCATAAGTATGAGCTTTCCGGGGTTCTTCCTTTTAACATTTGATACCTTTCGCAGCTCATGGTGTGCCTCCCTCTCAGACTTCGGAGATGGTTGCCAATCTAGATCCAGATCATCATCTGATGGAGCGGGGCTTGAAGAGGAACTTCTACACACCCTCCTTGATCTTTTCCTTGCTGGGGAGCTGGGAGAAAATGAATCATCAGGAGGAGTGGCTTCGTCTTCCTGACATGATACCCCGGCTCCAAAGTCAATTTCCTCCTGTGCCCCTACTTCTGGAAGAACAACCATTGTGGGCACTTGCACCGCTCCATGCGCCGCTACATGGGCATCTTCACTGACCTCTACTTGCAAGTCTCCATGGACCTCTCCTTCTCGGTCTTCTCCTTCTCGGCCTTCTCCTTCTCGGCCTTCTCCTTCTCGGCCTTCTCCTTCTCGGCCTTCTCCTTCTCGGCCTTCTCCTTCTCGGCCAGCTCCTTCTCGGCCAGCTCCTTCACAGCCAGCTCCTTCTCAGACAGCTCCTTCTCGGACAGCTCCTTCTCGGACAGCTCCTTCTCGGACAGCTCCTTGCGCATGTACTTCTGCTTGTACTAGTAGCCGATGCAGTTGTTGTTGCAGCTTTGGTTGTTGAATAGTACTTGTGAGATGAGTTACAACCTGTGTTGATGGTGTGCTGCTACTTTCTTGCGATGAACCAACATCACTGGTCGTTGGTGATTCAACAACTAAACAGGCTACCTGTGCAGCACTCATGGTGGGCCTTTGTTTGGTTTTTTTTGTTGTTTTTCCCAACAAAAATTTAGTGGTGGTGCCACCAGTCTCCTTGGTGCCACTTGCGTCTTCTTCTCCTTAGTAGAGACATCTTTCTTGCAAGAGGACCTACGGGCACCTCTTTTTGGAGCCATCTTCTTCAGATGTCGGAACAACAGGCCGCAGCAGGACTTCTTCCTGGCACTGATGCTCAACGATGATGCAGAGTTTTGTGCACCTAAAAGCAAACGAAGACAGAGGAACATCAGTAAATATATGTTGCATATGTAGCGCTTCAATAAACAGTTTGCAAGTAGGCATTTATGAATACACACGTGCACACCACACGATATGGAAATTTCAAAATTAGGATTTGCTAAATTTTTGGGAAACAGGAATTTAACATTGATCCAAGAGAGCACACACACAGAGGGTTGTACTTTCATGTACCCCTGACTCCGCCTGGGCACAATGGGTGAAAGCAAGGCACAATGGGTGCAGGCCTATGTCTCAAAGCTCACTGCCTGCCTTCAAAATGGCCGCTTGACCCCCATCCACATGGCCAGGACCATGCCTCAAAATGGCCACCACCAACATAGCCAGCCCCCAACCCCTACTCCAAAAAGTCAAAAAACGCAACACAAATCAAATCACCACAATCCAATGCCATCCATCAAGTTTCAGAAGGATTATGCTGCCTGCTGGTGGTTTTCCGGTGCAAAAGTGCAATTTTTACAATTTCGCGAGTGCGAGATTGTTGCTTCACGGCGCGAACGTGGCGAAAAACCAGCAAAATCCGCGAACAGACCGATTCTGGGCCCCCTGGGCATAATGGATGACATCAGAGCACACTGGGTGCAGGCCTATGGCACAAAGCACACAAACTGGCTTAAAAATGGCCCCTAGACCTCCACCCACACGGGACCAGGCAATAAAATGGCCCCCACCCACATAGCAAGCCCCCAACACCACCCCAAAAAGTCGTAAAACACACAAAAATCACCACAATCCAATGCCATCCATGCCCTGGCCAGAATCATGTTAAAAAAAAATTCAACAAAACAGTTGTATCATGCATGCACCCATAGCTAAGCCTGGTGGTTTTCAATTCATGTGCAGAATTGTAATTTTTACAATTTCGCGAGTGCGAAATTGTTGCTGCGCGGGACACGAGCAGTGCGAACACAAGCAAAAACATCCTCAGCTCGCGAACTTGCAGATTTTCCCCCCAAAAAAGTCGAAAAAAAAAGAAACACACACAAAAATCACTACAAACAAACAACATCAACTTAGTTCTTTGTGAAATCAAATTTCGAATCCAAAAGTAATCCAAAAGGCCTCAAATCCAAATATCCAGCAGCAACCACAAAAAGTAATCCTTCCCAGTCAAGATCGAAATCAAAGTGGCCAGGAAATGGACTAAGCAATGGGAGGAGCTTGCTGGACAGGAACAGGAAGTTGGAGACTGGGGCACTTCCTTCACCCCACCCCTATGGGAGGAGCTTGCTGGACAGGAACAGGAAGTTGGAGACTGGGCCACTTCCTTTACCCCTCCCCTTGTAATTTTTGTACTTTCGCGAGTGCGAGATTGTTGCTGCCCGCGCCGCGGACCGCGAGCAGTGCGAACACAAGCAAAAAATCCGCTTCGCGCGGATTTGCGTATTCTCGCCACATCCGCGAGAGTTCGCGGATTGCGGATTTTCCGAAAATCCGAAAAATCCGCGAGCGTAACGGATTTTACGCCCATGCTTAGTCAGGTGTTGGGTCCAGCGTCAACAATGGTGCAGGCAATGTTGGATTGAAGCAGAGGTGAGGAGGTGGGTACATCCCCCCCCCCTCCTCGTAGTGTTTCTGTCCAAGCGAGGGGTTCAGTTTTTCAGCGTGGCGGGCAGAGGAAGGGTCTGCGGTCTGTTGGATGTGTGGCAAGTGGGATTGAGGAGTTTGGAGTTGTTGGTAGTAAGGGACCCGGCACATCAGTTATGTTATGTTACGTTAAACTTTATTTTATATAGCGCTCAGCTACTCCGAGGAGTGTCCCGGCGCTAGAAAAAACCCAAAGCGGTACAGAGCGGAGGAGCCAGACAGAGAAGAAACTACTGGACAAATAGCCAAGATTTGAGGTTCTTCCTAAATGCCAGAAGGTTGACATTAGTCCTCAAAGACAGAGGAAGGGCATTCCACAGCAGTGGCGCCAAGCGTTGGAAAGAACGGCCGCCACACCGGGCCCGCCTGATATTTGGAACAGAGGCCAGGGCGAGAGAAGCTGACCTGAGTGCCCTCGAAGGCTGATAGAACTCCAAACATTTACTGATGTACTGGGCACCAGTTCCGTGAAGTGCCTTGAAAGCCAGAGTAAGCGCTTTAAAGATGATGCGCTTTCTGATAGGCAGTCAGTGCAACGTTTTTAAAAGATCACTCGCACTTGATCTCCTATGGAGGCCAAAGATGGCCCGCGCTGCCGAGTTTTGAACAATTTGGAAACGAGTTAGGAGGAAGTCCGGAAGGCCAAGGTAAAGCACGTTGGCATAATCCAACCGGGAACCAATCAGTGCCTGCACTGTGATTCTTCTGTGATCCAGAGACAGAAGGGGCAGGAATTTCCTGAGCATTTTTAGGAGGCCAAAGCATTTGCCCACTAGGCCGAGCACCTGCGGTTTCAATGACAGATCCGCATCAACCTGCACTCCCAGATTCTTGGCTACTACTGAGGCTGCAGAAGGGGGAAACATGGCCTCCGGCCACCAGGACTTCCAATTCGGGTCCGACGGACACCCGAAGAAAAGCACCTCCGACTTATCGGAGTTGCACTTGAGGCTGTTCCGCTGAAACCATTGGAATACATCCTCGAGACACCCGCGAATGCTCTCCCCATCGAAGTCCGAGTTTCTGTCACATGCGAAAAGGAGCTGAGTGTCGTCAGCATATGACACGATCCGGGCTCCACGTGACTCTGCCAGTGCCACCAGAGGGGCCATATAGATGTTAAAAAGAGTCGGGCTCAAAATCGAGCCCTGGGGAACTCCGACCTCCAGTGACGGCACCGCGGCAGAGAAAGGTAGAACCCAGACCGTCTGTTGGAGGTCCGCTAGAAAAGACTCAAACCAACTGTACACCGTCCCCGTCAGACCGATCTCCCGAAGTCTTAGAAGGAGACGGCCGTGGGGGACGGTGTAAAAAGCCGCCGACAAATCAAGCATTACCAGCATTGCTTTGCCTCCAGAGTCCAAGATTTCTTTAATGGACTCTGTGACTTCCAGCAACGCCGTCTCTGTACTCATATTGGACCGGAAACCCGACTGTGACTGGTGCAGGATGTTATTAGTCTCCAGAAAGTTAGACAGGGTTTGATGAGGGTGTTTCTCCGCAATCTTCGCAAAAGCCGGCAAAAGGGAGATTGGCCTATAGTTGGCATGGGCCAAGGGGTCCAAATTGGGCTTCTTCAGGAGTGGCAAAATGAGGGCTTGTTTCCAGGCCTGAGGAACCACCCCTGAGCTCAGGGAAAGGTTCAGCAGTGGATTAACTAAAGGGTTAATGACTTGAGCGATTTTGGCGCAAAATTTAGCCAGACAAGGATCCAAAGGAGAACCGGACTTAAGTTTCATGAGAAGGTCAAGGGAAGCTTGTAAAGGGAGGGGAGGAAAACATGAAAGAGTCGGAATCTCCTCAGCAGGAATCAGTGGAGGTGTCTCCACATCCTTAACAACCACCGCGCCCTGAGATGAAAAGGAGGCCTGGATGGTTATAATTTTATTGGCAAAAAAGTCGGCTAGCTCCGAAACCCAACTTTCAGAGAGCGAGCTCTTCGGCATACACAAAGAAGAAGAGGTAAATTCTTTCACGACCAGAAAGATTTCTTTACACGAGTTAGTCGCTGCCTCTATTCTTCTTGCAAAATAGGACTTTTTTTCCAGAGTAATCAGTCCAGCCTTTTTCGTTGCAGGATAGGGAGCGATATGGAACGGCGGACTCGGTAGGGCGAAGTGCGGCCCAATGGCGCCGAGGAGAAGGGAGGGTGGAGCCTAGCGCTGCACATTCCGTACCATTCGGGGATCCCGGCGCGGTCAGCAAATGGAGGTCTGGCGCGACCTCGCTGGCCCCAACGTCACTTCAGCAGCAACGGATGGACTTGACAGATGTTAATCTACATAAGAGTGGTCAACGTTTGGGGGAGTACCGGCGGGTACAGTCGGCTCCCCCGCCTAGTGTACAGAAAAGGGTTGGTAAGGCCCATGCTGGTCCGTAAGGTTATGAGACGCATAAGAAGTTGATGGTGTCCGGCCCTCCCCAGATGGAGGAGTCTTTGGCTTTGGATTATGATGATGAAAGCCCAGAGGAAGGCGAATTACGTGATGATGTGACAGGGGGGGGGGCAATTTCATGTTTCTCATAGTCTTTTGCAGGCACTGGTGGTGGTGCGACCAAAGCAAGCAGTGTCTGGACCAGGTCGAGAGCGCGGCCCCTCAGTGAGGGTTCCTCGGATGGTGGACAATGTGGGACAGATGGCATGGAGATCGGGGCCGGGTCAAGCCCCCTTGTTACACCCAGGTGAGCTTTCTGAACCATGGGCCAAACCAAAAATGGTGTCTGTGGGGGCGGGGCGGTGGCTGAAGGAATTGACGGCAAATTGTATATAGGACGTTACGTTAAGGATCAAGGGGTAGGTACAGGTGACGGGGAGGGACGTCTGGGTGCCAAGGTTGGGAGTGGCATGAACACTGAGGCTGTTGAGACGGTTAAAGACACTACATAGTAAGGAGCTAAAAATTAAAAGGTTACCCTACATGGGTGTCACCAAGCCTCTAGGAGCTCATTGGATGTTATCTACAAAAGAGAGGATTTGGAAGGGTGAGTATGTGGAAATATTGAAATTGCTACATAGAGAAGTTTGTTCTAAGGAGGGTTCAAAAGAGGAGGAAAATGAGTTGGCCAAGCGCCCAAAAGTTCCCCTAACGATTGAAAACTGGACGGCTGCATTTCTGATTTACGCTAGCGTGTATTGTGAAAAGTTTCCTGAGCGCTGCATAGCTATATTTAAGTATATGGATGTTATCAGAAAAGCACAGATAACAGGTAGTGGTTTTGCGTGGGCCCAATACGATGAGGAGTTTACAGCATGAATGGCCTGGGATTCTGAGGCGAAGTGGGGGGAATTGGATACGGATTTATGGCAGCATACGATGGGTGCATCGGCCGGTGATAAGACAATTTTTACTGCTAGTGGCTTACCGTTAGTTTACCGACCCTTTCAGGGAAAACCCACCCGGGGCGGGGTGGGAAGCACAGCATCGACACAGTCTGGGATGGGAGCATGTTGGGACTTCAACAAGGTTTGTGCACTAGGGAATACTGCAGATTTCGCCATGAATGTTCACAGTGTGGCAGAAGGCATCCCTTGGTTAAGGGTTGGGGGCCTCGGACTTCGGGCGGCCAGCAGTGGACACAACAGAGCACTAGCACCTCAGCTCCCTCACAACATCCTCAGTCCAATAGGGGAGGGAAAACTAATGCAGGGGTTGTGCCCAAAGGCTCGTACTCCAGTTAGATTGAACCAGCTGGCAGAGGCTTTGAAGGGGTACGGGAATGCTGGGGCACGACAGTTGTTGTTGACAGGTTTTCAAGAAGGATTCCGTCTTGGTTATTCAGGGCCGCGGCTGCGGCGCTGGTCCAAGAATTTGAAATCGACTGATGAACACAGAACAGTGGTACAGGATAAACTGAATAAAGTAGTGAGGGAAGGAAGAATGGCAGGTCCTTTTGACGATTGGCCTTTGGATGATTTGATCATTTCACCCATTGGTGTGGTTCCCAAGAAAGAAGCAGGGCAATACAGATTAATTCAACATTTGTCATGGCCGGAGGGGTCCTCAGTTAATGATTTTATCGATGAGGAAGCAGCTTCTGTGTCTTATTCTTCAGTGGATGCGGCTATGTCACTGGTAGTGGCTGCGGGCCCTTTTGCAGAAATGGCAAAATGCGATATAAAATCTGCATTTCAATTGCTTCCAGTCCATCCTGAAGATTGGAATCTTCTGGGGATTCATTTCCATGGAAAGTGGTACGTGGACAAGGCATTGCCAATGGGTTGTTCGATGTCCTGCGCCCTTTTCGAAACCTTTAGCACTTTTCTACAATGATTCTTCACACAACACTCTGGACATCAGTTAGTGACACACTATTTAGACAACTTCTTTTTCGCTGGGTCCCCAGATTCATCTGAATGTCAGGCAGCTTTGGTTACATTCCAGAAGCTTATGGACCTTTCGGGAGTACCATTGGCACCAGAAAAGACAATGGGTCCTTGCGCGACCATGTCCTTTTTGGGTATTGAGATTGATTCACGGGCAATGCAGGCCCGCTTGCCAGTGGAGAAGAAGGACAAAATGCTGGAGCTCTTGGAATCAATGTTGGCAAAAACAAAGGTCACAGTCAAAGAAGTGCAGGTTCTGTTGGGCCATCTTAATTTTGCATGTAGGGTGGTCAGAGCTGGTAGAACTTTCTGTAGGCGCCTGGGTAGGGCTCTATCCGGCCCTCACTTGCCTCACCACCATGTACGTCTATCAGTAGGGGTCAAGGAGGATCTGCGTATGTGGGTGGCTTTTCTACATTCTTTCAATGGAGTTCCTTTGTACAAGGAGGAGGACTGGGTGTGGGACGTACAAATTTTCTCTGATGCAGCGGGCAGTGATGGTTTTGGTTTGTATTGGCAGGGCAAGTGGTGTGCTCAGAAGTGGCCTGATCGTTGGAAAAATGGGGGCAGGAGCATTGCCTTTTTAGAATTGTTTCCAGTGGTGGTAGCATTGACGCTGTGGGGGCATGAGTTGGCTCACAAGAAAGTGCTTTTTTCGGATTGACAACTTGGCTGTCGTAGAAATCATCAATAGACAATCAGCCAGGGATATGCAGATCTTGAAACTGTTATGAGTCTTTGTGTTGGGCTGCCTTAGGTATGACATCAGCTTTAGGGCCTTCCACATTCCTGATGTGGACAATGACATTGCGGATGCTTTGTCTCGTTCGCAGTGGGAGAGATTCCATGGGCTAGCTTCGGAGGCAGACAGGACACCGACCCCCATGCCGGAGCACATTTGGAATGTAGGCGACAAAGGGTCATACAGTTGGTGGTAGGTTCGCTGTCTGCGTCTACTTGGGCGGCATATGAACTGGCTTGGAAAGAATTCTTGTCGTCTGGGGCCTGCAAACGGGATCCTGGCTGGAGTCGGTCGGACGATGTTGTTCAGTTTATCCTTGATTTAATGGATAAAGGCTTATCCAGAGGTACCATAGCAGGAAAGTTAGCTGGCATTTCGTTCATGGGCAAGCTGCTTTGGGGTTACTCTCCCTCTGCTGGGGAGGTAGGGAAGAGAATGTTGGAAGGGTGGTCTCGGGAGAGGGGAGGGGAGCAGTCGGTTAGGAGTCCCTTGTCATGGCAGAATTTGGCCCGGGTATTAGAGGCATTGCCCTGTATTTGTAGGGATGATTTTGAAGCATGTCTTTTTGCAACGCTCATGGTTTAGATGTTTTTTGGTGCTTTTAGAGTTTCTGAATTGTTGGGTTCCAAGTTGTGGGGTGGGGGGATGTTCATTTGTCCGAAAGAGGTGTGCATTTATGGTTATCTCACTCGAAAACTGACCAAAGAGGCAAAGGGAAAGGTATTTGGTTGGAAGCGTCCTCTCCTTCTTGGACATGTCCTTTACAGTGGGCTCGGCGTTGGTGGGTGGTTTCTGGGGGGGACCTGGAAGCTTGTGTATTTCAGCATGCAGATGGATCTAAGGTCACAGAATATCAATTGCGTATGGTGCTGCGAAAAGCTTTGCGGAGTATCGGCCTGGACGATAAAAAATATGGTACTTATTCTTTTAGGATTGGGGCAGCGACAGAAGCTCATAACAGAGGCTGGTCTAGGCAGGACATTATGCGCTTAGGGCATTGGTCGTCTAATTGTTTTCAGCGCTATGTGAGAGATGAAGCGGGGGAGGCGCTTGCGTCATCCTCTTTTTCTTAAAATCTGATACTGCTTTTCTCTTTCAGGTTCCGTGGCTGGCTCCCGTTCAGCGGCTATGACTATATGGGTTGTGGGGCATTCCTTTGTGAAACGAGCCCATGTTCAAGCATGCAATAGCTATTTTGGTTCTATGCTGGTTTTTAATGATCGTTTGTTCAATGTATTGTGGAAAGGCAAGGGGAGCATGCTGTGGAAGGAGTTAATCCCTGCTTTAAATTCTTGGTTGGCGGGGGGGTATCTGCCCAGATGTGTTGGTTATCCATTTGGGAGAAAATTATTTGTGCGGGGTTAATGGTGTAGTTCTTTTGAGAGCAATGAAGAAAGATCTTTCTCTTTTGAAACAGCAGTGGTCAGGTTGCCATGTCCTGTGGACAGAGTTGGTTCCGCGGAGGTCTTGGAGAGGCGCGAACAAGCCCAAGGCGATCGATAAGGCGCGTAAGAAAGTTAACCTTGAGGTTTCAAGATTTTGTAGAGGTTTGGGTTTTGGTCGAGTGTCTCATACTGATATTCGGTATGATACTGTTGAGTTCCTTCGTGGCGATGGTGTTCACCTTTCTAGGATTGGAATGGATTTGTATCTTTTAGAGTTGAGAGAGGTTTTGTCTCCTTGTTTGAAGATTCTGGAATTTGCTGGATAGGTTTTTTCCCTTCGTTGCTGTTAAGTTTGTCACTGGTTTGGGGGGCAGAAAGGGGGGTCTTGTTTTTCCCCCCGCTTTCTGGGTGGTGGAAATTGGTGGTTTTTGCCAGGCTTGGCATGATTGTAGTTGGCATTTGTTGAGCTGGGCTTTGTCAGGGGAGATTGAGCAGGATGATTTGTTGGGGCGGTTCCATAGGTTGGGATACCAAGAGTTGTTGGAGGGCAAACGGGGGAGTTTGTGTTATGGTTTGGGGGATTGGATAAGTTGAAATGATTATGCGTTTTTTTTGCATTGTTTGCATTTTTAATATTGTGTATGGGCGGGGGCGGGTTTGATGACGTTTTAGGGGCAGGGTGGTGATTGGGGGTTAAGGAAATGGCCTATTTAGTGAGGACTAATTTTGTAAGGCGTTGGCCGAGGTTTTAATGTATAAATGTGCACCTGTTTCAATAATGCGGCCTTTTTCACACAATATCTGTCTGTTGGTCTGCCCCCCCCACCCCACCCCCCCAACGTGGGGGTTTGAGAAGTCAGGAAATCACAAACTTGAAGCAGAACCGAAGCCGTGAAGCTGTGAAGCAGCTTGGTGCTGCGTTGGTGCTGTGTTGGTGCGTTGGCGCCGAGGGAGAGCCCCGGAGGCCACAGAGGCTGCAGGAGGTTGCGGGAGAGCCCTGGTGCGCTGGTGCAGAGCATAGCCAAGGAGCAAAGCAAGCAAAAGCGGGTGCGAGCACCAAACAGCTGACTGAGCCCCGGACTGAGCCCTGCAGCTTGGCAGACAGTGCAGACAGAGAATAAGGCGCCCAGCCTGGCCCCCCCTCACCAGAGGTGAGGCATCCAGACTTCAGTGTTGGTGCTGAGGATCAGAGCAGAGCGGTGTGTGTGGGTGTGTGCACCAAACAGCGGTTTGAGCCCGGTGATAGACGCCAGAAGTGACGACGGTCGCCGGAGCTCACTGCGGTTCAGCGCACTGTGTGAGAGCCGCAAGAGTGTTTTATCTCCGGGGAGCGCTTTTCTCTGGGGAACCACAGGAGCTGCAAAGCCTCCGCAAGAGACTGGATGCTACGAATTGTTTCTACAAACTCACCTGGGCTCGAACTTTCTTGCCAGTACTAGTGGACAACTGAGGCACACTGGGGTTGTAAGGGGCGCGAGGACGCGCTACGCTTGCCTTCTAGTCTCCCCCGCCGCCGTTGCCTGAACTATCCTTGTGCACGGCCGCTGAGTGGGGAGACTACATCTCCCAGGGCCCATTGCGGCAGGATGCCGCCCCCTCACTGATTTCGCGCCAAGTAGCGCACTAAAGTAGGCTGGAGTTCCCGCGGGCCTGAAGAGGCCAGGCAGGGCCACACCATTGACATTTTTCAACTAAAGACAGTAAGCGATAACTTAATACTGGACTGCAGCATCGGCTGCTGGGGGCTAACACATTTTTTTGATTATTATGAGTAAAAGGATTGTGGGAGATAGGGTGGTGGGGACTCTTAATGCCTTCTTAACAAGAGCCAAATCTGTTTTAATCCACGAAATTGAGGCAACTGAGCGTAGACTGTCACTTGGACCAATTTTTTCAAGGGGGGGGGTCTTTGCCTAGTGCACAGTTGCCAGCCGTCCATTCTAACTCTGACACTGTTCACACAAATGACGGGTCTCCTTCAAGGCCATTATGTTTGCCGCCTAGTAGTCCTAACTTGGTTTCCTCTCAGTCACAGAATAGTGTGGGGAGCCTGGTCATGGTAACAACTAGAGGAAAAAAGGCCCTTGCTCGTACTGACATGGAACCTCCAAATAAAAAAAGGAAGGAACATGTTGTAAACAAACAACAGCCACCGCTAGAAACTAGTAGAACAAGTGGGGCCTTTGTATTCGGTAAGCCAAGTAGTACCATTGTAGATATTACCTCCTCTGCAAAGGCCAATCCTCTGTCCAACCAACCTGATTTTTGTGCCCTATTAAAAGAACAACTAGCTGTCCTTATCAACCCTCTAATGGAAAAATTAAACTCTATTGATGCTAGGCTTAAAAAGATAGAAGACGCCCCACCCAAGAGATTCCTACTCAGGCAAATCCCCGGGTAACAGGAGGGTTTGCCCCAATTAGAGTGGGGGAAATTCATAAGGAACAAGAGGGTACATTGGTAAATGCACAGATAATATTGGAAAAAGTGCAAGCAGTAGAGAAGCCTAAAGGTCAAACATACATTGGCGTTGGTAATCCCAAGCCTGTCCCCCAGCAGCAACCTGCAGGGCTTGCGGGAAATAGGAGGCCGATGGAACTTAGTAAGGACGATGGGCAAGATAAGAGCAGTTTCCTTCACCTCCAACCAGAAGCAACCCCATATACAGTTATTTTAGCGAACATCCCTCCTCTCATCCCAGGGTCAAACGAGCACTGGTCAACTCTTAGAAATAAGGTATTACATTACTTGAGTAAGAGAACTGGTATTGGGGAGGCCCTTTTTTGTTAATTTAAAATGGTTAGACGCATAAAATGGGTCGGACACTCAACCAAATCCATGCCAGGTGACTGTGTGGTTTTAAGCTTCAGGTCACCTGCCTTGGTCCACCACATTTTTGAGTTAGCAGAACATTCTCCTTTTACTGTACATACGATTAGATTGCTTCCCCTTGGTTTCTTCTACAAACAGCCCATGAGACAGCGAAACAGGGACTACCGTGTACCCCAGGATTTTGACATCTGGAATTCCAACCCCATACAGCCCAATAATCGTTATGAGGTTTTATCCTCACTCGAAGATATTGACTGACTGGGGGTGGTTGAACAGTCGGGACCAGCCAGAGGGGTTAAGACGAGGGCAGATACAGATTCCTCGAAAGAGGGGCGCCCTATGGCAGCCAAAACGGAGATGTTTGTTCCGATAGGTCCTGTAATGTCATCAGATCCCCCCGTCCTGTACTCTTGCACAAAAATTGTTGAGGCACACACCAGGTGTGGTGGCCCGGCAACGCTAAGAGCTCCCATGATTATTTCATCTGAGGGGATAAGTGTGGAGGAGGTCTGCATCGATAGCCCAGATATCTTGGCAATAAGGGTCAGATCAGTGAGTGGTCTCGATCTAATTGTCTATAACGTCTATGCCAGGGGTCAACCTGGTGGGAGGGGCTCTCAGGTTATAATGGCTTTAGAGAGCCATTTGTCCCTAGTGGCAACTAACGATGACCTAATTATCGTAGGCGATTTCAACACCTGCTTGGAATGACTAGATGCAGAGGATGGTAGGCTTAGTGAAGAGATTGACGCACTCTGGGGGATCCCACAATTGGATCTGGAGCCTATTAGAAGGTGGACAGAGGCTGCACTTCAGATGAAAGGGTTATGCTTGGAGCGAGGCCTAAGGGCGGTAAACGGTAGAACTAAATCCGACGCCAAGGGTGCAGCGACTTTTGATAATGGCAGTTCCAAAAGCCGCATTGACTACATCCTTGTGAATGTGAAGAATTGTATAATAGTTTTAGACATGGAAGTACAATGTCGCCCAGAAAGCGATCATAATCCCCTGGTCCTCAAACTTCACGATAGTAGTTTTTGTGGTCCCTTATTGATGGAAGGTGTCACCTGCCCCAATATAGTAACCATTGCAAATGACTTAAGAAGGGTATGGTGGTCCAAGGTAGTGATGGATGAAGGGAATGTGGCAGAGATTAGGGCTCTAGTGTCAGGTTCTCTAAGGGAACTTTTCCGATGTGGCTCTCAGGAGGTTCTAAACGGTAAACTAGGGGGAATCCATGGTGATCTTTTCTGCGGGCTAAAAAGGTTTTTTATAAACGCTCGAACTGCTAAGAAGACTAGTAAGACTAAACCCAATTCGTGGTATAATAACACATGTAGGTTAGCCCACAAAGCACTGGTGGCAGCTATTAAATCTAGGATCCACGGTGTTATTAAGCAGTGTAGAGTATCTTATAAATCGGCTATCAGATATGCAAAGAAAGAATGGGACGAGGAACGCTGGCATTTTCTGTTGTCGGCATGCAGAGGCAGGAATATGACTAAATTCTGGGAACTCATCAAATGGGGGAATGGGCAGCGGTCAATTATCCCGACTAACAACGTCGAACCGCAGCAATGGGTTGCCTTCTTTGAGACACAATTTTCACTGGCCTCTGAGAGGATAGGGTTTGCTCCCCAAATCCAAATTGACGTCCCCTTATCATTCAACACAAAAGAGGTAGAGACGGTACTTAAGTCTATCCCAAGTGGTAAGGCACTGCATTCCAGCCAATTTATTTAAACAGGATCTAGATTTATGGGTACCCTATATTACTAATCTGATTAACTCAATAGCGGGTGGAGCCCCAATTCCTGTTTCATGGTTCGGACTCAATAGCGGGTGGAGCCCCAATTCCTGTTTCATGGTTCGGAGCAGATATCATCCCTATTTATAAGAAGGGTGATCGCTCCGCTCCGGCCAATTATAGGCCCATCAGTTTAATTGACGCAATTCAAAGGATAACTGCACGTGTAATATTGGGTAGGATCCAGGGCTGGATGCTTGAAAATGACATTCTATCTCCTCTACAGGCGGGGTTTCGGTGGCACATGGGGACACTGGATCAGGCCTTTAGATTTGTCCTATTATACTGGAAAGAGGTCTTATTGGGTAGGGGAATGCTCTTCGCTGCCTTTGTGGATTTAAAATCCGCCTTTGACCTAGTGCCAAGAATAAAATTATGGGAGGTCCTGTTGTGATTGGGGATGCCTAAAGAACTAGTCTCCCTCGTGGTTAGACTCCACGAATCAACGTATGCTCAGGTTCGTTGGGGGAAACCGGGAGAGGTTACAGAGAAATTTGAGGTAGGAAAGGGCGTCCGGCAAGGATGTGTGCTGGCACCAACCCTGTTTTCTCTATTTATCAATGGGGTGGTGCAGTACTTTGTTGACCAACCAACGGACGCGCCTATACTCGCTGGCCAAAAGGTGCCCCTGCTCATGTTCGCGGACGACACACTGATATTATACAAGACGAGACAGGGGTTACAGCTAGCATTGTCTCGTTTTGAGGAGTTTTGCCGCGAACATGAGCTCATGGTCAACATAGGAAAGACTAAATTCATGGTGCTCCATGGGTCTAAGCCCGTTAAAGCACGTGTTTTTATGGGTGGGAAACCTTTGGAGCAGACTAATGTCTTTACCTATTTGGGTGTCACTTTTGGCGATAAGCTGAGTTGGGATCCCCAAGCTAAGATCCTGGCATTGAAGCACATCCAATTAGTGGGAGCATTGACCAAGGAACTTAGGCTATCACAAACCAAGCCCATAGCTCCAGTGGTCAAAATTTACACGACTAAAATTATTCCCGCTATTCTATATGGTACTGAAATCTGGGTATCCTGTAACCTGACCCAACTGTCCACAGCCCAAAATAAATTCATGAGATCAGTTGTGGGCTTGCCTCAATCTTCCCCCCGTATCCCACTGTTGTCTGACCTAGGCTGTCAAAGTATTGAGGACATTGCCCGTTATAGGCCACTGGCTTTCTGGAGGTGTCTCTGGATTACTCCAGAGCTCCACCTCTTTGCTAGGGCTTTGTCCGAAGTTAGAGGATTGGATCGCATGCATAGGATCCCATGGTTGACTGGTATAAAGTCACTGTTAATTGATATGGGGATGAGGGAACTTTGGGAGTGCCCCGAATCGGCAGAATTTCCTTCCAAAGAATCCTATCGAGCAGCTTATTGGGAGTTAGTCAAAACAAGGAAGTTCTCCTCTGCTATTACCCCAACCCTATCCAGAGATTTTCTAGAGCTAAAAGACGAACCTCGCCTGGAAAGCTATTGGGACCTCATATCAAAACCACTAGATTGCAAGCTTTATCACCAATTCAGAGTTGGGACATTGCCATTTGCCAGTCAGGAAGTTTACATGTAAGTGGCAATCAGGAATTGATGATAAGTGCCGTTTTTGCCCGGATCACATAGAAGACATTGACCACCTTTTATTTGTCTGTCCGGTGTACAACAAACCCCGTAGCCTGTGGTTAAAACCGGTATGCCGGTCCTTAGGTACTGGCTCTGCGATGGTTGCTAAGAGGTTGTGGAAATCTGGCTCCAATGAGATCGCTATAATAGGTGTAGCAAAGTTCCTGAGCTGGGCATGGGTTCTACGGATGAAAAATGGGGAGCCTTAACATCCAAGATATTTGCCCCTGTGTTATTGAATGAATTATGTAGAATTATGCTCTTTTTATGGATTTTTACGATGTATATAAAGTCTTATGCATGGGATATATTTAATCAAGTTTTAGGATCTGTTTTTAACATGTAGATATAGGTATTTATTTTTTAAATCTACTGAGAAATTTGTAAGCTTGTTTTATGTCATGTCAAGGTACATATTTGGTAATAGTTAATGTTATTTCTTGACTCTCTGTCTTTTAAGATGATAATCGCAATAAAGACTTTTTTGATTGATTGATTGATTGAAATCATCTCTCGAAACACATTCAAAGTGAAGCTAATCTGGGTATCAAACTAAACCTCCTGAAGCACCCTCATGTACTTCAGTTATTTGGTGATCAGTTTCACCCATTTGAGAATGTGTTTGGCTGTTATCTGAAGGAAATGCCCCACTACAACGGAACACTTATTCGTTTGCCTTTCAGGACAGAGGAAGATGCAAAAAAATCAAAGATTTGTGATCAAAGTTTCGATGAACGAGAGATTAAAGTACTTGTGGATATATTTCAAGATTCTTCCCAAAACCTCATAATCTTCTTAAAAGGAGTGCCGCACATAAGTCTTGGATTTCTTCCTCCTGAATTATCTTCGCCTGATGATTTTATTTTGCAGCTGGAACTATGCAGGGAGGAGACTCAGAAGTTGAGCATTACTGACGTTTTATTACTTCAGAACGAACAGAAGGCTATCTAAGCTGTACTGCCCAAAACAAGGTTGTGGATGTCACTGAATCGACAATCATCAGGGTCACAAGGATACAAAGGTCAAGGATTTATGAAAAACATTACCTACTGCCCTCTAGCTTCGGCATTGGGGAGTCTTTAAAATGATAGAGCGTGCGGATCACCCGACCAATAATTTTGCCACTTCCGGCTTCGGGCCCATATATTTCAAATCACCATATACATTGATCGGATGACCTCACGGTCTGCTATCAAATATTTGTGAGTTCCTTTCGTTATTCTTCAGCGTACCCGACTTACCATCCACCGATGCGGGTACCTATGACCACAATGGATCAGGGAGCTAGCTGTAAAAGGAAAGGCAGCAAAATACAAACCCAGCAAATAACATTCAATACTCTTTGTAAAATGACCACGGACAACTGGAAGTTTTAAAGTCTTTATCTAATTTAGTAAAATTCAGAAAATATCAAATTCACAGTAATTAAGCAATCAAGAATCAGAATAACAGAAAGTACATAGCTGAATAGCAAATAAGTCAGTGCAACCATTTATACACTAATGGAACCAGGACACATTCAAAAATGAAGGATCAGGAATTTGGAACGTTTAGGATGAATCACTAAAGATGGGATAGGCTTTGATTAGGACTAGTATTCTAGAATTATTTCAAGGGAATGAGACAGGAGTTCGGGACATTTATATAACTATAGGAGAGTCTATGAAAAGAGACACGCTATATATTCAAGGCAAAAGTTCTTTAGACAGTTTAAGTAAGGAGGTTCTAGACCATATCAGGAAATGACAAACTGCAATGCAAAATATAATTTCTAACAGGTAGGGTAACATAGGAACACGTTATGAAACAAATGCAATTGACTTTATGATTCGATGGTTGCGGAAAAGCATGGAAAATTAACATATGCAAAGGTATGTCTTTATTGAAGCAAAAGACAGAAATTCAGAAAGGTGCAAGATTCAGAGTTTTCAGAGTGATATTTACCTAGACTGGTGTGGAAACCAAACCCTGGCCACGGGTCAGTTAAGGACAGGAAACCCTCAAGGAAGGATACCCCTCAATGGACAGCAGGTGCAGAATGGACACCCAGAACAGGACAGGAAGACCAGATTAGGATCAGGACAGGACCCTCAGGACAGGAACCCTCAGGACAGGACCGGCACCCGCAGTTCGGAAGCAACGCCTGCGCTCCACCCTCTCTGCAGCTATCGATCAAGACCCCGATTGGGTCAGCGAACTCCCAGCAAAGTGCTCCGCCAGCACTTTAAGGTTTAGTAAAACCTTAGTCTATGGTCAATTTCGGACAGAGTGCTCCGCAGTACTCTGTATCTTCAGTCACCTATTGAGTGCGTTGGGTCAGTGACAGGTCAGCTAAACCAGACAAGTCAGACAATTTCCCTAGGTGAACCCAGGGTAGATATACTGTTTTGGGACGGTGTACCACCCCCCAATGTTGCAAAGTGTCAGAATCCCTCAATTTGGATTGGTCCTAAGGTAGGGTTTGGGTAACACACCAATCAGAACAGACTATTTGGAGGCCTACTTTGCATCTCTGGGTACCGCCTAGCGAGATTGGGGTTCCCATGAGAAAGTCGCACAGAATACAATGAAAAGAATACATTTCGATACAATAGAACATAATCATGATGCTTCTGCTGGGTGAAGGTGCCCTTTCCCAGGGTGGCTCTGGCATCAACCTTCTTTGGCCTGAGTTCAATGTCATGGCAGCTTCTAGTGATTCTGCGCAGAAATACCCTCCAAGATGGACTCCCCAGCCCAGCACCCCTCCGAGTCGAGGATACATGAAAAGTAAGCGAAAACAAATTAAAACATAGAAATAAATGTATGTAAACACATCATTAGTTTTTGTACTTTAAACTTATCATTATAAAAATATACTATGCAGTTTAAATGTTAGCAACATATACACTGTCACAAGAGCATCACCACGTTATTCACGAAAGCTGTGTATTACGCATGCGCACCCTTTCCCACCAAACTTATAACTACGTCAGGTCACGTGAGTGTGACTGACGCATGCGCAGAAGCAATTTTCCAATCGGCGGCCATGTTTAGGAACACGGATTAGTTGTATTAGAAATACACATACGCAAGCTTCCTCTACTTCGTTCGAATATAAAAATAAAGATTAGTAAGACGTACAAATTTTATTAATTGATTACACCCGGGCGAGGTTCATGACTCGAGCAAGTCGCGATGCGAAGCTTGCTCTATCAAAAATATATAACAAGCAGAATAAAATCGTGTTTTCGCTCCCAGTGTCCGGGGTAGCCTCCATTAAAAAGGAACATTGACACTGGGAAATGGAGACCTGATTTGGATGACTTTATTAGGCAGGTTTTCTATTTTCTGCCTCTTCCAATTTTCTCGGGTCTCCCATTTCACCTGAATGGAGCATTTGCTGTCATGTGCACCAGGAAAAGCCTATGGGACACAACTGAAAAGGGCGAGTGGAACAGGAAGCTTCTTTGTGACGCAGTTCTGGTGGCTTGGGCAAGAGCTCTAGCCCAGCTCCAGAACATGTGTCAGGATGGTTTATTAGAAGGCTACAACTACCACACATATTGGCCTGATATTAGAAAAATGAAATCCTTATTTGTTGGAGCTGTTGAAGCTTTCTATAGAGCAGTAGCCCATGGTCTTGATGATGGGTTTCTTGCAGTGTTTAGCAATGGGAATGAATGGTGCACGATTGAGCATGCATGTTACTTACACTCGGATATTGTTGAAAACATGTACATTGGTGAGATTGCAACACGGGTATTCTCTGAAATACTACCTAAACCACTTGTGGCTATCCCGCTGCCAGAGTGGGTCAAAGCTGGTTTCATTGCAAGTGGTTGTGGTGAAGCCTTGCTTAGAAATGCCTACAACTGGGAAAGGTTTTACAGAGAGATTATATTCAACAACTTAGATGATGAAGCCTTAGAAGCAAGGGATGCCCTCGTTCCTCATGCCATTGATATGAACAGTAAGGAACTAGATAGATTGCTAATGTATGTCCCCTGCATTCCATTGAACCTTTATTGAACCTTACAGATCATTGACAATGTAGTTCACCCAGAGGGTAAAGTAGCCTCCCTGTTTGGGAAGGAAGATGGACACTTTCCTCAGGGAACACCTGACAGCTATCTGAAACTTGAACGGTTGTCCCGCCTTGAACTTCTTGAATTGTTAAGAGACAGCCTCTTCATGATGCAATTGATAGAACAAGCCCTAAACCTATCAGCAGTCTGGAAGCATGATAGACAAAAGGCATGCAGCCACATACACCATATACTGGAGCTGCTCTGGGACCTTGCGTTACGTTACAAAATAGGGGTTGACCCAACGGTACTGGGACCTGGGTAGTTGAATGTTACATATAAATGGGTCCCAGTTGCGAATTTTCTTTAACACAGAGAAAAATGTCAAAATAAACAGAATCAAACTAATTACACTCTAATTCTTGAGTGATGTTATTTATTCACATCCTCAGTCATAAACTAATTATGCATACATTTTTTAATTTGTGAACGCATAATTGCCCAAAGTGAGGCGTGGGTGAGAAGGGAAAAGGGGAGGTGGGGTAGGTGATTTAGTGAGGGTTGAGGTAGTATGGAAAAAGTTTACAGAAGATACATGTGGTCACAAAAGTACATTTGTGAGTTGACAACACATGGGCATATTAATATTGCCATCAATCACTTCTATACATATACACACACACTCCTATCCCAATTATTTCAACACAGACAAAAATGTTCTGTTGCACTTGGGTAGGACAGACTAATGATAAGTCGACGTTTCGACCCCTGGTGGTGTAGGTTGGCTTGCACCTTACTGCGGGGTCTTCATCAGGACTGGGGAGATGGGGAATTGGAAGGGGTGGGGGAGGGCACCTATAATTAAAAAACATCGAAGTGAGCTAAAGGTCAGTACCTGTTATTTGATTCATAAAGGAACAAATTAAAATCAGATAGTTACCAGAAAAGCCACTGTGGGTTGTGTGGCAACGTACAAAAAGGGGATTATTGGGCCCTGGGGCTCCGGACATCGAGAGAGCTAAAGCCTAAATGAAATTAGGATAAATTCAAAAAGTGGGCTTGCATCAGGTAAATCCCACATATGTCATTGCCTTAATATAATATACCGTGCTATTACAGGAGAACATCCATACTACCCAGCCGGGTTAAAACTGGAATAAATACCATACACCAGAAGACATCACATCACGCTCACATTTAGTAAAGGTTTAAGTCAAAACCATTGTCCTTGACTACAGCAAATAAGTAGCAATGTGTGACCAGAGGTAAACCAATTATTTAAAGACCAAAGAGACCGTCATGACTGTTACACGCGGAGAAAAGGAAGTTCTATTACCACGCAGACAAAAAAACATGACCTGTCGATGGACTTGACATAAACAGCTCCCCCGAGCAGAGTGGACCATACTAGCAAGTTAAAAAAATTATTCTTGTAACAACTGATTTTAGAACTACATTCTGTATATTGGAGACGGCCTAAGAAAGAAAATCGGCCAATGGCAGGAGATAATTACCGGAAGGTTTGTGTATTTAAAAAACTCCCCGTGTCTTGATCTTAGGAAAGAATTACGAAAGTCCTGTCCGACTCCATGCTTTAATCTAAATTAGGGAAAAGGGGCTCAGTAAAAACCTTGCTCGATCCCCAAGTGCATCAAAATTAAGGAAAACAAAAACTACAGCAATTGACTCACCGCGGACTTAGCGGCAGGCAGTAGCACAAACCTCTAGTAACTCTGACCAAGTTGTGTTTAAGAACATTGCCTTTCTTCCTGCTAGTCTTCCTCCTTGCAACAATATGCAGAATGTGGCTGAAATTGCACTCAAGAAGCCAGAGGAGATTTTCAAATACAAGCACTTCAGTTTGGTTAACCTTAGCGAGCCAGTCCTTAATAAAGAACACGTTGGGAAGGATTTTAAATTCTGTAAAGAGATCATGGAGTTTCTTGGAATGAACAGTCCTCCATCAATTCACACAGTGATGTTGCAACTAGAAAAAGCTAATAGAATGTCCAATGTATTGTCCAAGCAAGAACTTACAGAGATTTTTTTTTGGCCATAAGGGAAGAGCCTGGGATAATAAATGAGATTAAAACTAGAGCTTTTGACTTTCCCTTCGTTCTTATAGATCATCAGTTTGTACACTTGACTTCAGTTGCAGTCAGTATATCCTTTGAGGCAGCACCCTATCTGTATCAGTTGCCAAAGAAATTTCAAGAATTTGATATATTGTGGAAGTGTCTAGATCTCCAAGTCGGTTTTACAGTTGAAGACTACATTGCTGTCCTTCAGAGCATTGCCAGAGAGCATCAAGGAAATTGGTTACCTAAAAATGAATTTCACTTAACAATGAAACTCATCAGTGTGATATTTGAAAGTACAATAGATGAAACTGCTGTTAGTTGCTATCAAATTCAGTGCATGCTCCTTCCAGATCAAGATGGAATCGTGCGTCCTGTAGACAAGCTTCACTACAATGATACTCCTTGGTTAGCTATTGAAAATGATATGCTCTTCTGTCATGAGTTGATCCCTCGGTCTGTGGCATTGCGGTTCAAGGTACTAACAAAAATTCACAAAACTCTGCAGAACCTGAAAATATCTGAGTTATCCCATTGGGTTTCAGACTTTGGGGCCAAAGAAGATCTTATCAGGAACATAATCAGTGAATATTCCTCCAAAAAAGATATTGGTGCCACAGAGATCCACTTTGTATGGGACATGCGGACACATCCTGCATTACGTACCTTTGGGGAAGAGTTGAACCCATTGCAAGGCCCTGCCCTTTGTATCTATAACAACAAAATCTTGATTCTCCGCCTTACTCCTTAGCAAAGTGACAGCATCATCATAGGGTTAGTAGTTATGCTTCCTCCACCCGGAGGTATTCCCCTGGTTAGAGCAGTAGTGATCAGTAATACAGGGGGTTTAGTGGTGAATCTCACAGCAAAAGTTTTTGTAAAACACTCATATAGCCAGATTGAAAAAGAACGCATATTCTTGCCCCACTGTATAGTGACCTCCTGGAACATGTGTGTGAATCATTTTCCAAAAACATAGCAGGACATATTAGGTTTGAAAACTTTACTGCATGTGAATATTTTCTTAATGCAAAATTGTTCCGTTTTTCTCCTGCATATCTGAGAAGACTCCCCCACTGTTGCAGAAGATGGTTCATCACGTCTACCATACAATCTTTGAAAAGCGAAGTACTCCTATTCCTGTCTATAAGAAGGAAACTATTCATATTCACACATTTACCAAAGATATTGTGATTGTTGAATGGTCAGGTGTCAATCAAGTTATAACAGAAGAACCCCCCTTTCTTTTGGAAAAGCTAAATGCAGAGTTGGAATGGGCTCTTCTGAACATAAAAGTGAAATTGGCACTTCCCATTGAGAGTCTTCGGAGCATCTTTGAGGAGTTTACAAAGGCAAAGGTACAGGTTATAGCTCTTCACCCTAAAACAGTCTGCAAATAACCTCCTTCAAAGTGAATCCTGCTGTCGCTCTCTCTTGAACTTTTGTCTTAAAGTTGAAAAGAAAAAGATGGGTGATTGTTTCAATGGTCTTCCTCTTCTTGTGACTCTTGATGGAAAACTAAGAAGGTTCTGTAAGGCTGAGCCCAAGTTCCATTCTCTATTTCCATTCTTATTTCCGGCAGAGAAGCACATTTTAATTAGCCATGATGTTGTTGATGTTGAGCATGCTCGATCACTTCTGAAAGGACACTTCTTGAAAGATTTCACAATTCAAGAATCAGCGAGGTATATCAAAGGCTATCTAAGGCAAAGTTTCAAAGTGTCAGCAAAGAATGACATTGTTTACCATGAATTACCTGAAGGTGGTGTAGTCTGGATGAAGGATGTCTGGACGTTCTTTGAGACCAAGATTAAACCAAGGTATGAAAATGTTGAAAGCACCCAAGTAATGTTTCAAGAACTGGTCGCCCTTTTTAGTGGCTGGGCAATTGTAGCAGTGTCCTTTGAATATAAAAATTGCATATTTCTATTGCCTCTTGGCAGCCTTAAGAATATGTTCTATGAATTGAATGATGATCTGGCCAAAATGCCTTTCCAAGTTAGGTTTTCCTAAGCTAAATACATCCATGATTCCCTTTGATATACGATATCACAGTATCAAGCCTTACTTACTGCAGACTAACAACTGCTTCTCTATACTGGAGACGCTGTGGTCCAGAAGCAACCTCCTCTACTCGAAAAAGTTAAGTAGCTGGGAGATCAAAATGATACTGAGATTACTTGTAGATGAGTTACCTAAAATAAAAAATAAAACAAGTTTTTTTAACCAACTTCAGTGTCTACCCTTATTTGAGTCAATAGATGGAAAGAATCAGCCCCTGAATGTCTACCAGAAGACGTACATGCTTCATACAAAGCTCTCAGAGGAACTGAATGATGTCTACCAGATAGATTCACAGACTGTTTTTTTTATGCGATTGCTACCTCCATAAAGAGTTGGATGAGGACATGAACATTCAAACATTTGATGATTTTTATTTCTTGTATTTTTTCTACTTCCCCTGCTTCCAAACATGTGTGAAGAACATCTTCAAAAAATTCTAAATCTCCTACTAAACATAAGGCATCAATATACTGAAGCATTTGAAGCTCAAGAGGACATAAGGTTCTCTTAGCTTAGGTCGGTCCACTTCATTAGAGATGGAGAAGAGACTCTTCAGCAGGCATCTTACTATTATGACCCTGACTGTTCAATATTTAATACTTTTCAGCTGCACACAAGGTTTACCCAGAAGAATTCTTCACCCAAGTAGGATAAACATTTAGCAGAATTAAGAGAATCCTGCTTGGGATTGGTATGAGGCATGAAGTTCCTGACCATGACTTCATTGCATTTGCAACTGAGGTTGAACGAGAAGCACAACAAGGTATCTCAGTGAAATCACTGGAGCCCAAGATAAAAGTATTATTTTCACACATGGTTAAATTGAAAGTGGACAACCTCACAAAGGACTTCATTGAGAAATTCTCTACTATCAAATTTGTATCTGCGGTTAACATTATTACTGACTTGCAAAAAATACCCCCAGCATATGCAAATAATACCCATCTGATTCCTCTTAAAGATTCAATTGTGAAGTCATATGACTAGGATGAAATGCTAGTGTGGACGTCTGTGGCTTTACTGGAAACAAAATATGAGTCACCAGAGGACAGCAGAATTCCCTTCTTCACTGAGAGTCAAGAAAAGCTACTGAAGTCATTTGGTTTCCTTTTCGACCCATCCCTGGTGTCAGTACTGGAGAACATAAAAAATGTGTGTCAAGCACCATTCAAAAATGTTGAACTTGGCCAAATACGATATCAAGTTCTAGAAAAAACCTATTCTTTTCTCGAAAGACATCTTCCATTTGATCTTACTCCTCTTGCTAGCTCACCAGTGATTTTAATGGAAGACAGTATTCTGGCGGAACCTAGTCGGGTACTATTTTCATTGCCTGAAGACGTTTTGTTTAAGCCGTACCGTGACAGGCAATACCCTTAATGAGCTATATAGCAAGGAACATAAACTGGTCAACTGAACAACATTTGTGTGGCTTTATTTGTGGACTGAGCGTTTATTTCTCATAAAAGTCGAGGCTAAATTATTATATAAAAATATATATATATTTATTGGGTTTTCAAGCAGAACCTCAAGTGGGCTGACACCCACCAGGATGCAGCTTTATCATAGTTTAAAACAAAATTGTTGTGTAACCCCCAACTCCCCCACCCTCTCCCTGGACCCAGACAAGGCTCAGCAATAACAAAGCGTTAGAAAAAGCACATCAAATCACAGACAAAACAGTGGGTTCAAGCCTGGTGACAGATACTTCCACCTGTCAAACCACAGTGTCGACATTTAATACCTCTTCAAGGGAGTAGTAGGAAATCTATTTGCCCCATACTTTCTGGAACTTTCGTGGGCAGCCGCTACTGGAGTACTTAACTTTCTCTGCCATCATGTACATATCAAGTCCCCGTTTCCACTCCTGTAATGTGGGACAGACCAGGGATCCCCAGTGGTGGGTCACATTCCTCCTCGCAACAACCAGGCCAAGGCCACAGAACAGTAGTTGAGCCCTGGGCAGGTTGACATCATTGGGAAAGCCCAATATGGAGAATTTGGGATCAAATGGAAGGGATATCCCGAATATGACATTAAGATCCCCAGCAACAGCCCTCCAATAGTCTTGTATGCGGGGACAACTCCAAATAGTGTGGAAGAAGGAGCCTTCGACTTCACCACTTCTCAGATAATTTGGCTCCGGATCCCTTCTCATCATTTGGTGCTGACGCCTATCGTAGTATACACAGTGCATTATCTTGAACAAGTCGGAGGCGTGTCTTATTAGCAACCTCACTAGGATGCATAAGGGCAGCCTCCCAATCTAAATCGTCCATGTCTCCCATGTCTCGCACCCATTTCGCCCTCAGGCCTTTGAGGTTGTCAGGCTGATTGTTGATAAGGGTCTTGTTTATAGAGAAGATTGCCCCCTTCCTCAGGGCTCCAATTAATAGCCTCCCTTCCAGTGGTGCGAAGTCCGGGATGCCCTGCCCGGTAGCCCCTCCACCTTCCAGGCATGCAGCACTTGCGCATATTTAAGGTACTGAGTATTGCTCATGTCATAGTCGCTTTGGAGGGAACAGAACGGAATAATGTCACCATGTTCCATGAGGTCCCCCATTTTGGATATCCCTATCAGGTCCCAGGTACGAAAGCCTTTCAATATGGCAAATTCAGGTAGTCCCTTGCCCTCCCATAATGGAGTCTCCCACGAGGACTTGCCCAGCCATCCCATAGAAGTAGTGGCCTTGATCCAAACCATGATAGCCACTTGAGTTGCTGGAAGGAGCCTTTCCATCGCGTCCCACGGCCACCGTATAAAAGAAAAAAAAGGCAAGACTTCATTGGCCATTGGGCCCATCCCAGTCTAAAGGTGGGATGGGCATAGATCAAATCATGCACATCAATGAGGTGAGATCGCTAATAGTAGGCCCCCATTATACTGGTTGAACTGGAGGGTCGACAGGGCCACTCTAGGGTGCTTCCTCCCCCAAAGCAGTGTCCTTAGGTCCCCTTCATGTTTCGATAGTGCTTCCCGCGGGAGTGGATAGTATATATGTTGAAGGACATACAATAGTTTTGGCATCATTTTGCAGAGCAGAGAGGCAGACTCCGCCTTCTCTCCATCTCATCATGGCATGAGTCCATGATCCTTCTCATGTTGCACTTGAAACATAGGTCCCTCTGTAGAGTGAGAAAAATCCCTACATATTTGAAACTCACTGTTGTGTGTGTCAGTCGGTGTGAAGAAGGGGGACGGAAACCTTCAACTGAGGAAGGTAGAGTCCTGATCTGTCTCCATTAACTCTATATCCGGAGTATCCTCCATATTCGTCTAGCAATTGAAAAAGTACAGGGAGAGACCGAGGGGATCAGTAATATACAGAAGGACGTCCTTCAAGTACAATGAGATTTTCTCTTTAGAGGTAGATACATCAGAGATACGGAATTCACGGATCGCTGGGTGATCACTGACCCTGCATGCAAGCGACTATGGTGAGGGCAAAGAGGAGGAGGAGGGAGGGGACAAACCTGCCTCATGCCTCTCTCCCCATCTGGAATACAGAGGACTCCACATCGTTGAACCTCACCCTAGCCATTGGGGCCTGTTAGAGCAGATGGACCCATTTTATGTAGCAGGGACAAAACCCAAATTTCACCAAAGTGAGTTTTAGGAAGGGCCAGTGGATGGAGTCAAATGCGTTCTCAGCATTGAGTGCCAACAGAACATGCAGGTCCGGTCGTTCTTTGATTGCGTTTAACCAGTTGTGTGCCTGAAGTAGGTTATGTCTGGTAGACTACCATGGCATAAAGCAGGATTGATCCCTCTTTATTGGCCACGTAGTATACTGTACAAGCCTGGTGGCCAGGATTGTGGCCAGAATTTTTAACTCCATGTTCAGCAACAAGATCAGACGATAGGAGCTACATTCTTGCCTGGCCTTACCCTCCACGGGTATCACTGCAATAGTTGCTCGCATGAGATCGGGAGGGAGAGCTTCCGCTTGGTATGCTTCCAAGAACATGGCCAAGAGATGTGGACCCAAAGTGTCCTGGTATTTTTTATAGGACTGCACTGGCGTTCCATTGGGGCCTGGTGTTTTGTTAGGCCTAAGTTTGGCTATTGCTTCACAGACTTCTTCTAACAAGATCCTGTTAGAAATGGGATCTCTGGTTGGCTAAGGATTGCACCCAAGTCAGGCAGAAACCACCACTCTAGTTAGGGCAAGGAAGTTACACTCCAAAGATAACCCCTGCTCACCCCCTTGGCAACGGGACACGAGCAGTAAAGCTGATCCCAGAGGCAATATGTAAAGCGTTTGAACGCACACCCAGCAACAACACCCAAGGCCCACCACAAAGAAAACTCCACACAAGGTTATATATAAAAATATCCTTTGTATTATACCAAACACATTAGATAATAAACACACAATTTACACTGTGCCACTGCCACGGGCGGAATTTACAGGGGATTATATACACAGGACAGGGCCACATGGACCACTGTCAGGAATAAGCACTTGGTAGAACTAGCACTTTGTAGAAATAGCATTTAGAACATAGAATAATTGTCGTACCAAATAGCAAATGTAGCACACAACCAGTAACCACTGGTAAAAGGTAAGTACACACTACGCAATCCTAAACACCTTAGGCATATATCATGCAGGGAACCATGAACTCACTAGCATAACTATACTAGGTAAAACAACCTCCTAAGCATGAACACATTTAGAGGTATAGGCAAAAAGCATTGCATATTATGCAGAAATCACATTAGGCAGGTAATCACATCTACGCCAAAAATCAAATAACTGACCCCAGGCCAACTTGGCCTCTCAGGGGCTCACAGGCCCAATGTCCAGAATGTCTAGGCTGGCTGCGCAGGCAGCCAAAGAAGAATGCGCAAAGGTTCAGGGCCTAAACGTAGCAGCTGCCCAATAAGTGCTGGGCAGCTGTGGAACTTTATATAGGCACCAGCGTGCCTTCTGAGCCTCCTCTGGGCTTCCAAAGAAACAACAGTGCCCAAGAACAACGTGGGTGCCTTACAGGCTCTAGGAATAAAACAACTGGGCTCGATGCACAATAAAACCTCGCTGGGGGAGCGGCCCGCTGCCAGCCGGGGCCGCACTACCACTAAAAATGCCCCAAATCCCGTTGGAGTCCCGCTCGGGGGACTCAGAGAAAAATGGGCCCACACAGTCGAGTCCCACTCCAGGGACTCGGAACTCCACTCACCGGTCTGTCCGCCGGCTGCTGGAGGCCTTGTCTCCTTCTCAGGCTGCTTCCCGGGGGAATCGGCGGTCTCGCTGGTGCCGCGGGCAGGGCTCACCAGGGCCTCTCTGGCGGCTGCACCTCCTGGCTGCGTTCCGGGGCTCTCCCTGCTTCCTGGGTTCGCGCGGGGAAGCCCTCGGGCTGGATCAATCCCTGCGCGGCCCAGGGATGACGCGGCGGGAGTCCCGGAGGCCGGGGACCAATCCCAGCACGGTTAGGAGGCGGGCACAGCACTCTGCCTGGGATCCCCCGGGCCGGCGGCGGTGAAGTTTTCCGGGCAAACGAGGGGTAGGCACCCTCTTAAAGATGCAAGCCGGGGTGGTCCCCCGTAACCAAAGACAAACCTCAGAAATGGCGGATGTGCGGGGTGGGCACCAGCGAAGGACACCACTACGGGGTCGGCTCCCGTCTGTCTGCAACAAAACACGGCACGCAAATTCCTGGCGGGGTAGGCACCCGCGAGGACGGCTACCAATGCGGGCAAATGTGCAGGGTAGGCACCTGCGCCAAAAATGAAGCCAGGGGGGGTCCCTCTTTCTCCATCAGCAGCGCGACGCTGCAGAGAGCCTCCTTGAGCCCGTCAAGCGCTGCAAGGACAAATAAAGCGCTCCCGAGCGCTAGGGTCCCCAAAAGTCCTTGGAAAGTCCAGTAAGAGTCCCTAGGAAGGCAGGGGGACAAAGGATGGGCCCGGGGGCCAGCTCACAGGCCCCTCCAGGCAGGGAGGCAGTCCGCAGTGGCGGTCCTCCTGGCGCCCAGCAGCAGCAGCAGGCCCCCCTCAAGTTAGGATCAGGAAGAACATTTTACATGGGGTCACAGCCCCTTTTTATACACATACATCCTTTGTCTCAGGCTGCAGGGTTAAGGAAAAACCAGACGCAGCTGGTTTTGGAGCACTCTGTTGTGCTCAGCCCCTCTCCCTATTCAAAAGGCAGGCTAGGGACATCAGACGCACCACAGGGGGTGGAGCCAGCATTGTAGCGGGAAGGTCCAGCCCTATTCAGGTCCTGGGTGCACTCCTCCCTCACATCAACATGCAGATCTCTTCACTCACCACCGGGGCAGACCCATCCTGACTCCTGGAGCCAGGCTCACCAGCCAATCACAAGCCAGACAGTCACTTCACATTTATTACACAGACATGCCAACTTCTAGAAGTGGCACTTCCACACTAGACACAGTAAAGCCGCACACATCATCGCGCAGCATTTACTCTCACGAGTTCGCACATACCAAACTCGACCCTGCACTCCCCACGCATCAGGAACTACCATGGACACTTACATTCCCCATGCATTCCTATGGGAGGGCAGGCCAATCTCACCACACGCACGCACTTTACACTGGGACACAGTGTTAAAGTGCGCAGAAGCCAGAAATCACTAACACCAGATCACATATCAAAGCAAAAAGTTTAGGGGTGAACCTGCCAGAAGGGCCAAGTCCAACAGATCCCAGCATCCAACGCTTCACGAGCATCCTCATGGAGAACAGGGGTTGCTATCTAGACAAGACAAGATTCTTTTGAGGGTAGAGGTTGTAGCCATCGGTCTCATAAAGATCTGCATAGTAACTGGCAAAAGTGGCATTAATATGGGTGTCCTAGTCCGCGGTCAACCCTTTAGGTAGAACGCTATACTATACCCATCGTGCTTCTAGTTCTTTCCTCCCCAACCAGGCAAGCAGTCTTCACATTTTATCGACGGTATCATACAATTTTTGCAGAGTAGCCATAATTTGTGTATTAGCAGTGTTTGTCGTATGGGTCGGGGTAAAGGGAACCTGTAAAGAGGAGACTGTCAACAAATTTAATTGTGCATAAGGTGACTGATTGCACGTAGTAGGATCGCTAATGAAGGTCCACTGACTAGTCGTATATTACGTACAATGTGTACTTTTCGAATTTTAAGAAAAACGTGTTACTGACACTTAGTAGCACGGCGCTGACCCACCGTAGTGGCCCGAGGGTTGCTCACTTGCAGTTCTGAAACATTTTGGACCGGTCAGATCCAGTGACAGATATTAGGATCTCACTTGTGAGGTTTTGGGATATTGTGAGCCAAGCTGGGTACACTTCTATCCGGACTGAGGTTCTCATACATATTTCGTCAAGCAAAGACACGAGCTGTTTACTATTCTGGCTTGTAGATTCTGACGTGATTGCCTTGAAAAAGTCTTAACAAAAGACAAAACACATGTCGGATATTGTGTGCTGGGAATGTTTTTAAAAGAACCGTTTCTACAACATGAATAAAGACTGCTGAACAGCATGAATTATGACCTTTCTGGATCTTTCCTTCAGATTGATATTGTTGTGTCTTGTCCACTCTTAGAACAGGGATTTATACTGAATGATCCCATTAATCTGATCTCAACTGTCTATAGATCAATAATTGACTCAATGGTGTGCTGCCAGAGCCTCAATTTTCTGTATATATATGTCCAACATATGTATCAAGTTCCTGCCGTGGAGAATATGGTAGGTGTACCCACAATAGTCTCCCCAGGGCCTTTTTCTAAGGTGGTGATTGCAGCTGTCAGGGGGTGTAGAGTCTTGCTCCCAGCCCCTCTGTCACCCCCTGCTGTGTCATGTGAGGGGGAATCCTCCCTCTTGGTGTGTAGGCACCAGTCTTCCGAGTCCGAAGACATATGTTGCGTCACCGGAGGACCCCAACACATCTCCTTCTCCTGTATTACTGCTTAATCTTGAGATATGGGTGAGAGTCATGTTGCTCTGCTCAGCGCTCCTGAGGGCACTCTTCCAGCCAGGCCCATGTGTCCTCAGGTGCCAGGAAGAAGAGGGATTTTCCCTGGAACATGACTTTTAGCTTGGGCGGGAACATGAGCATATACTGGAGCTGCAGGCCTCAGAGCCTCGCATTGACTTTGTCAAAGGTACATCTCTGCTTCTGTACTTCTCTGGAATAATCTGGGAAAATTAGGATTTTCGTGTTTTCATAAAGCACTTCTCCCAGTTTGCACCCTTCTGTGAGGATCATATCATGGTCCCATAAGTTCCGAAAACATGCAATCACAGTTCTCGGGGTGGCCCCAGTGGGGGTCTACCCCACAGTGCACGATGGACCCTTTCTATAACAAAGTAGGAAGACAATTTGGACAGAGGGATGACAAGGTGAAGCCAATCGTCCAGAAACTGCACCATGTCAGAGGCCTTGACTTCCTCAGTGAAGTCTACAAAGCAGAGAGTGTTCAGCCATGTTCGATTATCATCATTGTCAAACCTCCACACCCGCTTAGCTGCTTCACAGGTTATGTAATTGTTATGTTAGGCCGACTTGTATAGCGCATCAGCTGCCTCAGCAAAGAGGCATACCGGTGCTAACTACAGGCAGACCAAAAAATACGAGAGCCTAAACCGCAGGGAAGAGATGAGTTTTTATTGCCTTCCTAAACGTCAGATAATTCTCCAAGCTGCGGATGTGCATGGAGAGGGAATTCCACAGCTTGGCCGCCAAACAGCAAGGCATGACCCCAGAGAGCGCAAATGGCGGGTAGGTGTGAATGGTACCAGCACATTGGTCAGAATACACGGGGAAGAAAGTTTTAAGATTTTAAAAGCCAGGCAAAGAGCTTTAAATTCTATACGCCTGGCTACAGGCAGCCAATGTAGGTGCCGGATTGCACCTGAAATGGGGCGTCTTCGCCGAATACCTAACAGGGCTCTGGCCGCAGCATTTTGGACCCTTTGTAGGCGCATGAGCTCGGTTTTATTTGCCCCCCAAAAAAGCGAGTTGGCATAATCAAGCCTAGACAAAATGGCCGCCTGAACAATCAGTTATCTAGTAGATGGATCAAAATAACCTAAAAGGGGTTTCAGTCCTCGTAATAGACCGAAACAGGTGCCAGCAATTTTCTTGGTATGGTCCTGAAAACTGAGGGTTGAATGCATCCATACCCCTACGTTCTTCACCACCACCACCTTGGTGGAAGGAGCACTCCAAAGGGTGTAGGGCCACCAGTTTTCCAGGTCTCAGTAACTTCCTTTTGAAGAGTCGCCACTGTATCCTACAGCTCCGAGATCCGTGATTCTGCGGAAGTAACTCTCTCAGCTAGTTAATGGATGTCCTGTCTTAGGAAGGTGACCTCAGTGCGCACTTCATCTACCCCACCTCTCTAGCCACTCTCTGAAGTTTGGATTGCCATCATGAGGGCAGCCATATTGGGCAACTTCTGCGGAGCAGACCCTGCCGGCTGGGTGGTAACCACTCTGGCAAAGTGGTCCAGGCAACTCTGACGGGACGGCTTGGGGTCCTTATCTTTAGCCCTTGATGAGTGCCTAGTGGTTGCCATGGCAGCAATGACTAAGCCATGGCTGTTTCTACCTCTTCTGTTGCGGGGATTCTGCACCTACACAGAACTATGCGCAGGAAAACAGGACCTCAGTGTATCGGGGTGTACCAACCTACCACCTTAGTATCCATGCTAACTTAGCAATGTCGACAATGACCCTAAGAGCCATATAACACCCTTCCCTCTGTAAGGTCATGGTATATAGACAAACGACCAAAACAGAGTTCAAAAGCCAAGCAGAGTTCAAAAACATTTGAAAAAAACAAATTGGAAAAATTCAAAAATAAAAATAAAAAAACATTTTTAAAAAATCAATATCTTTTTTACGACTATTTAAAGAGTGTTGTCTCCGGGATAATGTTATTATGGAGGAGGTGGTAAATCCATCAAATTACGTGAACTTAAGAATGCAATTCCCTCCAAAAGATCATCACTATCGTTAGTAGAAAAAAGAGATCCCTTCCACTCGAGTAGGTTGAAGGAATACATGCTCTTCGTAGTCTGATGTTTCCCAAAGCATAATCAGGCAACTTGTGTGATATTCGATGAAACTCTGATGCAAGAGGTTCTGCACAGCCGCACAGATATCCCATTCAGCCAATACTCCAAGTGCTGCCACACGTGCCAAACGGCCATCTCCAGAACAAGCCTGGTCATGAGCCTCTAAGGGACCCATCAACTGGTTAAAATCTGGGACTGGACATGACGTATTGGAGAGGCATAAATCCATAGTTCAGTAGTAGGAGCACCGTCGACAGTAGAACACTGGTTGCATGCAAGTAAAGTAGGCAAAGCGAAAAGTTAATCCATAACTCACATCAAGTGTTGCTAATGGCAAGCTTCCAAAAACCTGTTGCATTCGATCACAATACAGTTGCAATTGGCCTGGTCTGTGCATTACCACAAGTTTAGCAGCCATTGGGCAGCAGGAACAGAAGAAGCAGGATTCCACCAGCTAACGCTGGTAATAACAGGAATCCTCCGAAGATGCTGGAAAAAATAGAATTACTAAAAGCCGGTATTATTCCAAATATCGTCTGAAAAGAAGTCACAAGTTAAAAAAAATGTGCAAGGCCTTTAGTGTCATACGCATTAAATATTTGATGTATAAGCTCCCCAAAGTGAAGTGGGAGGTTAGTGTTAAAAAGTGACTGAATCTCGCTCGATGGTCTAGCCACCTGTAACTCGAAGGTCTCTCGAGCTGAAGTGAGAGCCACTTCTTGTTGGAACAATAGCGCTTTGAGCCTGCTTAATTTGTTGAAATCTGTTTTCAAAGTCAGATGGAAGGCCAATTGGAACTATCTACACTCCCATGCGGGGGCGGAAAAAGCACATTGCTACAACAAATTACGCGCTGTGAAACACTTACTAAATATGGGATTCCAGCCCGTAAACCACAGCAGTCTTGGTTGGTCAAAATAAGATAACTGCTGTTAGTACGCAAGGTAAAAGTGGAATTTATTGATGGGACTGAAGTTCCTTTAAAAAAAAAGCAAGATTAGGTGTGGATACATTACAAGCGCTATGCAACTTAATGTGTTTCCAAACCAGGAAATGTCCTACTGTAGATTCGCAGTCCTCCCCTGTTAGGAAAACGTCTTTATCCTCCCACTGACATCTATAAATGAAAGGTAGGGACCATAATTTGTGGAGAAATGCACTGCCCAGAGGTTCAAAATGGGCAATCGGAAAATTTTGCATGCACCATTCAAATAGAAACAGCGAAAATGGGTTAACCAAACATGAATTAACCAAACAGCAGAATCGGTTTCCGCCAGAGAGAACGGTAAGGGCTCCAATTTTTCAATATGTAACATCGTGTATACGGCATCTTTCATGGACATAAATCTCTGTTTATCAGTAAGATCAAATGTTAGAAAAAAAGCAGAAACATTCAAATAATACCAAGGGACTTTTCCCATTTTAAGGGTCTGTAATGTCCATGCAAACTGCATAACTGATCGTAACTGATTTTGACCATAATATAACACAGATGCATCAACCTGAACAATCTCAATAACAGAAGAAACAATATTATCCAATGTATAGATGTGTGATGAAAGTGTATTGATGCTATTGTCGACCACGGCATGGACTTTTTCTAAATTGGCTTGATCAATTTGGTGCTGACGAAGAGCTGAGTCAATCTGCAAAAGCTTTCAAATTTCATTATACGTGGCATATATAAACCTCCTACGCCTAGGAATCCTAGGTCCTAAGATGATATCAGCGTGAGGTGGTGTTTCACGGATGATAAGTTGGAATGCTCCAATCATTGTTGGCATAATTTACCCACCGAGTATGTGGTGACCGAATGTGAACGTAGATAACGAGGGTCCGGTCTAGTCTGTGTGTAACCAGGTGTTACATTATACAAACGCAATTGACATGCATTTGAATTTGTTTGCCACACCAACCAACCAGATGAAGCAATTTCAGAGACATTAAAAGTGTCATTTTGAAATGAAGCCTGCAAAGCATCAATAGTATAATTCATTTGAGCACCCAAATTGTCATATTCCGACAAGGATGAAATGGATGGGATATTCAAATTGTTTACACTTGCCAAGCCCAAGCAAGTGGTTTGGTACACTGCATCATCTAAAAATAAAATGTGGGTTGGGATTAGGCAGGCATGATGCAGAGCCTCGGTTGCCTGAACCTTCCAATGCTTCGTGCCACAGACTGTTTTTAAATCAATGGTCTCTTTCCAGTGATCATAACCCTATGTGGCCAATTTAGTCCTAAAAGAGTTGGAATAAATCAATTTAGTGTGGGTCAGATACATTAAGATTGAGATGACAATTGTAGTTTAAAGAAATACGATTCTGAATTAGACGTGTTATAATCTGTAAAATATGTGAATTTATCTCTAAGAGTTTTCCTAACTACCCCGTATGGGAGTAGGACAATGTTCCCATTGTGTGTGATATAAAACTGGTCTTAAAGTGTTTGTTTTATGCAATAAATGATGCCCATAGTGTTTCTAACAGAAGAGGTCAGCATAATTGGCAGAATTTAAATACAAATCTTCAGCATCAGAAGCAGCATAATATTTCAAACCTGAAAACAATGCATGTACTGCTTGCACATCCCAATCGTCAGAATGTATGTCCCGTGTTACCACATCTCCTAATGAAACGCAAAACACGTATGGCTCCCTGAGCACCTCAGTCAGACCATGAATTTCAAAAGCTACTTTGTCCAAAATGATGCCATCTGCAACCAGGAATGCTGAAATGTTCACAAGTGTCTGATCACGTTTCATGATATGGGACGATGTGTGAGGGGCCAGAATACCATCGACCAAGTTCACAGCAGAGCGTTCTGGGAAATAATGACCATTGATGAGTAAAAAGAATGCGGTTACAAATCCAATCGACATGAAGAGGAAAATTAGGATAAGCACCAACCAGATGTAGGTCCATGGGGGGACCAGGTAAGTCTTTTTGAACCAAGAGATGAAAACACTTATTTTAGTCGGTGGAACTGCCAAACTGGAAGACGAAAAGGATGAGTCATAAGAGAATCTGGCATGGCCCCGAAAATAACCGCTTGCAACCATTGATATTAGCGGTGGGTGGAATGTATGAGCGTGATGTTGTTGAGGACCGCTCGGCTCTTCCCTCTGGGGCTCATCTGTGGGATATGTATACTCGACATAAGCGGTGGAAGAGGATGGAGGCAGAACAGGCAAAAGGTCAACAGTAGTTGCCATCTCATCCTTACCGGTAGCGGCATTAGTCGTAGAGGTTGAGGTTACCGGATTCAGAGAAATAGCATCGCAGGAAACAGCAGGTGTTACACTATTCAGAATCAGCCAGACATTGTTCACTGAGATGTATCTGCTGTCTTTGCAACCAGGTAAAGGTGGTAAAATGACTGTACGAGTACCCTTCAATCCAAGTACCTGAACCTGTGCACGATAAGAGGGACCAAATTCTTTTTTGTTCTCCAGCTTTCCTCGTACCAGATTTCCAATCTAGGGAAGGCAACCGTCAACCAGAATCAGCATTGCTGAATCATTGGAAGAGGGTAAATGTTCAGCTGTCATGGGTCTTTTGTAGATCCTGTAACACAGTAGAATGATTATCTACGTCAAAGGTTGCGGCAGCCGTCACAACGTCTAGACCATCAAGGTCTGGCACAAACTTTTTAATGTCAAATAGCATTTCGGATGGGGTCCGCCCACCCAGAGATCTTCAAGGGAGATTATTGAGTGCAAATTTTACACCATACAAATGGGCCAGCCAGTTCCTGCCAGTACCTAAGACTGTAGTTGTCAAGGATAGCTCAAAGTCACGGTTCATTTGCGCCACAATAGAATTGCCCACAGGCCTGTATGGAGATGAGAACTGCACCAGCACTCCCATTGACTTGATCGCATCCTTGTACGCCTTAGATGCGGACGCTGGACCTTGGTCAGATTGGAAGGTGCCACAGGCAAACATCCCAACAAAAAAACACACAAGATGATGGACGGTGTGTTGCACAATGGCAAAACATTCACCCCCAGTCCCAGATCTGGGTTTAATCCATCGTCATTTTGCTCAATAAGCCACCCCAGTTCAGACATGGCCATATGCAAATCAATCTTGACCCTGTGCCTCATGGGAACAGTCCAGCCTGAACTGCCAAGCCATGTCTTCCCTGGACCGGAATCAAGCCTCCTAGGACCGGTTTCTGGCTGTCAGCCGTCTTCAGCCAGGATAGCTTGACTCCAGTGGCTTAGTGAGCACGGGACCCACGTCTGGGCATACCCTTCCCACATAGGGTGAACAGCAAAACACACAAGATGATGGACGGAATGTTTTATAATGGCAAAACATTCACCCCCAGTCACAGATCTGGGTTTAATCCATCGTTATTTTGCTCACCAAGCCACCCCAGTTCAGACATGGCCATATGCAAATCAGTCTTGACCCTGTGCCTCATGGGAACAGTGCAGCCCGAACTGCCAAGCCATGTCTTCCCTGGACTGGAATCAAGCATCCTAGGACCGGTTTCTGGCTATCAGCCGTCTTCAGCCAGGATAGCTTGACTCCAGTAGCCTAGTGAACACAGGACCCACGTCTGGGCATACCCTTCCCTATTAGGGTGAACAGCAAAACACTCAAGATGATGGACAGAATGTTGCACAATGGCAAAACATTCACCCCCAGTCACAGATCTGGGTTTAATTCATCGTTATTTTGCTAACCAGGCCACCCAAGTTTAGACATGGCCGTATGCAAATCACTCTTGACCCTGTGCCTCATGGGAACAGTCCAGCCCGAACTGCCAAGCCATGTCTTCCCTGGACCGGAATCAAGCATCCTAGGACCGGTTTCTGGCTATCAGTCGTCTTCAGCCAGGATAGCTTGACTCCAGTGGCTTAGTGAGCACGGGACCCACGTCTGGGCATACCCTTCCCACATAGGGTGAACAGCAAAACACACAAGATGATGGACGGAATGTTGCACAATGGCAAAACATTCACCCCCAGTCACAGATCTGGGTTTAATCCATCGTTATTTTGCTCACCAAGCGACCCAGTTCAGACATTGCCATATGCATATCAGTCTTGACCCTGTGCCTCATGGGAGCAGTCCAGCCCGAACTGCCAAGCCATGTCTTCCCTGGACCGGAATCAAGCATCCCAGGACCGGTTTCTGGCTATCAGCCGTCTTCAGCCAGGATAGCTTGACTCCAGTGGCTTAGTGAGCACGGGACCCACGTCTGGGCATACCCTTCCCACATAGGGTGAACAGCAAAACACACAAGATGATGGACGGAATGTTGCACAATGGAAAACATTCACCCCCAGTCACAGATCTGGGTTTAATCCATCGTTATTTTGCTCACCAAGCCACCCCAGTTCAGACATGGCCATATGCAAAGCAGTCTTGACCCTGTGCCTCATGGGAACAGTCCAGTCCGAACTGCCAAGCCGAGTCTTCATTGGACCGAAATCAAGCATCCTAGGACCGGTTTCTGGCTATCCGCCGTCTTCAGCCAGGATAGTTTGACTCCAGTGATTTAGTGAGCAGGGGACCCACGTCTGGGCATACCCTTCCCACATAGGGTGAACAGCAAAACACACAAGATGATGGATGGAATGTTGCATAATGGCAAAACATTCACCCCCAGTCACAGATCTGGGTTTAATCCATCGTTATTTTGCTCACCAAGCCACCCCAGTTCAGACATGGCCATATGCAAATCAGTCTTGACCATGTGCCTCATGGGAATAGTCCAGCCCGAACTGCCAAGCCATGTCTTCCCTGGAACGGAATCAAGCATCCTAGGACTGGTTTCTGGCTATCAGCCGTCTTCAGCCAGGATACCTTGACTCCAGTGGCTTAGTGAGCACAGGACCCACGTCTGGGCATACCCTTCCCACATAGGGTGAACAGCAAAACACACAAGATGATGGACGGAATGTTGCACAATGGCAAAACATTCACCCCCAGTCACAGATCTGGGTTTAATCCATCGTTATTTTGCTAACCAGGCCACCCCAGTTCAGACATGGCCATATGCAAATCAGTTTTGACCCTGTGCCTCATGGGAACAGTCCAGCCCGAACTGCCAAGCCATGTCTTCTCTGGACCGGAATCAAGCATCCTAGGACTGGTGTCTGGCTATCAGCCGTCTTCAGCCAGGATAGCTTGACTCCAGTGGCTTAGTGAGCACGGGACCCACGTCTGGGCATACCCTTCCCACATAGGGTGAACAGCAAAATACACAAGATGATGGACGGAATGTTGCACAATGGCAAAATATTCACCCCCAGTCACAGATCTGGGTTCATTCCATCGTTATTTTGCTCACCAAGCCACCCCAGTTCAGACATGGCCATATGCATATCAGCCTTGACCCTGTGCCTCATGGGAACAGTCCAGCCCGAACTGCCAAGCCATGTCTTCGCTGGACCGGAATCAAGCATCCTAGGACCGGTTTCTGGCTATCAGCCGTCTTCAGCCAGGATAACTTGACTCCAGTGGCTTAGTGAGCACGGGACCCATGTCTGCGCATACCCTTCCCACATATGGTGAACAGCAAAATACACAAGATGATGGACGGAATGTTGCACAATGGCAAAACATTCACCCCCAGTCATAGATCTGGGTTTAATCCATCGTTATTTTGCTAACCAGGCCAACCCAGTTCAGACATGGCCATATGCAAATCAGTCTTGACCCTGTGCCTCATGGGAACAGTCCAGCCCGAACTGCCAAGCCATGTCTTCTCTGGACCGGAATCAAGCATCCTAGGACCGGTGTCTGGCTATCAGCCGTCTTCAGCCAGGATAGCTTGACTCCAGTGGCTTAGTGATCACGGGACCCACGTCTGGGCATACCCTTCCCACATAGGGTGAACAGCAAAACACACAAGATGATGGACGGAATGTTGCACAATGGCAAAACATTCACCCCAGTCACAGATCAGGGATTAATCCATCGTTATCTTGCTCACCAAGCCACCCCAGTTCAGACATGGCCATATGCAAATCAGTCTTGACCCTGTGCCTCATGGGAACAGTCCAGCCCGAACTGCCAAGCCATGTCTTCCCAGGACCGTAATCAAGCATCCTAGGACCGGTTTCTGGCTATCAGCCGTCTTCAGCCAGGATAACTTGACTCCAGTGGCTTAGTGAGCACGGGACCCATGTCTGGGCATACCCTTCCCACACAGGATGAACAGCAAAACACACAAGATGATGGACGGAATGTTGCACAATGGCAAAACATTCACCCGAGTCACAGTTCTCGGTTTAATCCATCGTTATTTTGCTCACCAAGCCACCCCAGTTCAGACATGGCCATATGCAAATCACTCTTGACCCTGTGCCTCATGGGAACAGTCCAGCCCGAACTGCCAAGCCATGTCTTCCCTGGACCGGAATCAAGCATCCTAGGACCAGTTTCTGGCTATCAGCTGTCTTCAGCCAGGATAACTTGACTCCAGTGGCTTAGTGAGCACGGGACCCATGTCTGGGCATACCCTTCCCACATTGGGTGAACAGCAAAATACACAAGATGATGGACGGAATGTTGCACAATGGCAAAACATTCACCCCCAGTCACAGATCTGGGATTAATCCATCGTTATTTTGCTAACCAGGCCACCCCAGTTCAGACATGGCCATAAGCAAATCAGTCTTGACCTAGTGCCTCATGGGAACAGTCCAGCCCGAACTGCCAAGTCATGTCTTCCCTGGACTGGAATCAAGCATCCTAGGACCGGTTTCTGGCTATCAGCCGTCTTCAGCCAGGATAACTTGACTCCAGTGGCTTAGTGAGCACGGGACCCATGTCTGGGCATACCCTTCCCACATATGGTGAACAGCAAAATACACAAGATGATGGACGGAATGTTGCACAATGGCAAAACATTCACCCCCAGTCACAGATCTGGGTTTAATCCATCGTTATTTTGCTAACCAGGCCACCCCAGTTTCGACATGGCCATATGCAAATCAGTCTTGACCCTGTGCCTCATGGGAACAGTCCAGCCCGAACTGTCAAGCCATGTCTTCTCTGGACCGGAATCAAGCATCCTAGGACCGGTGTCTGGCTATCAGCCGTCTTCAGCCAGGATAGCTTGACTCCAGTGGCTTAGTGAGCACGGGACCCACGTCTGGGCATACCCTTCCCACATAGGGTGAACAGCAAAACACACAAGATGATGGACGGAATGTTGCACAATGGCAAAACATTCACCCCCAGTCACAGATCTGGGTTTAATCCATCGTTATTTTGCTCACCAAGCCACCCCAGTTTAGACATGGCCATATGCAACTCAGTCTTGACCCTGTGCCTCATGGGAACAGTCCAGCCTGAACTGCCAAGCCATGTCTTCCCTGGACCGGAATCAAGCATCCTAGGACCGGTTTCTGGCTATCAGCCATCTTCAGCCAGGATAGCTTGACCCCAGTGGCTTAGTGAGCACGGGACCGACGTCTGGGCATACCCTTCCCATATAGGATGAACAGCAAAACACACAAGATGATGGACGGAATGTTGCACAATGGCAAAACATTAACCCAGAGTCACAGTTCTCGGTTTAATCCATCGTTATTTTGCTCACCAAGCCACCCCAGTTCAGACATGGCCATATGCAAATCACTCTTGACCCTGTGCCTCATGGGAACAGTCCAGCCCGAACTGCCAAGCCATGTCTTCCCTGGACCGGAATCAAGCATCCTAGGACCAGTTTCTGGCTATCAGCCGTCTTCAGCCAGGATAGCTTGACTCCAGTGGCTTAGTGAGCACGGGACCCACGTCTGGGCATACCCTTCCCACATAGGGTGAACAGCAAAACACACAAGATGATGGACGGAATGTTGCACAATGGCAAAACATTCACCCCCAGTCACAGATCTGGGTTTAATCCATCGTTATTTTGCTCACCAAGCCACCCCAGTTTAGACATGGCCATATGCAAATCAGTCTTGACCCTGTGCCTCATGGGAACAGTCCAGCCCGAACTGCCAAGCCATGTCTTCCCTGGACCGTAATCAAGCATCCTAGGACCGGTTTCTGGCTATCAGCCATCTTCAGCCAGGATAGCTTGACCCCAGTGGCTTAGTGAGCACGGGACCGACGTCTGGGCATACCCTTCCCACACAGGATGAACAGCAAAACACACAAGATGATGGACGGAATGTTGCAAAATGGCAAAACATTCACCCCGAGTCACAGTTCTTGGTTTAATCCATCGTTATTTTGCTCACCAAGCCACCCCAGTTCAGACATGGCCATATGCAAATCACTCTTGACCCTGTGCCTCATGGGAACAGTCCAGCCTGAACTGCCAAGCCATGTCTTCCCTGGACCGGAATCAAGCATCCTAGGACCTGTTTCTGGCTATCAGCCATCTTCAGCCAGGATAACTTGACTCCAGTGGCTTAGTGAGCACGGGACCCATGTCTGGGCATACCCTTCCCACATAGGGTGAACAGCAAAATACACAAGATGATGGACGGAATGTTGCACAATGGCAAAACATTCACCCCCAGTCACAGATCTGGGTTTAATCCATCGTTATTTTGCTAACCAGGCCACCCCAGTTCAGACATGGCCATAAGCAAATCAGTCTTGACCCTCTGCCTCATGGGAACAGTCCAGCCCGAACTGCCAAGTCATGTCTTCCCTGGACCGGAATCAAGCATCCTAGGACCGGTTTCTGGCTATCAGCCGTCTTCAGCCAGGATAACTTGACTCCAGTGGCTTAGTGAGCATGGGACCCATGTCTGGGCATACCCTTCCCACATATGGTGAACAGCAAAATACACAAGATGATGGACGGAATGTTGCACAATGGCAAAACATTCACCCCCAGTCACAGATCTGGGTTTAATCCATCATTATTTTGCTAACCAGGCCACCCCAGTTCAGACATGGCCATATGCAAATCAGTCTTGACCCTGTGCCTCATGGGAACAGTCCAGCCCGAACTGCCAAGCCATGTCTTCTCTGGACCGGAATCAAGCATCCTAGGACCGGTGTCTGGCTATCAGCCGTCTTCAGCCAGGATAGCTTGACTCCAGTGGCTTAGTGAGCACGGGACCCACGTCTGGGCATACCCTTCCCACATAGGGTGAACAGCAAAACACACAAGATGATGGACGGAATGTTTTACAATGGCAAAACATTCTCCCCAGTCACAGATCTGGGTTTAATCCATCGTTATTTTGCTCACCAAGCCACCCTAGTTCAGACATGGCCATATGCAAATCAGTCTTGACCCTGTGCCTCATGGGAACAGTCCAGCCCGAACTGCCAAGCCATGTCTTCCCTGGACCGGAATCAAGCATCCTAGGACCGGTTTCTGGCTATCAGCCATCTTCAGCCAGGATAGCTTGACCCCAGTGGCTTAGTGAGCACGGGACCGACGTCTGGGCATACCCTTCCCACATAGGATGAACAGCAAAACACACAAGATGATGTACGGAATGTTGCACAATGGCAAAACATTCACCCCGAGTCACAGTTCTCGGTTTAATCCATCGTTATTTTGCTCACCAAGCCACCCCAGTTCAGACATGGCCATATGCAAATCACTCTTGACCCTGTGCCTCATGGGAACAGTCCAGCCCGAACTGCCAAGCCATGTCTTCCCTGGACCGGAATCAAGCATCCTAGGACCAGTTTCTGGCTATCAGCCGTCTTCAGCCAGGATAGCTTGACTCCAGTGGCTTAGTGAGCACGGGACCCACGTCTGGGCATACCCTTCCCCCCTAGGGTGAACAGCAAAATACACAAGATGATGGACGGAATGTTGAACAATGGCAAAACATTCACCCCCAGTCACAGATCTGGGTTTAATCCATCGTTATTTTGCTCACCAAGCCACCCCAGTTCAGACATGGCCATATGCATATCAGTCTTGACCCTGTGCCTCATGGGAACAGTCCAGCCCGAACTGCCAAGTCATGTCTTCCCTGGACCGGAATCAAGCATCCTAGGACCGGTTTCTGGCTATCAGCCGTCTTCAGCCAGGATAACTTGACTCCAGTGGCTTAGTGAGCACGGGACCCATGTCTGGGCATACCCTTCCCACATAGGGTGAACTGCAAAATACACAAGATGATGGACGGAATGTTGCACAATGGCAAATCATTCACCCCCAGTCACAGATCTGGGTTTAATCCATCGTTATTTTGCTAACCAGGCCACCCCAGTTCAGACATGGCCATAAGCAAATCAGTCTTGACCCTGTGCCTCATGGGATCAGTCCAGCCCGAACTGCCAAGCCATGTCTTCCCTGGACTGGAATCAAGCATCCTAGGACCGGTTTCTGGCTATCAGCCGTCTTCAGCCAGGATAGCTTGACTCCAGTGGCTTAGTGAGCACGGGACCCACATCTGGGCATACCCTTCCCACATAGGGTGAACAGCAAAACACACAAGATGATGGACGGAATGTTTTACAATGGCAAAACATTCACCCCCAGTCACAGATCTGGGTTTAATCCATCGTTATTTTTCTCACCAAGCCACCCCAGTTCAGACATGGCCATATGCAAATGAGTCTTGACCCTGTGCCTCATGGGAACAGTCCAGCCCGAACTGCCAAGCCATGTCTCCCCTGGACCGGAATCAAGCATCCTAGGACCAGTTTCTGGCTATCAGCCGTCTTCAGCCAAGATAGCTTGACTCCAGTGGCTTAGTGAGCACGGGACCCACGTCATAAGTTGGCAGGCTATGCTCAGACGTGAGTCCCTTGCTCACTTTGCCACTGTATTCAAGCAAGCCTGGCTGATGACGGCTGAAATGCCAGAAACTGGGTCCTAGGATGCTTGCTTCCGGTACAGGGAAGACATGGCTTGGCAGTTCGGGCTGGACTGTTCCCATGAGGCACAGGGTCAGACTGAATTGCATATGGCCATGTCTGAACTGGGGTGGCAGAGTGGGCTAAAGAAAGGTGATGGATTAAACCCAGATCTGTTGACTGGGTGTGAGTGTTTGATTGGTTTAGATGCTCCGTCCATCACCACCCCTTTTGTACCGCTTTGTTCGCCATAAGTTGGCAGGGTAGGCTCAGACGTGAGTCTCTTGCTCACTTTGCCACTGGATGGATTTCAGCAAGCCTGGCTGATGAAGGCTGAAATGCCAGAAATCTGTCCTAGGATGCTTGTTTCCGGGCCACGGAAGACATGGCTTGGCAGTTCGGGCTGGACTGTTCCCATGAGGCACAGGGTCAGACTGATTTGCATATGGCCATGTCTGAACTGGGGTGGCAGAGTGGGCAAAGAACTGTGATGGATTAAACCCAGATCTGTTGACTGGGTGTGAGTGTTTGATTGGTTCAGATGCTCCGTCCATCACCACCCCTTTTTGTAAAACATCCCAACAAAGACACACAAATCCCTGATGACATTTCGAGCATCAGCACTGGTGGCCAAACCCAAAGGAATCTAGTGCACGAATCAACTGCAACAAATATATATTTATATGCAGTATCAGAAGAGAATGGACTGCAGTGATCAAGATATACACATCCAAATGGTTGAATAGAAATACGTAGCTGTGTTTGAGGTCGGCATGTGACCATAGACGGTTTAAATTGTTAACTAATGTCACAGGAAAGTACATAATTACGGGTCTGTTTATATAAACCACGCCACCTGTAACGTTGCTGTAAAATAGAGACTGTTGCCGACACACCAGCATGAGCAGAAGCCATACCCTTGTGTTCTGCTTTGATCAAAGCAAATCTGTGGTCCATGTTGGGAATCAGCCGATCCCCAACAGATGGAATCTTTGCATAAGGAACTTGTTCGGGGAATATGTGATAATAGTATTTTAAGGGGAAGACCTGCGGGTAAGCCGCTCCATCCTTCTTAGCAGCAATTGCTGACAAAATTTCATTATCAATCGTAGTCATGGACCTTGTAACTGCTGCAATGGAACACGTGGCTACTGCAGATTTCGCAAATATGTGGGATATTCTGTTAAACACCATGCAACGAACTGTAGATACTCTTCACTTTCAATCTGACAAAATGGACCTTCAGCTGACCCTACTTGACACCCTGGCTGTCTTTGTTGGGCGAATAGACGACAAACTTGGCCAATTAAACTCATTAATTAGCAGAGCTCAGCAAGAGGCAAAGCTTGTATGTAGCTGTGGTCCCATCATCGACAAACTGTCAGCTCCTCCAGACATAGTATCCTCTCTGTTAGAAGGTTTACCAAAAGGGCTCAACGGAAGGCACCATTATACCAACTCCGGCGAAACAGCCTTCCTCGCACCACCAACGGGAGGGTCCACCACAGCCAGCAGGGCAGTCCAGGCTGCAGGGTTGCCGCCACTGGGCTGCCAGGTGCCGCCAGCGGGCCATCCGGCAATAAGCTCCTCTCCACCTCTCAAGGTCAATACGACGCCCCTAAATGCAAAAGGGCGGCGGCAGCAAAAGAGGAAAGGCCGCAATAAACTAATAACTATAAGAAAGTCAGAAGTTTATCCACTCTTCAAGCCTAGAAAAAGTCAGGAGCACCAAGTCCCGGACCCAATCCTAGAAATGAATGCCAGCGAAGAATCAATCCCCAAGGACCACAGAATCACTCCAAACGGAGCACACGCAGTAGCTCCTACAGGGGTATCTGGGCAGGAGGACGGGAAGGATCCATCTGGCAGCACCACTGGAAACCAAAATATGACGGAAACTCGTGGCACTGACAACGAGAACTGCACGAGCCCCGTCAAATTACTCCCAACATTTGATCAAAAGGGGGTACAGTCAAAGCACAATACGGTCCGGGCACATGGAGCCTCTAACTCCACCCACTGCTATAAATCCCGAGTTCGAGAACAGAGTGAAACAGGGCGCTCATGCATCCAAACTCAGCTATATTCCACCGTAGCGAGTGTCTCTGAAGTTCCACCTGTACCAGTTTCCAATAATATCTCTTCCGGAGTCACCTTCACAGGAAACGTATTTCAGTCCGATAACGGCAACTTCAGGCCCCAAGTCCTTACCCGAGTTCAAGAACAGAGAGAAATAGGGCGCCCATATATCCAAACTCAGCTATATTCCACCGTAGCGAGTGTCTCTGAAGTTCCTTCTGTACCAGTTTCCAATAATCTCTCTTCCGGAGTCACTCTCACAGGAAACATATTTCAGTCTGATAATAGTAACTTCAGGCCCATAGTCCATACCAGAGTGTCAAAAGCCCAGCCGAATGACCCAAATAGGATTCCTACCATCATTCTCTTTACTCCAGAGTACGAATCAAAGGGCCCATTCGATATACTGAATAGACGCAACTTACTACGGTTGCTTACCACCATACCAGCGCTAAACGACATATCCTCAGCCGATCTGCTTTCAATAGAATTTATCAAATCTGATGGGACTAACGGTAACGAAGCGACAAAAGCAACATGGATATCGCCCGGCATTGCAAATAAAATCTTAGAAGAGCAAAATCTCCTTAAAACCTGGGGGATTAAATCTGCCCTATACCACAACATAGGTTACCCGCTGCCCCTGCTCGAGAGACCGAAGCAGCAACCACTTACAACAACTCTGAAGACAAAGTCGGTACTGAGAGGCGCACTGGGTCGATCTCCGACAACCGTTCAAACGACAAGGCCTAAAAATATCTCAATGTCTGCCGACACGTATAGCACGGTCGAACACCGGCTCTTTAGAATATGCAATACACCAAGCCACCCCTATTGACAAGGGAATCCAACGGAGTCAGGCACTCGCCCTGTCGCACCACACCTGGGACTCTGTTCGTGGAATCTAAATGGCCTCAACGATAAAGTAGCTGACACTGACTTACTGCACTATGTGAAATCATTCGACATCCTTCTCCTCCAGGAAACATGGCTGGAGGAGCCGGCTCACATTGAGGGCTTCATTTGATACCATTCTCCGGCTACAAGAAAAAGCAAGTTCGGTCGGCCGGCAGGCGGCTTAGCGACTTATATCAAAATTTCAACAGTTGGTAACGTTCAGGCACCCACCACCACTAATTCTCCAGCCATAATCACAGTTGGGATCACACTAAACCTTGGGGGAAAGAAGATGAATGTTCAGTTGATCAACACCTATGTCAACCCCAAAAAGAAGAAACAAGAGTCAAAACGCCTAACGGACCACCTACACCTTGTTATGAGCACGCAAACCTCACCCAACTTAATCCTCTCCGGAGACTTCAACCAATGTATCCTAGGGTCATCCTTGAATAGTGACACTCAAACCCAGTCTTACCACTGGAACATTCCAAACCAATCATTTATCAGTCAGGGCAAGATCCCCAAGTCTGCAAAGGGGCTGCTGGAAGACCTGGAACACATGGGCCTAAGGGCTCTAAATGGAAGATTCCCTGAAGATTCTCCCTCCGTGGCCTCGTTCAACTCAGGCAATGCAACCTCTACAATCGACTATACATTGGTCTTCAAACTCGGGGACATGGGAGACAGCGACCACCGCCCTCAAGAAGTCGCCTTCTGTGCCCTTCCGGACTTAATGCTTCCCAACCCAATAGGACCACACGGCAGTTACACCATAAACCTCAAACGAATTAAAACCTCTGTTGCAAACACGGCGGAGGTACTTCAAGCAGCAAAACTTCAATTAAGCAACCTAAACTATCCTTTAGGCAACCCTGTAGCAGGCTGGGAAAAATTCACGGCTGATTTTGTAAACAAATATTAGACAACTGTACGGCACTTTCCATCTTCTGGCTCTGGCGTTCGAATGAAGATCTCAAGCGCCCAGAAACTAGCCTTAAAAACCCACAAAAAGGCGATCAATAAATCCCTAAGACTGCTGAGGAAAAGCCCGGGTGAGGGGTCTCTTCTCGCTCAGCTCCATAAGCACCGGGCGGACCTAAAAAAATTGAAATGGGCAGTCAAGAGATCAAACGAAGACGATCTCTGGGCCAGACTTCATCATGATTCTAAGGGAAACAACCGTGCCCAGTTTTGGTCCACAATAAACAGACTGCTAAACCCGATGAACAGTGGAATATCATCCCACATAACTAAATCGTCATGGGAATCCTTCTTAGGAGTACATTTTAACCAACAGGTCGCCATAAGAAGCAAATTCCAGGTTGCTCGAGAAAGCAAACCCCCCCGGATAATAACATCTCAGGAAGAAACAGCCTTTGGAACCACTGTGGTTCTACTCAGGAAAATAATCTTGAAAGGAAGAAAAGACGGCGCAGCAGGGCCAAATGGAATTCCCCCGGCCCTGTTCAAATTTGAGCCAGAATACTGGGCTGAAACGCTGACTCCTCTCTATATATCTGTCAGCCGATCTGGGCGTCTTCCTGCCTCATGGAGGGGCTCGATTATATCCCCAATATATAAGGCGGGGGACAGATCTTTGCCAAAAAACTACCGCCTGATAGCACTTCTGGATATTGAGGCTAAATACTTCGCGGGGCTCCTACTGATCCAGCTCCGCGAATGGGCAACAAACCGCAACTTAATCCCATCGAGCCAAACGGGATTCTGCAGAGATACGGGGACAACAACAAATCTGCTGGCAACTTCGTTACTTATCGACAAGGCAAGGATGACTAAACAGGCTCTCCACCTTTGCTTTGTGGACTTTAAGGCGTCATTTGACAATGTCAACCGGGGTTACCTCTGGAGAAAACTGGCCTCTTGGGGCATCCCCGCGCCACTACTAAGCCTTTTAATTGAACTGCATACTGACACGTGTGTCCAGATAAAGCTCGGGAATGGCACACACCTCTCTAGGCGCATCGTGACTACAAAAGGCTTAAAGCAAGGGTGCGTTTTAGCGCCCACCCTTTTTAACTTATTCACAGCTGACCTGCCACCCGCACTAGAAGCCTGCAACGCGCACGCACCACGTCTGGGGGGCAAAGCGCTGCCCAGCATATCCTATGCCGACGATGTGGTTCTGGTCAGCCACACGAAAGTAGGTCTCCAAAATCTTATCAACACGCTGTACAGTTATGCTGAAGCAAACCTACTAGAAGTGAATATCGACAAGACCAAAGTCCTGTCTATAACGGGGAAAAAAAAGCAGCACACTTGGTTCCTCGGAACAAAGGTTGTCGCAAACTGCTCAGAATACAAATATCTTGGAATCTTGGTCGACAAAGGAGGCCGCTTCTCAAACCAACTGGAGGCAGTCAAGAGGAGAGGTATGCTGATAGCTACGACACTTAAACAGCTAAAGTCAAACCTGAATGGTCCTACCCTTCTTCCACTGCTTCGTGTGGCGCAAGTCAAAATAGAGTCATCTATTACGTATGGCAGTGAGGCTTTAAGAGGTATTTACGCAAAACTACTGGATACAACCATTGCAAAGGCCTACAGACTTCTGTTTAACCTTCCTACCTACACCTCACAAGCCCAGATCCGGTTAGAACTTGGGCTGACCTGCCAAACGCTTGCAAGAAGGGGGTCATATATAAAGTGCTGGCACAAAATGAAGAACTCACCAGAAAACACTCTGAATCACCAGCTCTGGGAAGACTTAAGTAGCTCCTCTAAATCGCCGGCCAAATCATACTTAGAGGAGTCCCTGTCTGTTACAAGCCTGAAAGAACTATGGGAAACGGCAATATCGCATGCGCAATTCAAGCATGTAGTTAACAAGTGCATAAAAAGACTCTCGCATGTGGAAGACAAAGCAACCTTTTCCCATAGGCGCCATGCCTGGATGACTTTGTCTACATACAAATCATCCGGCCGTCAAGCATACTTCGGTTTGGGGTATGGTAGGAAAACTAAAGAAGCCTTTTTAAAACTTAGGCTAGGTATTTTACCATCCATACCTCATCTCAAACCTTGGCTGAGAAGGAACTGTGGGTCAAAATGCAGGCTGTGCGGCGCAGAGAACGAGGACCTTGAACATCTACTATGCACCTGCCCGAGGCTGAAAGAAGAAAGAGTTGCCCTGCTAAAAATCGCCTTTAATGAACAAAGAATCCGCACACGCAGGCAAGCAGTTCTTGCTTGTTTCGATCCAGGTCTTCCGCCATTAAATGGGAAGCTGGTGAAATTCCTGAAACTAGCTGAGCAGAAACTAACAAGCCATGAACCTGGCCCAGACCCGACTATAGGAACCATGGCCAAGACTTGACGCATGAACCATGCTTCCCCCTATATAACACTGTTTTAGCACAACAATTTTTATAACTATATATTCTGGTTTTTAAAACTTCCTCTTAAAACTTTTATCTGTGGACATGTGTTTCCAAATGTATTTTTGTAATGGTTTTAATTAACCTAATACAATAAAGCTTACTTACTTACTTACTACTGCAGATTTGGCAGCTTCGTCAGCCAAAGAATTACCAAGAGCATGTGCTCCAACACGCGGATGGCCAAGTGTAAGAGGATGGGCCCCGATAACATAAAAACACTACAAATACCAGAGTCCTTCAAGACCGAGAATGGACATAATTGGGGGAGTCACCAACCAATCGCTAAACAAGTGGAAATTCCACCTGCCTCTCGTCTTTCTACACAGAGCCATACAGAGGAAGCCATTGAGGGAGGAGCTAACCCCGGAAATAATAACACGTCTTCCTTGAAAGACAGGACCCAGCAAGACAGAGGCGCGTGGTCCTGTGGAAGCGGAACCCAAGAGGAGGAGCCGAACACGGAAGTACCTGGCGACCTGGAGGAACGGGAATGTGAAGACGTCGTCGCAAGCGAAGACGGAGAAGACGACCACTGGACCGAAGATTGGTGGCGTCCACCGGAGGAGGCTGAGGAGCGCCGCAACTCCGGAGAGTTGCGGCAGGGTTGGTGAGTCGCAACCGCTTCACGGGCAATCGGGGAGGGTTGTGACGAGAGTGGAGGGAGGGAAGAGGCTGTTGGGTAAGGATCGATTGTGTTATTTTTAGACTCCTTTAGGGAATCCTTCCGGCACGCAACCCTCAAAACCCCGCACTACCTCCCGTAGTTTAAAACCCACATTTCACTTATTCCTTGTCATCCTGCCTCGTTTATAAAAAGTGCTTTCAAACACCGGGTGTTGGTGATGGTACCATAAAACAAGACTATTCAGATAAAACTGAAGGCCCCTCATTTTCTTCTTTCTCCTTGATGAGCCTCCGGTTCTGGATACCACCACAGAGGAAGTGAAGTCCCAATCCACGGCCCCTGGCCCCATACCGGGAGACACCAAGACCACTCCATCATCATCGGAGGATTCAGAAGAAGAGGACGCCCTTTTCCCTACCACCTTATCTTCACACACTGTACTTCCTGATAATAAAACAACCACTGCCAGACAATACATAAAGCCTCCGCATCTATATATCCGACCTGCCCTCCCACACCAAGAGTTTGTATAACATGTGTGAGTTGTCGTTTTGAGACCAAAAGAATAAGTTGTCATTAAAGGACTGAACACAGTAGTAAGAATTGCATACAATAAGAGTATTGACATTAGGATCAGCAAACTCAAGAGCAAAAACAAGAGCACGCAGCTCCGCCAATTGTGCCGTACAGTCCCCAAGTGCCTGAGTATGCACTATGGAAGACTTAAATTCTCCATTGACAATTGAGCCAGCAACAATTGCGCAAGCCGCTGAATAAATGATACATTTGTACTCATGTAAAGGAAGCAACGACAACGGAGGACGCTGGACATGTTCATACTGAAAAACCCAATATATCAGCAACAAGAGAGGGAGGGTATGAGTAGACACTCCTGGACCCCGGGCTAATTCAAACAACAAAGGAGTGACTAGGCACCCTCTAGAGCTAGTAATCTACAGTGGTGAAGCTCTATTCAATAGAGCTTCACCACTGTAGATTACTAGCTCTAGAGGGTGAGAGGCGTACCAGTTGGTATACTAACGGAACTGGCAGTACCATTTTATCTTAGATAAAGACAGAGCACTTTTCATGGGGGTTTATTTATTCATTTATTTAACCTTCACCACACGTTAAGAGAACCGTGGTTATTGTTTTTCAAACGCTTGTGCCTAGTCACTCCTTTGTTGTTTGTGCATACTGAAAAACCTCCTGCGTCTGAATTGCAGGGTCAAAGAGAAACATGACATCATATGATGTCAAAGACGTAGCCCATTGTATCCAATAGGGAAATAGTGCCTTAGAGTTAGGTACACTTACCTCAGTCACGGCCTCCAAAGCTTGGAAGGCGCGACCATAAGAATGCGTTTACCTTGCGGCAGTGAGCGTTCTTTCATAATCGCCATTTGGACCGCTGTCAAATTTATTTCAACGGTTGAAAAATGCATTTTAGCTGCAGTGTACAAATGTGATTTGTTTGCAATAGGTACTGTGCCCCCCTCATTGAATGTTAAGTAAGTGAAACCCACCTTCCCTGGCACTATATGTATCACCAGGTTTGTGGTGTTATCACACATCAACAAGTAGTTAGTTGCAAGCATATCAGATTGCAAAGACTGTAGGATAGTGGTATGTTGCGGAAGCCAGCAGGCAGAAGAATCTGTTGGTTGTATCAACGCATAAAGCGGTTTGATACGCTGGGCATAATCGGGAATGTATGTTCTCACAAAATTCAAAAATCCCAGCAAAGACTGAAGTTTTTTCAGTGTAGAAGGGGGTTGCAATTGTGCACATATCTCCAGGAAGTGGGGGCTAACTCCTTACCTTCATTATTGAGCTCATAGTCAAAAAGAGTACTGCCAACTGAGCGATGTGCGATTTTGCAAAATTAAACTTGTATCCATAGTCGGCAAATGATAAAATGATTCGGTCGACTCAGACAAGATGCAGCTCAAGTTCATTGTCCATCTGATAAATGTCATCAACGTACGAGAATGCATTTGGATCTATGTCGTGCAACAAAGACTCTACATGTGCAGAAAATGACCCGGGGGCTGTTTTTATACCCCATAGGCAAACACATAAATATTTTCTGATTTCCGACGGCGATAAATGCTGTCAAGTCACGGCTTTCATGAGCGAGATTGTGACTCTAGAAACCGTTGGAAATATCCAGTGTAGTTTTGTATTTTTTACTAACAAGATTGTTTACCAGCGCAGAGCTGTGTGTGTTTTGTACAGCAAAAGTGTGACAATGACTTTTTAAATTTCAGTAATCCACTGCAATGCGATATGAACGGTCAGGTTTTGACACCGTAAAGAGAGGATTATTCATCAGTGATGTACGTGATTCAATCACTCCTTGATACACTGTGTTAGAATGTCACAAACGTGAGACTTAGCTTCGCGTCTGATTGGATATTGCGGTTGTGGCTCTGGTATAGAACGTAAAGGTATCTCATGTGGCCATAAATCAATATCCCAGCCCACCTGATTACGATACACCGCTGGGGCTAGGGCCAAAGCCCACTCAGCTGCAAATGCCTTTGCATGTTCCTCATGGACGTAATGCGGCAAACTCGGAGGTATCCAGTCCTCCCATCGAGAAGCGGCTAGCTCAAAGGGTGGAGGCTAATCTGCCTCCGCCAACAAAATGTTGTACGAGGAGGTGAGATTTTTCCAGAACACCGCCCTGATTAGACACGGTATATCACCTTCAATTTGGAAAATAATCTCATAAAAACTCTATCCGGGGGGGGCAACCTAAGTATCTGCTGTTTCTACTGTAATGAATGTACCAGTTGTTGTCGCCTCCAGACAGGGACGCAGTGCCTCCCGCACTATGGTAACCTCTGCCACGCTGTTGGGCAGAGCCACTGCCCCTGTCTAGTCCAAGAGTCGCATTCTTACCATCTGAGGCATATCTTGCTGTTAAAACAGCAACTTTTTTCTTCTGATACAACGAATGCAGTTCCTCTTGTTTGGCTTCAACGTCAAGCTGTCGAGGTTGATCTCGTCCCTGTTGATTAGTTGGACCTTTGCCACGATCCTGGCGCTCCCCTCCACCGACTTGAGAGCCCGATGTGTCCTGTAAAGAATGAGGAGAGCGCTGATCAGGGACTTGAAATCTATCAAGAGTCTTAATTTTCGTGTGGTCGCGCAAATCATAAGTACGCTCAGAAGACTCAAGTGCCGGTGAACCAGCATGTGAACCTTGCTTCTGCTGTTGCTGCCCCTGTTTTTTATTTTTCCTGTTTTTTTTAGGAAAGAAAAGGCGCCCGTCTTTATCAGTCTTGGCTTTTTGTTGAGTGTGAGATTGCGCCAGCGTTTCAGTAAAAGGCTTAACCCCCAGACTATTGCGCCCTATGGTTTTATAAGCCTTTGCAATAATCTTCATCAATTTGCGTGGCTTGTCTGCATCTGCAACAGCCTCCAAGCGATTAGCCACTTGTAAGTTTACAGCATCACCCTTGACATTAGCAAGGATCATATCAGCAAGCGCGTGGAACACCCCCACCAGTCTCCTTCCTAATTCCAGGGCCGCCTCGGCTCCGTGTTCATCCTGAACACGTTTTATCACGAAGGGAGTACGGTCATGGAGGGAGTGCCGAAACACTTTAAATATACCGCTGAAACACCTAACCCCAGGTGTTACAATCAGCCAATTCGGGAATTAAGTCTGTAGGCAAATTTATACTTAAGATCCTGTGTTTCTCTACAGGAGTGGTATTTGGAAAAACAGCCTCGATTCGTCCAAATTGTTCAGCAAGCCAATAAGGGAACTCATCCTTATTTTGTGGACACTTACCCATCATTGAATTAACCATAAGAGGACTGATGGTTATACCAACTGGTCCAGCAGGTTGTGCAGCAACGCCAGGTAGTCCCACCTGAAATTTGCGTGACATGAACTGTTTAACAGCCCTATGCATTTGTATCAAGGATGTATGTAATACACGGAGCTCTGCAAGCGTTGCAGTTGTCAGATAACGTGTGTGTGGGGTATACCCAGCCAAAACGGGCCACGTGGCCCCATCTATTGACAAAGGTCCTAAGCGGACCGGCGTTATTGGGTGTGGAAGGGCGCCATTAAACCATATTTGGTGTTGCCAAGCCGTAAGCCGAACTTCGAGAGCCCTATGAGGCTGATAAACTTGAGGAAGGGAAGTGGCAATTTATTTGTGAAACAAATTATCTGTTCCATCCACCACCGAAAAGGTGACCCAAGAATAAAACACCTCAAAGCGGTAAGCTGCATCTGCTTCTACAAAAAACGAGCGCACCATCAGCATTAGGGACCCCATTTTGAGTCAAATAAGCTGTGACTGCAGCCCGATTAGGCGGTGTAATGGCACCTGCCATAATGAATGAAGAAAAACAACCTAAAGCGCGACAGAGCAACAACAGGTTAATTAGAAACATTTTAGAACCTCAAGCTTGAAAGAACCCATAAAACATCAATATAGGAGGTTACACCGTCACAACTGTGTCCGGGAACATATGAGGGGATTGTGGACAAGCATAAGCACTACTCAAGAGTCTCGCAGATAAGAACCAGACCAAACGTTGGCGGCGCCATAATACGGGGATTCTGCACTTACACAGAAATATGCGCAGGAAAACAGGACCTCGGTGTATAGGGGTGTACCAACCTACCACCTTAGTACCCAAAATCCCAAAACAGACCAGCTATAGTGTCTCATTCGTTCTCCTCCAAAAATCCCGAAGCTACAAATGATTAGACAATCCAGAACACAACACTCCAGACTCTCTCAGGAATCGCGGTAGCAAGACATATCCTTTCGCTCGCTCACTCATACTTGTCCACAATAAGAATAGGCAGAGTCACTGTAATAGTTCAAAATTTTTATTTTAACTATCGTGCTCTATAATACAGTATACAAGCCACTACCAGCAGCAACATGCATAAACTCAGAACAATTATCATTGTTACAATTCGAAGGGGGAAGTCATTATATAAAGACAGTGGAAAAAGGACTATAAGGCCTAACCACCCTCCCCTTGACTGGAAGAAGTTTATTATATACAAGACGATCTCTGGGCTTTGGCAGCAGGAACCATACCTTAAAGCCTAAATGTAAGGTTTACATAATAGGAACAGCATAGCTCTTCTCCATGGAAATGGCTCTCTCCAAAAGTGTGTTAAAACAACATGCATCTCCGTAATATCAAAGGACGAGTCTTCAGCAACGCAGCTGTGTTTAGCATGTTCTGTCTAGGTGCTAGGGTCGGACCAGAACAGAATAACAAGGGGCATTGTTTATCGACCTTGCACATCATGTTCAGACTAAACTCCAGGAACTTTGCTGAGAACTTGAAAAGCAGACAGTTCTCATGTGAAAGGCATAAAAGGTCTTGCAAAATAAAGAGCATGTAGTAACATGCACAAAAGCAGTGCCATGGCAGCAAAGCTCATGCTAACTTAGCAATGTAGACAATGACCCTAAGGGCCATGTAACACTCCAAGCCTCCACCAGGCCTCCAGGTCACTCTGCTCCACTAGGGGCCACCGTGGATCGAAGAAAAAATTCCATGTAGTGGTTGTTCTCCCATGGCCGCTCAGTTGTGCATGAAGACCACCCCAAAGGATGCTCCCAGGGCTGTCTGTCAGGCTTTAGGGCACAGCCACTGCCCTGCTAGTGCCAACATCCGTGAGGGAACTCTGTTAACCTCGCTTAAAAAAGAGACTAGCCTGTTAAAATTCAGAAAGGGCTTAAAAACTTGGCGGTTTAAAGCATAATTCTCACACTAAGTCAGTCCTGATCTGTAAGTGTTAATTGTATCGCCTAGACACCCCAGAGTATTTGTTGCACTTTATAAATTCCTCATCATCATTATCAAAGGGGGGCACGAGCATACCACCGAAAACCCAGTCAGGATTCACCCCTCCAGGGCATAGGGAGGAGCAGGGCAGGAATATATGGCGGCCAAATCAACATGGGGCTGTAGCATCACAGGTTGCTTCCACCCCAGCCGTGGGAATGGGCCCCTCACATCTTACCTGGGGCCTCCACTCAAGCAAACCGCACTGGCCTAACGCTGGCCGCCCCGCTCAGGCAGAGAAAACATGGCGCCTAGTGGATGGGCATGCCGGTCTATGGTGGCCCTCACCTTTTACTTTGCTGCCTCAGCAGTCACCATGCCCCCTGTTTGCCCTGTGAGGCTATCTTCTCTACAGCGAAATGTTCCAGCAGGCAGGGATGTGCCAACAAATGTCCTCGTTGGCCAGGATTCACATAGGATATTTGCGGGCTAGCCCGCGGGCTAGCCCAGAAGTCAGCAACTAAGTGTCCGACTCTGGCTCCATTTTGGCCACGCCCCAATCAAGGCTAAATTTGCCCTAATAATTTGCACCTCAAAATCTAAAGGCAGGAAGCAGTTGTGCGAATGGAAAGCCTTCCTATGCCACCACAGACACCGCAGAGGGCAGCGGTTTTCCATCTCAAGTCTTCCTCTCCTGTGCTTACATGTCACTTCAGCTGAGGGAAAAAACAACTTGGGCACAACATCAACAACATAGCCTTCGGCTCAAAAAGTGCTTGTGCTGTACCCAAAGGCGTAGTTAAAACCAAAGTCCGTAGAAAAAAAGAGGGAGGAGATTTCCAGGTTGCTCAAAGACTGTAAAGTAATTAGCCATGCACCTCAAGCACTGGTGGCCAGCCTGCAGATGCACTCCTATGGAGTGCTAGCTAGCTAATAAAACAAGCATTTGCAATGCAATAGATCTTGCATTTGTGAGAGGTAGAGCTATTGGCGTTGTTAATGACAATGTCTTTTACCCATGTGTTTTGGTTTAGTGTTTGCTTGAACCGACACAGATGGGAGTTGACAAAGGAGATATGAAGGGAAGAAGGAAAACAGACAGGGGGTGGGAATGGAAGAAGCCACAGGGACCTCATGCCGTTAAAAGTTAAACTGTGTACATATCAAATTAACATTAGCCACAAGAGCCACAAAGAACATTAAATACTATCCCCACTCCTGTTTTCCAGTGCACAAGAGAATGAGAGGCACCAAAACAGTAACAAGAGTAATATGCTGCCTGACAAAAAATGAGCACACATTGTATGCTTTACAAATAAACACTCCTGCAGAGGAACTGCTTTATGCCGTGCATACAGAGACCTTTCAGGGGTACGCAAAAATACTTAATTCACTTCCCTAAAACACTCCCACTGGAGGAGCCTGAAAGGTACATCAATACTTAACACTTGGTAGACACACACCTTGAATTACTTTTGCTGTGAAATACACAAACTTAGATGCAAGCACACCAGCTACATTTCCTGAAAACACACACATAATAGCACATCAATCAACATGTGTTGTCAATGAAGCATTTACACTGTGTGAACGTCCTTTGTATCAGGAACACAGACAATGGATATTGTTGCTCAGAAACTTAAGCCAACTGTGTTAAAAGATAATGCATCCCTGGTCCACCATGTGATACAAACAGAAGAGCATTCATTTTGAAATGCAAGTCCTACTTTTGTTCTATAGTAGTGACAAGAAACACCTTGATGCGCTTTGGCAAGAAATAATAGCACTATCTGTTTGAAAAGTGATGGAAAAAAGTCCACACAAATTTCCAGAACTGTAAAGGAGGCCCCATGGGAAAGCACTGAAGTAACTCACAATGTATTATGGCAACGCAATGATATGTGAGGTACACTTGAAAATCATTTTGGGGCATACCATGGCTCACGCAGGCTGCTGGTAACTACCGGCAACTTTTCTCCCACATCGCCGCAGCTGTAGCCTGTCTCCCTCCCGCCGCCGCAGCCCAGAACTTCCAGCGGCCGCAGAGTGGAGGGGGGCTTACGGGGGGGCTTACAGACTGCAAAGCCCAGACATCTCAGCGGCAGTAGTCGCCGCCACCCACCCGCATTTCCCGTGCCTGGAGGCGCACAAAAAGGAGCATAGCGCCGGTGGAGCGGGGGACTTGAAAACCATTTTGGGGCATACCTTGGCTCACGCAGGCTGCTGATAACTACCGGCAACTTTTCTCCCACATCGCCGCAGCTGTAGCCTGTCTCCCTCCCGCCGCCGCAGCCCAGAACTTCCAGCGGCCGCAGAGTGGAGGGGGGCTTACGGGGGGCTTACGGACTGCAAAGCCCAGACATCTCAGCGGCAGAAGTCGCCGCCACCCACCCGCATTTCCCGTGCCTGGAGGCACACAAAAAGGAGCATAGCGCCGGTGGAGCGGGGGACTTGAAAATCATTTTGGGGCATACCATGGCTCACGCAGGCTGCTGGTAACTACCGGCAACTTTTCTCCCACATCGCCGCAGCTGTAGCCTGTCTCCCTCCCGCCGCCGCAGCCCAGAACTTCCAGCGGCCGCAGAGTGGAGGGGGGCTTACGGGGGGCTTACAGACTGCAAAGCCCAGACATCTCAGCGGCAGAAGTCGCCGCCACCCACCTGCATTTCCCGCGCCTGGAGGCGCACAAAAAGGAGCATAGCGCCGGTGGAGCGGGGGACTTGAAAATAATTTTGGGGCATACCTTGGCTCACGCAGGCTGCTGGTAACTACCGGCAACTTTTCTCCCACATCGCCGCAGCTGTAGCCTGTCTCCCTCCTGCCGCCGCAGCCCAGAACTTCCAGCGGCCGCAGAGCGGAGGGGGGCTTACGGGGGGCTTACGGACTGCAAAGCCCAGACATCTCAGCGGCAGAAGTCGCCGCCACCCACCCGCATTTCCCGTGCCTGGAGGCACACAAAAAGGAGCATAGCGCCGGTGGAGCGGGGGACTTGAAAATCATTTTGGGGCATACCTTGGCTCACGCAGGCTGCTGGTAACTACCGGCAACTTTTCTCCCACATCGCCGCAGCTGTAGCCTGTCTCCCTCCCGCCGCCGCAGCCCGGAACTTCCAGCGGCCGCAGAGTGGAGGGGGGCTTACGGGGGTGCTTACGGACTGCAAAGCCCAGACATCTCAGCGGCAGAAGTCGCTGCCACCCACCCGCATTTCCCGCGCCTGGAGGCGCACAAAAAGGAGCATAGCGCCGGTGGGGCGGGGGACTTGAAAATCATTTTGGGGCATACCTTGGCTCACGCAGGCTGCTGGTAACTACCGCCAACTTTTCTCCCACATCGCCGCAGCCGTAGCCTGTCTCCCTCCCGCCGCCGCAGCCCAGAACTTCCAGCGGCCGCAGAGTGGAGGGGGGCTTACGGGGGGGGCTTACGGACTGCAAAGCCCAGACATCTCAGCGGCAGAAGTCGCCGCCACCCACCCACATTTCCCGCGCCTGGAGGCGCACAAAAAGGAGCATAGCGCCGGTGGGGCGGGGGACTTGAAAATCATTTTGGGGCATACCTTGGCTCACGCAGGCTGCTGGTAACTACCGCCAACTTTTCTCCCACATCGCCGCAGCTGTAGCCTGTCTCCCTCCCGCCGCCGCAGCCCAGAACTTCCAGCGGCCGCAGAGTGGAGGGGGGTTTACGGGGGGGCTTCTGGACTGCAAAGCCCAGACATCTCAGCGGCAGACGTCGCCACCACCCACCCACATTTTGGAGGCGCACAAAAAGGAGCATAGCTGAGCCCGGGCAGAGGGTGGGCCGTCTGTGGCTGTCAGGGGCCGAAGGAGGCCGGGCTGGGCCACCCCCATAACATCTGCTGACAATGGGTAAGCGCAAGAAAACGACAAAAATGGAGGAGGGTGGGAAGAACGCTAAGGTCCCAAGACACTCTAAATCTAATATGACTTATCTTTCCTCGGCGGTGGGAGCATTGACGAAGGAGATTGCCAATGCTGAGTATGAACTGGGTCTGTCAGCCACTCCCCCACCAGTCACTATTCCATCTACCCCCACAGACCTGGGTGATATCACACCTAATGTCAATCCCCCTTTACCACTAGACCCCGTTGTGACAATTGTTAATCCTCCTCCCATATGCCTTACAGCTAAGGCATCCACCCCCACCTCGCCAGCTAGACAGCCTAAGTCGAGTCAGCAGCCAATTACCCAACCAACCAGGAGATCGATGGATAACAACGCCACCAGTGTGTGCTCATCAAATTTGCCAATTGACCTCCTGGGGGACAAATTAGAGGCACTTTTTGTTGCCAGGATTGAACCACTACTCGTTGGGATCGCGAAAGACATTGTGGACACACTAAACACCTGTCTAGAAGGATTACTAAAGAAATGTGTAACAATCGATAGACTTGTCAACACCCCCCCACCTCGTATGGTACCACATGACAGAGCGATGTGTTCCGAGGGTGAGGAAGGCAGGAAGGTGACTGATAAGGGAGGTATGTTACAGGCACCATGTGTGGCACTGCAACTTGAGAGTAGCGTAGGGGCTACCAACACATCATTTACGGTCAAGGATGCACCCCCTCTAATTTTGGAGGGGCAGCCACGCCCGCAGCACCAACCTTGCACACCTGATCTTAGGAGGGTATCCTACAGTAAATATAAACTTAATTTACCACCTGAAGCATCCCCATTAGTAGCTGTCTTCATCGGGGTTCCCCCACTAAGGGATGGGGAGGTGGAATCTACCACGGACCTTATGGCTAAGACTAACAAGTGGTGTTCGGACAAATGTTGCGGGGAGAACATTGCAGACAAGATTATCTACGCAAGGAGGGTGTGTTGGATTGGTAAACAACAGAAATCTTCCCAAGGAGATTGCGTGGTCATTAATTTTAGCAGGGCTAACCTAGCGGATAGACTCTTCTGGGATGGCTCTGATATATCTTTAAAGGGCCAACTGAGACCTGTCCCGTTGGGTTTCTTTTACCCTCCCCCCGTTCGCACTATGCAAACCAGACGCCTTGGGAGCAGCAGGCTGGGAGGGTGCTTACTTCTAGGAGAGGGCAGGACTAATGTACACACATCTTCACAATCCCTAAGGTGCCCAACTACATCATCAACTTGCCTTAACCGTGACCACCAGAATGCCCGGGAGGATTTGGGGTTGGCCACAGAAAATCGTCTTGCCCCCCTGTCGGGTCTGGAGGACATAGACTGACTATCAGTCAACTCCACACGCACGACAGAGGAGGTAGGGCATTTAATTAATGATGAAGTGGGGGTATGTAAGCTACTTAGCTGGAATGTGGCAGGAATTAACTCCAAACGCAACGACAAGGAGTGGATTAGATTTGTCTCTGGGCATAAGGTCATTGCCCTACAGGAAACATGGGACACTACAGCTAATTTTTGGATGGATGGGTTTACCAGCTTTGCTAAAGCTGCTACCCCTAGCTGTGTTGGTAGAGCTAAGGGAGGCCTCCTAATTTTATTTTCCCTAGAACTTAAAGGATCTCTAAGACAGATCAACAATGTCTCCCCCAATATCCTTATTGTTGAAAGGGAAATCAGCCGCTCCAGGAGGACATTATACATTAATCTTTACAATTCCTGGAATAGGGACAACAGCGATAATAAAATTGCCAGACTAGATGCTGTTTTAATGTCAGTCAGTCAGAATACACATCTCGATTCGGAGTGCATAATATTGGGAGATTTTAATATTCACCCCTGCAAGCTAATGTGTGGCTCAAGTAACAAGGATGGGGGAGAAGGTCTCGAAGGCCCCCACTTCGAGCATACGACATCAGGTGAAGAGCTAGAAGATCTTCTGGCTAACTTTAACCTCTTTGAACCCGAGGGGGGCTCAAGAATAGCTACCTTTACGGGTATTGACCCTGGAACAATTATAGATTACATTTTTGTAACACCAGGTATCTTAAACAGGGTCATCACCTATTGCACAGTTCCCTCCCATTACAGCGATCACAATCCTGTTATACTTGATGTAGCTTGGGGAGATTTTATGGGGCCAATCCCGGGGCCAGTAAAACCAGGGCATACCTTACGCACATCCGACCAGGGTAGAAGACTTAAATGGGCCAAGGTGGTTCCGGAGAACTTTTATGCGGAAGTTTTCCCGAAAATCGAGGCCCAGGTGGCGATGTGCCAAAACCCAAATGCCCGGGACTGTGAAATTATAGGGGCCTTTGAGACTATATGCGGGCAGGTCTCACAGGATCTTTTGGTAAAACCCAGGAAGGGAGTGTGTAACAAGCAGCGCTGGTTTGACGCTACTTGCTCAAAAGCACATAAATCCCTAATGGCAGCCTTGAAGAGAACACCTAGGATAAGGGCTGACATTGTCACCTTGAGGAATAATTACAAGCTAGCAGTCAAGACCAGACAAGACTATATCAAACGTGAAGCCTGGGAGAATCTCCTCTCCGCGGCCGTTCTGAAGGATAGCAGGCAATTCTGGCAAATAATCAAACAGCCATTTTTCTCTGATTCAACTAATGATGTCATGGACTGTGTTATCTCGGATGACAAATGGCAGGCCCACTTTAGAAAGGTGTATGGAGACAACGAGACGGCTAGTCAAGTATGCCCCCTGGTGGCCCCGGATGCCGCTCCCATTTATTTTAAAAGATCTGAGGTGGAGAAAGCTATTTTGGCCACCACCAAGAACAAGGCTCCTGGGTGCCGGCTGACTTTTATATACACGCACCCAAGTTATGGGCGGGGGTCTTGGCTAATGTCTTTACCGCCGCTAACGGCAACTCCATACCATCCACCTGGGTTATCTCTACCATCGTCCCCATTTTTAAGAAGGGCCAACGGGACGATCCCGGGTGTTATAGGCCCATATCCCTCCTGGACTCTGCAGTTAAAATCTTAGGCAGAGTCCTTTTGGTCAAACTGAGGGAAAGTGTAGAGTGTTGCGGGGGGCTGGCCGCCATTCAGTACGGGTTCAGAGAGAAGAAAGGAACGGTTGAGCAATGCTCCAACTTACACCTGTTGATCTCGAAATATACGGTGGCCAAGGAGGGGTCCCTATTCCTAGCGTTTATGGACCTCTCCTCGGCCTTCGACTTGGTGAACAGGTCTAATTTATGGACCACCCTCCTGAAGATGGGGATAGATGAGGTGTTGGTCAAGTTCATGGCCTCTCTTCACCAAGAGCTTTTTGCTGCAGTGCGGGTCACTAATGAGGGACGGTGTACGTCCCGTTTTAAGTCCAAGCGGGGGGTCAGACAGGGCTGTATATTGGCCTTGTTGCTTTTTACCATCTACATTAATGGCTTGGGCGCCTATCTAGAGGATGTTGAGGGTGACGTTCCGCGTGCAGGAGCAGTTAAGATCCCCGTGCTCCTGTACGCGGACGACGCGGTGCTGATAGCTCGCACTGGTGTCTGTCTGCAACGTCTTCTGGATGCCTTTGGCACATTTATGGACCATCTGGATTTAAAAATAAACACGAATAAATCCCATACTATGGTCGTGGGGCGCCAAAGTAGCAAGGGGAAATCGAAAATCTTTGAATGTAAGGGCGAGGTCGTCACCAGAGTCTCTACGTTCCCCTACCTGGGGGTTCTTTTTGACCAGAGGGGATCTTGGGGACCCCAGGTTAGGGCAAAGAGGTTGGCGGTGACTAGATCATCAGCAGCCCTCATGGGATTTGCAGGCAGGTTGGGTGCTAGGCCGATGGAAGCCCTTTTGAAGATTTATAAAAGTAAATCAGTTGCTCTGGCCTCATATGGTTCCCCCCTTTGCGGTTATGTAAACCTGGAACCAATTCAGAAGGCGGAAAACAGATTCATACGGACCCTCCTGTCTGTCCCACAGTCTACACCGACTTTTTCCATACATATGGAGGTGGGCCTAGATTTCGTCACCGATGGGCTGAACATGGCACCCTTGATCTTCTGGCTAAAGACCTGGCTCAATGAAGAACTTCCCCTTAACCATAAGATCACGGCTGATGTCATGTCTTTGGACCACTTTAAAAGGGTGCCATGGTTGGCTTACTTGATGAAGTCGTTCTCAGACCTTGGACGATCAGAACTCTTTACATCCCCCGGGATATCAAGAATCAGGACATTGACTTGATCAAGAAGCAATTCATGGGCAGGGCAAGAGCGTGTCGCGAGGAAAAGGAACTACGGAAACCGGTAGTGAGGAGACACTATCTGCTTGTAAATTCATTTGCACTAGCACCTTACCTTGGTTTAGTTACGATCCCATTCCATAGGTTTCTCCTGACTAAGTTTAGGTTTAATTTGTTACATTTTTATTTGGGCAATTTTAAAACGTGGGAAAAACCTGAATTAGCCCCCCCCTGTTGTTGTGATCACTTTTCTGTCCAAGATACCATGCACTTTGTTATGTTTTCTGGGTTTTTCTTAGAGCCTAGGAAAAAATATCTGTTACCTGTTTTAAAGGAGGCTGGCTTCACACAAGTGAGACCAGCCCTGCTCTACCTGCAATCATTGAACAACATACGCATTACATTCTATATGGCCAATTTCTTGGTGGCAGCAGCCAGAATTAAAAAAACACATCAGAACAATGGGCCCCTTTAAATTGCGTTTAATCATTGTATTTGAACTTTGTACAACACTAAATGAACTCAATCTGCCTTTTTATGAACCTCATGTATGCACTGATAGTATGATACTGTAAATAGTTTTTATTTGTATGAAATGTTTTTATCTATTTGTATGATTTTTAACTAAATCGAATAAAGATATTTTGACTGACTGATATGTGAGGTATTCTGCTAAGTTCAGGTGGCCCTCTTCTGGAAATACCACTTTTAAACGTTTCTCCCAAGGAGTTGAAAAAGCACACCATAAAAATATAAAAAGGCATTTATTACACAATCACAAAAGGAAAACCGAGCTAAAGCATGTTTCCAGACAGTCATATTCTGTGGTAAAAAATGACACTCACAAAAATCAGTTGAAAATAATATAACAGAGAGAGAATACACACATGTCTTCAGTCTTACCTGCACACTCTAGTTTCATGTACTAAATGGCTGTGCTAACAAAGGCTGGGTAAGAACATACAACAACTATCAGAGCATGAAATCTAAATCCCCAGGCTTAAAGTTTCTGAACATATCCCATCCACAGAGAAGATATGGCTCTTGTTCCCTCAAAAACATCGGTGCTAAAATGAGTAATTATAACCTACTGGAATCCGGTTTAAAGTAAACAAATACATTAATAAATGCCTATAGAGCGAATGGTTCCCTGGCACTGTGAACTTACTGATAAGCAGGAGAAATATTGAAAAAAAGCATTGGCATAGCCAACAGGTCTCACCTTTGGGAACCTTATAAGTGTTTAGCCATGCAACAGTTCATGTTTTTGCACCAAGGATATTGTGCTGCATATCTAAATACTTAAAGTGCCCAAAAGCGAGACCTTTTGGCTATGCCAATGCTTGTTTGGATAGGTGCCAGCACATTACTCAGGCTAGTGGAGGGTTTTACTTTTTAGGCATCACCATTTTGGTTTGTGCTTAAGGTTAATTAAAGGCTTCGTTGGTTTGTTGTTTGTAGGTCGGGCATAGTGGTAGGGTAGTCACGGCAGGTGCAAAGTGAAATGCTGTTGTTTAGGCCCTGATGGCAGTGAGAAAGGCAGGAAGGAAACATTGATAACTCTGGGTTCTTGGACCAGGTGTGTGTTCCACAAAGGTATTTGCCCCTTGGGAGCCTGGTCTTTGAGTGCGCTCAGTACGGTAGGCCTGTTTGCCACTGCAATGTAAGGGTATTTATTAGATGTAAAAATGGTAATTTGAGAACTAATACGAAAGAAGAGGGAACTGCGGTGAGTGACAGTTTGTTAAATAGGGGCTGGCAGGCACTGCCGGTGTAGCTGTCACTGACAAAGAAAGGGCAAGCTAACAGGCACAGGGCAGCTCAGCTGGTGTTCACGTGGAGTCCCGCCGGATTCGAGAAATTGAGATAAGAGAGTGGTGCAGTTTCACCTGTGGCAGGGCGCGGCGAGGGGCCGGGCCATCAGGTGGCACTGTTGCGGCAGAATAGCCGATTGAGCTGTTGAAATAAATCACGCTAGAATTAACAACAGGAAATCAATTATTATTATTATTTTTTAATATTTTTATTCGTTTTTGTCTGTTCGGACAGTGAAACCGTCTTAAACATATACATGTACGTGAGCACATCATCTTATCTCCATAAACATCTTCAAATAATAGAAAGTCACGATGATTCCTTTGTACAACTTCGAAGAGCAAACATATCACAGTTATTCAAATCAATTATTTTTTAAACATTTGGGTTCAAGTAAGACCACCGCTCGAGTCATACAGGAGTTTCAGCCGTGACTAGAGTCGGTGGGGGTGTGAAAGAATGCAACACTGCTACTGAATCTCCGTTGCATGGGCCGCCACTGTCCCAAAGCTTGTGTCTTGTGGGAACAAAGTACGGATGGCTCAGTCGTAGGGGCACCAAAGGGAGGGGGCAAGACGCCTCGTTCCCTGGAAAGGGTACACACACACACTTACGTGGTCATAAATATGCCTTACAACACACATCTGAAACTTCCAGGGAGGCCCTCGTGCAAAGGAAGCGTGCATCGGGCAGTCCAAATTCTAGTTTCTGTAACAATGATGTCTGTGTGGGTTCAGCTTGCTGCTAGCGGTGTCCCACTGTAAAGAACAGATAAGATCAGGTAGCCGATGTTTGTATGATGAAGTATGGTATTTATTTCAAGTTTGAGTAATCAAATGGAGAACCCCACCAGGAGCAGTAAGATCTCTGCTCAGCCCGTACTGCAACTCGTACTGCAACTGACATTCATCCAACATTCCAACATTCTACATTCTATACCCACACGCACAGGCTGAGCAGTACTCTACAACTTCTCCCTTCTTAACAATGAAAAGATGACTCTTCACAAAAGCATAACGATAAGTTACAATACAAGTATTATGCAAAATATATAAATATAATTAAGAACATTTATATAATAAATGGATTGTAGAAACATGTGAAGAGGTGGAGTGAAATTGATAAAATCATTTTCTGAAAACACAAAGAAGGGTGTAGAAGCGTGAAAGCAAAACATGAATTAAGAAAGAGAAACACTGGAGTAACACAACGAAACGAAAAGGCAACACAAACCCCTCTTCCCTCTTTTACGGAGACAATAGCTGAGTTAAGTGAGCAAGATGCAGAAGATAAGTAAATAAATAGAGGAGACAAGGAGCAGAAACAGCAAAAACCACCAGGGCACACTGATTGGCCAGATCAGAGTGAAGGTAGGTTGAATATTGAAAAAGAATAACAAGTGCAGAATAGAGATGACAAATACCACATAAAAGAAGTAAAACATGCACGCAAAATGTGGACATACCACATAAAGGAAGCAAGAGATGCATGTACGTAAAACGTGGACATACCACATAAAAGAAATAAAACATGCACGCAAAATGTGGACATACCACATAAAGGAAGCAAGAGATGCATGCACGCAAAATGTACATACCATATAAAGGAAGCAAGGGATGCATGCACGTAAAAATTGGACATAACACATTAAAGAAGTAAGAGATGCGTGCAAGATGTGGAGGTACCACATGAAACTTTGTCATTCTCCCGCAAAGCAAGATGGAGAGAAAGGCGTGGGAGGTACCCACACGGCACATATAAAATACATAGCTTAATAACTAGGTGTGACTATATAATCATTTGATAATTATTAAACATTTTAGAGACAACCAATTTTAAGTTAAACCTTCCTCCTTCAAATGTCTCTTTTAAAATTTAAAACAAACTCCCAAATTTTAAAACACACGGTATCTATGAAATTTTAAACATTCTCCCTCAAAGCACATTGGAGAGAAAGGCGTGGAGGTACCCACACGGCACATATGAAATTTAAAACAAACTCCCTCAAACCAAGTCGGTAAGAAGAGAACACACCTATTGAAAATAAGAACATACATAGCTTAATAACTTGCTGTGACTATATAATCATTTGATGATTATTAAACATTTTAGAGACAACCAATTTTAAGTTAAACCTTCCTCCTTCAAATGTCTCTTTTACACTTCAAAATTGTCTACAAAACGTTGCACTTTCAGAATATTCTTTAGTCTTTTGTGCTCAAACATGCTTGCCAATAAAAATATGCTTTACTTTTATCCTGAAAACGTGACTCTTAGTGTATTTTTTCTTTCAAAGATAACAAACAAATGTAATACTAGTATACTCTTTTCAAAAATGGTAATTATTAAGAAAATCAGCATCGTAAGTCTCTAGTTCCAATGAGCATATCATTTACTTATTGAGACGATGAAGGAAAACCATTAGGTGATTCAGGTGATACTGTTAGATAGTACAATTGAAGTGATGTTCAAAGTTCCTATGTAAAACAGTCTAACTGAAAATTCATGTAAGGAGTCATTCTGATAAAATACGTAGTAAAAGAGTATCTGATAATGATGAAATAAAATGCTCCAATGGCTCTGAATGGAATCAAAACAGTACCTGAGAATGATGTAATAAAATGCTCCAATGGCTCTGAATGGAATCAAAACAGTACCTGTAGATTGGAATAAAGCGCCACCAAAGTTGTGAAAAAGAATCAATGCATCGGGATAAACCACAAGGAAAACCGAGTGAAAGTCTTCTTGAAGTGACTTCAACGATTTCATGCAGGTAACACAAATAACGTGAAGAAAATGCACATAATCAAGATGGCGGCACGTTTTTGACGTTGAGCCGGGTGGCTCAAGGCTGAAGAATGCTCCCAAAAACGCCGTACAGCTGTAATGATGTTGCGAAGTCGTCACAGTGGGAAACCATGAAATGAAGACTTGATGCATGTGATGGTTCGCGCTGACTTTTGAAAGAAGCGTTTAATAACGGTGAGAGTGCGAGCAAGAACCATGTGCCCTTAGCTTTTGTAATAATATTAAAGTACAATGATAAAATGCTCACGGGTAACGCTTTTCAACACCGTTGCTGTGGAAAATGTAAAGCTCTCTTACGCCTGATACGCTGTTGTAGAAATAACTGTAAGACTCTTTTCTTCCACAAAACAGAGCAGTTCACAGTTGAGGGACACCCGTTCACCTTTCCTTCCCCTTGCTTGGTTTAGCATTTTAATCCTCAAAAAGATTTATGTAATCTAAACTGCAACCTTTACTCGTCTTCGTACCGGGTATTTAACAAAAGGCCTTCTTCAGCAGGGCACTCACAAGGCTCGCAGGAATTGGCATGCAGTAAGGACACGAAACAAATCACTCTTGCGCCCCTTAAAGTTTAATTTTTTGCCGTTTTAGAAAATATACCTCACTCCCCTCGAGAAAGTCTTTTATCGGCAATGAGAGTCCTGCTTCAAAGTATCTCGCCTTTAAAGTTCACTTATACTCTGCGATGTAAATAACTGGCACTTACTTCTAGGGCGACCGGTGGGTGGTCACTAGTGGGGTTCTTCTCGGTGCCAGTACACATGAGGTGCTTTGTAGAAGGTTTTCTTTTGTTTAGATCCTTTTTCTTAAAGTTTCTCTTTTTGTTCCGTTTCGTTTTTTTTTTAAAAGTGTCTTTGAAATTTACACGGAGGTCCGTTTCTTAAATCGTCGCCAGATGTAAAGAACAGATAAGATCAGGTAGCCGATGTTTGTATGATGAAGTATGGTATTTATTTCAAGTTTGAGTAATCAAATGGAGAACCCCACCAGGAGCAGTAAGATGTCTGCTCAGCCCGTACTGCAACTTGTACTGCAACTGACATTCATCCAACATTCCAACATTCTACATTCTATACCCACACGCACAGGCTGAGCAGTACTCTACACCCACACACAGACCTGAGCAGACTGCTAAGCGGCGCCCCAGATGAGGCTGCCTTCATAAGAATATCAATCGGTCTGATGTGCCATGCGTTACCGCACATGGTGGGGATACTTCCTCAAGGAAGTGGCGGCCATGGCGTGCAGAAATTTGTCATTAAATCCAAAGTTCATCAAGACGGGCACACTTAGGGTTGCCACTGGTTTTAAGTCTGGCATGATGACAGATTTAACTACTTTGTCACCGCATGATTTAAAAATAGATAAATAAATAAACAAGTGGTCGAGTACTCGAAAGTATGGACGGGGGCTGCGGGGAGGAGACAGGGAGGAACCAGGGCATGGATGCGTGCCAGCTTGCTATTAGGCGCACAAGCGTGCACGACATGCACAGCAAGCCAGATGGCAGCTGTGCACGTCACACGCGTGAATTTGGCAGCAGCTGCAAATCCGTAGAGAAGAGTAAAGATGCAGAGACTAATGTAGCGATAAACACACGGGTCAGGGAGGGCGCCTTAACGAGATCGGTGGCGTTCGAGCTGGATTAAATCACTGCAGGGACTGGGTGCGGTGGGATGGAATGCGTGCGCGTGAACTCTGCACTACCCTCTTCTTGAATGGACGCTACCAGCAAGCGCTAAACAAAAAGCTGTTGTTTTCCTCTCTCCCTCTTGATGGTCTGCGTGGAGAAAAAGCACGTCAAAATTCGTCAACGGGAGCTGAAGCACAGAGCAGTGAGCACCGGCTGGTGAGACGCCTCTCATTGCGGAAGTGCCGGCCTACTGCCTGTTTTCACCCGCCTCACCAACAAGCGAATGCCTAGCTCGATCGCCCAAAAAAACAAGTGGCGCACACGTCACGCCTGTGTGGGCACAATCAAAGCTCTTCCCACGGCCTATTGGTGTCTATTACGAGCTTGGTGCGCGTAATAGACACCAATAGGCCAATGGGAGGAGCTATGCGCGTCATTCGGGCCAATTGCATGCAATCTTTTACAATAAGACGCACGCATAGGCCAATGGGGGAGCTGAAAAGGAAACGCACATGCACGAGCGTGTGCGATTCCTAGGTCAGCTCACAATCCCCGTTTTTTACTTATTATAGCTCATGCGACTTGCGAGAGCACTGCTACGCAGTGCACCGCAGGTCACGAGACATAATAAAAAAAGGATGCAGTGTATGAGTGCAAGGAGAACAGGGTATTTTAAACAAAAAGTACTGCTGGTAAAAGCGGGAGCACTTGGGTGGTGCGCGCAAAAACTAAGAAAAAAGTAGGTTCTAAAATGGGAGCAGCGCAGGGATACTCGAACTTGGTCCATTCTCTCGGTGAGGGCTGAACACAAGAAGAGGCATGACGCATGCATGCTATGGACAAATGGGGAGAAAAATATGAGAATGATGATTGAGCAAGCAAATGGTAGGCCTGTGGGCAGCTGCAGCCCACAGATTGAATACATGTCGCTTTGAGACAGTGCATACTATCCTGAAGAATTATTTCTATTATTGTAGCTGCCAAATGGTTACAAAAATCAAAAGAGAGTGGGACTGTGTGTTCTGGAGGGATCTCAATAAGAAAAATCTGTAGGACCCGCAACAGATATTTTAAGTCGATGGTATATGCTTTGACAGTGACGTACTAATAGTTGGTACCATCATCATTGGGTCTTATTTCCAGTTTTAGAAGGTAATCCCTCTGTTTCGAGAGATTAGTTGCGATCCACATACGAAAAGTTGATTTACAATTTCCTATTTTTTAAAGCGAAATGATTTAATAAAAGATCTAGATAAAGGTAGATTAAAATAAAAGGTGGATGTGCAATTGAAATATGCAATGTGCCCCTCACATCATGTAGTAAAAATGGTTTATATCAAGGATAAGTTCCCGTCCCCCACTGCACGCCAGAGCACTATGGATAAATATACTGGTGCAGGCACACGTAGCGTGGAGGAAGAGGGCGCTTCTGATACCCCACCGGACACTACTGCCATCCTCACGGCAATTACCCAATCCAGGGCGGCGTTGGAGGCCCAAATTGGCACTGTTGGGTCGACGTAACACTTATTTGACAGGACCTTCGAGGTGCGGTGGAACGACTGACTGAGGCGAAAACTAGAGTTTCGAGGGTCGAAGATGCCATCTCTACATTACAGGTAAAGGTCTCCACACTCGAGAAGTTTACCAAAGGACTCACAACACGAGTAGAAGGCTCCGAAGGGCGCGCCGGGAGGAACAACATCTGCCTCGTTGGCTTACCAGAGAATTGTGAAGCTGGTGATACTGAAAAGTTTGTGGGGGATTAGATCACGTCTTAGATTCCAGCAGGTACTCTCTCCCCCTATTTCATTGTGGAACCTACACACAGAGTCCTTATCCAACGGCTGCCCCCAGGAGCCACACCAAGGCCCATTATCGCACAAATCCTAAACTATTGCAACAGTGACCTTATCCTTACACACGCCAGGATGAAAACTGAACTGTTTCATGATTCACATCGAATTATGATATTCCCTGCAGTCATCCCAAGCTGCTAAGACACGGGTCAGGGACCTTAAAATCACTTACGCTCTACAATTTCCTGCACGATTATGGGTGGTGTACAATGCCTGCACAATCTTCTTTGATACACCAGAAGAGGTCTTCCAATAGATAGATGAACTGCAACACCTCAAACCACATACTCCTAAACGCCACAACTCAGAATCATCCTCCAGTGAACAAAGATGCGAGCACAAATCACCAAAAGAAAAAAAGACGACACCGCTCTCGCTCAACATGGCACTCCAGAACCACAAATCCCGATTGGGAGGATCTATCCATCAATATTCCGACCACCCGCCCTAAATGAATCGGGCCACAGACCGACGCCGCATCAGAGACATTTCCATCTCCTCAGGAAAATTACGGTGCTCCGGTGAATTTTACTGGGCTAAACTGCATACTGTTCGATATGCCTTAATATGGAACAGCTTGGGTGTTTTGGGATCCATTGGATGGACACGACACAGGTCCCCGTTGGGACTTGCACTATGGACCATCCGCGACAGATGCTTCATTTGCTAGAGGTATTGTAGTGGGGGAGGAGGGAGGGAAGTTTTATCCAATTTAAGTTTCTTATGGTAATCCAGCAACGTGTACTCACCAATCCTTCGGGTAGCTACTGAAAGACTCTGCGCCCCAGATATACACTTTGGCAAGTACATGGCGTCACGCACATGTCAAAACCTGATTGGTCAATTAAAGATTGTAAACTGGAATGTATAGGTTTTTCTCAACAAAATTAAGAGGGGTGCAGCCCTCCGACACACCAAACAACGAAAAGCAGACATCATGCGCCTGCTGGAGACACACCTTAGAGGTACTGGGGCTCCCTGTTTGCCAGGTTTGGCTTTGCGTATATATTCCACACAGGCTTCACTCGAGGATCCCGGGGGGTGGCAATTCTAATACATCGGCGGACACTCTTTGTGCATTCCCGTCCATGGGTAGACAAGCGTGGACAATATGATCTTATCCAGGGGACCATCTCAAGCAAAAACAGTAATTGGGAGCATATACGCCCCCACCCCTTACACACAGCTTCATTACTAAGCTACTAGACTTATGGGGAACTCTACCTGAGGGGCTGGGGGTCATGGGCGGTGACTGGAACAATGTCATGTCTACATCGCAAGACAGAAAATGATCCTCCGAATGCTTGGATCACCACAAAGAATCCAAATTAAAATCTTTCACTACAACTCTGAGATAGATCGATACTTGGAGAGTACACCAGCCATATGACAAAGGGCACACATATTACTCCCTCACACACGACTCTCTCTCCAGACTAGATTATACTTTTATTCCCCACACATACATACAGTGATTAGCCAGCACCATACTTCTGCCACGCGGATTATCAAATCACTTTCCAATGGCTATCCAGCTCTTTATGGGCCCCTGCCGGCGTCCCTTCCATTGGCGACTGTCCCCATGGCATCTACAAAATCCAGATTATCGCACATATACATACTGATTTAGGGGAATTTTTTTACAATAAACACAGACACTGCCACAATGACAGAGACCTTGTGGGAGGCCATGAAACCAACAATCCGCAGAGTGGATATTAGCTACTGCGCCGCGGCATGGAAGCGCCGGAAGCATAATCTCACACAACTAGAAGATCGTATTCAAGCACTGGAGAGACAGGGTCTAAATAGCAGGGCATACGAGGCATGCAGACAATTATGTTTCACTCAGCAACAATACCAGAGTGAACTTCTTGAAGAGGCGCGTTGCTTATGGTTGGCATCCCAAAGCAGGATTTATCAATGGGGCGATAAATTGGGTAAACTTATATGTCGCCTATGTCAACAGCCCACAGTTGCCACTCTACCCCCAGCCATTAGACACACTGCGGGGAATGCTCTCACAAATCTTGTTGAGATCGCGCAAAGTTTTGCAGCCTTTTATCAAACACTATACTCGCCTCAAGAAGCCATCAACCCATATCTCATTGAGAAATTCTCCTACGACATTCCCCTCAAAACTGAACCAGGTGGGCAAGTCTAGATGCACCCATAATATTAGAGGAAGTAACAAAAGATGTTGAGGAGCTGCGCACTGGCCGGGCTGCAGACCCATAAGGTTATCCCAGCGAATTCTTCAAAGCTTATATAATAATACTCGGGCCCCATCTCCTCCATAATATTCTAGACGCAACGAAGACGGTCACCTACCAGCCAACTGGAAGCATGCTGAGATCGTGGTCTTCCCCAAACCCAGTAGACCCCCGGAATTGCACACCTCCTATCGTCCGATGTCTCTTATAAATATGGAGGCGAAGATACTTGCCATAATCCTCACTGACAGACTACTACCACACATATTAGACTTGGTTCACCTCGACCAAGCCGGCTTCAAGCCCGGCCGCTCGACTCGCCACAACATCAGTAGGGCCCACAATGCAATAACAGCGGTAGATCGACTTGACAGGCCAGCCGCACTCATATTAACGGACATGGACAAGGCATTCGACTCAGTAAGCTGGATATATCCCTTTGTATTACTTAAACGACATAAATTCAGTCTGCGCTTTATTGCCTATATCCGCCTCCTATATACAGACCTGACTGCGGCAGTTCGGATCACAGACTGCATATCGACCCCCTTTCTGATACAACGGAGCACAAGGTAGGGATGCCCTCTCACCCTTATTCAGGGATGGGGAATGGCTATAATCCGGCGCCAGGACATATTGTTTGGGGTCAAGGGCAGCAAGTTTTCATGTGCATTTTGTCCTTGGGACAAGTAGGCCCTACAGCATAAACACTTTGGCTGCCAGTTCACAGTATCACATAATGGATCACGAAAGGGAATTGTCTGCAGTTAAGGTAATATTTGTATCCCTGTGTTAATGCTGTTCAGACTTGTTTTTATGGTTCAGTAATTAACTACACTACTGACAGTGGTTCCATTATAAAAATGTGTGCACATATTTTCAAAATTTTGCAATAGGGGGCTATGTATAATTCTCCCAGAATGCTCTCTGATAAGAAGCAAATATTTGTTTAAGTTTGAAAGCAAGATTGATGATTCTTTGCTTTCAAAATAAAATGTTCACACGGGAAATGCAAGTAGGAAAAAAACGTTTAGCTAAAGTACTGTAAAAGTTTAGGTACCATTTCTTTGCAGTAGCATTTAGTAAAATGTGTTGATGTATGTTAGTATTTATCAAAAATATTCATAATGGAAAATAAGTGTAATCAGTTTCAATAAGATTATAGGAAACATAAAAATAAACAAGCATTGGCAAATCCATAGGTCTCAAATTGGTGGTCAGCCTTTTGGTTTTGTCAGTGCGTGACTTGTTTTGGCATTATTTTTGTAAAGCCTTATTGGTGTGGGAGCTGCTAGGCCCTCATAATTATAAGAATCATTGGTAAAAGCAAAAATAGTTTTTGGTCTCAAAAAGCACACATTGCCACAGTAGTTCCTGGCACTGAACAAACCTACTTTGTGAGCTGATATGCTCCTTGTGAAAGAGCAGAAAGCTGTCATTCACAGTGAAGCCAGCCGATAGACCGAGAGAGAGACAAAATATTAAAGAAAGGCTCCAAAGTGCATCCATGGTATATGTCCTTGCGTTAAGTGCAGATATACCGCTTTCATGAATTTATAAGAATTTACACAAGTAGGCCAAGAAATTGTACTCCTAGAAAATATTTGTGAATTGCATTTTAGCGTAAGCAAATATACATGTGCAAATTTGCTCATGCAAAAATCTGAGTGTTTGCAAGTTCACTTTCTCTCAAACAACTTTTTTCCCAACCCTTGAAGAAGTTTTACATCTGCCATTGTCCGGAGTAAACTTTGCACCTTTCTCAGTATAGGAAATGATTAGAGAAGAATTGGTGAAAACATGCAAGTTAGTAGGTTTGCAAAGATTCAAAATGTCATTCCGACCGTGGAACTATTGTTAACCACTACTTTCAGCCCCAGTATGTAGATCTGCAGAAATGCAGAAAAATAAGGGAATTGCTAGTTTCAAACCATACTATGATATGAGCCCTGACATAATCAGTGAGGTTATATCAGAGCTCTTTTATAATGAGATTGCTGCCATAATCTGTCGCCACATTGCATGTCACAAAAGGGACAAGTGGATTTTGTTAAAGGACAAGTAGATTTATGAAGCAAGTTGCCCCATGGACAAGAAGATATGTTATTAATATTCTACATCTCTGCTTATTGTTTACACTCGTGATTAAACCATTAGCGATTTGGGTCCGAAAGGATGCGCTGTTCCGTGGATTTCAATGGACGCCTGACATTTTGGGTTGAATCGCATTGTATGAAGATGGAATCTATGACAAAATATCGAATACAAAAATATCTACCTACAAAAATATCACAACAAAAATATCGATGACAACAATATCGACATCCTATCTCTAGCAAGGTAAGTACGAAAATATCGAGAAAAAAAATATCGATGTCAAAAATATCAAAAAAATATCGTTTTTTTAAATTAAAAAATGTAATATTAACAAAATAATACTTATAAATGTAATAAACATAGTTAAAATATATTATAATTTTTAAAATTAACAAATTATGCAATAAAACAAATAATAATAAAGATATAATACATAGTATATACTTCATTAATAATAACTCAAAAAAATTATTTGAATAACTTATAAATACATGAAAATATAATAAATTACAAATAGATTTATATACATAAAATAATAATATAAATAACAATTAATAAAAATGTAAAACAAATTTTAAAAAGTAAGTAAATGTTGGATAGCTTACGGGTAAAAATTACTAGTCCCACTCCAGAGAGTTCAACAGTAGGGAAAGTGTTGGATAGCGTAGGTGTAAAAATTACTATTCCAACTCCAGAGAGTGCAACAGTAGGGAAAGTGTTGGATAGCGTAGGGGTAACAATTACTATTCCCACTCCAGAGAGTGCAACAGTAGAGAGAGTGTTGGATAGCGTAGAGGTAAAAATAACATACTTATAAATAAATTAATTTTTTTAAATAATAAAACAATTAACTATTAAATAAATATAAACAATTGACAAATACCAATACATAATTATTAAAAACATGATTAGCAATAATTAATTAACTTAAAAAAATAATATATATATGGTGGAGCATCTGCGCTCCGTGCTCGATGCGGGTCAAACGGCGGCGCTAGTGCTATTAGATCTGAGCGCCGCCTTTGACACCGTTTCCCACCCGATCCTTCTGCAACGCCTGGAGGAAGCTGGCGTCACCGGCCTTGCACTCCAGTGGTTCCGTTCTTTTCTTGCCAACCGATCTTTTTGCGTGGCCGTCCCGCCTTATCAGTCCAAATTCCATCCTCTGGATCTTGGGGTCCCGCAGGGCTCCTCGCTGAGTCCCACGTTATTCAATCTTTACGTGAGACCGCTGGCTGAGGTTGTCAAGCACTGGGGTATGACCATGGTGTTATATGCTGACGACACTCAGCTAGCGGTTACGATCAGCGGGGATGCGGACGTGGATGCCCCGAGATTCCGGAATGGACTCCGGGCGGTCGCCAGCTGGATGACTTCCAACTGTCTCCAGCTGAACGCAAATAAGACGGAAGTTATGATCTTTGGCAAGCATACGGAGCTCTGGGGAGACAGGTGGTGGCCTTCAGATCTGGGTCCAAAGCCAACTCCGGTCGCTGAGTTAAAAAACCTCGGGGTGTGGCTTGACCCTACCCTCACCTTTGTCTGCCACACAAAGCGCACGGCGGCCTGCTGCTTTGGCATCTTGCGTGGACTTCGTCCCGTATTAAAAATTTTTGATGCTACCACTAGGCAACTTGTGGTCCAGGCAATGGTGATTTCTCGGCTCGACTATGCTAGCTCCCTTTTAGTGGGGCTAAATCGGGCCGAACTCACCCGCCTGCAACGGGTACAGAATGCAGCGGCAAGAGCTGTTGTGGGCCTGCCCAGATTCTGCCCCACATCCAATACCCTGCGTGCCCTGCATTGGTTACCGATTGTGCAAAGGATCCAGTTCAAGGTCCTCTGTGTAGCCTATAAGATTCTTAAGGGCTCCCCTGCCTTGATTCTTTCCAATCTCTTGTCCCGTTACGTTCCGGCCCGTGCCTTAAGATCTTCGGACTTGGAACTTGCGGTTGTCCCTCGTTTCAAGCGCTGCCGGGCTGGTGGCCGCTCATTTTCAGTACGTGCTGTGGTTTTATGGAATTCCCTTCCCCCTGAAACCCACGCCCTTGGGGATTTGTTTTCCTTTCGCCGTGCCGTTAAAACACTTCTGTTTCCTTAGATCCCTCCTAATGTTCTGTCCAGTTGTGTTGTGTTGCTACCTTGTCGGGCGCCAGGACGCTCCTTTGCTGGAGCATCTGTGCGCGTAATAAATGTTTTTTAACATAACATAAAAAATACTATTTAATAATATTTAATTACCAATTAATAATTAATTAATGATTATATAATTAAAAAAACAATTAATCAAAAAAATTATTATTTAATTACATTTAAATTACTTCCCACCCTATTCCTCTATAAACCCACAACCCGCTACAGAACAAAATGATCAATTAATCAATTAATAAAAATTAATTACCAATTAATTAAAATCAATTTATAATTCCTACTAATTAATAATTATTTAGTATAATTAAATTACTTCCCACCCTATTCCCCTATAAACCCACAACCCGCTACTGAACATAATTATCAATTAATCAATTAATTAAAATTAATTACCAATTAATTAAAATTAATGACCAATTAATTCAAATCAATTTGTAATTCCTACTAATTAATAATTAATTTAGTATAATTAAATTACTTCCCACCCTATTCCCCTATAAACCCACAACCCGCTACTGAACATAATTATCAATTAATCAATTAATTAAAATTAATTACCAATTAATTAAAATTAATTACCAATTAATTAAAATCAATTTATAATTCCTACTAGTTAATAATTAATTTAGTATAATTAAATTACTTCCCACCCTATTCCCCTATAAACCCACAACCCGCTACAGTACAAAAATACAAAATGTAATTAAATTACATAAAAATAATTTAAAATCATAATAAATACATAATAATATAGAAAAAAATAACAAAAATCGATATTAGTAACATCGATATTATCAACATCGATATTACTAACATTGATATTTAAAACATCAATATTACTAATATCGATATTAAAATCTATCAATATTACTTACCTTCTATATTATGTCCCATTTTGTCTGCATACCATGCAGATGACGTCATATTTTCCCTCACGGATCCCCACAGATCGGGTCCCAGAATATTACAGATAATGCGGGTGTTTGGGGAAACATCTGGCCTATACATGAATGGCTCACTGGGACAGGAGACCTGGGCCACAAACCTTACATCCGCCACAACCAGGATAAAATACCTCAGTGTTTATTTTACTGGGGACCCTACAATATTTTGGGATCGTAACATTTCTACTGCAACCGATAGAGTACAATCAGATATACATACATGGTCTGGGTTACCTCCATCCCTATATGGATGGGCCCAATCTTTAAAATGATTTTGCTCCCGCGGATCCTATAGCACCTACAGAACCACCCCTTTTCTGTCCCACCATCCTGGATTTGTCAAATTAATGCTACACTCGGACAGTTCCTGTGGGATGGTTGCGCCTCCTGAGTCGCGCTCCGTACTTGCTTCCAGTCAACATATTGTGGCGGAATAGCTGCCGCCGATATGCAGTCCTACCATGCGGCATCACATTCACAGGTAATCAATGATTGGTGGTACGGACCGAGAAATGACCTTGCTCACGCAGTGGAGAGGTTGCTCATAAATGACCCTAAGCTCATATCATGTTTATATAGCCGTCTAAGTATCCAGACCCTACCACCCACCACCATGATGGTAATACTCAAATGGCTGTCGAGGATCAAAAGGAGAGACATGAACTAGAGTAGCTAGTTTGTTTCCCTGAGGGATATGTAATACTCAAGAGGAGCTAGCTACCTTGGCAGTGTATATGTAGTATGTGTTTGTTTAAGGAAAACCCTATTGGTTTTTATGAAAGCCCTCACCCACCAAGCTAGTTGGTGGCATGCTTCATCATCGGGCCCCACCCGAGGCATCGAGTGTGCCTCAGGTATACTACAACACCTAATTACAACGGAGCAGGTTTTGTTAAGTGAGTTTGTGGTGAAGGTGTTTTGCGTGAGGTTAAAATGCTGTAATACACTGTCTTAACCTTTAATCGTTCCAAGAACTCCGCCACAAATATTCTATGCCAAACGTACAATTCTACAAATACCTGCAATTCCGACACGCTATCACACCACATATAAACCAGATCGAATACCATCCAGACTTCAACCCACTTGAGGGCAAACTCCTGACCGGCGACTTGGGTGACCATAACATTTCCAAAATATATCAAACTCTCATTACAAATAGTGCCACCACCTTAGAACGATCTAAAGCCTCATGGCAGACAGATACCGGCCCCCTAGATACCGACGACTGGGTCGAGGCCCTAGAATCCCCATGCAGAGCCGCTATTTCTAGGAGATTACGATTAATTCAATTCAAGATCCTCCATAGGGCCTATTACACTTGACATAGATTGTGGCAAGCCGGCCTGAATCATCCATATGTTTGAGATGTTGGGAAGATGAAGGCACACTAATACACACAATATGGTCATGCTCACGGCTGGAAAGTTTTCTGGACTGGTGTAATGATATGTTTATCTTATGTGCTGGGGTGGATACTCCCCAGATCTTACCTTGCTTCACATAACAGATGAGATTGGGGGCAACAGATACAAACGTCACTTACTTTGGCTGGGTCTCACCCTAGCCAAAAGAGACATTGCACGATTATGGAAATCAGACAAGCCCCCGGCTATCCGAGCATGGAAAGTGGGTATGGACTTTTATATGGGGTTGGAGCTGCCGGTGTTTCAAGCTAGGAGATGCCACAGAAACACTCAAAACTTTGGAAACGATGGGCCAAGTACCGTGGATTAACACTCGCAGATCAACCTTCGATTTCAGATATCATAAACTCTATGCATTTAACAGGGAACCCCACGACATGACCTGTGCTTGCCATTGTTATAGAACTTCAAGCTACCCAAAGATTGACTCATACGATTGTATTGTAAAATTGTAAAAGGAGTTGGCCTAACGGCTAGTGCGGGCGGTCGACCTTGAGTCTGGGGAACTGGGTTGGAATCTTGGCAATGTCACAGAACATTCTGGGCAAATCACTTAATCTCCCGCTGCCTAATAAAAATTAATGTGTGTCCTCATGTAACGTAACTAGTGCTATGTAAAGCGCTCTGATCACCGGTTTGGGTCAAGTTCGCGCTATATAAAACTCTGCAACAACAGTGAACTTGGCCTGAGTTTAAATGTTTTGTTAGACATGTTCATATTGACATGATAAATATATTCGGCCATTGTGTGTTTAAAAGCATTACAAATGTGCTCTGAAAAAGAAATGGTGTACAGTTTCAGCACACCTCGCCCCTCACCGGGTCGGTGGCTTTCGTCAGTACCAATGGTATAAGGGATCCCTTTTCTTTCCCACGACAGGCGGAAAACCGTCCCCTAGGTTTTGTTATAATCCGGTTTAATTCATTCTGGATAGAGAGAAAACACTGTTCTCAGCTGAAAACAGAAGGCGATATAGTCAATACTGTCATAATTTGCTACACACATATGTTTATGTGCACGCTTGTAATGTGCCCCTGATGATTGCTATTTTATTCATAGAGTGTATCATTAAATCTAAATTCTCCATTTGTAAAGTGAGAACTACTCACCCCTAAAGGTCTCAAGGCGCTGGAGGCCGTCGGGGAGATTAAGTGAACTACTGCCCGGAGTCAAATGGTGCTGAACTGATGTTAGCCCAAACGGTATTTGGCCTGATGCCTACATATTTTAATGACGATGAATTGGGGATACGTCATGATTTAGGACATATCCCTGGTGTTTCTCTGCGGTCAAGATGGGTTAAGGGCCCCGTAATTGCACAATGTTTTGTGAACAATAAATACTGCACAGAGTGCGTAATATTTACCCCGTATTGTGATCCACAGGTGTTATTGTGGTTATATGAGTAATATAGTGGCCCAAGATTTGAGTGTGCCAATCACGTAAACAATGAGTAATTTTTAGATAATAAATCCAAGACATTTAACAGTTATGAAATACCTTGTTATTGTTAAAAAGGGCCCCCTGGTTTCCGGGGAGAAGGTGTGGCTGCGCTTCTTTTTTTTAATTTTTATTTTTTTATTAGAGTTTCAACAGAGCAGCAAACAATACGTTTCCTCGTAGACAATGCAAATGTCTCATACAACAAAGATATGCATAGAATCAGTTGGATATAATTGCCGTAATAGGCCTCTCAATAAGTATGCAACAAATATATTAAGCATAGAAAACTTCCCAACTACCCCTCCCACTCCCACCCACCCACCCATAAGAACATCCATCAGGGGCTTAGAAATAACAGCTGTCTAACCCTACACATAGGGGTCGATTCCGATTTGGGAAAAACCGCTCCGAATAGCCGCTCGGAGCGTTTTTCCTGTACGAATTGTTCCCTGCAACGTCCCCCGTACGTACGACGAAGTACGATTCGTACCAGGAGCCATACTCGGTACGAGTCGTACAAGACACCGTACGACTCTAATCTCCGTACGATTCTCCCTCGGAACCCGCTGTACGCGACATCTGTACGGTTCGCGGCTGGTTTTTATGACCCAGCAAGTACGATACGTGTCGGGTACGCATCGTACGACCCTTTTTCTACGGGAGCTGAAAACAGCCGTAAAAGCAGAGTTCGCGCCGAAACAGGTACGGAACGGCCCCCCCGGGTACGGTGCCTACCCCCCATGATCGCAGGGGTACACACCTACCCCTGCGATCATGGGGTGTACGAGTCATACCCCCATTGTACGATTGGTGTACGAGCCGTACCCCATGTACGATGGGTGTACGAGCCGTACCCCCATTGTACGTTGGGGGTACGGCTCGTTCACCCATCGTACGATGGGGGTACGGCTCGTACACCGATCGTACAATGGGGGTACGGCTCGTACACCGATCGTACAATGGGGGTACGGCTCGTACACCGATCGCACAATGGGGGTACGGCTCGTACCCCCCATGATCGCTGGGGTATGGTGCGTACCCCTGCGATCATGGGGGGTACGGACCGTACGGTGTGTATGTGTTTGTGTGCTTTTCCGTACGACTCGCCCTTACCTGACCGTACGAATCGCGTCCTCATACCCCGGTCCGGATCGTACTCGTCGGGTCGTATGGCATGTGCGGTTTCAGCCTTGCAATACGTACGGATCGCGACGATTCGGACGGATTCACGGATTCACGGAATACGGATCGTACTTCGCGACTCGGACGGACGGGTACAATTCGTACGGAGAGGGCTCCGGATACAAATCGTACAGACGTTTTTTTTCCCAAATCGGAATCGACCCCATAATGTCTCTCTCAGTTCCAGGGTAGCCAGTCCCCCAGGTACTCCACAATAGCTGCAGTGAAATAGTATTTGAATACCCCCAGTCCGTGCAGGCATAAAGGTCTTCCCCCGTCAACAACAACTTTTCACAGGTGTCCATAGTAGGCCCATGCTCGAAATCGCCCCCTTCAAAACAGGTCAGGGCGCGCAAGCATGTAAGCCGTAATTGGGCTTCAGTAGTCCTTGGGACGAGAGGCTTCAGGAAGCTCCTCCTCGTATGTCTGCAGCAAATCTCTACAATACACTAGATCCATGAGCCACTGTTTGACTGTAGGCACAGACCTCGATCCCCATCTCTTCGCCACCACCCGCTTTGCTATCAATGTGGAAACCGCTACAAGGCATCTGTTGGCAGGTTTCAGTTTGTTTACATATCCCAAAAGGCATACCTCAGGTGTACAGGACACCAGCTCAAGCGCCACCTCTGACAAGATCCTCGCCACATTCTTCCAAAATGTAAAAACTTTCCCACATGTCCAGGCAACATGATAAAAATCGGCCTCTCCTGCACCACATCTCACACACCATGCCGAGTCTCTCAAGCCATACCTATAGAGTTGCAGAGGTGAATAATATACGTGATGCAAAAATTTGAAGTGAATGATCCTCAGGTTGCAGTTGGCTGTGAGTCGGCCAGTAAGTTGACAGCATGCCGACCACACTTCTATTGGAAGTGGAGTATTCATCGCTGATTGCCAGCGTTGCCACGACCGATGGTCTTCAAACTCCTGCTCCCGCTGGGAAGTGTAGTAAAGCCTGGTGATAAGCCCCCTCCTGCTCGCCCCAGTCAGCAACACCTGTAACGCCCGAAGTGACCGCGGTTCCTCCGGGAAGTTCGGATAGACAGTCCGCACAGCCTGTCGCATCCTGACATACATGAAGCGGAACATAAAGGACCGAGCAGCGTTGTTCTGGGCCTCTTCAAGAGTTTTGAACCTACCCCCGGTGTATAAATCGCCCATCCGGGTAATGCTCGCTATCGCAAGCTCTCTCCGTGCTGTAGGCTCCCGAGCAGCTGAAATCCCGCGATGCGATGCGATGGGCAACAGTGGCGCATATATATATGGGACCTGAGCTCTAGCAGCCAAAGGTTTCCACGCCCAGGACGTACATAGCGCGGGGGTTAATTTCCTGCTTCGGCTCTCCGGAGCCGCCAGAAAGAATCATAGCTCGCACTGGGAGGGGAAGGACCGCGTCAGCCTCGTGGCTGCGCTTCTTAAAGAGAAAGAAAAAGTTGGAAGATGGTGGGTTGTTCTAAACATAGCGGGTCTACAAATGGATACATCTGCGCTACAAGGCCCTGCATATTGTGAACGGCGGGCGATCATTATCTAAACAAACATTGGCATAGCCAATAGGTCTCGCCTTTGAGACCTTATAAGTGTTTAGCTAGAGCTATTGGCTTTGCCAATGTTTTTAAGCTACGTTATAGAGCATTGTGACTGATGTGCAGAATTATGGAAAATTATAATTAAAAAAGTGCCATAGCATTTTTGTTACCATATATATATCCAAGAAGACATTATGTACAACTGAAGAACCCTATTAAAAGAAGAATTAACTTTAAAAAAAATGTTGACAAGTTTTTTTTGTCCTTGCAATGCTGGCAACTTCTTTCTGCCTGTTTTATTGCTTGTTTGTTATAGGTTTTTTTTGTCATAGGGAGGGGACATAAACAGTGGGAGGCTGGAGGTTGGGAAACAGTACCTGAATTTGAGTATGGGCAGCGGACAGACACTAGGGGAGAATCAACAGATGCCAGATTCCAAGGCCAGACTTAGGTGATGCTGAGTGATGCGAAGGTGGTCGTGTAATAGTGCGGAGGGGGTGCTGACTTATGCTGAGGTGGTGGTGCTGCTGCACTGGTGTTCAGGCTGTGCTACTTCTGAAGTGGCGCTGAATTGCTGCTGAGGTGGGACTGTGTTGATGCTGAATTGGTGCTGCACTGGTTGTGGTGCTGTGCAGATGCTGAAATGGTGCTGTTCACATTTTGAGGTGATGCTGTGGTGGTGCTGAGGTGGTGTCACACTGTCTACCTGTAGCAGGGGGTGGGATGGAGCATGGCGGGATACTCTGGGGGACTGGAGGGCGAGACATGAGCACTGGCTGTGGAAGCACAGGGCACGGAGCGCTAGGATGCAGCACACAGCACAGCGACATGGCTACGGAAGAAGACCGGCTCTCGGGGCTCTGGAAGCGGCGGCGAAAATAGTGCTCACAAAGTAAATAGCACATACCACGCAACACTCGAAGTAAAGGGGCCAGTAGGCATGGAAGGATACACATGACGACATGGTCATCATAAGGAGAGACTAACAGCCTATAAACCCATAGGAAGGCAGCATTTAGAAAGGACAAAGACACAAGCCAATGAAAAAGATGGGCGTAGATTGGACGGAGCTTTCACAGAGCTTCCACTCCATACTGAATACTGCATGCCTCGCAAAGCGAGCAGCACATGTGCGCTGCCGCTATAGGCTCGACCTAAAAATACCATGTTTGGTCTAACCCAGGGTTTTAATGTCCATAAAGGTCACAAGGGAAAAACCTCGTAAATCTGGGTGGCAGTGGTTCAGCTTTCATAGCTAGTTAGTCGGAAGGCTCCTCCAGCCCCGGGAACACCAATAAAAGAAATTAATATAGCCATTTTGCTGCTGTAGCATGAGTGTTGTACCAGACTCTGGAACAGCGGATTATTTTATGGGTTTCACTTCAGAACCATCTCAAACGGAGCTGTAACTTCGTAACCATATATTCAGAAAAGTAGGCTCTACATTTTCTTTTATTTTTCAGATTTATATAGTGCGAACTCGACCCAAAGGTATTAGAGCGTTTTACATGAGCACCAGTTACGTTACACAAGCACACATTATTAATGTATTTATTTTGTTGCCACAGGGAGATGGATATAAATTATTTGGCCAGCATCACACTCTGAAACTGAAGCTGGATCCCCAGTTCCAACGTTGGCAGCTCTTTCGTTAAGCCATATTGTCTCCAACTGAACAATAGTTTGGCATAATGTTCAAAAAATATTCCAAAGAGGAAGGGTTACAGCCCCGGAATATGTGGAGCTGCACGCTGCACATGCTTGAAGAATGAGGGTTCAGTGTCGAAATATTTTCTAGGAGAGTTTGTAGGCCTTGGTCCAGCAGTCCTCGTCTAAAAAGCTGCATAACCTGCTCTGAAGCCATGAAAAGCATTAGTTTAAACATGTATTACAATGTGGCCCCCAGGGGAAAGCAGGTCGAAGACCAGTCTTCCCCCGGGGTGTTCGCGCAGGACAGAAAGGACAAAGGACACTGGAATTTAGGGGATAGAGGGTGGGATTAGGGGTGAGGTCGCTGGGGAGTGGTTATAAGGGCCAGGAAGAGGTTAATCGTCATCTTCCTGCGCCCGACACCACTGGGAAGGGAAATGGTTTATGAGCGTAGCGAGGGTGTTAGGGCCTGCTGTGCCGATCGGTCGATTGGCAGGGTAATCCTAGTTTAATTTGACTTAGTAGCAGTCATTGAGAGGTACTCTATAGTGCTCATGGCAGTCCCTGACGCGGAGGCGGTGCGCGTCGCACTGCGCATGCTCAGCAAGGCCGGCAGGGAAGATCTCATGCGGCCCGGCGTCCTGGGCCAGGCTTGGACGGGTCTTGCCCGAACGCCGGGGTTGGGGTCTGCGGGTGTGGCAGCCGCGGTGGTGGCGTGCCAGGAGGAGCCACCTGTAATGTTGAGGTATGCACCGAAAGGTGTTATAAAGGTTGTCAGGTCAGTAGAAGGAGTGGATAAAGGAATTTGATGGTATGCGGATTTCAAATCCAGGATAGAAAAACATGTGGAGCCTGCAATATTCGATAAAAGATCTTGAATTTTGGGCAGTGGATGGCAGTCTACCACTATATTTTTGTTAAGTGAGCGTAGGTCAGCACACAAACGAATCGAATTATCTTTTTTTCGCACAATAACAATGGGACTCACCCATTCAGAGGAGTCTGTAGGAGTTATGATCCCTTCTTCCACCAATTTATCAAGTAAAATTTTTAGATCGGTTCTCACGCTCAAGGGAATGGGCCTAGCTTTATGTACAATGGGAATAGCATTCTCTTTTAACTTTATAAAATGTTCTACCTTGGTAATCTTACCAATGCGTGATGTGAACACATCTGCAAATTCATTTAAAATTTTACTTGTGAAGGAAGAAGCATCATTTGTTTCTGAACTATCTATGACATCAATAGTAACACTATCTATGACATCAATAGCAACATCATTATTGATTTGAATGGGATTTTCAGAACCAGGGACTAATTTTAAGCCCATCTTGGCTAAATCTTGCCATCCAATAATGAGTTTGCCTTTAAGTGCAACATAAACTTTCGTTGAAATTTTTCTCCCAAAACCAGACACAAACTCAATGAAATACCCATACATTACAATTTTTTACCCGTATAACCTTTGGGAATGATATCCAATTCTTCTAATACTTTACCGGGCCAGTGTTTCTCAAACAAAGTGTCAGAAATGATCGTGACTGGTGCTCCAGAGTCACCCATCATTTCTAATTTTAAATCACCAATAATGAATTCAGCTAACGGTTCTTTGACCTTTTTCTCTGAAGAAGAATTTAAATCTACAATATCAATGTCAAGAGACAGCATCATTCTTTCCATACTATTAGAAAGAATGAGACCATGTTCAGTAGAGTCTTCATTTGAAATTTCTCTAGTATCTAGAGAACTGACTTTGACAAGTCTTTTGCTTTTACACACATTATAAAAATGACCAGTTTTTCCACATTTAGTACATTTTTTGCCTAAGGCTGGGCAAATGGGACTATCACCTAAGTGTGTTTTAGATCCACATCTGTAACAATATGATGGATTTTTGTTTTGTCTCACTTGAAAAGGTTTTGAAAAACGTGATCTGTAAGCAATATTATTAACAGAAGCATCATGTTCAACAACATTAATATGCGAAACGTTGTCTTGATTCAAGCAAGAAGAGGTGATGATGGACCTCTCTATTCCTTTTGCTATGATAATGACTTCAGCCAAGGTTGGGTCTCTGCAACTGAGAATCCTTTCTTGTATTTTCTTATGAAAACAAGAGTAAACAAATTGGTCTCTTATGTGATAGTCTAATTCTGCACCAAAGTTACATTCAGATGCTAAATTCCTGAGAACTGATATATAGTCTTCCACGGATTCATCTGAACTTTGTTTCTTCTTTCTAAAGTTAAATCTTTCAAGCATCACACTTGGCTCTTCCAAAAATTTCTTATTTAATCTCTGGATAGCATCTGTATATACATTCCATCCTTCACCTCCATCTGGAGGTGGAATAGTGACTGGCAAATTATTAAAAGTCTCACGTCCAACTCTTCCCAAAAAATTATATAAAATAGCAAGTTTGCGCTTAGCAGAATAATCCTCTGCGTCAATGGCTACCAAATAGTTTTCAAAAGATTTTATCCATAGTTTCCAGGGTTCTTTGGGTTTACCCTGATGAGGTAAAAAATGTTCTAATTGAAAAATTTCTTGTTTTGCCATTGAAAAACAGGAATTTAAGTTGATGAATGAGGTTTAAATTTTCCTTTTACTTAAGTTATTAATTAAAATAAAGTGCTTAGTTTCTCTTGGACAAATAGGGAGTAAGTAGAAAAATATTTAGACTTACAGTTCCTTTAACGAGAAGAAATGTCCTCCGGATTGTTTTATTTCTTTTTTTTTTTTTTAAAGCCAGTAAAATCGTTTTCTGGTAAACGATCGTGCTCCAGTTCCTTAAACAAGCAGGGAAAGGTGAACAGCCAATCGTTTCATTAGGGGGCGTGACCATGCGAAGAAACCCAATTGGAAGGAGTCTTAGTAAAGCAGGCAGACCCTTTTATGAGAAACGAGAGTCGGAAGCTCAGAGCTGATCACGTGTTTTCTTTCCGGTTGAACAGAGGGAGCAGTTGAAGAAGCAGATCAAGGGAGGCACAGCACAAATAAATGGTGATGTTAAATCCTGAAGTTAAATCCACAAAAAACGCCGAAAATCGTCGCCAAATGTAATGTTGAGGTTTTCCAGGAATGAGCAATCCAAAGGAAGCAGTAGATTAAAAGAATGGATTTATTTAAGTAAATAAGCAGAACACCACGGGAGTGCGTCCTTCCTCTCCGGGCTATGAACAGCAACTGACAAAGGAAACTGTCCATGCCAGAGAGTTAGATCGCCCTCACGAGAATGCATATTCAAACATAAATACATAACATAACATTAGACTTCATGCGCACTTAACAGGAAGTGTGCGCATGAAGTCGGACTTTGAAGGAAAACATGCGCGCATGCAAATGCGCGTGTAGTCTAATACTGATTTGCGCTCGTGTGAGAGCGCGTGTAACACATGTGCACATATTACACCACCACCGGGTTTAAAGACGGGTACAGGTAGGGGGCGTGGGGGTATCCAGAAGGCTGTGGGGAAGCGCAGGCCAGGGGCAGGCGGTAGAATCTGCCTGCGTGGTGAACGTGGCTCCAGGCGGGGCAGGGGACCAGTGGGCTCGTGCTACAGCGCGTTGAGACAGGGGGAGGCCCGGGTCCTGAGCTAGAGATTGAGCGAGGGTTAGATTGTGTTGGGAAGGCTGGGCTGGGAAAAGTAATGAATAAGCAGCCTTTGACTGCAGGGGTAGTGGAGGGGGGAGAGTAGAGAGTGCCCAGGCAGAGGGCTTACATAGCGTGAGTGTGCAGGGCCAGGACCAGGAGGACGAAGTAGGGCCCATAGACCTTTCTAGAAGGGCTGGGGCTGTGACTGGGGGCATACTCCCAGGGCCATCCAAGGTTTTCAGCCAAATCCCGGGGGGGGGGAGGGGGGATAATAAGGCGAGTGGGAAGGCAAGGGAATGAGGAAAGAGGGTTCCCATGAGCAGACTGAGAGGGACAGGAGTCCTCCTCCTTTGCTCCCCAGGTGGGAGGTCATGACACTGGAGGATAGGATCAGGGATCAGCACAGGTTGATCCAGGAGACCGCGCAAAAATGGCCAGAGCTCTGTTTTGGTAATGGGGAACGGGAAGACGATTTTCGGGCGGGGAGAGCCCCCACTCCTACATCGGAAGAAGAGGCTGCAGCAGCATTGGAGGAGAGCATGCGGAGCGCAAAGGGCAAGTGGGTGTGGGTGGAGAACAGGGACCAACCCCAGATGGGGTTAGGGACATCCTTGATGGCGGCAAGACCCAGTGGTGTTGGGGCCTCCTCAGGGTGGAGCAGCCTGGGGGGGGGGGGCACAAGCCAGTGGTTGAGAATGGTAGATGGGTGGGGGGGCTGGCGGGGCGCAAAATGGTCCTGAAACGCCGGGCAGAATGAGCAGGGGGGTCCACGACAGCCCGCCCTCTATCGAGGGAGCGTGCGACGGTTGCGGTGGATGGATGTGGTATGAGTGCGTCATAAAGCAAAGGACAAAAGAGAGCGGTGAGAGAGGTATTGTGGGCGTCTGCAGAGTTTGAGGATGCCGTGTAACTGGACTATGGGGGTGATGAGAGTGAGGAGTTGGAGGAAGGTGAAGTGAGCCATAAGGTGGGTGACGAATTGCCGAATGTGAGGGGCGGCCAGGGAGCGAAAACGAGGACACTTGGGGGTCCATTAGGATGGCGGGCGGATTGCCCCAGCCAGGCTGGCGGTAGCCACCGCCAGCCTGGCAGGGGCAATCCGCCCGCCATCCTTCCCTGTATTCCCCCCGCCATATTAGTATGGCGGGGGGGGACCACGGCGGAAGAAAACACCGCCCGCCACTTTTCCGCCCCGGTCGCCTTGCGGCCAGGGCGGAAAATGTTTAATATGGTGGCGGTGTCTATTAGACACCGCCAGCCATATTACGATGGCAAGAGTGCAATGCCTTTCCGTGGCGGCAAAGGCAGGCGGTCTTCACTCTGGGGGCCCCCTGCGGGCCCCCAGAGTGAAGGTGAGTGGGGCGGTGCACATGGGGGGGTACCTGTGGTACCCCCCTTCATTTTCATTTCCAAAACGGCAGGCACCGTGCGGTGCCTGCCGCTTTGCAAATGAAAATGCTGTGATGTATTGTCAGCATTGTGGCGGGCGGTGCAGAGAGCACCCCCGGGACCCCCGCCCTTAAGGCGGGCGGTCCCATTTTCCGATAGGGTGGCGGGCGGGCAAAGCCAGCCCGCCATCCTAATGTGCCCCTTGATGTTTTACAGGAGGCACTTGCAGCCAAAGGCAAGACAAAGGTGGTGACCCAGAAGAAGACAGGAGCCAAAGGGACAGACCTAGAGACATGGAGGAACCTGACAGGTGAGGGCGAATGGTGGTCTGCGTGGGACGGGGGCCCTACAGAGGAGCGTAAGAAGACCTGCCAGTCGGTGGGTGTGGGAGATGGGTCTGTGAGAGACACAGCAGCGGGACCAGGCACATCAGCAGCACCTGCGACAAAGGGATTGGAGACGGGGACAAAGCGCCTGGTGGTGGCGTGTGTGCAGACTGATAAAGTGGAAGGGGTTGACGGGAAGGATGAGACGCTGGAGGATAAGCAACAGAAGTAGGTTCCGTGTATGGGTCTGGCTATGCCATTGGGGTCCCATTTATCTGATATGACAAAAAACAGGATCTGGCGTCACGAGTATGTGGACGTTTTCAACCTTTTGCATAGGGAGATACAGGCCAAAGAAGGGTCAAAGGAAGAAGACTGGGAATTGACTAGGAAGCCCAGGGTGCCCGTCAATATGGAGAACTGGACATCTGCTTTTCTGATTATTGGCAGTATTTATTGTGAGAAACATCTTGATAGGGCCATAGCTTTGCTGAAGTACATGAACATCATACAGAAGGCGCAGATGCATTTCAGGGGATTTGCATGGCTAAGTTATGATGAGGAGTTCAGGGCACGTATCAGTATGAATCCAGATAATGCCTGGGGGGAAGTGAATCAGGAACTGTGAATGCAGTGGATGTCTTCCGCGCAGTCGTCTGCATCTAAACATACAGCGAGTGGCCTGCTGGTGACGTATCGGTATTTTCTGGCGCGGTGGGAGGTATCAACACTTCGTCAGGAAGCACGGGTAACCCAACTAAGCAAGGGGGAGGGACCACAGGAGCATGCTGGAACTACAATAAAGGTTACTGCTCCAGATATCCATGGAAGTTCAAGCATGAATGCTCCAAATGTGGGGGACGTCATGCTCTCACGCAGTGTTTCACTTTGGCTACACCGTCTGAGCAGTGGGGGGCAACAAAGGGCAGAGGACAGGTTGGGCCAAAGGGCTCCTACACCAGTTAAGATAGAGGCCAGGGGCCCGTGGCTCTCATCGTACCCGGACAGAGAAGCTGGGTTTAAACTTCATTGGGGATTTACAGAAGGTTTCCAGGTGGGGTACCAAGGTCCTAGAGATCGGAGGTGGGCAGAAAATTTGAAGTCGGCCAAAGAATTACCTGCAGTGGTGGCAGCTAAGTTGAGAAAAGAGGTGGAGGAAGGTTGGATAGCTGGCCCCTTTGAAGATTGGCCGGTGGCTGATTTGATTATCTCACCTCTAGGGGTGGTCCCTAAAAAAGAACAGGGAGGGTACATGATGATCCACCATTTGTCATGGCCGGAAGGGAGGTCTGTTAACGACTTTATAGCAGAGGACGACTCGAGGGTGCAGTATTACTCGGTGGACAATGCGATCCGCCTAGTAAGGGTGTGCGGGCGGTGAGCTGAGCTGGCTAAATGTGATGTGAAGTCGGCTTTCCGTTTGCTGCCAATACACCCTGTGGATTTCTCATTGCTGGGGATGCAGTTTGAAGGGTCCATTTTCGTGGACAAGGTCTTGTCAATGGGATGTGCGATCTCTTGTGCGCTGTTTGAAATGTTCAGCACGTTTCTGCAGTGGGATTTTGAGAAGAGAAGCGGTCATGGGGAAGTGTCCCACTACCTGGATGATTTCTTATTCATTGGCAAGGGACAGGCAGGTGAGTGCGTAAGGGTGTTGCAACAGTTTCAGGACATGGCTGAGTTGTTTGAGGTGCCGTTGGTGCCAGAGAAGACAGCTGGGCCCAGCTGTAGGTTGACTTTCCTAGGCATCGAACTGGACTCTATCCTCTGGTTGGCCCGTTTGTCGGCAGGGAAGGTTCTGGAAATTCAGACTTTCCTGTTGCGGGTGATCGGAGAAAGGAAGATCGGTCTGAAGACAGTGCAGCGACTCTTGGATTTCTTAAACTTTGCATGTAGGGTGGTGAGAGCTGGGAGGACTTTGTTGATGCTTGGGCATCGCCGTGTCTGGAGAGGTGCTACCACATCATAGGGTCAGGATCTTGTTGGCAGTCAGGGCCGACTTGCGAATCTGATATACGTTTCTGTCAGATTTTGATGTAGTGCAGCTGGATTTTGTAGAGGACAGGATGATCTGGCAGGTGCAAATCTTTTCTGATGCTGTAGGGGCTTCTGGTTATGGTGTTTTCTGGGATGGTCATTGGTGTGCGGAAGAGTGGCCAAGTCATTGGTTGAGGCAAGGGAGGAACATAGCCTTTCTAGAGTTTTTTCCCTTACTGGTGGCATTGGAGGTCTGGGGCGCAGAATTTCAGAATAGGTGGGTCTTGTTCCATGTGGACAATATGACAGTGGTGGAGCTTGTGAACAGACAGAAGGCGAAGGACTTGAAGGTTTTGCAGCTGCTGCGTAGTTTCATGCTGAAGTGTCTGCGATTGAATGTTGTTTTTTGGGCAAAACATGTCCATGGGGCAAGTAATGATATTGCACATGCTTTGTCTCCTTCGTAGTGGCAGAGATTTTGTTGCCTGGCTCCTGGAGCGGATGCTTGCAAGACCGAGTTGCCAGCCGGCATCTGGGCCTGGGGGGAGTGAGAGAGATAGGAACTCGACGAGACGTAGCTACAGGCTGGCAGGGGCTAAATTTGGACAATTTTTGGGCTGAATCAAGAATACCAGGAACATGTCAAGACAAGACACAAAACAGGGAGGGATAAGATTTGTTCTTAATTGCATTGAGAAAGGTTTGTCGCAGACAACCATAGCTGGGAAGCTAGCGGGGATTTCGTTTTATTGTAAGTTGTATGCTGGTTTTGACCCGGCAAAAGATGAGTTGTTGGGTAGGATGTTAAAAGGTTGGAGAAGGGAGCGGGGGAGGGTCAGGGCAAGGGACCTCGGGAGGCCATTACTTTTGATTTGTTGCAGCAGTAGTTGGGGTTGTTGCCCAATTGTTGCTTTGATGGTAGTGAGGTGGCAGTATTGAAGGTTTTGCATGTTGTGGATGTTTTTCTGGGCGTTTCGGATTTCAGTGTTGTTGGCCACTAAAACGCAGAGGGGCAGAATGTTCGCTGAAGTGCGTTTGGATGGGGGACGGTTAGGGATTTGGTTGGGGCAGTCAAAAATGGACCTGGCGGATAGGGGTAAATGGGTGTGGTTGTGTGGGATGGTTTGTGCGGGTACATACCCAGTGCAAGAATGGCGTAGTTTCTTGGGTAGGTCCGGTGAGAGGTCAGGTGAAATTTTTTGTCATGCGTCAGGAATGAAGGTGTCGGCTTACTAGTTGTTGGCGGTACTGCGCATGGCACTGCACCGTGTGGGAAGGGACCCTGCTAGGTATGGCAGGCACTCGTTTTGCATTGGGGCGGCTAGGGCGGCGGCACAGTTGGACTGGCGTGAGACAGAACATGACAGATTGGGAGATGGAGGTCCCGGTGTTGTGAGAAATATGTGCGCAAGTAAAAGAAGCGGGGGTTTGGTGGCAGGGGGGAGAGTTGTGCGAGCATCGTGTACGCCGTCAGTTGCCATGTGTGGTCTAACAATTTTTTCTTGCCGTAGGTTGTGTGAGGGGTCCAGGGGCTAAGACGGCGACCTGGATTGTCGGACACTCTTCTGTGGATTGGGCAGCCAAGTATGCAGATCGCCAGGTCTACGGCCGTAACATGGGTCTGAAGAGCAGCCACTACGGAGTGCATTGGTGGGGAAAAGGAGGTATGCGTTGGGGGCATTATTGCCCTGGCTGACAAAGATGATTGCACAGGGAGGCTGCCCGGACATCTTAGCCTTGCACTTGGGTGAAAACTACTTGATCAGGCTGTCATGACTGGCAATCCTGCAACTAATGTAGAGGGATCTGGAGGTTTTGAAGCAAAATATGGCAGGCACATGCATTGTCTGGGCTGAGTTTGTACCTCGTAAAGTCTGGAAAGGGGCCCTGAAGCAGATGGCTGTGGAAAAAGCATGCAGGAACTCAACAGAGCTATGGGGGTTTTTGGGTGCCTCTAAAGACATTAAAGTAATTGGGCATGTTGGGCTCCATCTGGAAGAACCATTGCTTTCCAGAGACGATGAGGTGCACCTTTTGCAACTAAGGAATGCATATTATATGATGGAGAGGCGGAACGTGATAAGTAAACTATGGAATGAGTCTATCTGGTGTCGTAGGGAAGTGTCTGAGTGAGGGTGAAATGTGCACAGTTGAGAAGGTGGGGCAGGTAACCGCCCTCCGGTGGTTACCTGGTTGGCAGTATTTTGGAGGGGTGGGGAGTCTCGGACAGGCACATCTACCCCTTTGGGGGGGGGGAGAAACAGGTGAATGATGGGGGTGCGGGATGCGTCAGCTGGAGTTTCAAGAGAGGATGTTGAAAGATAAGTAAGGAGGTATGGAGAGTTGGAAGAGGCACAGAGTGGATTGGGAAGTGAACGGCAACAGTGAGGGGTGATTGGACGAGGTGAATGAAAGGTTGGTTTTGGGGACTGTTAATTTTGAATTGATGTTTTTATTAAAGTTTAAGTAACAGCCTGTCCTAATAAATGGCCTATTACGCTTCTACATCAGTGTGGAGTGTATTTATTGCACGATGTGGCCCGCGGGGGCAAGCAGGTCGCAGACCAGTCTTACCCCGGGGTATTCGCAAAGGACACCGGAGTTTAGGGGTTAGAGGGTGGGATTAGGGGTGGGGTCGCTGGGGAGTGGTTATAAGGGCCAGGAAGAAGTTAATCGTCCTCTTCCTGTGCCCGACACCACTGAGGAGGGAAAAGGTTTTTGACCACCCACCCACCCTACAAGTTCTGAGGGCAAGGTTCTGGGTAGGTGTAGCATGCCAGTTTAGGACGGGTTGTGCTAGGCTGGGGGTTGGCAGTATTTTGGAGGGGTACACCCACCCCTTCGTGCGGTGGGGGAGAAACAGGTGAATGATGGGGGTGCGGGATGCAAGAGTGTGTCAGCGGGAGATTCAAGAGAGGATGTTGAGAGATAAGTGAGGAGGTATGGAGAGTTGGAAGAGGCACAGAGTGGATTGGGAAGTGAATGGCAACAGTGAGGGGTGATTGGACGAGGTGAATGAAAGGTTTTTTTTGGGGGCTGTTAATTTTGAATTGATGTTTTGATTAAAGTTTAAGTTACAGCCTGAACCTAATAAATGGCCTTTTACGCTTCTGCATCAGTGTGGAGTGTATTTATTGCGCGAAGCAGGAAATGGCGGCCACCAGTGAAAGGCTGGGAGCCCTCTGCTTGTCCACTGGCACAGCGTTGGCCCTCTCAGCTGCAGCGAACAGGTAGTTCATGGGAACCACTAAGCGTGGAGGCCCCGCATTTAGTCATTGTCATGTATGGAGGCACTATGCCCCCAGAGAGGCAGGGGAGGGACAGGGCGAAAGTAATTAATGCTCTCGAGCTTAACCACGGCATGGCAAGTATATGGAAAACAGGAGCTGTAATTAACACACCAGGCACTGGGAAGCAGGGAGGGTTCAAAAACGGCGCTGCATCTTTTCATATGCAACTTTGTGCATTCACAGCCAGTTAATAGCCATTATTTTATGCTCTGAAAATAAATGTCAAAAGCGCACATGCTAACAAATGGAATACATGAAGTGCCTAAAATCACAGCGCAGGTGCAAGCACTATAACGTTAGTTACAATATACAGAATAATATACCACCAACTACATTTTATTCTGAGGGATTTACTGCGTCGGTAGGACAGTGGGGTCAAGGTCCAGCATGGGTCACTTGTCCTAACTTTAAGATGAGTTGTAACATCACAGGTGTATGACTGGCAATAATATTAGGCGCTACTTGGAGCTCCACGGCTCACATCTGCTGTTTCTTAGCGCTAAGTAACCGGCGTCACTTGAACCAATTTAGTAATACTCAGCCAACATGGGAAGGATAAAAGATGGAGTTTGCCTTCCCAGGACTTAAAAGTGTGTCCTGAGGGGCGTTGTCAAGATGGCGGCCTAACAAGACGTGAATCCGGAGGCTCCCTGGCCCTGAACCCCTTTCGCCCCTCTATATAGCCTGCTGCCCCCTCACACGGTCAGCTTCTTGACCCCCTGGTTGGCGCCGCCAAGCGCTGTGATCCTGGCCGGCCGGGGATCTGCCTGCACCCAGCTGGCCGAGTCTAGTTATCGTGCTGAGTGGTGCGCCGCGGCTGCGATGCTGCACTGGGAGTGGGCGCTCTGAAAACATTGACCACGGGCCCTACCTGCTGGCGCAGTGGACCGGCGCACATCCGTGGAGAGATCCTCAACGGCCCAGTGGCCTCCGCTGCCTCCCTGCCGGTGCCGAGGCAGCGTCCTGGTCCCGGTGCGCCCGCGTCAGGGGCCGGTCGGCGCGCCGCCACGAAACTTGAGGTCCCCGGCTTTGGGACCTAGCTGCCGCAGATTGGACGCCTGGGTGCTGGAGTCCACCACGGAGGGGGATAGCAGCAGTAGACCGTGCTGCGGAGGTCTCTGCTGGTGAGTGCCTGCTGCTGCCATCGCTTTGCTGGGTGCGGGGGGCCGGCCACAGCGCAGTCGGGGCCCCTGCGGGCGGCGCAGGGAGAGTGGCTGTCCCGAAAATTGAGTCCCTGGCTTTGGGCCTGCTTGGCGGCGGGTGGTGAACCTGGCATCCTTGGCGCTCGGCCACGCTGCATCGCACCGGGCGCCCCCCCTGGCGCCGCCCATCGCTCTTGGATGGTTGCACGTGCCCCACCATCGAGGGGCTGAAACCTGCCCGACCTGACCCGGCTCCGCTGGCGGCGAGGGCTCAGTCCTGACGCCCGAGGAGGCCTGAACCGCGACGCCGCTGTTGGAGGCCTCGGCCAGCCACGCTGCTCTGCCTGCCAGCCCTGCGACCTGAGAAAGAAGCAACTGGGTGCGGCGGGGGCTGCGGGCGGCGAGACCCCTGACGGTGCCCACTGCAGCTGCCCTGCCACCTCCTGCCACCCGAGGACAGCGTTGCCGCCCCACAGGAAAATTGAGGTGGGTGGTGAGTGGAGGCCCCTTTGCTTTTACCCCGCTACCTGACACCACCTGATAATTACCACGACAGGCCCTCAGGGGAGCTGCTCCAGGGCGAAGGGCTCCCTCCCTTGGCATCCCCCTGTGCCCACCTGCTCCCTGCCTCTCTGCCTGGGCCCCTAGAGACCGTCCAATTTTCCTACGTGGCCGGAGGGGGGGCCCCCACCCCGCTCTGCACCCTCCGGAGGCCGGGGGCCATGGCCAACGCTGGATGCAGAGCAGGCCGCACAATACCAGACATGCTGGCTAAGGGCGCTGTGAAGGGGGACAAGACTCACACACCTCCCTCGCCCACTATCCCGGCTAACACTACAGCACAGGATGACGGAAGTGCCCCTATCACAAAGGCATTCTTAGAATCTTTATTCAATACCCTGCGCGATGATTTCACGGCCTTGAAACAAGATCTGGCCGGGGAGCAACGAGAATTGCGCAGGGATGTGGACGGCCTGGGTGAGAGGGTGGCAGCAGTGGAGGACGCAGATCAGGCCCGCAGAGAAGAAGTCGAATTTCTGCGGCAGGAGGTACTCCAGCTTCGGGAACAACAGGTGGACCTTCAGGCGCATGCAGAGGACCTTGAGAATCGTTCCCGGAGGAACAACATCCGCGTACGGGGTGTTCCTTTAAAAGCTGAGGGTAATAGCGTGTCGTGCTACTTACAGGAATTCTTCAGGGAGATTCTCGGGAACCAGCCGACTTCGAGGTCCGCATTGACCGTGCGCATAGAGTGGGCTTGGCGAGACGGGCCCCTGCCCCTCCGCCGGACATTCTGGCCTTTCTCCCGGACTTCCCTTTGAAAGAGCGCATTCTGAGGGAGGCGCGCCAGAAACAACCTCTTAGCTTCCAGGGTCATTCGGTGGCCTTATTTCAGGATCTCTCGGCCATCACGCTCCAGAAACGGAAATCCTTCCGAGTAGTCACGGCTTTCCTCCAAGATAAAGGGATACCATATTCTTGGGGTCATCCATTTCGGATCATCTTCAAATGGCAAGGAGCCCTGCATCAGATGCGCTCCCTCCGTGACACGTGCACCTTACTAGGCATCGACATGGCGGAGGATGACTCACCTGGAGGAACATCGTCGCGGTGGTCGCACGAGGGACCCTCACCATTGCACTCTGCTGGGTGGTAGGGGAGTTTTGGGGTTGGGACGGGGAGAGGGAACGTGGGGGGAACCAGTGTGCCGGGGGGCTTGCGAGACTGGACTGCTCACCACAGTCTCAATCATCACGACAGTGGAATTGCACTTGCGATGCGCTCCCTTTTATCTGAATTACCATGGCAGACCTCATGATAACGATACTATCCCTTAATGTGAAGGGTCGGAACAATCCGATCAAGAGGAGAGCTATGCTTTCGTTCCTGGAACACTGGGGCTGAGATTTGTTTACTGCAAGAGACGCACCTCCTACCAAAAGACTGGCACAGGATGCGCTCCCGTGCCTTTCCCCAACAATTCTTTTCCTCTCTCCCAATGGAAAAAGCAGGAGTAGCTATCCTGGTGTCTAGACGCTTCCAAAGCACGGTGGGGGACAAAGCAGGGGAGGTCAAAGGCAGACTCTTAGCTTACACCTTCTTGTTAGGAGGCCAACGCATGACAATCGGTACCCTCTATGCCCCAAACACGGGTCAGGAAGCTTTTCTGAAGGGTGCCCTCTCAGAATCGCTCCAATCCTCTAACTCCCACTTGCTCATTGGGGGGGACTTCAACCTGGTGATGGACACAAAATTAGATAGGTCGGGCCACCGCTATGGGGACACGGGTGCTCTTTCAGCTGCCGGCGTGGACTGGCTGCAGGAGAGGGGCTTGGTAGACCTCTGGAGAGCCAAACACCCCAACACAACACAATTCACCTTCTACTCCCACGTACATCACACCTACACCAGGCTAGATCACTTCCTGGGTTCCTCTGACCTGCTCACGGTAATCGGCGACGTTAGCATTACACCGGCGGCCCTTTCTGATCATGATGCGGTTGAACTCTCACTTAGGATCCCCCGGTCCCCCCACCCCTCGGGGTCGTGGCGGCTGCGCGAAACCCCTTTGCAGCGGCTCGACGTCGCCAAACAACTTCACACTTGCATTACTGACTACTTGGGTATCAATGACAACTCGGAGACATCGGTTTTGGACCTGTGGGGCGCCCTGAAATCAGTAGCCCGGGGGGAACTTATTGCAATTGCAGCGGCGGAAAACAAGGTCCGCAGAGCTAAGAGGGAGGACCTCACCGCGCGGGTTTCAGAGCTAGAGAGAGTTCATAGTCGCACCGGTGCCCCGCGGATATGGAGACAATTGAAGGCCGCTAGGGCCCAGCTCGCCAGCTTAGACATGGACAGGGCGGAATTTGCCGCTCTCAGTCTCCGTCACACCTATAATGTCGGGGGTAACAAAACAGGCCACCTACTTGCTAGTGCACTGAGAGCTAAAATCCAGCACTTCCATATCTCTAGCCTTACAGACGACTCGGGGGCCAATATCACGGGGGAAACCCAGGTCGCAGAGGCGTTCCGGACCTTTTATGCCTCTCTATATAGGGCAGATACTGTGTCACTAGAGGATGTTGATGCATATCTGGAATCGGCAGAGATCACTGCGCTATCCCAGGCAAATGCGGATGCCCTGGATGCCCCCATTCGCGTGGACGAGGTACTGGCTTCTATATCTCGCCTTCGCCCTCTCAAATCCCCTGGCCCGGACGGCTTCTCGGACGGTTTCTACAAAACCTTTAGCCAGTTGTTGGCCCCCGTTCTCGCCCGGCTCTTCAACTCTTTTGAAGGCCCAAGCTCCATCCCCCGGATATGCTGGCCGCTGAGATTGTGTTGCTACCCAAACCGGGTAAGAAGCCCACACACTGCTCCGCGTTCCGCCCTATCTCTTTGCTCAACCTAGATCTGAAACTCTTTACGGGCATCTTGGCCGCACGCCTTGGCCCATGCCTGCCTGGGATCTTGGAGCCCGATAAATCGGGATTTGTACCGAACCGCCAGTGCAGCGACAACACCAAACGGTTGCTTCATTTGATAGACAAGGCCTACTTTCAGGACTCGGAATCTGTGCTGCTAGCCATCGACGCTGAAAAAGCGTTTGACCGCGTTGACTGGACCTATTTACAACGGGTTCTGGCATGCTTCCGGTTGGGTGACCGCTTCCAGTCTTGGGTTGCGAGCTGCTATCATCGCCCTCTGGCTAAGGTCCGCCTAGGCAGCCTCCGCTCCAGCCCTTTCGAGATCCAGCATGGCACGAGGCAGGGGTGTCCTCTCTCACCCCTCCTATTTGCCTTGTATGTGGAGCCCCTCGCGCAGAAGATCCGGGATAATCCTGATATCCATGGCATATCCTTCGGCCGAGAACCTCATACGGTCGGCCTATATGCCGACGACATCATTGCCGCCCTCGACCAACCCACCTGCTCTGTCCCTGCCTTTCTGGGGGAACTGGAGTCTTTTGTAGCTGTCTCTGGCATCAAAGTCAACAAGGGGAAATCCCTGCTATTGTCGCTGGGCAAAAACACCCGCCCGCGACCGGGCGCGCCCTCCTACGCGGGTGGCCTACAGTCAACTATGCAGCTCCCATACCTAGGTGTTACCCTTACCTCCTCTACGGACTCGATGGTGGCTCTTAACTACACTACCCTCACATCCCAGATTCCGTCCGACCTCGCGCGTTGGGCCAAGCAACCCCTTTCCCTGCTGGGGCAGGTCGCGGCGGTGAAGATGTCGGCCCTACCTAAAATTCTGTATCTCTTTCAAACTATACCGATACGTCCACCAGCAGGCGTCATCGCGACCCTACAAGCCGCCCTCCACCATTTCATCTGGGGGGCAAGAGGGCACGCTTAAACAAACGGCTGGCATACCGGAGCCTGGATGAAGGGGGTCTTGGGATCCCTAACCTCCCGCAATATTTTCAAGCCTCCCAACTCCGCTACCTGGTAGAATGGTATAGGCCGGAATCTGAGAAGCGATGGCTATTTCAAGACAGAGCGATGGCACAGACATCCCTCTGGAAAGTTCAGTTCCTCCTTCGGCAGCATAGGCCGCGATATCTCTCGCGGTCACCCATCACCCGCACCATTATGCAGGTCTGGGACTCGGTCGCTGTCCGGAGAGATCTCACGACCTTTCCTTCCCCTCTCACCCCAATCTTGGATAACCCGGAATTCCCACCGGGCATGGACCCACACGCTTTCTCACAATGGCATGGTGTAAGCTGCCTTTCCGCTGGCCATTTTTTCGATCTGCAGGGCTTCCTCTCCCTTTCGGATATAAAGCAATACTATGACGTCACCTCCCCGCACCTTTTCCAGTACTTCCAAATCCGGCACTGGCTCACGCACCAACATTCTGCCCCCCTAGTGAGCAGGCCTATGACGAACTTCGAGCAATGGCTGGTGACGAAGGACTCGGATAGGCATCTTATTTCAGATCTTTATAAAATGCTCACACCCCCGCCTATACCGGGCAAAACTGCAGGTCAGAGACGCTGGGAAGGGGAACTAGGGAGGACCCTGACACCCAGGGAGTGGAGCTACATCTATTACAGGGCCTCACGCACCACACGCAACACTGCAGGCAGGAAAGCAGCTGTGAAACTGGCATCTTACTCCGGTCCGGCTCAATAAGGGAAACCCGACCAGTGATGCGCTGTGCTGGAGGGGCTGCGGAGAGCGGGGCACCTTGACTCATCTCCTCTGGGACTGCTGTGAAATTCGGGATTAGTGGAAGGCAGTCCTGGATGACATTGACTCTACTTTTGATACTGAAATCCCGCGCTTTCCGGCTTACACCATCCTGGGCCTCCCTAATGCACTCACCTTTCCTATAAAATCCCTCAGAGGTCGCCAAATGGGGATCGCCCTGCAGGCTGCGTCGCAATATATTCTATCACTCTGGGGTTCCACTACCACACCTACTCATACGGGGTGGTTACACAAACTCTGGTTCACCCTGGGGATGGAACGCATTCAGGCTACACTTACACACTCCGCGGACACGTTTCGTAAGTTGTGGTTACTGCTGGTGTCCCTCCTGTCCAAGGAGTTCAATGAGATTACGTGCCCCAGATACCTCCGCATACTGCGACTCACAGAGGCTCCTCCTGGCCCTCCGTGATCTCAGGTTTGCCTGCAACACTCCCCGAATGTCTGTTTCCATAATTGCTTCACAACTACGGCACACTGGTTGGGGTGGTAAGGGTGAGGGGGAGTTGGGGGTGGGGGGGGTTCGAGTTTCTGTTTCTACCTACCGTCTATAACCGTGGCATGATATTTTTGATTGGGCACCTGTACCTAATTCACTGTCTGACCCACAGAGAAGACATGATCGTCTGTCTCGCTCGCCTTCTGTGCCTATTGCCTTTCCATTGTACTGATATGCCTGTTTTTGCTCTTAAAATCAATAAAACACATTTGAAATTAAAAGTGTGTCCTACGGATCACATCGGACCTAAGCCTTGATTAAATCAGCAACCCAACTTACTGACAAAAAAAACTCATAAATTGGAACGCTTTTATTTTTAATTTAAACACTAGCAATCTCAAGAAAAATAAAATGTATAGCAATAAGGATAGACCATAGTAACGACCCTCGGGGGAACATGTGAAACTCTAAAATCTTATTCTAAACATCAGAGTCTCCAAAAATTGAAAGGGAGGTGGTGTGCAGAAGTTCCCAAGAGGCTAATGCAGCAGTCAGGATCGGGCAGCAGGGTTTTGTCCGAGCGGCGTAAATTAACAGGACATAAATTCATTTATGCACGTGTGAAAGAGGCTTGTCTGACTGGGTCTAAGAGGCGTCCAGGGCAGACTATCTGACCCTCTTTTAGCCTCTTCCGTGCCGAGCCTTGTAATTTCAGGAACCTGTGAAACTAGGTTTCTTTTTGCCTGCCTGGCTCTAATGGAAAGAGAGCAAGCGCCCCTGCTGCATAGGAGGGTTTACATGCAGGAGGAGTCTCCCATGAAGGCCTTTGTTCCAGAAAGGGTAGAAGAGTTGGGGCAGGGTCAGTAACACGCCATGACCATGCAAGAACATGCGCCCCTTGGTCAGGGAGGTTTCGCTTCACAGAAGACACGTCTCGTTTCTGTGTAGGAGGCTGCAGTAAAAGTGGACAGCCCCCTGAATGAGAGATGGGGGGGAGGGGGAGAGGGGTGCTGACAGTGACATTCAAGGATGGAGAGGTTGTGTGAGATCCTTGCCATTTTCATGTTCAGAGGAGCTCCATCTAACAGGCCATGCACCTACTTTATTGACATTTTACTGTGGTGAAGACAGGCTACCGAGAGTTTTATCCAAGAAACTTGCTGTCTAAAGTGTTTTAAAATAAGGACAAACTTAGGACAATCTCAAACCTGTTTAACCCAAGGAAGAAATAGTAAACCAGACCCAGTAGGTTAGAGGAAGATACTGGTGGCACTATCAGAGGAAAGGCCAGTAGAGCTGGGTCAGACAGCGGAGCAGTGCCATGCCAGACTGAATGACGCTCATGTGCCACTGACACTGATCTAAACCTGCGGCTCATTTTAGGGTATTGTACTTTCGGGTCCACCACAGACTTCGCTTGTGAAAAGCGTCTGTAGATAAGAACATTAACAGGGCAGGCCCCCCTGTTCTGGATTAGTTGTGCTGGCACAGGCTCATTCTATGCCACTGATGAAGACATCAAGTCCAGAAAGAGCTAAATATTTCTTACTCTGACACTTTCTGCATAATTATGAATGCTGTCACATAATTCTTAATTTTCTGCATAAACTGCACATTTAAAAAAAGAAAAGAATTCCAACTCAAACGGGTCAAGAATTACTACAACGCAGCAACAGGTGTTGTTGGCAGTTGAAGGCCATTCACAAAGAGTGACTAGTCACTGTAAGTTTCTTATAATGAGTTTGGGTGTTAACCTGGTAATAATGAGGTGAAATGTTTACCCAAATGGTGTTAACACGAGAAGAAAAACAATAAAATAAGTAAGTGCTACTATCACAAAATGTGGGGCATAACTTTTTTTGCCACATAATATAGTCAACCCTGCTGCATACTTTGGTTCTCCCCTGCTGTCTAAGTCTGGTGACCGTGCTTGTATACCACAACACTAGCAAAACTGGATGTGTGGGGCCTGCCAATGATGGTCTGCATTGGTGGGGGCACAGACAGCTAGCCTCTGGCATCCTTGGATGTGAATTCTTGCCGTTGCTCTAGTCTAGAGTGTATACACACCTTGAAGTTAATCATACCCATGAAAAAACAAAAGAACTTGTACGCGTGTTGAATACTTTAAACCTGATTGTTTTAGAAGCCGGCTCTTATTTAGCGCATATTCCTGGAAGTAAAACTGACAAGCCGGTCTGCGAGCCCCGGATCCTTACAGCTCTCCCTTGCCAGTGGAGTCAGGGGATCCGATGTATAAAATATGCCAATTCGATCTATAATATAGCAATAAACGAGCAAGGCTGTATGTATACTTTATTAGAAAATGTGACAGAAATATAAGCTCTAGCACAGGTGTATGCTAAATCAATATTTTTGCTGAAGGCTAGTATTGCCTGCGGCTTGTTCTATACCACAACTCTGTACTGTCTCTAGTGATACATTGTCTTATGCGCTACAGACCCAGTTCTGTGCATCTAAGCGCTATACATAAAGTATTATGACTGAAGACTGAACGGGCTTGCCTGGATTCAAACTTTAACCTTCTGATCACCAACTGATCTTAGTGCGAGCTCACATGGTCTAATCACGCGTGATTTTATAGTAAATAAGAGACCAAACAAATGAACAGTTACAGCCAGGTGTATGTTTGCTAAAAATGTTTTTAGACACATTTGAGGCAAGAGAAAGAAGAATAAGGAAGTCCGGTTTCAAAGAAGGCTCCCAACTGTAATGTTTGCACTCGTTTTGTGACGCTCGGGCGCAGTTGTGTCGGGGGCCCCAGCAGCCTTGTAGATGCTATTTCTGGTCAGACAAGCAGTCTTTATACTCCTGGAAAGATAGACCTACGGGTGCCTAGGGAGAGGCAAGTGTCATCTGTGTGCCCTGCATGTGGTCAAGGTCAAACACAGGAGGTGCACGAAGGCACAGAACATGGCTGCAGAGAAGACCAGCTCTCGGGGCTCTGGACGCGGCGGCGAAAATAGTGCTCACTATGTAAATAACACATACCATGCAACACTTGAAGTAAAGGGGCCAATAGCCATGGAAGGATACACATGACGACATGGCCGCCATAAGGAGGGACTAACAGCCTATAAACCTATCGGAAGGCAGCATTTAGAAAGGACAAAGACACAAGCCAATGAAAAAGAGGGGCGGGGCTTCCATGGAGCTTCCACTCCATACTGAATACTACATGCCTCGCAAAGCGAGCAGCGCATGCGTGCTGCCGCTATAGGCTTGAACTAAAAAGGGGGAGACTTACTTATGGTGCAGCACATCCGCTTCGGTCCAGTCCCTCCCATCCTGGATGTTACCTCGCAGGGCTGCCGGTGCAGTATTTATGGAACGTTTGCAGTGATTGGCTTAAACAGGTTCATAGACAGAGAAGACAGACTTCTAGAAAATAGGCGCTTATTCTATTTTCAAAAACGATTTTAAAATTCTAAATAAACCTGTATACAGACTGATGAAAAAAGATCTGTGGAGAAACTAAGTATCATGGTTTAATTTTTTGTATTTTCTGTATCGTGTTCATATTCATCGTAAATGTTGCCATATATTGTGGTTACGATGTCCGTGAGTAATATATTGGCCTCTATATTAAAACTCTCTGATAAATAATGATGTAATTTAACGGAGGCAATGGGGCCTCTACAACTGGTTTGTTTGATTTTTTTTCGATCATCATCAGGTGCCCTTATTAAGGTAGGGGTTATGTGAGGGAAAAGCTCTTGGTACTTGGGGTATAGTTGCTTCTCCTAAGTGGATGATTAGTATTTGATTTGGTGCACTTTTGTTATCCTTTTGTTGTTGTTTCTAGATGGGATTTGGTATCTTTTATTCCAGGGATTGTTATTTCACCAGATTATTCCATCTCCCTTCAAGTTGTCCAGGTTACTCTTAGCTAGATGTCTGGATATTTGCTATCAGTTTGAGTTCTCTGGGTGTCACTCTCAGAATGATTAGAGTTGACCTCTATTCGTTTGTCACCTCGGAACAGCTGTAATCTTAGCTGGTGTTATTTTCAATGTCTCTAGAGGCATCTCAGCGGTTGATGGTTCTTTATGTAAACACATGATCATCTGGTCACTTGATTCCATAGACTTTGGTCATTGAGTCCATTGTGGGAGGTACCCAGATGATAAATCCATTGTTGTTCTGCAGTAAATTCCTTTCTGCATTTGTAATAGCATTTTCCAGGGTCTCCAGTACAACCCATTCGATATTGTTAGGGCAATGTCCTACAGAATGGAAGTGGTTACTTATTTTCATTGTAGACTTTTTGCACCTGATGTTGCCTCTGTGCTCACAGATGCGAGTTTTGATCTTTCTCTAGGTCATTCCAATATAGCACAAGTTACAGGGATATGTGATCATGTATAAAATATGGGAGCAGTAACAGTTTGTGTGTCTCCGTAGTGTCCACTTTAGATAAGTCTTAAGGTCTATTGTTTTTTTTGCTGTTGTCAAGTGGCATAATGAGCAATTACCATGGGGGCAGTTGCCAACTACATGGGGAAGGCCTCAAGCTGTGGTGATGGTATCCTGTTTTGTCTCTTTTCTCTTAGGTCGATTGTGAACTAGCAATGTCTTTTATGCTTTTTTTTCTTGTAGGCAAACCATGGTTTTGGCCAATTGAAAACACCTGTATTGATAATGTTACAATGTTTCTGGACAAGCTTTTTCACATGATTAGATATTGAGCTGAATGTTGTGACATAGGTCAGTAGTTCTTGATTTTCTGTCCTTTGAATATCTTGTAGCAATATGTCCCTGGGCTGATCTTTAGCTTGTTTGTAACATTTCTTTACAATATGTGTCGGGTAATTAATTTCTGGACTCCAATTTGTTGGTTAATGTTTTTGCCTGTTCTTTGAAATCATTATCATTGCTGCAATTGCGTCTTAAGCGTAGCTATTGACCGTAGGGCGGGTCCTCCTTTTAGGGGACGTGGATGGAAGCTCTTGAATAGAAGCAGGTTATTTTTATCTGTTGGTTTGTGGTAAGTTTTTGGACACATGGGTTGTCTTCTCCAAAGAGGGTAATATCCGGCATGATAGATTGGTTTTGCTCACATTTCTGGTGAAGCTAAGATACTGATCTAGTCTACTGATCCATGTAAGAAACTGTTGTAGTCTCCTCGGTGCCTCTCCATACAATCAAGATGTCTTCAATAAATTGGTTCCATAGTGCAATATGTTCAGCGAAGGGGAATAGGATGGGATGTGTTTTTCTCAAAGTCACTCACGTAAAAACCGGCCAGACTTGGAGGTAAAGTGCTGCCCATAAATGTTCAGTGGACTTGTAGATATATTGTTTCATTGTATTTAAAATGGTTCTCTGTTAGCGTCAATCTGCAACATTCCTCTCTAGATAAGAGGTATATTAAATCACCTTTTCATATGCGGATCCCAATTAATGTCTTGAATCAGAGGGATACCTCCTGGTGGAGGAATTAAGACCCAATAATGATGCTACCAACTATTAGTACATCAGTGGCAAAGCATATAGCATCGACTGAAAATAGCTGTTGAGAGTCCTACCGATTGTTCTTATCGAGATCCCTCCAGAACACAGGGTCCCACTCTCTTTATTTGTGTTGCAATATACCTGGAAGCGAAGTGGGGTCAAAATCACTTTATGCTTCTTTTTCCCTCTTTTGATCTCTACAGGCATTGGAGCAGCGTGCAGCTGTGGGAAAATGTAATCACCTAATGAAAGTTTCATTTACAAGTGAGGACAAGGAATAGATAAAATATACTCATACATCCATATATCAACAGGTATAACAGCTTCTTCATATCCATTTGAACTCCTAAACTGAACCTAATATATATATTTTTATTTTAAAAAATAAGACAATTATCCTATAAGGCTCTCAAAGATGGCAGAGAATTTGGGACTCATATATACAGATGAAGAGATTGACTCAATATTAATTGGCCCATCCCTAATGACAGACCTAAATCTACCGCAAGCCTTAGCCCAGGCAGAAGATATGGACTCTCTTACAGAACTCAAGACAGAACAGGTTAAGACAGCCCTCCATGGCTTGACAATGACAGAATACTTATGTGCCCATGCGGCACCAAGAGGACTATGGGTCAATAACGCCGCACAAATCTTCTTGAAAGACTTGATCTTCAGGAAAGATTGGGAATCCATTTCTTGGCGCAGCACAAGAGATTGGCTGGTGCTAATTATAAAGACTGCAACAAGATTATCTGAGGCCCTCACTATCAAGATACAAATTAGTGAAACGAAATTGAAATCAATGGTGCAAATTTCAGTTTTTAAGAAGAATTTGGATGACATAAACAAAGAGATGTCAGAACTAAAAGACTATCTGATACAGTAAAATACAAAAGCTGGGGAAAGACATTAAAGGCTTTGCCCAAGGAAAACTCTACCCATACACGAAAGAGGACAATAACCCTCCCTAAGGACAGAAGAACAGAACTAAAAGACTACGACTCATCAGGGGACAGCTCTACAGATTCCACCAGATGGAGCAGCAATGTGGAGAGCAGAGGACGACGAAAATTCAGAGGCAGGAACAGAGGTAGAGGCTGGCAACAACCATATTCTGACCAGCAACCTCCGTTCCAACAACCATCCTCCTCCCCAGTTTGGAGGCAGCGTAAATCCCTTTATTTGGGCACCATCTCCACATTTTCAACCTACACCGAGACCTTTTTTAGGAAGGGGCAGACAACAACAAAGAAGCAAGAGAAAAGATGTCCAAAGGGAAGTGGACACGCTGGGAGTACAGACCAGAAGCAAAACCAAAGACCAACTCCCACGAACGAGCCACAACAGTTGCTGATCTTTAATCTGACCGATATTCCCTTAAACGAAGAACAAACTACGTTTCTCTATAAGTTTCATCCCCACACCTACTTTTGACAAATTCCTACATTGAGAAGTAGCCGAATTCTGTTGAAAATTTAAACTCAAAGCCTTCTTTAACATCCAAGAAAACCCTACAAAGAAATGAACCACCAATCTCAGACTGAAATGAAATCAACCTTTTGCCCACCATGGTTCCTACTGAGATCTTAACGTTTGAACAAGCTTTGTTCAAAGAAATCGAGACGCTAAATTCCCCCCAAAAACTTTTAACAAAATGACGACTAAAGAACAAATTGCATTATGTACTGTAGCAAAGTCATCCTATGTCCTGGACACTCCCAACTTTTTTGACTCCGACTGTCCCTGGACTCTGCCTAACCAGGCCCAGAGCCAGTGCTATGCTGAAAAGACACATTGAATACAGTGACAACATCTACATACACTAGTGTACACTATAGCTTATGGTACCCCTATGATTGGCAAGACCTCCCCAATAAAGTCCTAGTACAAAATAGGGCAGGAGGATTAAAACTATCTTTATGACCCTAGCACATAATAGGGCATGGCAGTTTAAAGGCCTGCAGCTTTTATGCACTTGCATGTGTACACTGCTAAAGCCTGAGGTCAGTTTAAAAGCAGCCCTGTGCTGCAGGAAGTCTTTTAAAATGCAAATTGTGCCCAAACTCGACTTTGGTGTTTGGGGCACTTAAAAATGTATCAACTACAATGTTTTGGCTTATTAGGTACCCCCAGGGTCTCCCCTAGGTGTCTCAGGGGTGGGGATCAGGTATTTATAAGGAGGCCCCTTATAAAATGAGTTTTACATGCCCTGGGTTTAGTGAAATTGCACATTTCACTCCCCACATTATAGTAAAGTGCTTCTCAAAAATCAGCATTTGAACTAGGAGCACTGTGACGTGAGGATCTGTAATATTTGTACACATTCAGAACCCCTAAAGTCTCCCCTATGTGTTCCAGGGCTGGGGGTCCTGTAGATATGGGTACGTTTTTTATAAAATATGTTTTATAAGCTCTGGTGGTGGAACAATTGCCCAGTTCAATTTCCCCACCGCAGATCCCCAGCCACATAGGTTAACATGTCAAGAAGTTATTGATTAATAACTAAAGATTGGGGTGTCATAAAATATAATAAAAGGAGTCAGTACAATGCTATTGATAAATCTAACAATAAGCTATTGTTGAATGTATCCAAAAATGTATAGCCAAGAAGTAATACAACTTTGTCTGTAAGGCAAAATTCAGCCTTCTAGTGCTCTTACCTGATTTGTCAGAGTTAAATTGATTAGCCAGGCTGCATTGAAGTGCTGATAAATAACCCCTGGGGTTAGGGCGCCCTTCTGGGAGGAGATAGTGTTGGGCATAGGAATGCCAGGGGGAGGGGTAGTAAATAATGTTCTTCAAAGGAAGGATGGTACAGGCTGGAGAAGCCAGTTTCATTTACACCTCTGCCCCCAGCTGGATAGCAGGCTTTGAAAAGGAATTTGCAGATGCAAAAGGGAAGGAAATTATGTAGATAAGCTATCCTGTCGGCTGGTTTAGATAGCTCTTCTCTCTCTGCTAGAAAAGCAGCCATACTGCATTATGGAGAAATGGTGCTCTCTGGGAGACTATAGTGCCACACTTTGGAGGATGTGGTCAAAACCTGGGTGTTGCCCTGCACCTCATTGGGCAGGAGTGCCCTCCCACTTGACCCAGAGAATGTGGAATAAGTATCTGAGAGGGGCAGAGCCTCTCAACTCTGCTGCTTGAAAATGAGAGAAAAGGGATTTCCAGGCTGGAAACTTAAGTTGCACCATCAGGTTCTGCACTCTGAAAAGACTGCAAATGCTGCATTATCTGGAACTACAGCACTTTAGATATACCCGGCTTCAAGAGGAATAAAGAGGGGACGCCAAGGTGGAAACTTGTTGTGTACCATCAGGCCCTGCATTCTGACAGACTGCTCCTGCTGCATTCTCTGGAACTACAGCCCTTTGGACATGAGGAATAAAGACTGGGCTCCCTGCAAGCTACAGGTTAACGGAGCACCCATGCATCAACTTCACCAAGAGTCCCCTGCCTGGAGAGTATCGAGTGGACTTTTAAGGGTGTTGTCCAGGTGCATTGTGGGAATTGTAGTCCAACCTTTCAAGGACCATCTTAGAGGTTCCAGATCCTTGGATTATGTTTTGGACACTTTGAACCCTCACTGAATCCGGCCTGCTGGAGGAGGCTGCACAACGTCTGGTGAGAAATCCTCCACAAAGGGTTTCAGTGTGAAGGTAAAATCTTGATCGGGGACTCCCACTTAGTGTAGCCAACCAGGGCTCCATCGCGGTCAGCCTCAAACTTTCACTTTGTCCCAGTCAAAGGCGACCAAATGTCAAGAAGCGGCACTATTACTGTGTTTTTAAGTGCTCTACATACCTGTCTCTGAAGTTAAGCCTACCTGCTTTTCAGCCAAGCTATCAAGGGCTGAGCACGGGAATAATTTTCTAATCCCTAGATCGTGGTCTTACTGTCAGAGGTCGATAAACATTTACCCCTACCAATAATCCACTTTCCAACTGTCTGTCTCCTAGGAAATTCTGAACAAGAGAAGCAGCTCCCCAGTCCCAGCCCCCACCTCCAGGCTAGCAGACCTAGGACTGGTGATTGGCTATTCAGCTCCCAGGCAACTCTAAGCCCTCCCCTCACACCTGCCCAGGCCCCTTGAGGCTTTGCTTGGTGCACCCCAAATCATTCTCCTCCATTGTGTAAGTTGCACCCTAACTGTGCCCCAGATTGCAGAGAGCAGAGTCCAGGAAGTGGTAAGGAGGCAGACTAGTGCTGTCTCTTTCCTAAAAAAGTTTTTAAACGATTTTCCCCATCTGTGATTACTGACTTTGCCTGTGGTTGTTACAGTTTAAAATTGTAGTTTTAACCTGCCCGTGATTGCATATTTAATTACCTGTTTTGTGTTCAAACTTGTGGTTTTTCCTGCCCATGATTGCTTCCATTTAACGTTTTGAATTGTGGAATTTGCAGTCCTAAATCTCTGTAGTTTTTCCCTCTCATTCCTGGTGACTATCAGTTTTCCCTCCAAATTTCCCATTATCTCTGTGCTAAGAACTGTATGTTAAGCAGTGCATCCCCAGCCACCATTTTGTGTTAACAAGTCAGTGAAACCAGCCCTTCCCCCCCAGCAACAGGGATATTCTACATCAGAGGGTGCTCTGAGGCAGCAGTGATCTTCTGTGTGCTGTTTAAACTGTGTTTAATAGGGACTGTTTACTTCGTTTTTTGGCCAGGATAGGGAGTAAAGTTTTATACAAACACTATTGTCAGTGGACAAGTTAGGCCCTTACCTGGGGAAGTCCAAAGTGTGGATTGAGCCTGTCTGTCTCCTGGGGAATTCTGAACAGAGAAGCAGCACCCACATCCCTGGCCAGCAAACCTTGTCTGAGGTCGCTGGGACCTTATATAGTCTGCTAGTGGTTGGTACATGTATACAATGATTGGTGGTGGTATCTGATGTTTCTATTGGATTAGGGTCAGTGTCCTCATTTGTTGGGTATTTGAGGGTTCGTATTGGTTTCTGGGTCTGTGATACAATCGATGTAGGGTTGGTACTAGGGCTAGGGTTAGGATTTCTATTGGAAGTAGGGACTAGGGCTCCCTGTGTTATTGGTTGTTGGGACTAGGGTGGGACAAGGCCTAGTGTTAGGCCTTTAATTGGAAGTAGCGATTAGGGCTTCTGGTGTGATTGGTTGCTGGACTAGGTGTGGTACTAAGAGTAGGGTTGGGCTTTATATTGGAAGTAGGAACTAGGGTTTCCTGTGCAATTGGTTGCTTGGACTTTGGTTGGGACTAATGGTAGGGCTAGGGCCTCTATGGGACGTAGAGATCAGTGTTTTTGAGTTATTGGGTGCTTGGACTAGGGCAGAGATTGGTTAAAAGGTCCTGGTCTCGTATTGGTTCTAGGTTTTAGGGCTAGTGTTGTGATTGGATAGGGTTAGGGCTAGGATTCCCATTGGCTGAAGGGGTCACCTGATTACTAGGGCTATGAAAGGCAGAGGCTTAGGGCGTCTCAGCTAAGGGCGGAGAGGACAAGGGCAATTATCTGTTTGAGCCTGTTCGAGACTGGTCAGGACTAGGGCCAGAAATGATGCCCATGTTCACATTTAGTAATAGCTACCCCACACCATCCCAAAACATAGTAACACATTCACACCAAATGTACACCACACACAACCCTATGCACAGACCAATGTACCAGCATGCACTACAAACCCAACCAAACCACATCTTTACACCCTTCTTTCCTAACTACACACATACCCACAATCACCTACAAACAATACACAACTCTATCCTATACCACTAATCAATCCACTCATCACTAACACAACCCCATTCAACACCATACATAACTACATCCCATCCATACACACGCTCCCTGCTCTAATTACACTTAACAGACCACCTTTTATCACTAACAAACATATATTCATCCTTCCATCATTTATCCATCCAACACCCTCCTCTCCCTACTACCATAATAACACTAACGCACAACACACTCACTGCACACCACCTCACGTTTTAACTCATGCAACAAACCAGTCTAAGACAACACTCTTACCTCTACTTCATTCCCTCCTACACACAACATACACTCTACTCATAAACACATCACCACCCCCTCTACCTTACAACCTCCTCTCACAAACAATTCTATACAACCAAATCCAGTGCATGAAACAAATACACCAGCACCCCTTTTCACTACTCCTAAAAAAACAAAACATATCACACACACCAGCACAACAAGACCTTCAAAGCGCAACACTTCAAAATACTTACCATCTCAAAATACAAACATACACCCACCTTTCAAACCACACTAAGGAACAAACTCCAATGCCAAGCTTTCTCTCTTCCACCACACCTAACACAGATACAGCAACACAGCAACTCTCCTCTAACCGCCTCTCATCCATTGGACAAATTGAAACCTTACTACATGACCCACATGCTGCCCCATCACCCGTGACTCATACACCTCCCGCCATAAACACACGCAAATAACATAAGCGACGTGCCACACCTCATAACTTTGGTTCCCGATGTCTACTGCACAACAATGTAACACCACGAAAACAACACAGCACACCAACTCACTCTCAAACACAATCTCCACCACATACACACGCAGATCCATCAAAATGCCTTCTAAGCAGGCTGGATGAGGAACATGATACAGAACAGCTACACGATTGCTATCCTAAAACAGCTAATGCCAGCACTAAAAACACACCTGCTACAAACACACACAATACTGTTCACTCTACTACAAAACAAAGTCTCACTATCACTAAAGGCCATTCTCTAAACTGTCTACTAATAAATGCTCGATCCCTCGCCTAAAAACAAACATCACATCTACGACCGACATACTATTCATAACTGAATCATGGTTGGGAGATGATATGGTTCCAGTCCTGCATGAAGCCATTCCTCTAGGCTATCAAACGTGCACCCAAAATCGTATAGGCAAAAAAGGAGGTGGTCTAGCTGTTGTGTTCAGGCAAACATTACATATCACTAAAGTTGACGACATCTCCATAAAGAATTGTGTGGCTCTTCTAACAAAATGCAATACTACACCGTCTCCATCCTGTAACTTCCTGCTCCTTTACAGACCTCCACCTAGCAAGGCACGATTTCCAGACGTACTTCTAGACACAGTTTCAAACCTGATAACAATGCACTCCAACATATGCATTCTGGGTGACCTCAACATTTGGTTTGACAAACCTAATATGACCCATCCAAAAACAATATTCACTGGCCTAGAGGCACTGAACCTGCATCAGATTGTGCACAGGCCCACACACATCGCTGGACATATCCTAGATATCATTTTTGCTAATACTGAACTAGTTACCTTTCAAACTATAACTCCAGTCACATGGTCAGACTACCACTTGCTTGCTTTCCAACATAAAACAAAACTAAGGGACTCACCTAAAACTAGCTTACAACCATCCACCTATCGGCCGTTGAACTAACTCAATTTAGAACACAACTAACATCAAGTACAAATCTGGAAACAATAACTTCGGCTCAAAATCTATATGAGTGGCTACAGGAAGCTTTTGACATCCTGATACCACTCAAAACCACACAACAGCACAAAAAAAAGCGCCTTGGAGAAACTTAGAAATAAAAGACATAAAACAACAAATTAGAAAGCTGCAACGTACCTGGTTCAAAACAAACTCCAAACAAGACAAACTTCTCCCACAACAAAATTAACAGATTATACAAGTCAGCTATCAAAAAAGCTAAGAAAAGGTACTATTCAGACAGAATTCAAAATGCTAAATGTGCAAATAAAGAATTCTATAAAATACTCAATGAATTTTGCAAACAACATTGCCTAGAAGGAACTCATCCTGTTACTCAAGATTTCACAGACAAACTGGCAAATCATTGCACAGGCAAAGCAGACACATTGGACTCGTACTTAAAACAGAAACAAAGCACCAGCACTAACCCCTGTACAAAACAACAATCCAAGAATACTCTAACCCAGCCTCTCCGTTACTTCCAACACATCTCACACAATGAATGTATGGACCTGGTCAAAGCAAGCAGGCCTGCCGACAGCCCCTCTGACCCCTGTCCACCACAAACTTTCAAGACAATTATTTTAACACCCTCTGCTGCCACTCCAGTAAGAAGAATCATCAACGATTCCTTAACTACCGGACTATTTCCAGAAGAACTAAAAAAATCACACATACAACAAACTTGGACCCGCTTAACCCTGAGAACTACAGACCCATTACAAATGGACCTTTGCTGGGCAACTGGTAGAAAGAGCAGATGTCACAATTCGTTGAAGAGAATGACATACTCTCAGACTTCCAAACAGGATTCCGTCCGGGAAGAGGCACTGAATCTGCCCTCCTTGCCATCTGGGATGACCTGAAGAATACAGTTGACCGCAGCGGGGTTGCTGCGCTACTCCTCTTGGACCTCTCGGCTGCCTTTGACACGGTTGACCATAACACTCTGAAACAAAGACTCTATGAAGCCGGCCTAGAGGGAACTGCTCTAGACTGGATTGCGTCCTACCTTAGAAACAGAACTAATGTCGTCCATACCCCACCTTTCTCGTCCAAACCATACTCCACAAAAGCAGGGGTCCCTCCAGGTTCTATCATCTCGCCCATGCTTTTCAACATCTACATGAAGTCATTACCGGTACTGATCAATCAATTTCACCTCCCGTGCTATAACTATGCAGATGACACCCAAATAGTCCTTCAACTGGAATGCCCCAAAGACATTGAAAAATCCCCAATTTTCAGTTGTCTTAGAGCCGTGGATCAGTGGATGACTTGGAGCCATCTCAAATTGAATGCTTCAAAAATGGAAATAATCACGTTTGGCGATGGGAAACATTATGACCTCCTTGCCGGCTGGCCTGATGAACTGGGATCACCACCTAAATTATCGAAGGAAGTAAGAAACCTCGGAATGACCATGGACTCCAAGCTGTTGATGAATGCCCAAGTGGACAAGCTAGCAAGATTAAGCTTTGTCACTATAAAAACGCCGCAACAAATTTTCCCTCATTTGGGATTTCCACACAAGGTCCAAGCTACCATCTCCCTTGTTCTGTCCAAACTCAATTACTCCAATAGCCTCTACCATGGATTACCTTTAACAACCATGAAAAGACTACAACGGATTCATAACTGGGCTGCCAGACTACTCTTGCATATCAAACCGTGTGGCCACATCTCACCTGCCTTGAAAGCCCTGCATTGGTTACCGGTTACCAGAAGATCCACGTTCAGGCTACTTTATATCACCCACAAAGCAACACATAGAATGGGACCGCTCTTCATCAGAAATTAAATCACCAAACACATTCAACAAAGGAACCTACGCTCTAAAGGGGCATCTCGCCTTAAAATCTCAAGATACAAGAAAAACACCATAGGTGGCACATCCTGGAACTCTTTACCCCCCAATATAAGATCCACCGACAACCAGCTTATCTTCAGCAAACTACCCAAGAATTGGCTCTTCACCCACATAAGCACCATACACAAACAGAAATTTACAGCATATTCCTCTGTATTTAAGCATTTATTTTCACTATAGTTATGTACCTATCTTTGTGTGTTGCTTTGTATAAACATGCAGAATAATTATGTTCTTGTAAATTAATAAATAAATAAAAATCATCTTTGGTCTACATGTACATACTTCCATTGTGCATCAATGTACCTTCCATGTACTTGGATCTGTGTGTCTGTTACCTTTCTCCTGAAAAAGCATATCCAATGCACTACCCTATTTCTCATCCTGTACCTCTATCAATATCTTTAATCTATATATACTTACCTCCTTTATGCATCTATATACTTTCAATGTACTTATGGACCTATATATTTATCACGTTCTTCTAATTTAGCATTTCAAATGCACTACCCTATTTCTCAGCCTATACTCTCAATATATCCACTGGCCCAACCTTCTGACTCATCTCAAACTTCTTTCTACTACTCTTTCCAATGCACTACCCTATCTCTCACCCTATACATCTATCAATATATCCTCTACATCCACTCTCTCCTTTCTCCCAAACCCCATACCACTACTATGATCCCCAAAATAACCCTTTCTAGACTCTCTCCTACTCTACCCCTCCTTGCATCATCTGACACCTCTTTTTACTATACTGATCCCCCAAAACAAACCTTTATAACCTCTCCCCTCTGCCTCTTCCCCCTAAAACCCTTTTTTACTCATCCAAAAGCCTCCTCCTACTGCTATGACCTCAATTTTTTTTTAAACTCACTCTTCTGTTCCTCCACTATCCTTTTCAATCAAAATAACAGACTAACATGTTCACTTCTCAATTTCCATATTCCACTATACTAATTCACCACTAATCCTTAATGGGTTCCAGAGTAGCGTGCTACTCGCCAATGAAGCATTTCAACACCCCATCAGGGTTACCAGCGCTATATAAATGCAAACCTTTTTCCCTTTTCTACCTCTCCCCAACCCTTCTCAATCCAATTACCTGACTAACATATCCACCACTCAAATTACTTTCATGTTTCACCATACTAACTCAACACTAATCCTTATGGGTTCCAGAGTAGTGTGCTACTCGCCAATAAAGTGCTTCAAAACCCCATCAAGGGGTAGCAAGCATTATATATACCAACACATTTCCCTCTTCTATCTACAACCTACCCTTCTCTATCCAAATAACTGATTAACATATCCACCACTCAAATTACTTCATACTTCACTATACCAATTTTCAACACTAATCCTTTATGGGTTCCGGAGTAGCGTCCTTCTAGCCAGAAAAGCGCTTCAACATCAGGGGTAACAGGTGCTACATGAATGCAAACCTTCCTTCCCTTTTATCCCTCCGCTACCCTTCTCACTCCAAATAATTGACTAATATCCGCCACTCAAATTACTTTCATATTTCACCATACTAATTCAGCACTAATCCTTTATGGGTTTCCGGAGTAGCGTGCTTCAACACCCTATCAGGGGTAACAAGAGCTATATACATACAAACTTTTTTTTTCCCTGTTCTATCCTTCTGCTATCCTTCCGAATCCAAATAACTGACTAACCTATCCACCACTTAAAATGTACGTGCATGTTTCACTATATTAATTGAACACTAATCCTCTGTGGGTCCCGGAGTAGCATGCTACTTGCCGAAAAAGCGCTTTGACGCCTCGTCAGGGGTAGTTAGCGCTATATAAATGCAATTACAATACAATACAATACCTTGGCCAATAATCCAGATTTAGTTGTGAAACCAGCTGATAAAGGAGGAGCGATCGCACTATTGAACAAAATCGACTATGATAGATGATGCATGGATCTGCTGAACAATACTAGGTACGACCGAGTCATCACAGAGGAAGATTGAAAAGAATGATCATTAATATGGCGGAAGAGGCAAAAGTACTGACCTGGATCTAGACAGAAGCAGATTTCATATGCACCGAGGAGCCAAAAATGCCATATTTTTCCTTCCTGCCAAAAATGCACATGGAAAGAGTAGCACCACCCGGCCGTCCAATAGTATCAAGCACTGTACTCAAACCTTTGTTACCATTTGCTGACTTCTTTTTAAGACCATTGGTAAAAAAAAAAACTACTTACCTTAAGAACACAAGAAATATCCTGAGACTGTTGTAGAATCTAACTTTTGACCCAGAAGAAAATCTACTGATAGGCCTCGATATAGAGAGCCAGTACACAAGCCTACCACAAGATGCAACATTAAAGATGATTGAAAAAATACTCTTTAAGACAGACTGGAAATTCCAAACACTGCGACACTTCGTCTTGGAATGTTGTAGTTTGGCGCAAACACAGAACCATTTTAAATACAATGAAACAATGTATCTGAAAATGCACAGGCAGCACTTTCGCCCCAAGTCTGGCCGGTTTGTACGTGAGTGACTTTGAGGAAAAACACATTGTATGCGACGACAGCCCCATCGCTGAACATACTGCATTATGGAAGCCATTTATTGACAACATCTTGATAGTATGGAGAGGCACCGAGGACGCTGTGCACCAGTTTCTTATATGAATCAATAAACTAGATAGTTATCTTAACTTCACCAGCAATGTGAGCAAGACCAATCTATCCTTCTGGATATTACTATCTTTGGAGAAGACAACCACCTGTGTACAAAAACTTACCACAAACCAACAGATAAAAATAATCTGCTTCTATTCGAGAGCTTCCAACCACGTCCCCTAAAAGGAAGATGTACCCTACAGTCACACACTTAAGAAGCAATAGCTGCATTAATAATCATTTCGAAGAACAGGCAAACGCATTAACCAACAAATTGGAGTCCAGAAAATACCCGACAACTATTGTAAAGAAATGTTACAAAGGAGCTAAAAACCAGCACAGGGACATTTTGCTACAAGATATACCAAGGACGGAAAATCAAGAACTACTGACCTGTGTAACAACATTCAGCTCAAAATCTAATCATATGAAGAAGCTTGTCCAGAAACATTGGAACATTATCAATACAGGTGTTTTTAATTGGCAAAAACCACGGTTTGCCTACAAGAATGAAAAAAAGCATAAAAGACAGGCTAGTCAAATCAAATCAAAATAATCTTTCTTTGATTTCAAGTGTTAAAACCATTAAGGACATGCTAAAATATGATAAGAAACAGTCATCGCAAGGACACATCGGTTTAGGAAGCTTGAGCTAATAAAAGAACAGTGATACAAGACCTCCAATACTACATAAACAATAGAAACACTCCAAGTTAATAGAATATTCACACCTCTTCAACTATTTAATAATCAGACAGGTAAACAACATAATATAATGCATGAAAGACATTGCTAGTCCACACTCAACATAAAGAAAAGAAACAAAACAGGATACTATCAACACAGGGTGGGGCCTTCCCCCTGTAGTGGGCCACTATCCTTGTGGCCATTGCTGAGTATGCCACTTGAGAACAGCAATGAAAACAATAGACTTTAAGATTAATCTAAAGTGTACACTAAGGAAACATACCAACCGTAACTGCTTCCATGTTGTATACATGATCACATCTCCCTGTAACCTGCGCTATTTTGGAATGACCTGCAGAAAGGTCAAAACTTGCATCTGTAAGCACAGAAGCAACATCAGGTGCAAAAAGTCTACAATGAAAATGAGTAACCACTTCCTTTCTGTAGGACATTGTCCTAACAATAGTCAATGGCTTATACTGGGGACCCTAGAATATGCTGATACAAAGGAGAAAGGAATTTACTGCAGAAGAACCAACCATGGATTTATCATCTGGGTAACTTCCACAATGGGCTCAACGACCGAATTCCATGAAATCAAGTGACCAGATGAGCATGTGTTTACATAAAGAACCATCAACCACTGAATTGCCTCTAGAGAAATTGAAAATAACACCAGCTAAGATTACAGCTGTTCCAGAGGAAACAAACAAATGGAGATCTACTTTAATCATTCCGAGAGTGACACCATGAGAACTCTAAATGATAGCAAATATCCAGACATCTAGCTAAGAGTAACCTGGACAACTTGAAGGGGGATGGAATAATCTGGTAAAATACCAAATCCCTGGGTAAAAGATCAAAATCCCATCTATAAACAACATCAAAGGATAACAAAAGTGCACCAAACCAAGTACTAATCATCCACTCAGGAGAAGCAACTGTACCTCAAGTACCAAGAGGTTTTCCCTCACACAACCCCCACCCTAATAAGGGCACCTGATTGTGATTGAAAAAATCTAAAGTACTAGCTATAGAGGCCCCAATGTCCCCCCCCCCCCATTAAATTACATAATTATTAACCTGTGAGTTTTAATATAGTGGCCAATATATCACTCATGGACATGGTAACTGCAATATACAGTAACTTCATACTGAGTATGAACACGATACAGATAATACAAAAAAATGAAACCATGATACCAAGTTTCTCCACAGATCTTTATTTCACCAGCCTGTCTCCAAGTTTATTTAGAATTTAAAAATAGTTTTTGAAAATAGAATGTCTATTTTTCAGAAGTCTGTTTTCTCTGCCTATGAACCTGTTTAAGCAAATCACTGCAGACGTTCCATAAATACAGCATCTGGAGCCCCATCAGGTAACATCCAAGCAGATGTGCTGCACCATAAGCAAGTCTCCCCCTATTTTGAGATAACCATTGCCCGAAGTTTACAATACGGAGGGCCTCGTAACACGGGGATGTATTCATTTGTCGATCCGCTATGTTTATACCAACCCACCATCTTCCAACTTTTCCTTTTTCTTTAAGGAGAACGGCCACACAGTCTCCCCCAAAAACCGATGGGGTCCTTTTTCACAATAACAAGGTATTTTGTAACCTTTAAACGTATTGAATGTGCCACTCTGTCACCACATCTCCCCCATTTACGTAGCTTGCATTAGCTACCAGTAAGGTAAAGAATAGAATTCAAAGCTCTGTCCCTAGCATACAGGGAATTGGGGGACAAAGGTCCAAAATACCTGAAAAAGAGAATACAGAAATACTCCCAGACCAGGGTCCTAAGATCCAACCTTCAGGAACTGCTGGTAACCCAACAATTTAAAAAATCCAGAATTGGCGGATGCTCGTTTTCAGTACAAAATGGCTGCCATATGGATCATCATGCCAGTACACATCAGGAAGGCCAAGATAGAAAGATTATTTAGGAAAACATTGAAAACATGGCTGTTTAGCCTTCCCTGAACCCCACATATGGCTTAAATCCTGCCGTTGGAGGTAGCTGTGCGCTTTATAAATGGTAATAATATTAATAATAATAATAATATATTATAAAAATGACTCGTGTTTTATGTGATTGGCATGCTCAAAACTGTAGCTACTATATTACTCATATAACAGCAATAGCACCTGTGGATCACAATACGGGGTAAATATTTCAACCTCTGTGTGGTATATATTGATTGCAAATAAATAGTACAACTGCAGAGCCTTTAACCCATTTTGACTGCAGAGAAACACCAACCATATTTCATGAAGTATCCCCAATTAATTGTCATTAAAAAATGTAGGCATGAGGCCAAATACCATTTGGGCTAATCTTGACCGACATAGATACGGGTTGGATTAAAAACAGACAATTTGTACTAAAAAGGCCAAAACTATGAACTGTCAATATTTAAAATATATATGATAAACTTCAAGTGGGAAGTTTTTACAAGATACTCCACTGGGAAATAAGAAATGTATACGATAAGAACATGCCAAAACACAAAATAGCGGTACGGGGATATGGAGCAATAGACTATATATGAATGGCTCAAATGAATGTGAATATGAATATGAGCTATGAAAGCATAATGATACACTGTATGAATTAATTAAAACAATCATCAAGGGCACATTACAAGCCTTTACATAAACATTTGTGTGTATCAAATTAAGATAGAATTGTCTATATCGCTTTCTGTTTTTCTTCTTCTCGTTTCAGCTGACAAGTGTTTTCTCAGTAACCGGAATGAATTCAACCGGATCAAAACAAAGCGCAGGTGACAGTGTTCCGCCTGTCATGGGAAACAAAAGGGATCCGTTATACTATTGGTCCTGATGAAAGCCAACGACCCGGTGAGGGCGCAGGTGAGCTGAAACATAGAGACTGTTTTTGCTGCGGGATGTGAGGGACACATTGCATATCCCAATTGCACAGCCACCTTTTATTTTAACCTCAGCCTTATCTAGATCTTTTATTAAATCAGTTCTCTCTAGATAAGAGGTAAGAACAATTGTTACTTACCTGTAAACAGATGGTTCTCCAGTATTGGTGTCTTTCATAGATTCACATGCTTGAATATTCCCCGTCGTCGAAGTGGGAGCCCCACGGTAAATAAAATAGCAATAAAATCCCAATAAAATATGTATATAAAAACATATCAGAAAATTCCAAAACCAGAAATACTTATTAGTACCAGGTTAGCATTAACACATAGGAATACATAGGAGAAAAAGAAACACCTTTATAACATATCCATGTCATTATGTTAGTCCAAACTACAGCCGTTTCAGGCGCAAGAACCCCTCTAGAACCTTCTCCTCAGAGGCCCAGGCCCTCAGATTTTCGTTGCACAGGAGTGACAAAAGAGTCTAGGAGGAGAAGCGAGCCTCTGAGGGGAGGTGGGTGGGTCGCATGTGAATCTATGAAAGACACTAATACTGGAGAACCACCTGTTTACAGGTAAGTAACAATTGTTCTTCTCCAGTATTAGGGTGTCTTTCATAGATTGACATGCTTCAATAGAATAGTGAGCAGTAGTAGATGGCCACAGGACCAAAACCAGCAGTGCATAGGCATGAAAATGTACGAAATGACATAATGTTGCCAGGCAGGTAATAACAATAATCATATAAACCATATAGACGGAGGGAAGGACAGAGGCTCACCTTATCTAAAAAGATTGCGAAGCACCGCTTGGCCCACTGCCTTATCAGCTTCGTTGATCGTCTCAAAGCAGTAATGTCTCGTGAAAGTGTGCCTGCTGGGCCACGTAGCTGCTCGACATATTTGGTGAATCGGCACACCAGCAAACAGGGCAGTAGAGGATGACATGAAGTCCAGAGTCGGCTGGTGCAACTCCCACTCGTGGGTCGAGGACGCGGACCTGGCTCCTCGGGCAAAAGATTTACACGCGTTCACCCAGAATCGGGTCGCGTCGGCCGCGGAAAATTTGGATTCCGTCGGCTTGGCCAGGATACCGGGTTAGTCGGTATGAATCTTTTCCTGGCGTCCAGGAAAAGATTCATACCGACTAACCCGGTGTAAATCTTTTGCCCGAGGAGCCAGCCTCTATTTAACGAGGCGACCCGGCATTTAGAGGCTTAATTAACCTTAGGCTTTTCATTGTATTTGTCCTGATGATGGTCCCTGACATTTTATAGGGGTCCGAAACGCCGTCGACCTTTTATGCACGTGAACTTAACTGTGATTACTACTGAAATGTCCAGTGCATGTTTGTTATACTCTGTACAATTGTACTGTTTATAGAGTAACGTTGTTTTGCCTTACAAAGCCCTTCTCTGCTGTCTACATCACCTCTTGTACTCACTCTGTTAGTACTGGACACAGGCTTGTTGTCCACTCTAGTTGATTGTTGGATGGTATTTTTATGTGATTTCAATACATAAATCTTGAGTAAAATCTCTGGAAGACCCCTGTCCGGCTGGACATGTCTGTCCTGAAAATATAGATTGACTCTGTCTATATTTTATTCTCGTGATATTCCTTTATGTTTGGGACCGCTGTTGTTGTTCAAAAGCATGCTCCCCATGGTCCCTGCAGACTAATCTTGGGGTCCCTTGTTGTTATCAAAAAACCACGAAAATGCGGCTTGCGAAATTGTAAAGTGCCGAGGGCACGAGCCCTCTCAGTGTCCTTTTTTATAGTTTGCAGTGCATCGTCCACATGCTGGCCAAAAAGAGATTCGCCGTCATAGGGCATGTTGAGAATTTTCGACTGAGCTTCCTGACGAAACGAGGTGGAACGAAGCCAACCCTGATGACGTAAGATGGCTGCTCCCGCAAGCTGACGAAAACCAGTGCACGCAATGTCCACAGAGCAGTCGATAATTTCTGAGGACGCTCTCTCTCCCTCCTGAAGAATTTGGAGAGCCTCTGCTCTGGGGGGCTCAGGAATGAGGTTGATAAAAGAAGACATATCAGACCACATCTGGCTGTCGTAGCGCCCCAGAATGGCCAGAGACTTTGCAGCCCTCATAGTGGAAAACTTACGGCCAATGGCGTCAAGCCGACGTCCTTCGCGGTCCAGAGGAGCGGGAATAGGGGAAGACGAATTCCTGGACCGACACTGCGCGGCCTGGGTGATCACAGAATCAGGCTTAGGCTGCGCCACCAAGCAAGCAGGTGAACCCTGGGGCGCTCTATATTTCTTCTCCAAACGAGGAAGAAGTGCACCTTCGTTCCAAATAAAGTCAATAATGGACACAGCCCGGATCTGTTTGAAGGGCTGACTCTTGAAGTCATAAAGAAAGCAGTCCTCGTCCTTCGTGACCATAGGAAGCTTAAAGCGCTGCGCCGCTCATTCCATTAGCTGGTGAAAACTAGCTATGTCCACAGGAGGGGAATCGCCTGGAACCGAAGGAGGCGGAGACGGTGTCTGGACCTGATAGTCGTCCCAATCCGCCATGTTCCCCTCGTCATCATCAACTTCGCCGTCCTCTCTGTCTGGACGAACGTCATCATCCTCATAAACAGTTGCATGAACTTGGATGGAGGTTGATGGGGCAGAAGATACCGCAGGCTCAGGCAGTGAGGGAGTAGGAGGAGCCGCTGTAGTTACAGGCACCGTAGGTTGAGGAGACCCCTGATGAGACGGCAGAAAACGCCTATTGTAATCCTCCAGCATATATTGGAGATTTGAAATGAGGGATAGGGGTATTTGAGCTGTTGTAACCTCAACAGAGGGTTCCTCTTCCTGGAAGTAAGAATCTTCCTGTTCATTCTCTTAATCCTGACATTTAATGACTAGCTCCGAAGGACTTCGAGCTTCTCGGAATCTGTCATCGTCCTCCTCATCTGAACCTGAGTCATGCTCCGAACTGGTGGCAAAAAGAGGTGATGGAGGCTGAGGGTGACTCGGAAGTGAAAGCTGTTCCAGAGGCACTTGTCGTCGCTGATGTAGATGGTCAACCATTGGAGGCCCAGAAGCTGTTGAAGAAAAAGGCACAGAGATGCAAAGGAAGACGTCGACGACGATAACAGTGTCAACGGGGCAATCACCGTCGACGGACAGTCAATTAAGCCGTCGACGGCAAGACCACAGCCGCCGACGAAGCCGACGTCGATGAAGCTGTCGTCGACGGAGCACTCGCCGACAAAGAGGCACTCTTCACTGCAAGCTTCGACGAGGATTTTGACGTCGACGAGATCTTCTTCTTTGACGTCTACGAGGAGATTGGAATCGTCAACGAGACTGATTTAAAGCTGCCGCAGACCATCGTCGACACAGAGGACGTTGACGCAGCTGCCGTCGACAATCCGCTGGCACAAGTCGTCGTCACTGTCGTCGTCAGTGCACTGCAGACGGAAGATTTCGTCGACGGAACGACCATCGACGAGCCCGTCGACGATTTAGCATGTTTTTCGAGGAAACATGCACAGAAGGAGCTGAGGGCGCTCGAGAGTCAGATCTCGAGGGCGCAGGTGTAGCAGGAGGAGTTGGAGACACAACAGGAGCCTTCTGGAGAGGAAGCTTCCTCTTCTTCAGAAAAGGAGATGGTAACTCCTGAACACTGCTACGCTTTGAAGTAGCTCTGGACACACCTGACGCAAGGCTTTCTGCATCAGAGAGAGGTGAATCCTTATCCTTCAACCTCTGCAACCACAGGAGAAGATGCCCCTCCCTGTCCTTAAGGGTTTTGGTTGAAAATGTCCTGCAGATTTTAAATTTTCCTACCTCATGCTCTGGATAGAGGCAGTAAATACACTTCTTGTGAGGGTCCTCTGAGTGGAGCCGCAACTTCCTACAAGAAGAACATGGACAAAACAAAGACTTCTTACTTGAAGACATCTCAGAAAACTGAAGAAAATCCAGAAAGAAGTTGAAAACTGAGCAGAGCTCAGGGAGACTCCCTTCACACGACGTGTGGTAGAAAATCTGAGGGCCTGAGCCTCTGAGGAGAAGGTTCTAGAGGGATGCTTGCGCCTGATTGGCTGTAGTTTGAACTAACATAATGACATGGATATGTTATGAAGGTGTTTCTTTTTCTCCTATCTATTCCTATGTGTTAATGCTAACCTGGTACTTATAAGTATTTCTGGTTTTGGAATTTATGTGATATGTTTTTATATACATATTTTATTGCTATTTTATTTACCGTGGGGCTCCCACTTCGACGACGGGGAATATTCAAGCATGTGAATCTATGAAAGACACCCTAATACTGAGAATTTTAAATCCCCTTTTAGTATACGGATCCCAACAAATCTATCCAATTAGAGGGATTACCTCCTGGTGGAGGAAATAAGACCCAATGATGATGCTACCAACTATCAGTATGTCAAATGCAAAGGGAAAATGGCCTTTACAACGAGGTTTTGTGCCTTACCAACGCCTTTTTTAGCATGCATGTTTTTACCACATGTATGTTTTTAGAACATATGCCTTTACCGCACATTTTAGGTAAGTTGGGGGGGCAGGGGGTATCCCCCCAAAAATACTTTGTGTATATATATATATATCTATATCTATCTATATCTATCTATATATATATATATATATATATATATATATATATATATATATATATATATAGATAGATAGATATAGATAGATATAGATATATATATATATAGATATATATATATATATTCAACGAAGATCTCTGCAGGGACCGCAGAAAAGACGGGTCACACCAGGATTGCAAGTTAGAAATATACAGGTTTATTCAGCAGGCAGGAACGACGCGTTTCTATCTCTAGCGAGATCTTGGTCACATGACCTTCTGTGGAATCCACAAAACATTTAAAGGTGTATTACATTTGCACGACGCAGCGTGCATAGACATAAAAGACACACTGTGGGAAATAGGACAAATGGAATCATGTTCAGTGGATTTTGTCGATAAAGTTTTGCATTTTTTACAAACTTGTTTTCATAATGAATATTTTGAAATACATAATGATAATGCAGACAAATGATTCTAGTGCATTAAGTGAATTTATGTGATATGTTTTTATATACATATTTTATTGGGATTTGATTGCTATTTTATTTACCGTGGGCCTCCCACTTCGATGACAGGATATATACAAGCATGTGAATCTAGGAAAGACACCCTAATACTGGAGAATTTTAAATCCCCTTTTAGTATGCGGATCCCAACAAATCGATCCAATTAGAGGGATTACCTCCTGGTGGAGGAAATAAGACCCAATGATGATGCTACCAACTATCAGTATGTCAATGGCAAAGGGAAAATAGCCTTTACAACAAGGTTTTTACTGTGTTGTGCCTTACCAATGCATTTTTTAACATGCATGTTTTTACCACATGTATGTTTTTACAACACATGCCTTTACCGCACATTTTAGGTAAGTTGGGGGGCCAGGGGGTATCCCCCCAAAAATACTTTGTGTGTGTATATATATATCTATATATCTATATAAATATATATATATATATATATATATTCACAGAAAAAACCATAGGTTATAGACCATATATAGTTAGGAATTAGCATTTACAAAACCTTGAAAATTCACTGAAAAAACCATAGGTTATAGACCATATATAGTTAGGAATTAGCATTTAGAAAACCTTATTTTACTCACACAAAACCATTGAAATTCCATATATAGTTAGTTGCACTAACTATATATCGCGCACCCGCAATCCACTGCTGATGATGTCACATATTACATCATTCATGACATGGTCAGTGACATCACTGATGACATCACTGATGACATCTCAAATGACATCACTGATGACATCACTGATGACATCTCATTTGACATTACTGATCACATCACTGATGACATCATTCATGTGATGATACAATGAACCTCTGCAGACTCTAATATAACCTTAGATACACTCAGTGTAAACAGACACTCACAGACTGTCACTCATCCATGGAGTTACTCACACACCTAGTCAGTCTTGCAAAGAATCAATCACACCTCGATTTCCTCAACTATATAGTTATACACACCTTACTTATTGGAACATATAATAACACATATTTACTCTGTTATACAATCCCTGATACAAGTTCACAATAATCCATACAGCCACTCACACATTCACTGGCTCTTATGCACAGTTATTTATATATGTCAACTATCACATGTACTGTGTTTTACATATGTACTTACTTTGACATGTAGCACTGAGATATCCATTCACTCACCAATACACTCATGCACACAGTCAACCGCCCATACAGATGTTTCCACATGCACTTTTGAACCCATACATCTAGTGAATCAACTGCTCACACATCTATGCACAGAGTCATACACCTCCCAGACACCCACACACACACTCAGTCTCCCATACAAATACTTGGGCAACTAATCAATAACCCATATAGTTAGTCATATAGCTAATGATCAACACATGCATCAGATTACAAAACAACAGACACAATGATGCACAATTTAAAACAGTTTAGTCACTAACCCATGCACTCAGTGAGACACATTTAATCACTCACTTATACAGTCAGTCATGCACCTACTAAATCCTTCATCCAGACACTTATACATCCACTCATTCTTCAATATGTAAGACATATTTTAACTTTACAGAAGCATACAGTCACTGGATGTTGTCATCAGTGATGTCATCAGTGATGTCATTTGAGATGTCATCAGTGATGTCATCAGTGATGTCACTGACCATGTCATGAATGATGTAATATGTGACATCATCAGCAGTGGATTGCGGGTGCGCGATATATAGTTAGTGCAACTAACTATATATGGAATTTCAATGGTTTTGTGTGAGTAAAATAAGGTTTTCTAAATGCTAATTCCTAACTATATATGGTCTATAACCTATGGTTTTTTCAGTGAATTTTCAAGGTTTTGTAAATGCTAATTCCTAACTATATATGGTCTATAACCTATGGTTTTTTCTGTGAATTTCATTGGTTTTTTAACAGCTAATATCTGTAGCTGTAAAATGTATTCTTCTTTAAATCCAAAAATATATTTTATATGTTTATGAATAATTTTTTTTTTAAATATTTTTTTTTCTTCGTTCCCGCTTCGCGAATCGGGAAGCTTCCCGTTAGCTGACCTTGATGCCGCGAAATAGACCGCGAGCCGGTAAACGTTTCTTTACCGCAAGTGCCGCGTTAGAAAACAACATCGTGACGCCTCCCGTCCGCATGACGTTCCACGTTGTCGCGTGATACGTCATATGACGTGCTACGTTAGCGAACTGGTACGCGAAGCGAGTGCCAAAGCGCAGGTTTCTGGAGGCAAACCGGGAGGCCCTGCAAAGCGCTTAACGTAAACACAGCAAGTCATGTGACTTGGTAATAACACTTTTCATTGGTTCATTTCACTTTTGGTTTCCTAATGATGTAAGACTAGGTCATATAATCTAAAATGAACACTTTTGATTGGTTGAGAACTCTTGTTTTTCCCAAATGATGAAAATCCCTCCTTCTTTCCTCACTCTGACTTTCATCATTGTGAGAGAAAGACCCTTTGTGATCACTGAGCAATGGCTTCTTTAGTAGCTTCAGCTGGTGCTTCCCCACCACCTCCACCACATCCAAGGAAGAGTGGACCACCTGCTCAAGTTGTAATTCAACAAGAAGAAGAAGAAGAGGAACAGGAGGACGAGCACGAAGAGAGGCAGTTTTTGCCTGAGCAGCCCAAGACGTCTCACCGGAAAGAAAACTTCATTTGGCAATTTTTTTTAATTCCCAAAGGTCAGAAAAAAGTAAATGCAAGATACGTAACTTGCCTTATATGTCAAGATAGACTGTCCAGAGGGACCGACAAAAAATACAGTTTCGGAAACTACACAATGCATCGCCATATGACTAGGTGGCATCCTAACAACTACAGTGCTGCACAGTTTCGGAACGACCTCGATAATCTCCCTATTATGGCCAGAAGATCTGTTGTACCGGAAGTAACGGGACCAGAGGGCAGGGAGATGGTGCCAAATATACAAATGAGATTTGGTGAAGTAAAACACACCTGCGTATTTTGCGATGGATTCATTTCCTACGGAGAAAGAAGCATCACTCTGATCAACAGAGCTATTGACTATCATATGCAAGTTTGTCCGAAACGCCCAAAATAATAAATACTTCTTTTTTTTGTTTTGTTGCTCCTGTTGAGCCCTTTACAATGAATCGTTTTCATTGCCCCCTCCAAGAAAAACCCAAAAAAATATAAAACTGTTCCGAAAAATTCAAAAACAGTAAAAAAATGTTCAGAAAAATAAAATAAAAAGTTCTTTTCAGAACTACCTCCCCGTTATTAAAAAATTGGTACAATATTTGGAACTGTGCCAACCTCTATTTCTCTTAGTTCGCTTCCTAGTTCGCTCGCTGGTACGCGAACTGGAAGCGAACCAAAAACAGTAAGTATAAGGGAAGGAAACACACACTTATGTTAAAAGAAAGACAGCTATAGGGGAGTAAACTAGAGATACTATTACCCATAATCCACTACTGATGATGTCACATATTACATCATTCATGACATGCTCAGTGACATCATCAGCAGAGGATTGCGGGTTTTTTGGCAACATGCCTTATCCACGGTTTAATAACGCTGCCTTTTGCTTTATATAAGTTTTCAAATTGTATGAAATATATACCAATAGGTCTTTATGAACCTTTAGGTAGTGCTTTTGTTCATGAGGTCTGGTCGCTTCCATACACATACAGATGTTTCAAAGATGATCAAGAAGTTTATCTGAATGGAGAGGAATGCACTGAGACGCCAGATCATTCACTAATGTGTAGGCACATACAGTTACACGATTCATGCAACAAACACCGACCAAATATGGCTTGCGTGTTGCAAGGCACGCCAGTTCCTGCTATCATCCCCACGTTCAAGTTGTTGGAAAATGGTAGTTATTTGATGCTCAATAATGAAGATTGTTCTGAGTTAATTAAAAGTATTCCTTTTATCGTAACAGTAAGTGAACGGGTTATTTGCTGCAGAAATGTTCTATTTCCTCCCACACATGAACATAGGGAGTTTTCAATCTGGCCACAAATACCAACCTTGGGACACGTTTCAACGGCATGACAAGAATAAGAGCTCTTTTGTCTCAGAGAGAGGTGGCCTTGAGTTCGGCCCGTGAAACTTTCGTACTTCACATAGCGAACACCCGTACACAGGTTTGCCTTTCAATTTCAGCAACATGTTTCCGACTATCTTTAACGCATCCTCCACAAAATCCCTGGCACACTTTTTTGAAGTTGTTACCAGTGGTCTCGTGACTTCATTTGAGAAAATCTTTGGAGTCATCCCTGCTCCCTTTCATTGTATTTTCTGCACTCTGGTTCGTGGATTGGCATTTTTACTTGCATTACCACCGGACGCTCTTGTGCTTTTTTACATTTTTAAATATGGATGTCCCTCCTATGCAACCTCCGACCCTGCAGCTGCTGACACTGTTCCGCAATCGCATGCTAGAATATTATGGCACAATGCCGTTGGCGATATTAAGCACGGCATATGGATTATCTTTTCGGTTCTCCTACTTCACCTGTGTCCAGCCTGTATTTCACTGCCTGACCTGTGATTTCGATTGGGCCATTGATTTGTGTCTCTGCGGACCGGTTTCTCCTGACGTCGACTTTAATCAGCTGATGACTCCTATCATTACTCACGAGTTGATTTGTCCTGGCGAAAGGATTATGGCTGTGGCATTGATGCATGGACTACTTGGTCCCTGGAATTTACTGGCGGCAGCACAGTCTTTCTTGGAACACAGCTTTCTTGAAAACCCACCGAGCTGTCCTCTGATGGTGATAGAGGATCCGGTGCTGGGAGAGCACGTATGTTCTTTTCCGCTTTTAAATTGGATGGCTGAACTGTTTTCGGATGAAGACGGTGACTTCCTATTGGAGGCTGTTGCAGCTTATTTTGCATACACAGTTATGTCATAGACCTTTTTCATGTTTGATATGCTGAGTACTAGCATTTCATTGACAATTCATTGACTTATTTGTCAAGTTTTTATTATTTACCTTGCCTATTGGCTTAAGACTCGATAAAGTACTTGGCTGTTTTATTTTTCTTTAGCATTGAATTTTCCTAGTTTTTAATGCTTTACCTTGCGGACCGTCCACATATAAACTTGCAATCTGCTCTCATGAGATGGCACTTCTATTATCTTATTCAGTTCGTTTCCGGATCATGAGGAGGTGTCATCTAGGTCCTGGATATCTTTACACCGTGTTAAGTTAGCATGGGCTCATTACCGGTTTAAACGCCATTTTTCCTTTTTTGCAACTTCTGCACACGACACTTAGTTGTTGCTTTAGCTTTCCACCTAGTAGTTCATCGTGGTTTACATGAGAATAATATGTTATTGGTCTACTATCTGCTTTACTTGTTAAACTATATCTGTACAGCGAGTGCTAAAGTTTCAAGAACAACACGATACAGAATTGTTATGAGGTCTGATCTCCACGACTTCATACTCATAACATAAGTGCAACTTCTGCCAATTCTGGGCATGAGGCGGGTTTTATATTGCTTTGCCGAACACACATACACAACAGTTGATGCGGTTCACATGAAGAGAGAGCTGGTGTATGCTGATGTGATTCCTTCAAATCTAAGACACTAAAGTATGGACACGCCCTAAACCAACACAAAGAGACCTTCTTAGCAAATAATATAATATGTGTATTAGGGAGGGTGAGATATAAGCAGCCGCGGGCCGTGGAGGGAGTTACGATGGGGCAGGGAGGCGGGGAGGGGGAGAAGCAGGGTGGAGCCCTCTCTACCTTGCCCCTCCCCCTCCCCGCCTCCCTGCCCCACCGTAACTCCCTCCACGGCCCGCGGCTGCTTATAAGTGTTGCTAACTCTTATTCATTTACAGCATGTTAACATACTGTCACCATTCGCTTTTTATGTACTAGTAACTATGCTGGTAATTTTGCTACTGATAATATGTGTACTTGTATTCTCCACCCTGCTTCTCCCCCTCCCCGCCTCCCTGCCTCACCGTAACTCCCTCCACGGCCCGCGGCTGCTTATAAGTGTTGCTAACTCTTATTCATTTACAGCATGTTAACATACTATCACCATTCACTTTTTATGTACTAGTAACTATGCTGGTAATTTTGCTACTGATAATATGTGTACTTTTATTATCTAAGGTACTACGCCTGAGAAGACGGCATTAGTAAATAAACATTTCAAATACACATCTGTTCTTCTTAACTCCATGTTCTGGGTTCTAAGAAATCTATAACGACCGACTGTTCATGAGTTCCACGTATCCTGAGGTACTATAAGTTCATATTCTGGATTGTCTAAACATTGAGAGTTTGTTATATCCAATGTGACACTGTACCTAGCTTGCTAAATAGTTTTTGATTACTAACGTGAGTTTTGGGACACCCTAATTCGCCGAGGTTCCAATCCTCTGTCCACAGTTCTGTGTGAGAACAGAAACCCTGCGACAGGGGCACCCCCGACCCTTGCTGGAGCTTCATCACACTTGCGATACAACTCCAGCAATGCGCCACCTTTACGGCACAGATACATCACGCATCTGTGCTGTTTTTGCCCCATGATGCGCCGCATTGTAAATGCAGCACACCATAGGTGACGGAACAGCGGCACAGAATGACTAACACATCCCTGGTGATGCGCCAGTCATCATAAATCTATCCCTATGCTTCTTATCTTGTTAGAGATGAACCGCCATATGTATCATCAAAGTTATTTGCATTTCCTAAATAGCGAACTTTAAGGAATAAATAGCGATTCTTTACCATTCCTAGTTTGCGATGAGCTATTTGCTAATTAGCCGAATGTAGCCCAATGAAGCCCAATGTAGCCCAATGTAGCCCAAAGATGGCCGCCAGACACACAAAAAAACAAATGTAGCCCAAATATCAGCCAGATGTAGCCCAACTATAGCCCAGTGACAGAATGACCAATCAGCTTCGCAAACCTCCGTTACGCGAAGCGGAGCGCTGTTACAGATATATATCTTTTTTTAAACGTTAATTTCTCAAAATCCACTGGAGCACATATATTGAGACCTAGCAAAGGCACATCGGGCTACCAGTCCCTAATATTTTGCCAAGTTTCGTGCAAATCCATTCAGCCGTTCAATTATTATTTTTATTATTTTTTTTTGCCCCGCGGGGCCCTTTTAAAACCTCCACATCAAACCTAGGGGGTCAGCGAGGATCTACTATGCCCCCTTATAGTTATTTCCCCCTTTGTTTTGACCTCCTCTTGTCTCTCGATCCTACCGAGAGACAAGATGGCGGCCGCTACGGACTGTTTGGAATGTTGACAGACGCCGGAGAACCAATCAGCTTCGCTTCACAAAGCTCCGTTGCGCGAAAAGTCCGCGAACCAGAGCGCTAACCGGTCCGCTGTTACAGATATATATCTTTTTTTAAACGTTAATTTCTCAAAATCCACTGGAGCACATATATTGAGACCTACAAAAGGCACATCGGGCTACCAGTCCCTACAATTTTGCCAAGTTTCGTGCAAATCCATTCAGCCGTTCGGGCTAAAAGTGAGGCCAACCGCCCTATGGAAATTAACATGGGAAAAACGCGTTTTGGGACCCCCCTTTTTTCTCGGCCCCCCCTTGACGAACCCCCCCCCAAATTTTCAAAGGCTGCTCAGAAACAAAATGTGCCATTTTCCTGAAAATTTCAGCCAATTCCGTCCACAAACGGCAAAGTTATTAGACATAGAATTTTCAAAAAACCCATAGAGAAAAAATCCTAACTATATATACCTACTGGCGACCGCCAGTAGGTAATATATATATATATATATATATATATATATATATATATATATATATAGATAGATATATAGAGAGAGATATATATCCATAAACACACACAATGATTGGTAATGGCATACGTTGTAAAAAAATGTGCGGTAAGAAATGCGTGCTTAAGGCATGCAATGTATTTTCCTGCATTGTTCGGTCGCACTACCATGGCAAAGCATATACCATCAACCGAAAATAGCTGTTGAGGGTCCTACAGATTTTTCTTATCGAGATCCCTCTAAAAACACACAGTTGTACTCTATTTTGATTTTGTTGCCATACACCTGGAAGCTGAGTGGGGTCAAAATTACTTGATGCTTCTCTTTCCCTCTTTTGATATCTACTGGCTGCCAAATGGTTGTCACAGTTGACACCTTCCAAAAGTTCTACGTAAGGGTTTGTAGCAAGTATCATTTTCCATTTTTGCCATTTAAATACCAACTGCTCATTGAAACTACAAATCCCAGAATGCAATGTGTGGTTGGTTAAAGGCAGAATAGATATTTAGTGGCTAACATTGTAAAAAGCCACATGGCAACTAAACATCGTATAACACAAAGCTTTTCACATTACAAAAGATGAGAACACAAGGATTATGAGACAGAGGAAGGGTATTCGAGGGAATTGAGACAAGGATGCAAGAAGGAAGCCAACAGTGAGATAAGACAGATGGGGGGACAAAAATGAGTGAGGGGAAAGAAGAAGGGGTGAAAAATGAGATAGGGGATAGAGTGGGTTGAGAGAGAGAAACTGAGGAGAAAGGCAGAGACAAATTGAGAACTGAGAGACTAAGGTGCAAAGCAGGGAAATGAAGGAAGCAGAGAAAGGGAGGGGTAGGACTGGAGTAGGGAGAGTGAGGCAGGAGAAGGAAGATAAAATAAGGTTCATGGGGCAGAAAGACAAAAAGGGGGTGACAGAGGGAGAGGCATATAAAAGTAGGGGAGAAGAACTAGACAAGGAGAGAATGGAGGAAGGAAGAAGAGATAAGATGGAGAAGGTTGACGAGACCAGTGCTCAAAGATGGAAGAGTGGAAGAATAAAGAGCAAGTGACGGAGAGGGAGAGAATAACCTATTGGTTCCAGAAGAGAGAATGAATGGAGGGAATTGGGGGCCAGAGAAGGAGAATACACTATATGAATTTGAAATGGTGATGAGGGAAAGGACAAGGGATGATGGGGAGGAGGAGGAGAGGGTGGTGGGAGTTTTCCAGTCTGTAACAAGAGAAGTACCGAGAGCTACTTACACACAGTACCTTAGGTCTCTTGTAGTCCAGCAGTCTAGGGGCCTGATCTAGAGGTGGGCAGTAATTAACAATCCTCTGATTCCTGGTGGAAGTGCTAAATGTGGAGGAGAACCCGCCCATGTAACTTCCTTCACATAATGAATAACATGGTGGGAAAATGCAAGTGTACTATCAGCTTATTTTCAGATGTAGTAAAAGAGCCACTCTTGTGGTTTGGCACCCTATGATGACCTTCAACTACCACTATTTTAACTGATTTTAGTGCGTTATTTTACCCTAGCCTGGATATATGAGACGGTCCTGCATATGCCTGCTCCTCTTCGTTCTTGTAATCTTGCTGTCTTTCAGTGGGAGCTGTCACGGAGTAGAATAGTCTTGCCAAGAATAGAAGGTGTGGGATATGCATTTGAAAGCGTGAGTGGGAGAGAGAGGTGTGGAATGTACTCTTTGGTTTCGAAGTGCAGTGTTGTGAGCGATGGTGCACACATGTGCTCGTTGTTGTACATTGATGAGTGATTACTATTGGCTTTGAAATGGTCTCATGTTATTCTTGCTTTCTGACTTAGCTTGTTAATGAAGAGTGCTTACTATTGGCTTTGGCATGACCTCATGTCATTCTTGTCTTCTGACTTTGCCTTGCTTATGAGTTCTTACTATTGGCTTTGACAGGGCCTCATGTCTGACTTTGCCTTATTGCTGCGTGCACAGCAGTGCTTGCGAGTTGTTTGGGTTGTTCACATTCAAGGTCTTTCTGAGCGATTGTTCTGTTTAATGTACTCTGGAAGGCCTTGTGGGAGCTTTGTCAAGATAGCGGCTGGAAGATGTGAGAATGGAGGAAGGGACGTGAGAGCTCCTTACTGCCCTGGGGATGCTTGCTTGGAACTTGGCCAGTTCTGGTAAAATTCCTCTGGCGCTGGGAGGAGGTCTTTTGCGAATCTTCTAGTGTGTTTAAAGCAGAGGGTTGCAGATTGAGAAACTGGGAATTTGGAATCCGAGCGAGGGCAGACGTGTCTATCTCAGAGTATGAATCCTGGTAGCTAAGCTCTGAACCCCAGCTGTGAACTCCCCCGGCCAGAAGTTGGCTAAGATGCAGATGCAGTGTTTGCACCAGGTGATGTATTAAGTTGTGGCTATTGCCATTGTGATGTTTAGCCAGTGGCTTTGATCATTTGAGGTGTTTTCTTTGTGGTGTGGGAGGTGCACCTCCAGAGTAATCCTCTGCTGTATATATACGCCGACGGTAGGAAGGAGAGCGCTGGACTGGTTCCGGGGCCCCTGACGGAAGACGGGCTTGCTGGTGAGCCGATTCCTTTTCTTTTTCACGCATGAATGTCTTGAGCGTGTAGCGGCATTGTACAACAGAACGCCCATAGTACCGAGAAGTGACCAGGCAAGAGGGAACTACGCACTAAGGTTGCAGAACACTACATGAGCAACTTCAATCGTAACAACATCCATTAACAGTGGCAACATGTTTTCTGACACGGAGCGTATGAACGCAGCAAAAGATATGTTCAAGCGCAAGGGGGTGTCAACGCAGGCGGCGACCAAAACAACAACGCCCGAAGAACTACCACAGGATCGAAAACTAAAAGAGACATTCACGAAGTTGGAAAAACTACATGAGCGCGAAGTGCGCAAGTGGTGGGAGGCCACAAGTTTAACAAATTACATTGAAGAGAAGAGAGTACCCAGGGGGCTGAGAGTGCACACGGTACCCTCGTATGAACATCCTGATCCCCAACTGCTTACAGACTGGTTCGAGCACACGGCATCCTATTGTGAAGGCACCTTGAAAATCCTAGTAAATTATGCCTGGAGCGACAGGGGGAAAGTGCTGGTGGAAATAGATACGATCAATGAAGAACTAGAAAAGGAAACGGATATCGGAACAAAAGCATCAATATCCCAGATGGGGGATCAGATGAAGGCAAGATTGGCTAAATATGAGCAAAAAATAAGAATGCGCAAGCAAGAAAAATATGAGCGCGATGCCAATGACTACGCAACCGGGCGCGTACTAACATATGCAAAGAAATACGACGCCCCCCGGAAGGCTCTTCAGAAAAGAACCATGACAACCACTACAAGCAGAATACCGGAAACAGAACCCGCCACCTCTGAATCAGACCTGACTGAGAACGAGTCGGGGGATGAACAACGGAGGCAGAATGATTCGGATTCACAAGATGCACTGTATGATATACAAGGGGCCCGCCCAAAGAAGACTCCTTTTCAGGAGGAATACGAGGTGATCAAAAGCTCCTGGCTAAGGGGCGGCAAAAACAAACCGCCCGATGTGGATGCAGATGCCACAACAACATCAATCAGAGGATGAGGACGAGGAGGGCAGGCGGCGGGAAGAGGAGGCAGAGGAAACGCCAGAACCTCCAGATGGATGAGCCGCCAGACGAACAAGAAGTAATGAATGTGAATCCACGAGACAACACTGACCCTGCCAGTCTTACTGTAGTGAACCTAATATCCAAGATATTGACGGAAGCGGAAATTGAAGTTTTAAGCCTCGGTCTCACTTTTTGCCCCACGAATGACCTCGAGTACACACAAACAAGAATTGATTTGTTTCGATTCACTAGGAAGCTAAAGCTCCATAAACACTTTAAAATGCGCCCGCATCTAAAAAATATCAAGAAAGGCACTAAAGTGAATGGGATTGACATACTCAGCTCTAAAGATGTACCAGCTATAGAGGTACTCGAGGACCTACGATTAGATCAAGATTCCGATCAAGAACTGGAAAACTTGACTATCGCACAACGAGCTGTCCTACAAGGGGTAGAACAAGAAAGAGAGGAAAGCTTGTTCAAACCCGCATCGACCTTTGTACCACAAACATCATGGGACGCAGTCGATGTGTTCACGGAGGCAATGAAAAGAGACCTGATAACATATAGAAAATCGCAACCGTTAAACTCAGTGAACAACATCACCGAATGTCAACGCCAAGCACTAAGGGCTCTGATCAATGACAAACTCTTGGTGATCAAGCCCTCGGACAAAGGGGGTAACGTGGTCCTAATGAGCAGAGACCAATACAGAACTGAAGCACTGAGGCAACTTGCAGACAGAAACTTCTACAAGGAATGCACGAACACAGTGTATCAAACGAGCATCACTGAATATGATGCACTAATACAAAAATGGTATACTCTCAACATGCTCGGGAAAGATGAAAATCTTTTCCTAAGGAACCACACCCCCATGTTACCTACTTTTTACCATCTCCCCAAATTACATAAGAACATGGAAAATCCCCCCGGCCGTCCAATAATATCCTCCATTGGCAGCTTGACTGAGAACTTGTCACGTGTTGTCGACAACATCTTGTTTCCCTTAGTGATCAAGTTAAAACCGTACATAAGGGACACAAAAGACTTCTTGACCAAGATCCAGGAACTAATGTGGGATTCTGGGTACCTGCTAATGGTTTTAGACATTACTAGTCTTTACACCTGCATAGACCACAGGCAGGGTCTTGAAGCTATTAAACATGCTCTGGAGCAACGCCAAATGAAATATGCAAGTCATAATGAAATGATCTTAGAGTTCATTGAATTCTGTCTGACAAACAACATTTTCCTCTTTGAGGACCAGCTGTACATACAAACATCAGGGACGGCCATGGGTACCTGTTTCGCTCCCAGCTACGCGAACTTGTTAGTCGGCTGGTGGGAGGAGCAGGTACCCAGGAGCTGCACAGTTGGCACAGACATAGGGCAGGTAAAATGCTGGTATCGTTATATCGACGATTTCTTTATCGTCTGGGATGGAGGGATGGACACAGCAGAAGAATTTATTAAAATTCTTAACACCAATGACCTCAATTTACGCTTTTCAGGATCGGTTAGTCCGGTGGCAGCGGAGTATCTGGACCTGAGGGTGTATATTGAGGGTAACCATCTACATACCACCTTGTACAGAAAAGAAACTGCTGGCAATTCGACACTCTTTGCCAGCAGTAGCCATCCACCCAGTTGAAAAACAGCATTCCCTACGGAGAACTACTTAGAATCCGTAGGAACTGCTCCAAGGATTCCGATTTCGAGGCGGCTGCCTCGGAATGCCTAGTGAGATTCTCCATGAGGGGCTATGGTAATACCTTACTGAAAAACACTTTGAAGAAGGTAAGGAAGATGCAGCGAGCCACATTGCTGGCTACAGATGATCCTACTGTGGGGAGAAATAGAAAATCCAACAAAGAGAGTGGGAAATTTAGACTAATCACCCCGTATTCTAGGGGAGCTAAAGATCTGAAAGTCATGCTAAATAAGAACTGGCATATACTGAAGACTGACAGTGTACTGAAGGATGACCTACCTGCTCATCCTCTAATCACGTTCAGCAGGGCAAGGTCATTAAGTGACATGCTGGTCTCGAGTCATCTAGACAGACTACCTCCGAAAACCAATTCTTTAAAGCGCATGGCGGGCTTCTTTCCTTGCGGCCTCTGCAAGGCATGTAGTGGTAGCAGACGTGTGCTATCATATGATATACCAGACACCGGTAACAAAGTGCAGATCAAGCACTTTATCACATGCAGCTCCCAGTTTGTAGTCTACTGTTTAGTCTGCCCATGTGGCTTGTGCTACATAGGCAGTACTATTAAGGAACTCAAACTGAGGATCCTGGAACACCAACGGGCAATCGAGAAAGTAGACATCTCATATCCGGTTGCCCGGCACTTTGCAGAGGAACATAACAAAGACCGCACAAAACTCCGATTCTTTGGATTGGACATTGTTCCACCCAATATAAGAGGAGGTGACCGGTTAAGGAGACTCCGCAGACTTGAGTCAAGATACATTGTAGATCTTTCCGCCAAACACCCGGGAGGAATGAATAGCGGAGAGGAATTATCATGTCACTTGGGGAAATAAGACCATAGGAACAAGTAACTCTGATAGGTGGCTCTGCTTGCAAACTGTTAGTCTAATGACCATCTGTATATTTTGTATATTTTGTGCATAGTGTTAACACTGTATCCTTTTAACACTGAATTTCCCAAAATTTTGACTCTTGATGTTGGAATGAACTATACAATGTAATTGCGTTGATGAACACTTTTCTTATCTTTTTTATCCTTTTCTTGGTCTGCTGACCTTCTCTTATCTTATTTTTCTTCACACTCTTCGGATTTTTCTTTTTCTTTTTCTTTCTTTCTACTTTTTCTTTCTTTCTTTTTTTCTTTTTTTTTCTTCTTTTTTCGTCTACCCCTCTTGCCTAAACTGACAGGTTAAAGGAAGGATGTAATTATGTAGATATGTATATCAAATATGTGTATATATAGAAGTAGAATTGGCCAATATGGAATCTCGACCTGATATAAATTGTGTCTTGTGATTGGCGTTCCTTATTGTGGGCTTTGCAGAATTTAAATGTAATGGAATTTAGAGCAGCCTAAGGATGAATTGTGACAGACTTATGAGCTTCTGAGGTAACTTAGTCGAGAGTCTTTGAGGTTCCTTTTGGCCATTCGGGATACACTATCAATGCATGTCAAATTTCTGTTTACGCCTTTTCTTTGAATGTTCTCTCTGAACGCTTACTGTTTTTTGCACTGTTTATTTGTAAATATGACATTGTACATTTTATCATAGGACACTAGCCGATCCACGGCTTTATTCCAACGTGAGTATTCACGGATGAATTAGAATAGACCCCTATATGGATAGAACACCTTTCCAATATGGCGCCCATAGAGGCACAAAGGGGTGAAGTCCTATGTTTATGTCAATGTTCATTAACCTCTATATTTTATGGGATGTTTGAAACTGACAAGTGACACACTGACGAAGGCTTACGCCGAAACGCGTCTGTGCTTTTTTGTTCCCTGAAAATGAAAACACTGGACACCTCTTGGACTATGAGTGCTGCCTCTTTCTTATGAAATTGAGAAGAGTTTTGAGCGTCATATATATATCTATATATATATATATATATATATATATATATATATATATATATATATATATATATATATATATATATATATATATATATATATATATATATATGTATATAGATATATATATAGATATATATATAGATATATATGTATATCTTTCTGCTCTCTTGCAGGACATCCAGTATATCTCATGTTATTTGCTGCTTGTTCATTAATCAGTATTATTCATGCATTTAGATCACAGTTTGCTACATATATTTCAATCTTGTGCATTGTGCATCTGAGACAGCCTTTGTTTAGAGAGCATTGTGTAATAAACCCCAAGCCTTATTCTAAAAAAGAGAGAACCCCTGCATTTTATTTTAATTGTTCATTTAAAAGTGTTTGATACTAATAAATCTGCATTTACTGATATATATGGCCTACCGTTCATTAATAAACATGTGTGTGTTATTTTAAATCAATCACAATATCAAGAAGGAGGGAGAGGGAGCAGTTTGAAGAAAAAGCTAAGGTCCAGCGCCAATGCTCCCAAGGTTAAATGTCAAAACAATGGATGGTCGCTGTTCCTAAAAGAAGAATTGTCCTCTACAACCTATTCTGGTTAAGAGTTAATGTGTCCAGCTTAGTAGTAATACAGTAGGATGTGAGTTAAGGTAGGGGAATTCCTCCTTTTAGAATTGGGGCCCTCACACACCCTTGCGGGTGTCATACTTCGTCATCGGCCTTTGCTTCTCGTGGGGGTTGCGCTGCAGTCCCCCACGGGCCCTGTGAAAGGGCTCTTTACCTGAGATCTTTTTTAGGAGATGCTGCAGTTGAGCATGAAGGTGTGTGGGCCTGTGTTGGTGAGTGTGTTGCTAATAATAAAATTATCTTAATCGGATCCCCAAACTAGTTTTATATCGGGGTCCGGAAAATAAATTAAAATAGGATGTCCTGGAGCTATTCCTGAACAACAAATAATTTGGGGGAAAGAAGTATGTTCCAGCTGCTCTCAGTCCGTGTAAATGATGTGCAAGTGGAAAAGGGTCAACATGTTTTGCGCTTATGACGGGTCCCTAATGGATCCTCTGTGCGCTTCGTCAGGACCGTGAATAAAGTGATGTAAAACTGTGGAAGTCAGGCGAAGACACGCTGTACTACCACCATACCTATATTAAAGGTCAGCATGCATCTGAGCGCTAGGAGATACGTATTATTCATATTCTCGTAATGCCCAACACCTCTGTCAGTAAGGGATGGCCGTGCCAGCGAATGCTGCAGGTGAAAGTGACCAGAATTTGTCCCCTTCTCGTGTCCGCGTCTAAACCTGCTCTTCCGATCAGGATCGCCAGAGTTGCACCTCCAGAGTAATCATCTGCTGTATATATATGTATATCTTTCTGATCTCTTGCAGGATGTCCAGTATATCACATGTTATTTGCTGCTTGTTCATTAATCAGTATTATTGATGCATTTAGATTATAGTTTGGTACATATATTTGAATCTTGTGCATTTGGCATCTGAGACAGCCTTTGTTTAGAGAGCATTGTGTAATAAACCCCAAGCCTTATTCTAAAAGAGAGAGCGTCCCTGCATTTTATTTTACTTGTTCATTTAAAAGTGTTTGACACTAATGAATCTGCATTTACTGATATATTTGGCCTACCGTTCATTAATAAACTTGTGTGTGTCATTTCAAACCACCTGAATTTGTTTTTTGCCTCCAAAGTGGGAGTGCTGTGCAAACGTGTATGATTTAAAGGTGCAGTGATACATTTTCCTCTCTTTAGGGGAGCGCAGGGTTTGGGTGTGTCCTTTTTGTGAAAATCTGATTCATTACAGATGGCCTGTGGAGCCAGGCACCAGACTGTGGCCTGCTCCTAGCACCCCATGCCTCTGGTTCCCTTCACTAGGGCTTTTGTGGTTATAATAGACTATGGAGCCCAGGTGCTCTAAGCTGCTTCTGTGTTTGACTTGAAAGACTGGGATAAAGCAGAAAAAGGCTCTCAGTTTATCATTGTATTGCTCGTCATGTGCTACTGTCCCGTGCTATTGCAGCCCCTATATGGCACCTTTGAGAACAGTACATTTCAGAAAAGCTAGTGATTTCTAAAAGTAATCTCTTTATATAGATGTAACTGCTTTGTTCCACTGACAATAAAATGTCACTTGAAGAGTCACACATAAATAAGGCACTAAAATGTCAAACCTAAACACATTGAAAATGAAGAAATATCCTGCTTTACCTAACTGAAAACTCAGCAGGTATGGAATGCTTTAAAGAGAGAGAAAAAAATAGTTCCCTTAAAGTGAGCAGTAGACAGATAAAAGTCAGCCTGGTAAAGAGGATACCCGCCAGAGGCTTAACAAACAAGAGAAATGATAACTATCAAATAAGAAGCAAGGAAATAAGGGTGACAATATATTCAACTAATGAAAGAGCTGTACACCCACTATGGGTTTCACTATAGGTTTCAGAAGAGTTGGCGCGAGGTCCAGCTCATAGGCGAGACCTGAATGGCGTAATAAAGCTCTGAAAACAGAAGAAGGGGAGGCTGGGCAATCAAACCTGTCCCGGTCGGCACACCACACATGGAGAATTCTGCCAGAATAAGAAGTAACAGAGTTGTGAATAGCGTGTATCGTTTCAGTGTCAGAGTTCAATGCTATCTTTTTTGTTGCCTTTTTGTGCAGCCATTGAAGGATCTAGGTTCCACGTTCTAGAGACTTACTCAGGAACCCTTGGTTGATGGCTTGTTGGTGCCTGCTTAAAAGTGTAAAGGGGAGAAAAGTCAGTTGCCAATTATACATCGCCATTCCTGTTGCCCATTTTACTAAAGGAACACAGACTCTGAATCAAAGTTTAGTGGGTTTATTACAAAGCCCAAAAAAGTAGAACATACAAACACCGCAAGAAGAGGGTGTAAAAATGCATGGGCACTAATACAAAGCCAAACCTACCGGCAAAATGTAAACAATGCAACACGCACAAGATGACCAATTCCAATAACATTACGCAAAAGATTACTGAGTCAACATCAATAGTTCTCTTCATTGGAGGTTCGTAAGTAAAAAGCATTAGTCTGTCCCTACACTTCCACTAACATGACATCCCTACTTAGCATTCCCCAGGCAAATTCAGGAAAGCGTGTCAGCCTGTGACGACTTCCTAAGAAGTGCGCTCATGTTGAATGGGTCAAGTAGCATGAGGCTACAGAGCTCACTCTAAGATGCTCTTTCCTCTCTGCAGTCCTGGCCGAAGTCTCCCCGTACTCTGTCCCTAACCCCAACACAAATATCATAAGAAACACCCATCGTCACATTGCACGACCGCCCCATTCAGCTGGGCACCTCCTCGTAGGTAGCTTTCCATGCGGTCGTGATGCTCCCAGGCTATGGCTCGATGACCTTGATTCCCAGGCCTTCTCCAGTGAGAATGAACACCGTCCCACGTTATCAGTACCGCTTGCTCAAATGTATCTTCTCCTCCCTAAGCCTAGCTCCTAAAAGTAACGCATTATTCTAACTAGTAAACAAGAATTTCTCCACCTGCATCAGAAACATGGGAAAGGGCAGACTCTGCATACACATGAATTATACTAGCAAACTTGTCTAGAGAGCTAGAGAGAAATACAAGCCTACAAATTCGGCTAACATAAGAAACAACATGAAACTTCACTAAACACTCGTATGCATGAGCACTATTACTGTGCACGTTTAAACCAATGCATAATATAACAAATAATTAATTTCTCATTGGTCACTTGTAAGATCAAAACATTAATGCTTCACCATGTAGAACACGATTACAATGTTATTTTCTCCGCACTATACGAAAATATCTCTATCACTTCACATGTTATTACATTATATTCTAATAACCAAATGTTAACACGACAAAGGATTATTTATGTGTAGGTGTGCAATACTCGTGATTATAATGCACCCCTCCAAAAGAAAGAGCACAATCGCGTTCTATCACCATCATGTCAGGGCACCAGGCCCTGCCGCTCCTGTTGATTGTCCCTGAAGATCTACCAACTCACATAGCACCACTGTGTGTCACACAATACTTGCTCCTTTCACAAGGTCGCATGGTGAGTAGCCGATATCACACTGTGGGCACAAAATTAGCTGGAAATCTCTGCAGAGAGCAGGGATTTCCAGCTAATTGTTTGAAGGTTTAGCTCAGCCAACCTCCATTAGGGGTTATGAAACCTCTCTAGGACATGGAGGAAGGCACAAAAGCTTTGATTTTCTTTTTAGGTCGAGGGACCTATAAGCTGCGAAGCAGCTTCCTTTCCGTAGATTTAATGTTACTTAGTAGGGCTTCAGAACCCGCCTCCCTGCCCTGTCTCTCCACCATTGGCTGGCTTCCTAAATGGAGGCCAGCCATTGGAGGAGAGAGCCGTCCCTCCAAAGAAGCTCCGTCTTTTTCGGATTCGGGGGCGTGATTTTTTGCGTTCTTTAGCCCTGTGACGTCGTCTGTCACTCAGGGCGCAAAAAACACGCCCCCGAATCTGAAAATGGCGGTGCTTTTCTTTAGGCCATTTCACAACGACCGCCGCCCCAAGAAGTCGCAGCCTCCTCCACCTAGCAGTCTCTGTGTGCCCAAGAGTACACATCGCGCCGTCTCGTTTTCTGTGGGCAGACAGGCGTTTAGAAGCTTGATCGTAGCACACAGCGCTGGATGCTCGGTCCGATTCCGGATCTCCATGGACTCTGACCCTCGCTGCCCCGGACCTACGCGTCCTTCAGCCTCAGGAGCACACATTGCGCTGCAGCAGTCTCGTTGGGCAGCGTAGGGCACCCTGGCACCCAGCCTCCTCCACCTAGCAGTCTCTGTGTGCCCAGGAGCACACTTCGCGCCGTCCCGCTCTCTGTGGGCAGAGCAATAGCAGGCAAAACAAAACCACCCAAATCTACAGCATCTTTGCATCTTTATCTAACCAACAGGAATGTTTTCCGTTTACTGCATCGTGCACACGACAAAACACTAATGTCTGAACTCTGCCGTCTCAGGCACATTAAAGACATGCTTTGGGGCACCTTAAAACGCCACGGACCTCTTTTGGCAAGTCTGGATGCAACTGGAGAATCTCGGAGAGTCTCAAATGCCCGGTTGCTACAGGTGTATCTGGAGCTCACAAAGCGGAGTCAATCCCCGGCTTTTAAAAGGGACGATTGTCTTTCAGACAGAATGAGACGACATGAGCCTCGCATCACTGAACTGAGCAGAGTTAAACAATCCAAGCCCTTGTGTCACAGGCAGCCATCGATCAAAGGCTGACCACGAGAGCTCTTAGAGGTGCCACGAAATCTGCAGCAGAGAACACGGTGCGGACAGACTCACGGGTTGCAAGCGAGTGGAGCAGCCCCAGTGCACAGGCATGTGATGGGCAGAGCCTGGAGCAAGCGGGTCACTTCATGTGGATGTAGAAAACCAATCACTGTCAAGCTAGGCCTGCCACAGGCAAAACAAACAGAGGACGAGCACACGGCACCGGCACGTGCGCTGCACGCGTGAATGAAGTGGATTATTGTACGTTCTTAGGGATGGGGAATAAATGCACCCATTGAGCAATGAAGCACAGAGGCGGCATCAAACTAAGAGGCCCCAGCCATCAGGGGGCAGCTTGGAACTAGCAGCTGCTAATGGCTGTCAGCAAGCTTCCATATTATGCTTTGTTATCCATCCAAGTGTGCATTCTGTGCGAGTAATTCATGGTTTATCGGCAGTATTTGTTTTATTGTTTTAAATGTTATGTTGTTTTATTGCTATTTGTGTAGTGCATGCATGCCTATGGAACGTGGTCCGGATATATTCAGGGCCCCAAGCCCTGACCTGAAGTCAGCCCCTCATTATCTCCAACCAGCTCTGCTTAGGAACATTTTATTCACAAAAAACAACTGCTGACTGGAATCGACGGTCACTTCTTACGAATGACTTAAAAAGAAATGGGTTTTTTGCTCAGGGTGACACAGACCGTTAACTCGATATTAGGGCTCAAACGTGGAATCACCTATGCCACAATCAATACAGCCCTCGTTTAGAACGGTTGTGATAACGGGTGAAATGTGCAATCGTGTTATACCACAAATATTAACATAGTATGCGGTTTCACAGTGATGTGGTCGCACCTCATGCGCGGGGTAATGCAATTACTGCTACTACCGCTCATTTAGTACTTTTTAGGAAAAGCCATGTTAACCGCATGCGCGCTAGCGGTTTTCCCGCTGTGCGCTGCGATTCGCAAAAACCCTCGTTACGTGACAAGGTCAGCTCGTCACACGCGCAGCGCAGGTAACGCCCATGACGAGCTGACCTTGTCACGCGCGTCGAAGGGGTTAAAGGTGTACGTGCAATGCAGAGCACTTGAAGCCCAAGTCTTTCAAGGTCTCTGTTTTTTGTATTCTTTAAACGCTGAAATTCCATAAGATTTGCTTCACCGCTCCATAAAGGGTACAAGCTGTGCGTGGCATTTTCGGAAAGCGTGTTCAAGGTTTCCTAACCATGAAGAAATCTCCCATCGTTAATTCTTCCGGCTAGATTTATATCCGCTATCCTACTCGGAAACGCGGAGATGGACACACATATTGCGCCTCATAAAACGGGAGCGGAAGTGCGGCACCCGCCAGGAGCCTGACGCAACACACGCCACCCCAAAGCTGCAGTGCTTCTCCTTAAACAATTTGTGGTTCGCCTGGCACACACTACAAACTGAGGCTTCCGAGGTCTCCCCCTGGCGGTGCCCCCTCTCCTGGCAGCGGAGGGTACCCGGGCTGGGTGATCACGAGGGTGGGTAGAGCCTTCGGTAGCTGTCGGAGCTGTGAGACTCCGGCCCAGGAGGGAGCGAAACTTTCCGCCTCATACAAAACTTTCCCGTCCTCCCCTCTCTCAGGGTGATGTGTGCCCCGCACAAGACAGGCGTCTCTGCACCGAAGGAGTGCTCCAAGGCGCTATATCGCGGCGGGTGCAGCCGTGGGTAGGGTGATTGCGCGCCAGTCGCCTGCCAGGCTGGCACCGGTCCCGATCTGAGAACGGTTTAAAGATGAGCAGGGCTGCTCCGGCGAGCCAGGGCAGCCGATCCAAGAGTGACAGCGGAGATGCGACGCCTCTCTCTCCCCCCTCCGGCCCCACAAGTCTGTAGAGCTGGTTCCGCTCAGAAGTCACCCTAGGCGCTATTGTGTTGCAACTTGCCCTGCTGCGGGTGCGGGCGATTCCCACGGGCGGAGCGGAGGCGAGACACTGCTTGCAATGTACAAGGGGAGAGACAGGCAAGGGGCTGTCTCCTACAAGTGACCCTACCACAGACTCATCAGTGCACCACCAACCTGTCTCTTTCGCCCTGGCATCCGTCTCTCTAATAAAATGCGTTCTCTGTCTATGGTTTGAGTGAGGCCTTTCTAGGCTGTCTCTTCCTACAGTCTTTGTCTTTCTACAGAGTACCTGTGTTGAGGCAGCTGCATAGGCCGTCCCTTCCACTCAAGCCCGTCTCTGAGTATGAGAAGTGGCTCTCGGGTGTCTCTTAGACCCCGACACCGCCTCTGAGCGGGAGAAGTGGCCCTGGGCGGTCTCTTATAGTCTCGAGTTCACCCCTGTCAGAAGGAAGCGCACTGCGCTGCCTGTTCCACAGTCTGTGGGTGTGAGGCGGTATGTGCATTGGACCGTCTCCCAGACCCATCCCGTGCTGGGCTGTCTTTTACAACCCGGAACAGTCAATTGAAGAGAGAAGAAGCACTGAGTGGGCTGTCTCCTACCCCTACCTTACACCCATGCCCGGACACTCGCACTCCCCTCTCCCCCCAGGGGCGCAGGGGCACCCCGAGTGAACCTACGAGTAGCAGTTCAAGCAGGTAGGACCAACCTTGCATGTTTAATGTACCGGCCCCGAACAAGCTTGCCAATTTTACTTACTTGTTACTATTATTGAATGTAATGATTCTCAGTTTATCAGCTTCACAAGGAAGAATGTCTGAGTTGGCTTCGCTGGGTTTCAAGATTGAGAGCTGCAGCGCTCATCAGATTTCAATAGGAAACTTACATTTTGATGTCCTCCGGGTGCTGGCACACACAAACATCACATGCAGCTGGCAATGACAAGTTAAACGGCAGGAACGCCTCCCGCCTTTAGCCACCACTCACACATAGTACCCTAGGCTATAATCTCCACCTGGAAGCAGCGTGGAAAACGTAAAGGTATGAATTTGTAGACTAGATTAGTTAAGATCATGTGTGGTAGCACCAAGTAAAGTCCCCCCCAAATTCTACGTACCTAGAGGTAAAAAGATGCCAGATTAATTAACACGCACTTCTAAACGATAACGAGATAAAGAGAAAGTACTTTATATATGTATCCAAATTGGCAGTTGGCAATCTAATCGGTTACACCCAGGGTGGCAAAAAAACTTTTTCAAATATGAGTATTCTATTTCCTACTTTTGGAAGTTGTGAGTAAAACGAATCCTTAAGGAGTAAAATAGTAACTGTAATTTTGTGATGGAAGTGTATTTAAGCATTTAGAAAACTAAAAATCTATTTGAAATTTGTAACCATGTGTAGCGTTGCGCTACTAATCATCACAAACACATGATGTGGTTTAACTGGAGCTTTATTTCTTACATCCAGCATGGACCCTGTCCCTACTCTAACTGTCCTAACCTCCTCCTCTTAGCTCCTCCTGTTCCTGTTCCTGTTCCCCTAGCTCCACCCCAACCACTAGACTGCATCATGATACTACATCTCCCCCTTTGTTAACAAAATTAATTTAGCGTCCACCATATCTGTAGTTCTTCGATCAGCCGCATGGGTCTGCAGGCTATGACGACACATCTCCAGTTCCAATGGTGTGGCTTCCTCTTGCCTGGACAAAAGTCTCCTTGACTACAGGAGTGCATCTTTGAAATTGCGAAATGTCTCGTGTGATCTTCTTGTTCCTTGATTCATGGCGGTTTCCGATAGGCTTCTGGGTTATCCACTCATCTTCAGTCTCCGAGGCGATCATGACTGCTCCTCGTGATGTGACCATGAAGGACTCAGCGTGATGGCGGCAGTCCGTTTTCCTTTGAGGCTCTTGTTCGATTGACGCTTGATCTCCTTCATGTGAGGATGTTGTTCTGGTTCTTTTCTGAGCACCGGCACATGATTTGACTTCCTTTTGTCTTGTCCCGTCGAGGGCGGCACTGTCTTCCTGTTCAACGTCATGCATACCAGACGGTGACACACCATTTGAAAAGATCATCCTAGTTTGGTCCGGGGACTCATTTGCCATCCTCGTCTGGTCGAGGGACTCATTTGCTGCCGCTGGTTGTCTCACCCACTCCCACTCACTTTTGGGACTGGTGAACCTTTTGACTACCCGAGCATGTCCATGTTTTCCTCTCCTCCTCTGATGATTTGTCTATGTCAACACATCAGGGTTTCCTTGCAGAGTGGCTGGATAGTCCTTTCTCATCCGGTGTGTAATGTCCCTTATATCTGTTTTCATTAGCTAGGTCCTTTGAGTCAGCCTCGCTGACCCCTTCAGGGATGACGGTATGTTCTTTATGTCTCGACATACCTGCGACTTACATGACAGATTGTCTTGTGGTGTGATTGGTTCTTCAGAGACATTGGTATGAGATAGTTTACTCTTGATGGGAAGACCGTCCTTTGGTCCGATGGTGTGTTAGGGTGATTGATGCCATGGACGTTGTCGGAACCATGACTCGGTCGACCCGAGAGATCGAACAGACATGCTTTCTGAATCGGAAGAGTCTTTCGCTGATTTCCTTCGAGAACGTTCCTTTGAGTGTATCTTGAATGATAGATTTCTTACACAGGTAGGCCGTGACGGGCTGCTCCTAGAGTCGGAGTTCTCTTTGGGATATTTCTCCGGGTACCTTTCTCGAAGTGGCTTCGGTGCCATCTCATTGGAGAGGTTGTTTGATAACCACATGTTTATTTCTTGTGTTTGATCCCCGGGTACTTCGTCTCTGCCTCTCTCGTGTAGTGATAATGGCCTCCTCTCAGTTTCCTCATTCTTTTGGATGTCATGAACGCGTTTGTCTTCCCCCTTTCGTTGCCTGGGTGGATCAGTCCATCTTATGCAGTTCACTTCCTCTTCACACTTGTTTGGTGTACTGACATCTGTGTTACCGGTGTGGTGTGTTCTCCTGTTTGACGTCTCCTCGGACTCGTCTTTCGAACAGTGAGGTGCTTGTGTGTGGTCGTGTACCGATTTCCAGCGTTGACTTGATTTGTTCAGTCTTCTATATTTTGCCTTTCTTGCGCGTTTGTTGGGCAGACTGTCATCTGGTCCATTGGTGCGATCTGTCCCACTTGACACTTCCTCTGCTTCAGAACCGTTTGCACCATCTGTTGACTGACTCCATGAGGTTGAATAACTCCTTAAGGTTGTATCAGTGCCGCTATCGCAATCCTGACTCATCCTGGTCTTTTGTGTTGTTGACTCGGAGTATTTCATGACGCTTTGTCCCTTGTTTTGTCTTGGCTCTGATCTGCCGTCACCCTCCCTCTTTCTGGTTTTGTTTGTTTCCTGGGCCTTGCCCCCAGACACGAGGGATGTCTCTTCCCAGACATCTTTGTGTCTTGCATTCGAGTGCACGTCTTTTGATATGTCACTTACTTTGACCCGCACTCTAACCTCGGCCCCTCTGATGATTCTCTTTAGCGACCACTGCCCCTGAAGAATCTTGCGCTTCGTGTCTGCATTTGAACAGCCTTCGATTATCCGGAGCCGAACTGCCTCTTCATTTGAAAATGTATTGAAGTAGCAGCATGGTACCAAGCTTTGTAACCGGGCGATGAAATTTGGCAATGGTTCTCCTGGTTCCTGCCGGGCTGTGGTGAAGGCGATGCGAGCATGATCCACGTCTACCTGTGCATGGAAATGGGCACGTAGCTTCTCTTGGAGTCTCTCATAGGTCTCTGTGTCCTTTTCAGGAAATGTTCTGACTAAGCGTCGGCCCTCATGACCTACCAGTTGGAGGAGTAGTATCAGACATTTTCTATCTCTTCGTTCACCGATAGCGTCAAGAAAATCGTCCAGTGATTCCAGCCACCGGTTCCACTTGGGACCCAAACTCTGACTGCCAGTCTGTGTCACTGGGGGTGGTACTTCAATGCAGGGATTGGATTTTTGTTTTCCTTTTCACTTATGCTATCCGCGTTATTCTATAACTCTCTGCAGTCGAGGTCTTACGTACAATTGTGTCCTCTTTGATTTTAATTGCTTACTTTCACTTAGCGTTGGAACTTACTTTGAGACCTGGGTTCGTTCATGCCCGTTGCATTCCAGGCTCGCATTTGCTCGGGCTTGTTGCATCTGAGACTTGGGCTGGTGCTTGTTGCATTCGCGCTTGGTATTGGCTTGTGTGTTGCATGCGTGACTTGTGTTTACCTGTGTTCTTTGTAGTCGCGCCTTACGTTTCCTTGTGCTTATTTACATCTGACGCTTGTTTCTGCTCGGGCTCGTCTATTTCGGGCCTTGCAGTTGCCTGTGTTTATTTATTCTCAATCGTTGCCTTGGTTTGGTCCTTGCATTTGCTTGTACTTGTGTTCCTTTTACATTTGCTCGTGCTTATTTATTGTGAACCCTTGCACTTGCTTGTGCTTGTTGTGTTGTTGTGACTTTACTATTGCCTTTATCCGTCTCTTGCATTTGCCAATGCTTGTTGGATTACTGCAACTTTGTACTTATCAATGTTTGTTTGTTTGCTTCCATCTACTAGTGCTTGTTTCTTTCAGGACTTGCGGTTGCTCGTGTTTGTTTACACGTGAAACTTGCATTTACTTGTGTGTGTTTCTTACTGCACCTCTTGCATGTGCTCGTGCTTGTTTGGTTTCCATCTCTTGCGTTCACTCGTGCTTGTTTTCTTGTTGCACCTCTTGCACTCACTCGTGTTTGTTTTGTGTCTGTCTCGTGCATTCACTTATGCTTGTTTTCTTACTTCACCTCTTGACTTGGCCTGTGCTTGATAGCAAACTGGAGGTTGCCTGACTTTAAGATGGCCGCTCAGTATCTTTAACATTGGGGTGGGAGCATAGTGCCTGACTCCAAAATGGCTGCCGCTGTGAAAATCTCGTTTTTAACGAGATTTGGCCATTCTTTCTCATTCTTTCACCGGAGACACTACATTCATCGGCGCTCTCGCTCCCACTCACCGTCGGTTGCAGCCAGTGGTCATTTCCTAATCACCGCTCCAGGTAGGGCAGCAATTTTCTTCGTTGTGCCTTTTCTTTCTCTTTCCTTTGCCGTCGGGTGGGCTCCCGGTGGGCAACAGGCAAGACGCTCTAGCTCCCACACGCGGGGCGAGCCCTGATTATTCCGCCGCCGGGGTGAGCTCCCGGTTGGCAAGCAGACAACGCGCTCCCAGCCCCACACGCGGGGCGAGCTCGGGTTCTTCCGCCGCCGGGGTGGGCTCCCGGTGGGCGGGCAATAACACGTTCCAGCCCCCGCACGGGGGTGAGCTCCACTCCACGTGGCTTCCCGACCACGGAGCTTCTCGGCGCCCGACAGTGCCCTCACAGATCCGCTCCACGTGGCTTCCTGACCACGGAGCTTCGGCGCAAATGACGCGAGGCTGGCGGCTTCAGGTTCCGCCGCAGCACTCACTCAGGGCACACTCGTTGTGAAACGACCTCACACGCGTGCCTCACAGGACGGGTCACAGCTTCTGGGATGTGCTCAGTCACGCAGTGTGATCATCCCATCCTCGTCGCCAGCTGTAGCGTTGCGCTACTAATCATCACAAACACATGATGTGGTTTAACTGGAGCTTTATTTCTTACATCCAGCATGGACCCTGTCCCTACTCTAACTGTCCTAACCTCCTCCTCTTAGCTCCTCCTGTTCCTGTTCCTGTTCCCCTAGCTCCACCCCAACCACTAGACTGCATCACGATACTACACCATGGGCACCTAACCTTAAGGTAGAATTGCTTGTTTTCTAGCTGGAAATTCATCTATACGAAAAATATTTTTGACCTTGAGCGGCCCTCTTTAAACCACACAACAACACACGGAGAATATGTTCTTGTACCACAACACTACTGATATTACCGATTTAGACATGTTACTAGGACAGTGTGTGGAAGCTTGCATAGAATTTCCCTTAATTGCTGCTATTTCGTCCTGATGGGCATTTTGCCTGATCATAGGGAGTAAACCGGCCCACCTTACTCCCTTAGCTTCAGGCCACTGGAAGGAGAAGTGAGATTGAAGTTCTAGTAATTCTGGCTTACCTGTATGAAGGTTCTGCCCGCCCTTTAGGTTCATTTTCTGTTTCTGTATTTGTGCAGTAGCTGCATAGGAAGCTAAAACTGACAGACTTGCGCGTTAGGATTATCAAACCCAGTGCACAACCCCTTGCAAAACAGTTTGCTATTACACCAAAACTACTACTGATTTTCAGAGATGCCAACAGGCCCACTTCACCATTAGCCCTTGCAGTGCTTGTATCCTAACATCACACACCATCTGGGAATTACGGGCACATTTTAATAATAAAACAAGTAGACTACAAATCCCACAAGGCAGCACGTGGACCAGATCACCTGGAGACAGTCAGCAATACAGTGTCTGCTGATTTCGGTTACATGCATTTTTATTGTGCATTTGAAATAGTTCAATGCCACAAAATTGTTGTGCCAACCAGTTTGCCACTATAGCGGATAGGTTGGCTCTATTAGGTTATTTATTATTTTTCATCTTTACTTGTTAGCAGTCACAGGCTCTCCATGTCTCTTAAATAAAATAGAAAAAAACACACCCTAGCCTTTTTATTTGGTTTTAATCGTGTTGTGTTAGCCATTTCAGAAATTACTGCAGTTTCCAATCAAGAACAGCCCTGCCTCCCTTCCTCTGAGCACTTGATTGTGGGGAGCAGCTTCATAATGCGAGCGGAGAGCAAAAGCGGGACGAATAAAAAAAAACAGTATGTCATATTTTCCAACATTTCTAGTGGGAATACCCACAGTCGAAATGTATCCCCATCGAGGCTTACGCCGCTAATTTGTCTAATTGCATGAAATAGTGGTGCGAAGCTGAACTGAGCACACGACGCTGCTGCAGCGAGGACTAATGCCGAGTTTTAGGAATACTGTTATCGGTGTTTAATGTGTTAGAACAATCACTGTATTCAATTAATGATGTGATTTCCTGCTTTCTTTTTCAAAATTGCTATTTTTGAACACCGTTTCCTGTTAATACCTGTTTGCTCAAAGACTGAAAAGATATAAAAATAGTAGTGAATTAAAAAGCTCGCATGGTTGCCTATTTATAGGTTTAATTATAGGAATATTTGTTATTTTGCCACAGTGTTGTTCCCATTCCTGGGAAGGGTTTGCAGCGTTTAACTCGCAGTGCTGTCTGGATGCAGAGAAATGAGGGTAAAAAGGCTCCTCTGTTGAACGTAATTACAGGCCTGCTGTAACTGTTTGTCTCTGACATTTTAAAAACTTGACTTGAAACACAAAAGGCCAATGAAAGATTATTTTGTCATACCGTATAAAGTAATGAGCCCTTAAAATGTGCATTACTTCCATAAAATAACAAGCCACCGGTCGAGATTTATTTGTTTCGGGCTTAATGATAAATGGATGCCTGATTTCACAAGCTTGTGTGTACTTTCACTGGATCTTGTAGGCTTCCGTTTACTACTTATTCTGGGGAGAATGCCATTTGTATTTTTTTCCTCAGGGGGGTTCTGCAAAAAAGGGACATACATAACAAATACTTTCAAACTATTTTTTGAGTGGGGGCATTTAACTGGTTGCCCAACCACGCGAACATTCACATGACACACCTTCAGTTTGAGTAGTGGCCCTAACCTATCTTTGTATTTAAAAAAAAATCACAACACCATCACAATGATCAGCTCCAAGTAACTTCTGGCAACTGCAACACACGGACTCCTGGTGGTGGTTCCTCCTGATTCAGTTCTTTCTAGCTTTTGCACCCCGCTTATGAATGATCTTGAATGGAAACATTTGGCTGCACGCCCCAAGACATCAGTTCCAGTTTATATCTTATCCAAATGTATGCTTTGAAAGCACTAATCACACCATCCTCTAACATATATTAATATAGGCATGAGGCATCCAGATCCATGGTTGTTTTAGAGCATACACGGTGGCCATGTTTGAAGGGAGGAGACACGCCCTTCTTCGATTTCTACCCAGTGTTCTAACCACCACTTTTTCCAACCTTTTGAGGAGGTGGGGCACTTACTGATGTGATTGTACCATTACCCCTACTTAATTTCACACTCTCCATCGGTAACTCTCTCCCAATGTCATCATAGCCATTTTTGGTTATGAGCACCCTTGTGACTTGATTACATTTCATATGAATTCAAAAGAAGTGAAATTGAGAGGAGCACTCGAGCAGGATCGCACTAGAACATCACTTTGTCCGCTGTACATAGTATATGTTCTGCTGCCTGTATCCTGCATCAATGACTACTTGAAAAATGCGTAACATCCACATTTTCACTCCCAAAATTCATTATTCGTAAGAAACCAAAGGGACAACAGTGGGCAGCTGTGCTATGAGTCTTGTCATCGTGGAGAGTTCTGAGCTATTGAACACCTGCTATCTAAACTCTTCTCCTAAGTGAACTAAAAGGATCGAGTTGTCCGAAATCAACTCCTCAACTCAGCCATCTGTATCAATGATCACCTCCTCTTGGGATGATGGTAGATCCACCTTCCCCCCCATAAGCTTCTTAAGATTGAAGGTTTCAGAATCAGCTTTCTCATTTTTATTCGCTCAGCCATAAAGACTTCATGGATCCGGTTGGTGGTAGTGAGGAAGTCGAATCTTAACTTAATTTGCTTTCATCCTACCCAACAGTTGTTTTAGCATTCAGTAGAGATTTTGGCATGTACAATCAGCTCTCAAGCAGAGCCACTGTAGTGATTAATTGTCATATAAATGTTACTAAACTATAAGAATATGGGACCTGTGACTAGTGTAACTCAGGACCCTGTCAGGCACAGCGGCCTGATAAAGGCGAGTCTTGTTTGTCCCAGTTACATATCTGGACTCACCCAGATTCGCATGCGCGCTATCCTGAACTGATGGGCAGCAAAGGTGTGTATTTCAATAAAGGGGATTTACTATCAAAATCTTTATACACAGGTATTGTTTTGTACATATTGCCAAAAACCTTTTTTTTAAAAAAAACATTGTGTGTTGTAAAACAGTCTAAGAGGCCATTTTGTGAGGGAGAAATTAGTTTTGTTTGCATGGCAAGAACATTTCTCTTTAAGTTGTGGATTTATGTAGTTCGAGCAGTAAGAAAAAATAATTCATAATGAAGGCACTCTAAATATTCATTCAAATGATTAATCCAGATTTCAAGTTCACTCAGAGAGGACCTACATTTTCAATATTTGGCCTGTAAAAAATCTGTTTGATGATCTTCGTCGCTTTCAATTCAAATGTCAGAATTTTTCTGAAGTTTCTGGAGCTCTAAAAACATCTGCCTGTTTTTCCACATTCTCTTACTGCCTTCTCCTAAAAAATGGGGGGAACTTCATAGGAACTGTTATGAACAAATTTGCTTTATTCTTGAACTGTGCAAGCAAGTGACCACAGTCCAAAAAATGTAAAGGATATTCGACTCTTGAAACTTGGTTAATTCTAGAAGTTGCTCTGTGTGTGGCTCTGTGTGTGTGTGTGTGTGGCTCTGTGTGTGTGTGTTTGTGGCTCTCTGTGTGTGTGTTTGCGGCTCTGTGTGTGTGTGGGGCTCTGTGTGTGTGGCTCTGTGTGTGGCTCTGTGTGTGTGTGGCTCTGTGTGTGTGTGTGTGGCTCTGTGTGTGTGTGTGTGGCTCTGTGTGTGTGTGTGTGTGGCTCTGTGTGTGTGTGTGTGTGTGTGGCTCTGTGTGTGTGTGGCTCTGTGTGTGTGTGTGGCTCTGTGTGTGGCTCTGTGTGTGTGTGGCTCTGTGTGTGTATGTGTGTGTGTGGCTCTGTGTGTGTGTGGCTCTGTGTGTGTGGCTCTGTGTGTGTGGCTCTGTGTGTGTGTGTGTGGCTCTGTGTGGATAGCTTTTTTGTAGGTGGTTCTGTGTGGGTGGCTCTGTCTGTGTGAGGGTGGCTCTGTGTAGGTGGCTCTATGTGAATGAGGGAAACATCCTTTACAACGCAACTTTTACCACACAGTGCCTTTACGATGTAACTTTTACAACGCAAACCATTACAACGAATTGCGCTGGGGGGCGCTCTAGGATAGGGAATGTGTTTAATGTACTATCCAACACCTTCCCTAGTATCCACGGGGACTGGAGTTGGAATAGTAAATTAAACAATTCACTATCCAGCGCCTAAAAGCACTATGCGTTGTAATGGTATGCGTTGTAAAACAGCGTTGTAAAAGCATGCGATGTAAAAGCATGCGTTGTAATGTCATACATCCTCTGAATGACTGTGTGGGTGGCTCTGTATGTGTGTGTGGGTGGCTTTGTGTGTGTGGCTCTGTGTGGGTGTAAATGCAATAGGTCATGCATTTGCGAGCGATTACGCTATTGGCATTATAAATGACAATGCCATTTATTTAACGATTAAGCTATTGGCATTGTAAATAACAATCAATCAATCACAGCATTTGTATAGCGCGCTACTCATCCGGGGGGTCTCAAGGCGCTTGGGGGAAGGGGTCCGCTACTGCTCGAACAGCCAGGTCTTGAGTTGTCTCCTGAAGGCGAGGTGGTCCTGGGTCAGCCGGAGGTGGATGGGGAGGGAGTTCCATGTCTTGGCCGCCAGGTAGGAGAAGGATCTGCCTCTGGCGGTGGCTCTTCGGATGCGTGGTACTGTTGCGAGGGCGAGGCTAGTAGACCGTAGCTGGCGGGTGGGCGTGTAGAAGGTCAGGCGGACGTTGAGGTACTTGGGGCCCAGGTCGTGGAGAGACTTGTGTGCGTGGGTGAGGAGCCTGAACGTGATCCTCTTGTCAACGGGGAGCCAGTGCAGGTCTCTCAGGTGGCCGGAGATGTGGCTGCGTCAGGGGATGTCCAAAATGAGTCGGGCGGAGGCGTTCTGTATGCGTTGGAGTCTTTTCTGTAGCTTGGCTGTGGTTCCGGCGTAGAGGGTGTTTCCGTAGTCCAGTCGGCTGGTGACGAGGGCCTGGGTGACCGTCTTCCTGGTTTCGGTCGGGATCCATCGGAAGATCTTGTAAAGCATGCGAAGGGTGTGAAGGCATGATGAGGATACGGCGTTGACTTGTCTGGTCATTGAGAGGGAGGAGTCCAGGATGAAGCCCAGGTTGCGTGCGTGGTCTGTTGGCTTGGGGGCGGTGCCCAGGGCTGGGGGCCACCAGGAGTCGTTCCAGGCGGAGGGTGATGGTCCCAGGATGAGGACTTCCGTCTTGTCTGAGTTTAGTTTCAGGCGACTGTTCTGCATCCACTCAGCGACGTCTTTCATCCCTTCGTGTAGGCTGGTTCTGGCGGTGTCGGGGTCTCTGGTGAGGGAGAGGATCAGCTGGGTGTCGTCGGCGTAGGAGATGATGTTGAGGTTGTGTTGGCGTGCGATGGCGGCTAGAGGTCTCATGTAGATGTTGAAGAGGGTGGGGCTGACCGGCTGAGTGATGATCCTTGTGGGACTCCACAGATGACTTCGGTGGCCTCGGATCGGAACGGGGGGAGGCGGACTCTCTGTGTTCTTCCGGCGAGGAATGAGATGATCCACTTTAGTGCCTTCTCTTGGATGCCGGAGTTGTTGAGGCGTTGGACTAGGGTGCGGTGGCAGACAGTGTCGAATACTGCGGAGAGGTCCAGGAGGATGAGTGCCGCTGTTTCCCCGTTGTCGAGCAGGGCTCGGATGTCGTCGGTGGCTGCGATGAGGGCGGTCTTGGTGCTGTGGTTGGCTCTGAAACCGGATTGCGAGGGGTCTTGAGGAAGGCGGCAAGCTGTTTGTTGACGATCTTCTCGATGACTTTGGCGGGAAAAGGGAGGAGCGAGATGGGTCGGAAGTTTTTGAGGTCGGTGGGGTCCGCTGTTGGTTTCTTCAGTAGGGCGCTGAGCTCGGCATGCTTCCAGCTCTCCGGGAAGGTGGCGGTGTTGAAGGAGGTGTTGATGATGTCCCGGAGTTGGGGTGCGATGGTGGAGTCGGCCTTGTTGAAGAAGTGATGGGGGCAGGGGTCGGTTGGAGAGCCGGAGTGGATGGTGTTCATCGTGCGGGCTGTGTCTTCGGTGGTCACCGTGGTCCAGGCGCGGAGGGTGGCGGTGGGGTTCTTTGGTTCGGTGGTTGGGTGCGTGGATGGAGCGCCGAAACTGTTGTGGATGTCGGCAATCTTGCGGTGGAAGAACGAGGCGAGGGAGTCGCAGAGATCTTGTGAAGGGGTGATGTCGTTGTTGCCGGTGCTGGGGTTGGAGAACTCCTTGACGATGCTGAAGAGTTCCTTGCTGTCGTGGGCGTTGTTGTCCAGTCGCTCCTTCAGTGATTTCTTCTGGGTGGTGCGGATGAGCTGGTGGTGCTTGCGGGTGGCGTGTTTGAGGGCGGTCATGTTGTCAGTGGTCCGGTCATGGAGCCAGGCTTTCTCGAGGGTGCGGCAGGTCTTCTTGGAGTCTTTGAGTTCGTCGGTGAACCAGGGGGCTTTCTTGCTTCTGGGTCTGCTGGGAGGGTTCTTCAATGGTGCGAGGTCATCAGCGCAGGCGGTCAGCCACTGCGTGAAGTTGCGGGCTGCTTCGTTGGCGTCTGATGTGCAGGCGGGTGGGTTCTGGCTGAGGGAGGTGGTGAGCTGGTCGGCGGTGATCTTGCTCCAGCTCCTGTGAGGAACCTGTTGCGGGTGGTGGTGGGTTGTGGTTTTTCTGAATCTGAAATGGACGCAGCTGTTGTCGGTCCAGTGGAGTTCGGTGGAGTGGCTGAAGCTGATGTGTTTGCTGGAAGAGAAGACGGGATCAAGCGTGTGGCCGGCGTAGTGGGTGGGGCTGTTGACCAGTTGCTTGAGGCCGAGGATGGTGAGGTTGTCCAGCAGGGTGGTGGTGTTGCTGTCCTTGTTGTTCTCCAGGTGGAAGTTGAGGTCCCCTAGGAGGATGTAGTCGGCGGAGGGGAGGGCGTGTGGGCTGGTAAAGTCTGTGATGTCTTCGCTGAATTGCGTGCGTGGTCCCGGGGGTCGGGAGATGAGGGTGCCTCTGAGGGTCGTCTTTGGGTCGGTGTGAATCTGGAAGTGGAGGTGTTCGGCGAGGGTGTTGTTGGCGTCGGTCGTGATGCGGATGGTGTTCTTGTGGACGATGGCGATGCCTCCTCCGGTCTGGTTGATGCGGTCCCTCCTGATGATCTTGTATCCATCCGGGATGGCGATGTCAGGGGCTGAGGAGGTGTTCATTCAGGTTTCGGTGAGGAAGGCGATGTCTGGTGAGGTTGTGTCGAGGAGGTTCCAGAGTTCTACGGCGTGTCTGTGGACGGAGCGGGTGTTGAGCAGGATGCACTTGAGGTCGCTGCTGGATTTTGGCTTGGCGGGCGCGGTGCAGGTTCGGAGGCAGGAGAACTTGCAGGTTGCGCAGGTGAAGGGTCCGTGAGTGCGTCTTGGGGCGGCATGGCAGCAGGTGGGGTTTCGGCCGACGTTGAGTGCGTTGAGGGCCGCGGCGTCGTAGGTCTGTTGGGTCGTCTTGCATCGCTGGGGACCAGGGGTCCTGGCACTGGGCGCGGTCCAGGCGCGGACGGGCGCAGACGGGCTTGCCTTTGGCGCGCCTTCGGCGCACAATCGGCGCGCCCGCTGCGCGTACGTGCGGTCGCCATATATGGCGAAGTGGGAGGGAGGGAGGAGCAGCTGGGAGGCGGGAGCGGGGAGGACACAAAACAAAAGGGGGGCGTGGCCGCTTGGACGGCGGCGGGAAGCGGGGAGCGGGGCGGGCACAGGGGGACTGAAAACAAGCAACGAAGCCTACACAACTACGTGCAGGGGACAGCAGAGACAACAAACAAAAAGGCAAAAACAATTAGGAAACGAAAAAAAGGTTAAACGCAGTTTAAGCAAATACACGCACGCAAAATACTGCGGAGGGGCAGGGAAAAGAGAGGCAGGCACAACGAGGCTGCGGGCAGCAGCGAGGGGAGGGGCACACACACAGCTGGTGGCCGTGCGGCGCGGGGGTGTCCTGGGAACAGGTCACAATGCCATTTATTTATGATTAAAAAAAAAAGTCATGAGCAATGCCAATAGCTCTACCTTTAATAATGCCGAGACCATTGCATTGTAAATGCTTGTTTAGGAGGGTTGTCTCTGACTGTGCTCGGAGTTAAGCTCCGCCACTTTCATGACCACGTCCCCTCGTCGAAAAAAAATATCACAAGTTGGCAGGTGTGTACCACTATCAACCTGTGCTAATACCTGGGACTGACGACAAAGCTGTGAAACGAAACTGAACTGGCTGTACTTTCGATTTCCTCCTCGGACGGTACTATAAAATGAAGGGAGGCCAATCCCTACAGCCAGAGGGTAGGCTGAGCTACGCTGCGTAGTGCGTTACCAGCAGCGGGTATAAAGACCCGCCTGCGGGCGATGTCCCTCCTACCCCTTTCCAATTCCATAGGTTCCTTAACTTAATACTTTGTTTTTAATTCTAAATATTATATACGTAATTCTTCCTCGGTGGACCCTCGGACCCTGCCCCAGTCCTCCTGGGCTTCGACCGGTCTTTCAGCGGCTCGCCAGTTTGACCTCGGACTCCACCTGTCTCATAGGTTTCCGGTGCCCTGGAGCGGACTCCGAAACAACCCATCTGTATTGCAGAGGTCTCATCCCGCCATGTTACGGTCCCCGCCCCAGCCCTCCCGGCTGCTTTGATACATTCCTGAGATCCACGGAGGTAAGACTGAGCCTGAAGCACTGGGTAGTAGGTCTGCCTTAAGACTTCTGTGAGCCGGTGGGTGTCGGGGGCCATGAACAAGAGGTATCGGCGCTCGAGGCACCAGAACGTAAAAACAGCAAGGCTTCTGGGTATTCTCAAACAGCAGGATAGCTGCTCCCAGAAATAGGGAACGGAAGACGAGTGACTGCCAATGGAGGGAAGGAAGGGGACACTCCTAGCTGATCTTGGGCGCAGGAGAGTGGGCTGAGGGGGCCCATTTGTGCTCACTGGTGAAAGGGGCTGAGACACTTCATAGAGTTTAATTGTAGCTTTTAAATGTAGCGCCCCCTTGATAGTCGTCCATGTCCAGTGCTCCCAAGTAGCGCCTTGGATCCGAAAGCAGAGGGCTGACCAGGAGCAGTGGGAGGCCGTCAGCGGGAGGGGCGGGGCATACATCGACCCCAAGTACCAGCAAAGTGGTCGGCACGTGTGAACCGAGGCTTCTGCGAAACTTTGTGGATGGGACTCTTGGGGGTGGGCCGGTGGGGACTTGGCGCGGCCAACGATGCTAAAGCCTGTTTCAAGCCTAAAGCAAACCTTAATCTACAAGGGATGCCGAAGGTGTGCGAACGGGGCTGAGGCAGTCACTCATGAGTGAGGGATGGAGCGTGGCGGTTGTTCTGATACCCATTATTTCAAAGAATGATGCGTAGACCCGTGTTGTCTTCTTTTGTTAAACGCAATCACGTACCAGTTGTTGAAGCGCATTACGGAAAGTACTGGAACTGTGATGATGATCCCGAGTGCAGTTGGGGGGGCGGGTCAGAGAGTGTGGGAAGCGGAGTCAGGGACGTATGTAAAAAAACACACAAAAAACGTATTAACTGTTTTGTGGCACGCCTTTCACCTACAGGTAGCTGAATATAAAATATAATGCACACACCTTAGATGAAAAATAAATGTAACAAATGTATCCGCGCGGAAATGCATTCTTGTGTAGCTATGCTTGGTTAGTTAATGCAATTACTTCAAATGCCAGTGGATGTAACTGGACGGTCCATACACTGGGTAAGTAGTGACTTCAACTTGTATGTATGGTGTTAGGAGGTCTTAGCCTGTGACCGAATGAAACCACTGTGCGCGTGTCATTAGTTTGAACAAGCAGTTTGAACATGCAATCGGTCTCGCCTTCGAGACCTTTATAATGATTTAGCCAGGGCTTTAAAGAGAGTCATTTTCACTCTGGATTTCCCTTCTATTTTTGAAACTCAGGAGCAGCAACATTGTCGTGGTGCAGGCGCGCAACACCCATTGGGCTCACCGGGCTTCAGCCCCCCCCCCCCCTCCCCCGTCGCCTCCTCTGTCGCCTCCTCTGCCTGGGCTACGATGACACGCACTGAAATGATTCACTAACGCGCATCCGATCCGAGAATGTGATTTTTTTAATGCTTTCTGAGAGGCCCAGCAGCCCGAGTTTAGGTGAAATCCTTGCCTGAAGGCAGGGATTTCACCTAAGCACTTTATTTATTTGTGCGATTTTCTATAGCGCGAACTTTACCCGAAGGTGTCAGAGCGCTTTACATAGGACCCAGTTTCAAACATAAGGACTGAAGGTTACAAGCGGACAAAAAATGTGCAAATTTTTGACTTGCATAAGAACCAGTTGAAAACATACGGATTTAGGATTACATACGTTATAAAAAGGTACAAACAGAAAAAATTGCAAATGTACAAGAGATAAAGTCACACAACGAGAAGATACAAATGGATAAATTCTAGGCATATACTAGTGATATCTCTATCTACTTAGGGAGGGGATACACATGGATATACTCTAAGAGTCACATAGGAATGGTAGAGAGCACAGCGGACTCCTGCATAAACTAGTGATTAGAGTTATCTCTATATACATAGGGAAGGGGTAAGACTGGATATACTCTAAAAGTCACATAGGAATGGTAGAGAGCAATGCGGACTACGGCATGTTCTAGTGATTAGAGTTATCTCTATATACAAAGGGAAGGGATACACATGGATATACTCTAACAGTCACATAGGCGACTAGTCGTTAGAGTTATCTCTATATACATAGGGAAGGGATACACCTGGATATACTCTAAAAGTCACATAGGAGACTAGTCATTAGAGTTATCTCTATATACATAGGAAGGGATATGACTGGATATACTCTAAGGGTCACATAGGAATGGTAGAGAGCACAAAGGTCTACTGCATACACTAGTGATTAGAGTTATCTCTATATACATAGGGAGGGGATATGACTGGATATACTCTAAGAGTCGCATAGGAATGGTATATGATGCAAGGTCTAAAGCAAATACCAGTGATTAGAGTTATTTCAATAAGTCAAAGAGCAGAGTTCCATAAGTGTGGATGCAGTCACAGCACAAAGGGAGGGTGGGAGAGATGCAAGGGTAAGGAGAGAAGGGAAAGCAGAAAAGGGAGAAAACATTTGAGGATCATCCACGGGGAAAAGGGGTTAAAGGGCGAGGGAATGGGAGGAGGGCTAGAGTCCAGAGAAAACTGTCCGAAAACAGCAGCAAAGTGTCGGTCAGGACAGAACAAAAGACAAGAAGTCCAGGAGAGAGGGTGGGAGCCCAGGTGGGAGATGAAGTTGGAGGCCAGCCGCAGGCGCGTGGCCATCTTGGAGAGCTTGCGGTCATCCGGCTCGGTGAGAGTGCGCAAGGTGGTGAAGGTGTTGGTGCGGTCACGCGTTGGCCGTGGGGCGTTGTGACAGCAACCGGTGGGACAGAAACAAGTTCCAGTAAAAACCAAAACAATCCAGAGGCACTGTCTTCGCAGTGTATCGGTGACCGGACTCAACCAAAGGCAGCAGCCGCCCGACAGGGGTAGTGGATCTGATCAGGAGACCTGTGCCAAGCAGTAGTAGTCACTGGCGTTGCGGGGCGCGAGGGCCAGGGTCCCCCAAAGCACGGCCCACCCCTCGAAAGTTGCTCTACCGAAGGCTGTTCGGGGCTGAGGGCAGGTCAGGCAGGTATTGCTGGGCCCTGTCGGCAATGTTGAAAGAACACAGTCCCAACCTGGGGGACAACCTGGAATCAGGCGGGGAAATCACAGGAGGAGACCACATGAAGCCCAGGCAGGTTAAGAGCAAGCCCCGCGTGGCGCCTATCTTCGCTCTGCGGTCACTGGCGGCCGCCATCTTAGGTCCAGGCAAGATGCAAGGAGGGTGGTGCGAGGGGGAGCCGCCGCAGCACTAGGGGCCAGTTGTGCGCCCCCCGCCCAGATATGTTAGCGGGAGGCTCCGCTAGGAATCAGCGAGCAGCCGGCAACCCTACCTACCGGGAGCAGCCTCCGATCGTGTGGGCATCGCGCTGGCCGCCATTTTGGTGGAGCCGTGCAGGACGAATTATGCCAGGCACTGCAGACTGCTTCAGTGAGTAGCGTTGTGATGTGATGCGGGCGGGATGGGTTTCGGTAGGCGGGATTCACGTGGGTAATCCCTGCTGAAGTGAGCCCGATCCCAGGAGCCGGGTTTCAGATCTCTCTCCCCGCGGCCATCATGTTCAATCTTCTTGGGTAGGAGATGGCCTCGGGAGAGTCACGGGCCAGACTCGCCAATGGCCGAACCCAGTGACTCCACTGGGCATTGGCCAAAGTCCTCTACGTGTCCGCTGTCCGGATACGTTAGAAAGTCCCAGGGAACAAGGGGTTTAAGGACCAAAACGGGAAACACTGACCGGGAGCTCCCGGCCGGAGCTCCTCACCGGGCAGCCATCTTGGTGTGGTACTTGTGACATACTTGATGTATTGTGAGCATGGGGTGTGAAGTGCACAGCAGGGGGAAAGGGCTGGCCAGTGCAGGTGACGCTTTTCCTTTGTAAAGGAATTTCTGCTGGCATCATAGCCCAGGGTGGGCTGTCTGTGCACTTGTATAGATGTGTATTCCATACAAGTGCACAGACAGCAAACCCTGGGCTATGACGCCAGCAGAAATTAATTTACAATGGAAAAGCCTCACCTGCACTGCCATCTCTTTCCCCCTGCTGTCTGTGCACTTGGATGGAATTCACATCCACGGCCCTGCTCACTAGATAAATGGTGAACAGGGCCATGGATCTTTCTATTTTTGCATCCAAGGGCACCCACAAAGAAGCTGAGGAGGCCCAGGCAAGGAGAAACCAGGAAACATTTGACTCACACCTATCTACTCTGTGAGACCTTCGGGAGGGGCTGGATGCCAGGACGCAGTGCTGCTGATCAGCCAGACTCCACAGTATAGTATCAGAAGAGCAGGCAGCAGTTTTTTATGTAAGTTCCAGTAACATTAAATGCATTTTTCAGCACAGCATTACCTACTGCCTGCATATCTATGTTACTGTAAATGTTGTTCTTGACTTACATACAAGGAAACGTCAAAGAGGACAGTCCCCTCCGAATATGGAAATGTACTGTTCATTTATTGGGGTGCTAGTGGGTAACTTTAGGGTTCAGGGTGGGTGTGGGTTTTAGTGTGCCAGGGAGTCATTTTAGGGTTCTGAGTGGGTTTAGGTTTTGGGGTTCCAGGGGGGTAATTTTAGGTATCATGGCGGGTATGGGTTTTGGGGTACCAGGGGTCATTTTAGGGTTCAGAGTGGGTGTGGGTTTTGGGGTGTCAGGGGGCAATTTCAGGGTTCAGGGTGGGTATGGGTTTTGGGGTGCCAGGGGGTGATTTTAGGGTTCAGCGTGGGTATGTGTTTTGGTGTGCCAGGTGTAATTTTAGGTTTCAGGGCAGGTGTGGGTTTTGGGGTGTCAGGGGGCAATTTTAGGGTTCAGGGTGGGTTTGGGTTATGGGGTGTCAGGGGGAATTTATGGTTCAGGGTGGGTATGGGTTATGGGGTGCCAGGGGGGAATTTATGGTTCAGCATGGTTATGGGTTTTGGGGTGCCAGGGGTAATTTTAAGGTTCAGGGTGGGTACGGGTTTTGGGGGGCAAGGGTGTAATTTTAGGGATCAGCGCGGGTATGGGTTTTGGGGCTCCAGGAGGGTGATTTTGGGGTTCAGGGTGGTAATGGGGTTTGGGATGCCTGGGGTAAATTTTAGGGTTTGGGGTGGGTATGGGTTTTGGGGTGCCAGGGGGGATACTTTTAGGGATCAGGATGGGTATGGCTTTTGGGGTGCCAGTGGTAATTTTAGGGTTCAGGGAGGGCATGGGTTTTGGGGTTCCAGGGGTAATTTAGGGTTCAGGGTGGGTATGAGATTTGGGGTGCCAGGGGGTAACTTTCGGGTTCAGGGAAATATTGGGTTTTAGGGTGCCATTGGGTTAATTTTAGGGTTCAGGGCGAGTATGGGTTTTAGGGTGTGAGGGGGTTAGTTTTAGGGTTCAGAGTGGGTATGTGTTTTGGGGAGCTAGGGCTAATTTTAGGGTTCAGGGCAGATGTGGGTTTTTTGGGGTGTCAGGGGCAATCTTAGGGTTCAGGGTCGGTATGGGTTATGGGGTGTCAGGGGGGAATTTATTGTTCGGGTGGGTATGGGGTGCCAGGCGGGAATTTATGGTTCCGGTTGGGTATGGGTTATGGGGTGCCGGGAGGAATTTATGGTTCAGCATGGGTATGGGTTTTGGGGTGCCAGGGGTCATTTTAAGGTTCAGGGTGGGTATGGGTTCTGGGGGGCAAGGGTGTAATTTTAGGGATCAGTGCAGGTATGGGTTTTGGGGTGCCAGGGGTAATTGTAGGGTTCAGGGTGGGTATGAATTTTGGGGTGCCAGGGGTGATTTTAGAGTTCAGGGCGGATATGGGTTTTGGGGTGCCAGGGGGTTAATTTTAGAGTTCTGGCTGGTAATGGGGTTTTGGGTGCTGGGAGTAATTTTGGCGTTCAGTGTAGGTATGGGGTTAATTTGAGGGTTCAGGGTGGGTATGAGCTTTGGGGTGCCAGGGGTCAATTTTAGGGTTGGTATGGGTTGAAGAGTTGTAGGGTTTTAAGGAAATATGTGTGTGTGTGTGTGTCATATATATATATATATATATTTTCGGTATGTTTCGTCCTTAATTCAGCATGCCCGGCCAAACAAAGAGGAAGAGACGAGACCCGTTCTTGTGGTGTTTACTTATTTATTTTGCCCAACACCAGTCTGCCATGACGCGTTTCGGCTGCCAAGAGCCTTGATCACATATATAGTGTTTATACTTACCTGTAAAATAGTTATATTTTAAAACGAAACTTTTACCACGCATATGCCTTTGTTGAAAAGGCATATTCGTGGTAAAAGTTTGCATTGTAATGGTAACGTGTTGTAACAGCACTTGAGTTGTTACAACCGCGTTGTAAAGGCATGCATTGTGATGGCATGTGATGTACTGTCATACATTTGTGCGATGCTGAAGCTGCTATCCTTTCATCCATCAATCCAACCATCCATCCTTTCTGATTTCGATTTACTCTGCCAACCTTACACCCATCCTTTTAGCCATCATCTCAGATATTTATTTACTCTACCATCCCTTCACCAACGCATCCATTCTCTCACATTTACATTTACTATACTTTCACCCTTGTATCCATCCATTCTGATTTTCTTTTACGCTGCCAACATTTTACCCATTTAGTTGGTATTTACCTAACCCACACAAAGGCCACTTTGTGTGGTTTTGCGTGGTTTAGAAACTCCAGAGTAATGAGAGGCAGAGCATTGAGCTGCCTTGAGTTACCTTGCGTTGGGAAGTCGTTCCATGGGTGGAGCTCGGGCATTCCCACACACCTGTCTATGGATTTCACGAGCACATTGTCCTCCTATAGAAGCAATTAATAATGAACTTGCGAAAAAGGGTCGTCGCCTTGAAATGGCATTGTGAAAATTGGTTATATTGTGTTCCTAAAGTGTTTTGTAGTAAAATATATTAAATTGGCCTTTTAATTCAGTACATTCTGTTCTTTTTTCATAAGACAATAGCATATAAATGCATCAAATTAACAAAAATGTGTGCTCTAATTGTTGTCCAGTTTCAAATCCAGAATTCACCATATTTTTTCTCAGCTTGACCAGAGCATTAACCGATCCTGATTATCTGCCATTTTAGCTCCGCCCCATTGATTAACATTAGCCACGCCCCTTCATTTGCCATGTTAGCCCCCCCGAAATTAAGATCTAGTTGCGCCCCTGTCGTGGTGTCACCAGGGCTTTAAGTGGAAGCGTTTTCAATATTATATAATAGTCATAATTGCTGCTTATTCATCTTATGCAACTAACAACCATTGACAACGCCAATAGTCCTTACTTGTTGTATGTATTATGTTACTTCTTGTACCATAGATCTGGATTTAATGACAGAAACAGCAAAATACAAGTCGGGAGGCACCCTATGCTAAGCACAGATTTTTATTTTACGTGTTTTAAGCCACGCCCTTATTTACATTGGCCACACCCCTACGAAGACCCCCATTTTTTATCCCACTTAACCCCTTCAACGCTCACCTGGCTGGCATGACTTATTGTCCTAACTTATCCACTAGTGAGAAGTGAGCAGTGAGAGCAGCACACCTGCATATATGCCAGCTGTCACTGCAGTCCGGAAAAAAACAGACTTTCTGTGACAGGGCACAAAACAGAGCCCGATAGCGACCCGTTTCCAGCCCCCCTTTAAAAAACTGCCGGTGCTCAGACCCGGTGAGACCCGGCCCACTTAAAGCTCAGGATTTAGGAGTGCCTCTCAGTGAACCCCGTCCTTCAAATGTGGGGGGGGGGGGGGGTGCCTGGCACTAGTCTTCGCTACATACATGGCTTGTTGCGTAATTTGGGCCACAATGCGGCCTATGTCATTGAATGGCTGGACTCTCCTTTGCCGCACCAGACACTTGTGCCCGGCATTTGCAGTGTGGTCTGTGCCCAGACTCCTTTGGAGTCAGCTATGGGCCTTTGCATGGTGTCATCGGTGCAGGTTAGACATTGAGGACAGAGGGCCATGGGTACTGGGGGGGACACACATAGGAGATGCCGGGGAATAGTTATGAAAGGAAACGGTATGAAGGGTGCGAAAAGGAGCACTGGCAAGGAGAAGAAAGTGGAGATACAACGAAAGGAAAGAGAAGAAACGCTGAGATATCTGGGGAGAAAAAAAACTAGCATTTTCTGCAGGTACCACTGGTGGAAAATAAGGAGGCAGTGAGATAAGGTGGTGTCAGACAGAGCACGTTTCCCTCGCACCTGTTGAAAAAGGTGCTCCATAGTAGGTCACAGAGTGGCTGAAAGTAGTTTCACTGAACAATGTAATGAATGCCTAGTTGTTAACATGTTGCATCATTCTAGGGGGTGCTTAACCTCATGCAAGCAAGTCCACTTTATGGCAGGGAACGAGAGGTGGAAATAAAGCTCACATGATTTTTCAAGTAAGGAAGTCCGGAGTAGCGCTTGATTCACTGTAAACAATAGACCCCCGCCCGCGTTTTATCGACCTGGGGGTCGTGCACGTCAGCGTTACCAAAAACGTGTTACATGCACCCTGCACTCAGATATTTATAGCACGTGCATTGACCTTCCAAGATATCCTGCTGGCTACCATGATGTGTCCATGCTGTTGCCCCCCAAGACTGACGAAGAGCCGTTTTTGCTCCCCAAGGAAATAACAGGCAGTTTACTGCGGAGAGAAACGTGTATTCCAAGGAGTGGCTGCTATATATATATATATATATATATATATATATATATATATATATATATATATATATATATATATATATATATATATATATATATATATATATATTATTAAATCCCTGATATATATATATATATATATATATATATATATATATATATATATATATATATATATATATATATATATATATATAGCGCTCATCAACTCCAGGCAAATCCCCAGGAATGAAAGACAGCACTCGGGAGGTTCCTTCTCACGGAGTAGTTTATTAACTACAGGCTATACCTCAGACGCGTTTCGGCGATTTGCCTTCGTCAGTGTGTGTGTCCACATGCACAAACCGGTACATTTATAAAAATAGCATTGACATCGTGCAAGGGTTACACCTCTTAATTGGCATCGACAGAAGACTAGAAACCTCACTACAAACGCGAACTCCATTTTGTAATGGTCAAATATTAACATTTGCTTAGCTCAATGCTCATGATAGATGTAATAAGCAAATGAAACCTACGGATAGGTGAGCGCGTTGTGTTAGGAGGTACAAAAATTCATTAATTGTGCTACAATTGCACTCTTTAGATACAGCCGTGGATCGGCAACAGTCCCCTGGGGATATGCAGAGCCAGTAGAGGATGTGTCCCCCTCATGCACTAGAGATACTATATCATAATTGATAAACAATCTATGTCCTCCTATGTAAGCTGACAGAAATCATCAGAGAAAAAACAAGCAAAGGCAAGAGAAGAGGAGAAGGAAGAAAGAAAAAGTACCAAAAATACATCATGTTTTGAATATAAGCATCCTATTCTTCTAGGATTCAAAGAGCCCTTTGAACCTATAATTGATCATAATACATAATGTTACAATCCTTAGATTGGCATACAAGTGCAAAATGTATACATGGTCAATGGATATTTCATCCAAGATTCATCCATACTTTCGATTTAACCATTGTCCATAGCACCTGAAGTCAATGTCTATAATTCATACAGTAATCCACAAAATTGAACAGTTGGAGATACGTTCTGTACAGTGAAATTTTCAGACAATACCTACATCATTGACCTAAATGAAATATCATTTCCTCACCACTATTTAACCCTCAAGGCCATTTCGTTGAGAGGTCTATTATATAGCGTGATTCCAGCCTGCGTAGTCGTCGTAGGTGGTCCCCTCCCCTCATGGTCTTTTTGATGGTATCAAGGCCAAAATACTGCAGCTGACTACGGTCTCTATTGTGTTTCTCGGCAAAATGCCGGGCGACTGGATAGGAAGGATCCGCTTTATCAATCGCTCTTAGGTGTTCTAGGATCCGTAGTTTGAGCATATTGATAGTACTCCCTATATAGCGGAGGCCGCACGGGCAAGTTAAACAATAAACCGCTAAGGGTGTACTGCATGTAATAAACTGCTTAATTTGCAGTTTCTTACCAGTGTCAGGTATCTCAATAGAGAGCACCCTTCTACTCCCGGCACATGCCTTACATTTGCCACATGGGTAGAAGCCACTCATGGTTCTTAAGGTGTTACTCTTTGGTAGTGGTTTCTCCAAGTGACTAGCCACCAAATGGTCCCTTAGGGATCTGGCTCTGTTGAAGGTTATGAGTGGGTGGGTGGGTGGGTAGGTCATCTTTAAGTATGTTATCTGTTTTGAGAATGTGCCAATTTTTTCGGAGCATGGCTCTTAGGTAATCAGCTCCAGTGGAAAAGGGAGTTATTAGTCTAAACTTTCCTTTACCAACTAATGCTGTCTTGGGGTCATGTCTTTTGGTCGGTTTCGCTATCAACAAGGAGTCTCTAGGGATAGCCCTTACTCTTTTCAAGGTCTTACTCAGAAGGGCTTCTCCATACCCCCTGGCCATGAATCTACACACACACTCCCTCGCTGCCACCTCAAAATCCTCCATTCTCGAGCAGTTCCGCCTGAGTCGGAGCAACTCCCCGTATGGAATACTCTTGATGAGTTGCGGGGGGTGGCTACTGCTGGCGACTAGTGTGGAATTACCAGCAGTAGTTTTTCTATGTAGGGCTGTGTGAATCTGTTCATTCTCTGAAAATACTCTTAGGTCGAGATAGTCCGCAGTTACCGGACTTACCGTCCCTGAAAAGTGCAAATTGCAATCATTCTCATTAAGTAGGTTGATGTAGGCATGTGCTGTGTTGGACGAGCCACGCCAGAAAATAAACAGGTCGTCAATATACCTAAACCAACCCTCAATCCTTCCCTCCAAGCCATCTGCCTTACAGCTCCTGGGTACCTGCTCCTCCCACCAGCCAACGAGAAGGTTCGCATAGCTGGGAGCGAAGCAGGTACCCATCGCTGTTCCAGATACCTGCCAGAACAGTTGTTCCTCAAATAAAAAAATTTTGTTGTATACACAAAATTCAATAAATTCGAGGATCATGGTGTTATGTTTAGTGAATCTTAATTGTCTTAAGTTCAGAAAGTGTTGGATGGCCTCTAGGCCCTGCTGATGGTCTATAACTGTATACAGGCTTGTAATGTCCCACACAATTAACTGGCAGTCATTATCCCAGTTCACATTTCGAATTTTGTTTAAAAAGTCCTTGGTATCCCGGACATATGAAGATAGAGTGAGTACCAAAGGGAATAAGAATTTGTCAATGAAACGGGACATGTTTTCGGTAAGACTGCCAATAGATGACACTATCGGACGGCCCGGTGGGTGTACATTATCTTTGTGTAATTTAGGTAGATGGTAGAATGTCGGTGTTAGTGGTTGGCTGTTCCGGAGAAAGAGAAATTCATCCTTGCTCAACATGTTACAGTCGTGCCATTTCCCTATAAGTTTGTCGTAGTCCCGGATACTCTCTTGGTATACGTCATTAGTGCACTTAACATAAAAGTTGGTATCAGAGAGCTGACGTAGTGCTTCATATCTGTAATAGTCTCTGGTCAATAACACCACATTCCCCCCTTTGTCCGAAGGTTTGATGATAATATTCTCATCTTTCATGAGGTCATGTAGAACAAGTTTTTGTTGCTCTGTGATGTTAGATTTCACTGGATGATTCACTTTTCTGTACTGCAGTAGTTCTTGAGACATGGCCTCACTGAAAGCATCAATTGCATCCCAGGGCATCTGTGGGATAAATATTGAGGGAGGTTTATACCCACTCTCCTCCCGATCTTGATCAATACCAAGGGCCTCTGCTCTCTGTTCCCTATTGAGCGATTCAGATGGATTATACGTGGGATTACCTTCCCGCAGTTCCTCAAAGGTCTCTAGGGCTTCTATTTCTCTGCCCGTGAGGGCATCCGTTGCAGTTATTCTGGTGCCCTTGTCTCCACTTTCCTTTAAATGCGGTCGTAATTTGAAATATTTATGCAATTTGAGCTTTCTTGTAAATCTAAAAAGATCGATGCGGGTCTGGGTGTATTCAAGTGGTGCGCTGGGACAAAAGGTGAGTCCGAGGCTGAGTAAATTATTTTCGCAGTCCGTTAAAGTTCTATTCGTTAAATTGACCACCGTCAAGTTCTGGCTTGCATTGTCTATGCCAAAATTAATTTCTTGTTGCTGCGAGTACGATTGCCCCAGTTGTTTGGCTTCGTTCTGCCTCTGCCTCTGCCCCTTCCCTCGCCGCTGGCCGCCGCCTGATCTCCTAGTCCGCCTTGATTTTTTGTTGTTTGTTGTTGTTGGGCCATGTCTGGTGGTTTCGTTTTGCCGCCACGTAGCCAGGCCCTCTTGATGACATCGAATTCCTGATGAAAAGGAGTTTTTCCACTGCCATTGTTGGTATCTGGCTGTGTTCTTTGACGTGGTTTAGCTGGTGCCCTTGTGTCTTGATGTTCATCTCCGGATTCATTTTCGGTCACATCTGACTCTGATCTTGGAATTTCGGGTGTTGGAGCAATACTGGATTGAAGTGCTAGGCGCGAAGCGTCATATTTCTTTGCATACGTTAATATGCGACCCTGTAGGTAATCGTCCTCATCCCTTTCGTACTTTTCTTGTTTTCTTGTACGAATTTTCTGTTCGTATTTTGTCAGACGAGCTTTCATCTGTGTTTTAAGCTGGAGCACCAGCTCTTTATCCGATTCTTTCTCCAGTTCATCCTCCAGAGTTTTTATTTCCTCCAGTGCTTTTTCACGGTCACTCCAAGCATATTGGATTAGTATCTTTAATGTTCCTTCCGTGTAATTGGCTGTATGCAATTCCCAGTCCGTTAGCAACTGTGGATCTGGGTTCTCATACGATGGCACAGTGTGGACTCTCAAGCCACGTGGCACTCTTTTTACCTCCACATAGCTAGTGAGGCTGGTTGCTTCCCACCACTTGCGTGTCTCGCGTTCTTGCAGTCTTTCTAGTTTCAACATCATCTCTTTTAGTTTCGTATTTTGTGGATTAGCTGGTGGCATATTTTCGTTAACTCTCTCTCTTCTGTCACGATGCTTGAATATGTCTTGTGCCGCTGTGCGGCGTTCAGTCTCTGAGAACATAGTGCCGGTTTCAATAGCGCCTTTGACAAGATGAAATCCAGGCGCATTAGTTAATGGGTAAAGCCTGTGATGCCTCCGTGAAAAGAAAACACTCCCTGACGCCCAACCTCAATGGCCGCTTCTTCGTTATGATATCCCAACAAAGTTCGCAAGGAAATAGTCAAACGACGGTCCGCTTACCCTCCGCGTCGTTTCCGATTTGACTCCAGTTGAAGACCGGGGTGAGCCGGCGTCCTCCAGGTGTCCCCTCGTACTAGACTCGGTGGGTGTGTTCCGTCTTCCAATAGACCTTCCTGCTTGCGGTGAGGCGGTGCACAGGAAACTCCTTATCCAACGCTCCTTCCCTTCGAAATCCCTTGCACTCAGGGGCGGGTGCTGTCAACGGCTCGAAGGAAACCGTGAAAATACAGCGCTCATCAACTCCAGGCAAATCCCCAGGAATGAAAGACAGCACTCGGGAGGTTCCTTCTCACGGAGTAGTTTATTAACTACAGGCTATACCTCAGACGCGTTTCGGCGATTTGCCTTCGTCAGTGTGTGTGTCCACACGCACAAACCGGTACATTTATAAAAATAGCATTGACATCGTGCAAGGGTTACACCTCTTAATTGGCATCGACAGAGGACTAGAAACCTCACTACAAACGCGAACTCCATTTTGTAATGGTCAAATATTAACATTTGCTTAGCTCAATGCTCATGATAGATGTAATAAGCAAATTAAACCTACGGATAGGTGAGCGCGTTGTGTTAGGAGGTACAAAAATTCATTAATTGTGCTACAATTGCACTCTTTAGATACAGCCGTGGATCGGCAACAGTCCCCTGGGGATATGCAGAGCCAGTAGAGGATGTGTCCCCCTCATGCACTAGAGATACTATATCATAATTGATAAACAATCTATGTCATCCTATGTAAGCTGACAGAAATCATCAGAGAAAAAACAAGCAAAGGCAAGAGAAGAGGAGAAGGAAGAAAGAAAAAGTACCAAAAATACATCATGTTTTGAATATAAGCATCCTATTCTACTAGGATTCAAAGAGCCCTTTGAACCTATAATTGATCATAATACATAATGTTACAATCCGTAGATTGGCATACAAGTGCAAAATTTATACATGGTCAATGGATATTTCATCCAAGATTCATCCATACTTTCGATTTAACCATTGTCCATAGCACCTGAAGTCAATGTCTATAATTCATACAGTAATCCACAAAATTGAACAGTTGGAGATACGTTCTGTACAGTGAAATTTTCAGACAATACCTACATCATTGACCTAAATGAAATATCATTTCCTCACCACTATTTAACCCTGACCATGAGGGGAGGGGACCACCTACGACGACTACGCAGGCTGGAATCACGCTATATAATAGACCTCTCAACGAAATGGCCTCGAGGGTTAAATAATGGTGAGGAAATGATATTTCATTTAGGTCAATGATGTAGGTATTGTCTGAAAATTTCACTGTACAGAACGTATATCCAACTGTTCAATTTTGTGGATTACTGTATGAATTATAGACATTGACTTCAGGTGCTATGGATAATGGTTAAATCGAAAGTATGGATGAATCTTGGATGAAATATCCATTGACCATGTATAAATTTTGCACTTGTATGCCAATCTACGGATTGTATCATTATGTATTATGATCAATTATAGGTTCAAAGGGCTCTTTGAATCCTAGTAGAATAGGATGCGTATATTCAAAACATGATGTATTTTTTGTACTTTTTCTTTCTTCCTTCTCCTCTTCTCTTGCCTTTGCTTGTTTTTTCTCTGATGATTTCTGTCAGCTTACATAGGATGACATAGATTGTTTATCAATTATGATATAGTATCTCTAGTGCATGAGGGGGACACATCCTCTACTGGCTCTGCATATCCCCAGGGGACTGTTGCCGATCCACGGCTGTATCTAAAGAGTGCAATTGTAGCACAATTAATGAATTTTTGTACCTCCTAACACAACGCGCTCACCTATCCGTAGGTTTAATTTGCTTATTACATCTATCATGAGCATTGAGCTAAGCAAATGTTAATATTTGACCATTACAAAATGGAGTTCGCGTTTGTAGTGAGGTTTCTAGTCCTCTGTCGATACCAATTAAGAGGTGTAACCCTTGCACGATGTCAATGCTATTTTTATAAATGTACCGGTTTGTGCATGTGGACACACACACTGACGAAGGCAAATCGCCGAAACGCGTCTGAGGTATAGCCTGTAGTTAATAAACTACTCCGTGAGAAGGAACCTCCCGAGTGCTGTCTTTCATTCCTGGGGATTTGCCCGGAGTTGATGAGCGCTGTATTTTCACGGTTTCCTTCGAGCCGTTGACAGCACCCGCCCCTGAGTGCAAGGGATTTCGAAGGGAAGGAGCGTTGGATATATATATATATATTTTTTTTTTTTCAAACCGCAAAAAGAAACCGGAAGCCATGAAATCCTAATCTGTCTCTCTCTTCTCTATCAATTTGCAGTTCAAACATTGTTCATGTCAGTGTTTTCGATTGCCTTCCATATAAAGTGTTTGACAATTATACTGCAGTGCTGATGTTGCAATGGCATGGGCGGGGATCGAGAGGCCGATCCCGCTTTTTTTAAATTTAAAATTTGTTATTTGGATAATCCGTCCTTTCTGTTTCAATTGTACCTTTTTATTATTTCTTCAAACAAAAAAATGCATTCCGCAAGAAGGTAACTTCGAAACGTTCCAAAAGTAAAAATAATAATAATTTAATTAAATTGGAGGTGGCAACTCTACCAACCTTGCTGGTCGGCCACATCTTCTACAACCTCTTACATAGACCGGTGAAAAAATGCACCCCATCACAGGACACGCACAGACTGGTTGCGTAAGAAAACAAATTTTTATAAATTGAATTATGTAGGCAAAATACTCAATGCAAGTTCATAGTCTTAAGTAAGCGGGGCCCTTCCAAGTGACAGCGTAGACTCTCAAAGACTTTCAACTACCACAGGCAGGTTTAACCCTATTTGTGCAAATCTCATTTCTATGAGTATAAGAAACATGCCCACATCCCATTGTTGGCCACGTGGTTGGGTGAGAGTTTACCAGTGATGTTGTCTGCTCCTCTGAGAAAAGTGACCCAGTTAACCCAGCCCTTGAATGTTGCTTTGGCTGTGTTTTTCCAGTTCGCTAATATGGTTTTGACTGCTGCGGTAAGTAGGAGGTCTATTAGGTCTCTGGCTTCTTTACTTTCTAAGTCTGTCGCCATGAATGCTGTGGCTAGACCAATTAACCCTGGTTGTATGTTTTTCCCTATGGCAGTGTTGATGAACTCACTCACTTTCCTCCAGAAAGTCCTCACTTTGGGGTATTCGAAGATGAGGTGTTCTAGGTCCCCTTTCTTCTTGTGGCAATTCCAACAGGTGTCGCTATTCCTTATGCCTGCTTCTGCTAGCCTGGCAGGAGTCCAGAAGGCCTTATGTAGCACGCTTCTCGGGGGGCTCACAGAACTTACAGTGAAAACCAGCCTATGCAGAGAATGCAAGCAGAATTTATGTAACCAAGAACGCGCCAAGAACCCCCCCCTGCATTACTACTGTACTGTATTGGAAATTTATTTTCTCAATAAAAACTTTTGAATTAAAAAAAAAATACTATGCAATGAAGTAGATAATGTATAACCCACAAAAAGGGGCACTTCCCTCTCGCCTCCCTCATCAGCTATAAATATTGTCCCTGAAGCTTTGAGAAATGTAACTTCGCAAAAGTGCATAGAATGGTAGACCATTTTCTCATATTTCTTTGAAGTTATTTGTCTTAAAATTGAGTTCTGATTTATTTACTTATTACTAGGCCCACTGTCCTGTGTTATAGTCTAAACTGTTTAAAAAATCTGATCACTTTCCGTAGATTATTAAAGGGAGAGGTTTGACTTCTGCTGACAGGAGACCTCGATTCTAGGAACGTGAGGGCTTGGTATCATTCCCTGAACCTCATCTCAGCCCCAAATATAGCGGGGTTGCCTTACATCCCTCCAGCTTATAAATTAGGAAAGTGTCAAACTGCTCACAGTGTCCTGAAGGTCTGTTCACGGCAGTAATTAACAAACGAGGAAAAGAAATCCTAGAAAGTTGTCGCCAAACACACTGAATGACTCTTATGTCTAACAGCAGATAGGTGGCGTAAACCTCCAGGGCTGTCGAATTTGGACCCGTAAAACAGGGTTGGAGTCTCCGCGTCGGTAAAACTTTACTTTTAAAGAAAAAAAATAGAATGTAAATACATGACTAACAATGGCTGGAATGCTGATAGGGGAGTACAACAACCACAAGGGAAGTTCCCAGACACCTCAGAAGGGTGGAGTTTGCCCTTTATAGCTAAAAACAAAATATCTCGGATCAGCACATGTGGTTTGAGAAGGTCACATGTTTAGCTCCATAAATGGAGGCTAGCCATTGGAACAGAGATGCGTCACTCATTCCCCGAGCATATTCGTGGGCGTTCGCGCGATTTCTACTCATCCCGCCCCCTTGCTATCGTCATGAGGCGGTGGGCGGTGTTTTAAAAATTTTTTTTTAAAGCTTTCTTTTCGCCATTTTGTAAGTGTCGTTTTCAGGGGTGGGTTGCGCGATGTCCCGCTGTCCGTTCCCGCCCCCCTCACGCTGTCCGTGAGCCCGTTCCTGCCCCCCCCGCTGTCCGTGTGCCCGTAGGTGCTTGTTGGCAACGGCCCATCATTGGCTGCGCACGGGGAAGGGCGGGGGGCAGCGGGTCACGGCGGCGGTGTGGTTTCGCCGTGCGAGTGTGTCACACAATTACAAAAAATCCGGGAGTGCCGTGTCAGTTTTGTGCTCTTCCCTCAGGTCCTCCCCTGCCCGGCTCCTCCGCATCCTCCTCCACCTCATCCACCCTGGCAGAGCAGACCCCCTCCTTGTCCTCTGCCCCGGCGGGAGCCAATGGTGGCCGGAGGGCGCTGCTAGGCAACGGCACGGCCGGGGGCTCCTACTCCCAGGGAGAGCTGGTGCCCGAAGCACTCCTGCCCCAAGGCGGCTCCGGAGAGCCCAGTGCACCCGCCGGCGGTGAGTGCTGCCTGCATGCATACGTGCCTCGTCTGTGCTCTGCTGGGGGTTGCCTGCGCGCACTTCTGGGGGGAGGAGGGGAGTGCCTGCATGCATTCTCTACTTCTGTGCGCCGATGGGGGTGTGCGCCTGCATGCTTGCCTCGTCTCCGTGCTGCTGGGGGGTGCCTGAGTGCACTTGTGGGGGGAGGGGAGGGTGCCTGCGTGCAGTACCTCTGTGCACTGCTGAGGTGTGTCTGCATGCTTGCCTTATCTCCGCTCTGCTGGGGGGTACCTACCTGATGTACCTCAGTGCACTGCTGGGGGGGGGTGCCTGCATGCACTTCTGGGGGTGGGTGAGCCTGCATGCATGCCTCGTCTCCGCTCTGCTGGGAGGTACCAGCGTGCACTTCTGGGGGTGAGCCTGCGTGCATGCTCTACTTCTGTGCACTGCTGGGGGTGTGCGCCTGCATGCATGCCTCGTCTCTGCTCTGCTGCGGGGGTGCCAGCGTGCACTTCTTGGGTGGGGGGTTGTGCATTTCGGGGGGTGAGCCTGCGTATGCAAGCACTACCTATGTGCGCTGTTAGGATATGTGTATGCCTGCCTGCTCTGCCGCTGTGAACTGCTGGGGGATTGTGTCTGCATGCTGTACTTTTGTGCACTGCTGTGGGTGTACACCTGCATGCTGTACCTCTGTGCAGTGCTGGGGGTGTATGCCTGCATGCTGTACGCCTGTACCTCTGTGCACTGCTGGGGGTGTACACCTGCATGCCGTACCTCTGTGCACTGCTAAAGATGCGTGCCTGCAAGCACTACTTATGTGCGCAGGTGGGAGTGTGTGCCTGTCTGTTCTGCCGCTGTGAAATGCTGGGGTGTGTCTCTGCCTGCTCTGCCATTGTGAACTTCTGGGAGTGTGCGCATATCCGCCCTGTTTCTGCGACCTTCTAGGAGCGTGCCTGTCTGTTCTATATCTGTAAAATGATGGGCGCGAAGCTGCTTGCTCTACTTACATGTACTGCTGTGAGGATTACCTACCTGCTGTATCTCCGTGATTTGTTGAAACGAGTGCCTCTCTGTTCTACCTATGCGCCCGGCTGGGAGGTGTGTTTGCCTGTTCTATATCGGGACTCCTAGGAGACCTGCCTAACTGCTCAGATATGTGCCTGCCTGCTCTATCTCTGTGAACTAATGGCATGGGAGGCTAGTCTGTCTTGTTTCCTGATGGACAATGTTTCTGTATCCCAAGGGCCGTGTACATCCCGATGTGCTGCAAAATAAGTTTGAATCCCAGCTGTGGTGCAAATTGTGTACTAAGGGGTTGTGTGCGTGCCTGGGCGTGTGTGCGCATCTGTGTGTGTTTGCCTGTGTATTTGAAAGCATCTTTGTGTGTGTGTATGTGTGTGTGTGTTTGCCTGTGTATGTGAAAGCATCTGAGTCTGGGGATGTGTGCATCCCTATGTGTCTGTGCCTATATATGTGTACGCATCTGAGTGTGTGTGCGTGCTCTGCTCACCTACCCAACTGAAGATTTCAACCTGCCTCAACTCTCCCGGGACATAGCCCCCTGTCTTGTGGATATTAACTAAAGGTACGCCATGCAGCGCTGGAGGCATTTGCTGTGCTGGCCTCGTCCATGGGTTCAGATAAAGCCAGCCTCTTCAAGGCCGTGGATATGGTGGAACTTAATGAGGAGGGGAATGGAGTGATGCATGCAGTCCAGGCAAGGCTAGCCAGAAAAACCCTTCCCAAACTTGATGCACAAGGTCTAGTAGACTATGCCACCCCTCTACCTACCTCTGCTCATGGAAGAGGTGCTCACATTCTTCCATGAGCGGACTCAGACTGGCTTCTGTCAGGATGTAGGACTCAGAGTGCGCACACTCCCAACGGTGACTGTGCCCTCAGGCGTCATGGATCCTACAATGACCTACTGCTTCTGGCTGATCCCACCGTTGGTCCCAGGAGGGTGTTAAGCGCAGGTAAAGGGAAAAACAAACTGCCTTGGGAGAATGATTCCGCTCCAGTAGTGGGAGTTCAAGCGAAGGATTCCCTATATGCCAAGGAGCTCCAACAGGTAACTGTGATTTCTTTAATGAGTGTGTGTGGCTGGCTCTGGGTGTGTGTGTGTGGCTGGCTCTGGGTGTGTGTGTGTGGCTCTGAGTGTGTGTGTGTGGTAGTAATTGCTGTCTGCTGAGCGCGTCCGTAGGGTACAATAGGTCTCACATTTGCAAGAGATTAAGCTAATAGCAATGTAAATGACAATGCCATTTATTTATCTGTTTTCAAAACCAACACATAAATACAAATTTTGTCATTTACAATGCCAATAGCTCTAACTTTTCCAAAGGCGAAACCATTGCATTGTAAATGCTTGTTTTGACCTCTGCAGCCACAACGACATGACACAGTGTATGGAAAAGGCCACACCCTATGTCTAATCTAGACCCTTCTTAGCATGGCCAAAGGTTGAGTGTAGCCGGCTCTGGGCTCATGAAGAGTGAATGCACTTTGTACCCAATAAGCACACCCTGCCAATATGCCCTTCTCTGCATACATAAAACTTTACATAGGGCATTTTGGAACCATGATTAGTAGGCACACAGAACTACTGTAGGGCACGTTCTGCATCCAGAGCCCACTGTTAATATACAGCGATTACTGAGGCCATGGAATTTGGGTAAAAGGTATAGCCTAAGAGTGCAATATATGTTCAGAACAGTGGTCGAAGTGGGAAATAAAAAGTAGGGGAACTGTGGGTGGAGAATTAGGGGGCGGGAATAACCGAAGATTGGATCAGTGGGCGGAGTCAGGGGTGTGGTTAGAAATCGCAAAACATACCAATTTTTTGTACGTTTAGCATTTCACTGACCAGTTACAGCTTATAACGTTATTTAATTCAAACAATGGATAAACATGTTTATTTGAGGTTTAATTCAGGAAAAAGCAAATACTCTTAGGGAATACAGGTTTATGCAAAGCATGCAAAATATAAGCAGGAACAATGGCATGGGCACAAATTCAGGATGGTGTGTGTGAAAATTCAGGACAAGGTGTCAAAATTCAGGACAAAAATTCAGGACAGGAGGTCAAAATTCAGGACATAAATTCGGGGCAACAGGTATGCTTTGCAGACAAATCAGAGGATGTCATGCAATAGTATATCAATAAATAGGCAAGAAACATAAGTACAAGTCACTTCTCCTACCCCGTCACTGCTCCCTCCCTGTCATTTCCCCTGCCCCGTCACCACTCTTGCCCGTTCACCGCTCCTGCCCATTCACCGCTCCTGTCCGTTCACTGCTCCTACCCATTCACCACTCCTGCTCATGCCTAATCACTGCTCCTGCCCAATCACTGCTCCCGCCCAGACACTGCTCCCTCGTCACTTCTCCTCCCTCGTCACTTCTCCTGCCCCGTCACTTCTCATGCCCCGTCATTTCTCATGCCCCGTCACTTCTCATGCCCCGTCACATCTCCTGTCCGTCACTTCACCTGCCCGTCACTTCTCCTGCCCGTCACTGTTCTTGCCCCATCACCGCTCCTGCCCCGTCACCGATCCTGCCCCGTCACCGTTCTTGCCCAGTCTACTGCTCCTACCCATTCACCCCTCCTACACCGTTTACCGCTCCTACCCATTCACCGCTCCTGCCCCGTCACTTCTCCTGCCCCGTCACTTCTCTTGCCCGTCACTTCTCTTGCCCCGTCACTTCTCCTACCCCGTCCACTGCTCCTGCCCTGTCCACTGCTCCTGCCCCGTCCACTGCTCCTGCCCTGTCCACTGCTCCTGCCCCGTTCACTGCTCCTGCCCCGTTCACCGCTCCTGCCCCGTCACTTCTCCTGCCCCGTCACTTCTCCTGCCCCGTCACTTCTCCTGCCCCATCACTTCTCCTGCCCAGTCACTGCTCCTGTCCTGTCACTGCTCCTGCCCCGTCACTTTTCATGCCCCATCACCGCTCCTGCCCCGTCACCACTCCTGCCCCATCACCACTCCTGCCCCGTCACCGCTCCTGCCCATTCACTGCTCCTGCCGTTCACTGCTCCTGTCCGGTCAGCACTCCTGTCCAATCACTACTCCTGCCCCGTTCACTGCTCCTGCCCCGTTCACTTCACCTGCCCCATTTACTGCTCCTGCCCTGTTCACCGCTCCTGTCCATTCATTGCTCCAGCCCGGTTACCGCTCCTGCTCATGCCTAATCACCACTCCTCCCTGTCACTTCTCCTGCCCCATCACCTCTCCTGCCCCTTCACCTCTCCTGCCCCATCACTTCTCCTGCCCGACACCACTCCTGCCCGGTCACCACTCCTGCCCGGTCACCACTCCTGCCCGTTCACTGCTCCTGCCGTTCACTGCTCCTGCCATTCACTGCTCCTGCCGTTTACTGCTCCTGTCCAGTCAGCACTCCTGCCCGGTCAGCACTCCTGCCTTTTCACTGCTCCTGCCATTCACCGCTCCTGTCCGGTCAGCATTCCTGCCACCTCACTTCTCCTTCCCCATCACTTCTCCTATCCCATCACTTCTCGTGCCCCGTTCACTGCTCCTATCCGTTCACTGCCCCTATCCGTTCACTGCCCTATTCGTTCACCGCTCCTGTCCGTTCACCGCTCCTGCCTGGTTACCTCTCCTGCATATGCCTAATCACCACTCCTGCCCTGTCACCTCTCCTTTCCTGTTGCCTCTCCTGTCCTGTCACTGCTCCTGACCCGTCACCTCTCCTGCCCGTCGCTTTTCCTGCCTGGTCACTTCTCCTGCCCGTTACTTGATATGATATGATAATGATATGATAAAGAGGATTTATAGAGCGCACCTTCACCAGTGGTTTCTTGGCGCTTAAGTGGAGGGGCTGAGGGGCACGAGAGTGTGGAAGCTAGTCGTAGGCAAGGGTGAAAAGCCAGGTCTTAAGAGACTTCCTGAAATGGACATAGGCGGAGAGAAGTCGGAGTTCAGGGGGAAGAGAGTTCCAGAAGAGAGGTGCTTGGGAGGCGAATCTCATGCCACCATGCCCCTTGCGTCTGAAGGAGCAAGGGGACAGGAGATTGGAACCAATGGAACGGAGGGAGTGGGAGGGGATATAGCGGTGCAATAGGGAGGAAATGAAGGAGGGTCCCTGGGAAGAGAGGGCTTTGTGGATCAGGCAGCCTAATTTAAAAAGGCTGCGCTGGGCCACTGGGAGCCAGTGGAGGCTCCTGAGGAGGGGTTTGGTGTGACTGAACTTGGGCTGGCCATGAATGAATGAGCCTGGCTGCCTGGTTCTGAATGAGCTGGATTTGGTGAGATTGGTACGCAGGTATACCGGCATATAGAGAATTTGCGTAGTCAATGCCGGACATGACCAGTCCCAAGGTGACCTGAACGAGAGCTTCATGCGACATTAGTCTGCTAATTTTCCTAATGCGGCGCAGATGGAAGAAGCATGCGGAGACTACTGAGTTAATTTGGGCTCTCATGGAGAGGTCGTTGCTAATTGTGATGCCTAGGCTCTTGACCGAGTTGGCTGGGGAAGGGGGGGGGGACCAAGGGGAAAGGGGCCAGAAAGTGGAGTTCCAGGGGTTGCCTCGGGGCCCCGTGAGAACCAGCTCAGTCTTATCGGGGTTAAGCTTGAGCTGGTTTGCGTTCATCCATGTGCTGATAAAGATCATGGTGGATTGGAAGTTCTCAACGGAGGAGGGGGAGGAATCAAAGTTAAAAATGAGCTGTAGGTCATCGGCATAGTTGAAGATAACCACTGATCTTTTCTGTAGTTCAGAGATCAGGGGAAAGAGATACAGGTTGAACAAGAGGGGAGAAAGGGAGGAGCCCTGGGGGACACCACAGGTGAATCGTTTCCCTTCCGAAGTGAAGGGGGGAAGACAGATGGCTTGGTATCTGTCTTGGAGAAAGGAGGTGATCCATCTCAGCGGTGGGCCCCGGATGCCGGCGCTCTTGACTCGATCGAGGAGAACAGCATGGTCGACGGTGTCAAACGCCGCCGATAAGTCCAGGAGCACCAATGCCTGCGAGATATTCTGATTGGCTCCCTTTCTGAGTTCATCATGGACGGCCAGGACAATGGAGTCAGTGGAGTGCTGAGGCCTAAAGCCGGCTTGGTGGGGGTCAAGGTAGTGGGTGGATTCTACAAAGTTGCTTAGGCAGTTTGCCACAAAGGCATCGAGGATTTTGGCCAGATAGGGGAGAAGCGAAATTGGGCGAAAGTTGCACAATGTCCCAGTGTTACTTCTCCTGCACAGTCACCTCTCCTGTCTCATCACCTCTCCTGCCCCATCACCTCTCCATCCCCGTTGCCTCTTCTTCCCTGTCACTTCTCCCTACCCCTTCACTTCTCCTGCCCTGTCACTTCTCCAGCCCTGTCATTTCTCCTGGCCCGTCACTTCTCCTGCCCATAACTTCTCCTGCCCAGTCAACTCTCCTTTCCTGTCTCCTCTTCTGTCCCTTCATTGCTCCTGCCCAGTTGACTCTGTGTATAACATTGAAAAATTTCATATGGTGGCATAAGTTCCCACAGTACTCTGTCTGGGGAAAGCTCCTCAATAATCACTAACTCAGCATGATATGCTAAAGGCAGAAGACGGCGCATTGTCATTCGAAAGGGGATAATCAGCCTCAATCGGAATGACAATAGGCCTGCCACAGTCTGTGAGAGCTCAGGGAGGGGCTACTGCAGCCTCTGGAGTTCAACAGAGAGGTGCGAGCCGCCCCTGACTTTAAGCTAAAAGAAAAAGTTATCGTTTTTATGTTGGACTATTCTTGCCGTCCGGGATGCTTTTTTGAAAGAAAGAAGTAGGGGAACAGACTGAAATAATTTTACAAAGTAGGGGCACGCCATGCCCTTCCGATCCCGCCCACTTCTCCCACTGGCTCAGTACCTGCTGTGAAATTCTCAAACCAGTCTCCGGTTCTCCGCAAGACCGATGTACACAACGTGCATGCTCTTTGGCAAATGTCATACAAGATACTATGAAACCACATTCTTCTCTACAACTACAATTTCATGTAAATTCACTAAATTCTCATGGAAATTAAAAAAATATATACACAACTTTGCAGACGTTATCTAAGTCTCAGCAGGCTTTGCAACCACAGGAATTTACCGTGTCCTGTTCACACCAGTGAATAACAAATGAGAAAAAAATGTAAAGTTGCAGCCAAACACACTGAATGACCCCTATGCCCAGAAGGAGACGGGCTGTGGCCTAATCTCCAGAGCTGCTGACTTCTGACCTGGGGAGAAGGGTTCAGTGTTGTGACTTAAAAATAGAATGTAAATGCATGACGAAAAATGGCAGGAATCCGATAAAATAAAACATCCCCATGTGCTACTGTTGGGATGGCCGACTAGGAGGAACTGTGAACAAGTTGGATGGCCAACCAAAAGGAACAATCAGTGAAATCAGATGGGAGGAAACTAAGCACCCAAAGGCGGGACCATTACAAGCAATGCACCTGATCCAGCGCCCCTATAGAAAATCTATTCAGAAAAAGGGGGTGGTGATGGACAGAGCATCTGAGTTAAACAGAACACTCATACCCAGTCAAAAGATCAGGGCTTGATCCATCACCTTTTTTTTTAGCTCACTGCACCAACCCAGTTCAGAACCTGGCTACATGCAAATTAGTCTGTCCCTGGTCCAGTGCATCATGGGAACAGGGCAGACCAAACTACCAAGCCAATTCTTTACTGGAAAGGAAACAAGCTTCCGGGGACCGGTTTCTGGCATTGCAGCCGTCTTCGGCCCGGCTTGCTTGAATCCTGATGGTGCAGTGAGCAAGGGACTCATGTCTGAGCATACCCTGCCACTCCTATAGTGGCCAAAACGATTCAGAAAAAGGGGGTGGTGATGGACAGAGCATCTGAGTTAAACAGAACACTCATACCCAGTCCCCGGAAGCTTGTTTCCTTTCCAGTAAAGAATTGGCTTGGTAGTTTGGTCTGCCCTGTTCCCATGATGCACTGGGCCAGGGTCAGACTAATTTGCATGTAGCCATGTTCTGAACTGGGATGGTGCAGTGAGCTAAAAAACGGTGATGGATCAAGCCCTGATCTTTTGACTGGGTATGAGTGTTCTGCTTAATTCAGATACTCTGTCCATCACCACCCTCTTTTGAATCGTTTTGGCCACCACAAGTGTGGAAGGGTATGCTCAGATGTGAGTCCCTTGCTCACTGCACCATCAGGATTCAAGCAAGCCGGGACGAAGACGGCTGTAATGCCAGAAACCGGTCCTCGGAAGCTTGTTTCCTTTCCAGTAAAGAATTGGCTTGGTAGTTTGGTTTGCCCTGTTCCCATGATGCACTGGGCCATGGTCAGACTAATTTGCATGTAGCCAGGTTCTGAACTGGGATGGTGCAGTGAGCTAAAAAACGGTGATGGATCAAGCCCTGATCTTTTGACTGGGTAGGAGTGTTCTGCTTAATTCAGATACTCTGTCCATCACCACCCCCTTTTGAATCGTTTTGGCCACCACAAGTGTGGAAGGGTATGCTCAGATGTGAGTCCCTTGCTCACTGCACCATCAGGATTCAAGCAAGCCGGGCCGAAGACGGCTGTAATGCCAGAAACCGGTCCCCGGAAGCTTGTTTCCTTTCCAGTAAAGAATTGGCTTGGTAGTTTGGTCTGCCCTGTTCCCATGATGCACTGGGCCAGGGTCAGACTAATTTGCATGTAGCCAGGTTCTGAACTGGGATGGTGCAGTGAGCTAAAAAACGGTGATGGATCAAGCCCTGATCTTTTGACTTGGTAGGAGTGTTCTGCTTAATTCAGATACTCTGTCCATCACCACCCCCTTTTGAATCGCTTTGGCCACCACAAGTGTGGAAGGGTATGCTCAGATGTGAGTCCCTTGCTCACTGCACCATCAGGATTCAAGCAAGCCGGGCCGAAGACGGCTGTAATGCCAGAAACCGGTCCCCGGAAGCTTGTTTCCTTTCTAGTAAAGAATTGGCTTGGTAGTATGGTCTGCCCTGTTCCCATGATGCACTGGGCCAGGGTCAGACTAGTTTGCATGTAGCCAGGTTCTGAACTGGGATGGTGCAGTGAGCTAAAAAACGGTGATGGATCAAGCCCTGATCTTTTGACTGGGTAGGAGTGTTCTGCTTAATTCAGATACTCTGTCCATCACCACCCCCTTTTGAATCGTTTTGGCCACCACAAGTGTGGAAGGGTATGCTCAGATGTGAGTCCCTTGCTCACTGCACCATCAGGATTCAAGCAAGCCGGGCCGAAGACGGCTGTAATGCCAGAAACCGGTCCCCGGAAGCTTGTTTCCTTTCCAGTAAAGAATTGGCTTGGTAGTTTGGTCTGCCCTGTTCCCATGATGCACTGGGCCAGGGTCAGACTAATTTGCATGTAGCCAGGTTCTGAACTGGGATGGTGCAGTGAGCTAAAAAACGGTGATGGATCAAGCCCTGATCTTTTGACTTGGTAGGAGTGTTCTGCTTAATTCAGATACTCTGTCCATCACCACCCCCTTTTGAATCGCTTTGGCCACCACAAGTGTGGAAGGGTATGCTCAGATGTGAGTCCCTTGCTCACTGCACCATCAGGATTCAAGCAAGCCGGGCCGAAGACGGCTGTAATGCCAGAAACCGGTCCCCGGAAGCTTGTTTCCTTTCCAGTAAAGAATTGGCTTGGTAGTTTGGTCTGCCCTGTTCCCATGATGCACTGGGCCAGGGTCAGACTAATTTGCATGTAGCCAGGTTCTGAACTGGGATGGTGCAGTGAGCTAAAAAACGGTGATGGATCAAGCCCTGATCTTTTGACTGGGTAGGAGTGTTCTGCTTAATTCAGATACTCTGTCCATCACCACCCCCTTTTGAATCGTTTTGGCCACCACAAGTGTGGAAGGGTATGCTCAGATGTGAGTCCCTTGCTCACTGCACCATCAGGATTCAAGCAAGCCGGGCCGAAGACGGCTGTAATGCCAGAAACCGGTCCCCGGAAGCTTGTTTCCTTTCCAGTAAAGAATTGGCTTGGTAGTTTGGTCTGCCCTGTTCCCATGATGCACTGGGCCTGGGTCAGACTAATTTGCATGTAGCCAGGTTCTGAACTGGGATGGTACAGTGAGCTAAAAAACGGTGATGGATCAAGCCGTGATCTTTTGACTGGGTAGGAGTGTTCTGCTTAATTCAGATACTCTGTCCATCACCACCCCCTTTTGAATCGTTTTGGACACCACAAGTGTGGAAGGGTATGCTCAGATGTGAGTCCCTTGCTCACTGCACCATCAAGATTCAAGCAAGCCGGGCCGAAGACGGCTGTAATGCCAGAAACCGGTCCCCGGAAGCTTGTTTCCTTTCCAGTAAAGAATTGGCTTGGTAGTTTGGTCTGCCCTGTTCCCATGATGCACTGGTCCAGGGTCAGACTAATTTGCATGTAGCCAGGTTCTGAACTGGGATGGTGCAGTGAGCTAAAAAACGGTGATGGATCAAGCCCTGATCTTTTGACTGGGTAGGAGTGTTCTGCTTAATTCAGATACTCTGTCCATCACCACCCCCTTTTGAATAGTTTTGGCCACCACAAGTGTGGAAGGGTATGCTCAGATGTGAGTCCCTTGCTCACTGCACCATCAGGATTCAAGCAAGCCGGGCCGAAGACGGCTGTAATGCCAGAAACCGGTCCCCGGAAGCTTGTTTCCTTTCCAGTAAAGAATTGGCTTGGTAGTTTGGTCTGCCCTGTTCCCATGATGCACTGGGCCAGGGTCAGACTAATTTGCATGTAGCCAGGTTCTGAACTGGGATGGTGCAGTGAGCTAAAAAACGGGGATGGATCAAGCCCTGATCTTTTGACTTGGTAGGAGTGTTCTGCTTAATTCAGATACTCTGTCCATCACCACCCCCTTTTGAATCGCTTTGGCCACCACAAGTGTGGAAGGGTATGCTCAGATGTGAGTCCCTTGCTCACTGCACCATCAGGATTCAAGCAAGCCGGGCCGAAGACGGCTGTAATGCCAGAAACCGGTCCCCGGAAGCTTGTTTCCTTTCCAGTAAAGAATTGGCTTGGTAGTTTAGTCTGCCCTGTTCCCATGATGCACTGGGCCAGGGTCAGACTAATTTGCATGTAGCCAGGTTCTGAACTGGGATGGTGCAGTGAGCTAAAAAACGGTGATGGATCAAGCCCTGATCTTTTGACTGGGTAGGAGTGTTCTGCTTAATTCAGATACTCTGTCCATCACCACCCCCCTTTGAATCGTTTTGGCCACCACAAGTGTGGAAGGGTATGCTCAGATGTGAGTCCCTTGCTCATTGCACCATCAGGATTCAAGCAAGCCGGGCCGAAGACGGCTGTAATGCCAGAAACCGGTCCCCGGAAGCTTGTTTCCTTTCCAGTAAAGAATTGGCTTGGTAGTTTGGTCTGCCCTGTTCCCATGATGCACTGGGCCAGGGTCAGACTAATTTGCATGTAGCCAGGTTCTGAACTGGGATGGTGCAGTGAGCTAAAAAACGGTGATGGATCAAGCCCTGATCTTTTGACTGGGTAGGAGTGTTCTGCTTAATTCAGATACTCTGTCCATCACCACCCCCTTTTGAATCGTTATGGCCACCACAAGTGTGGAAGGGTATGATCAGATGTGAGTCCCTTGCTCACTGCACCATCAGGATTCAAACAAGCCGGGCCGAAGACGGCTGTAATGCCAGAAACCGGTCCCCGGAAGCTTGTTTCATTTCCAGTAAAGAATTGGCTTGGTAGTTTGGTCTGCCCTGTTCCCATGATGCACTGGGCCAGGGTCAGACTAATTTGCATGTAGCCAGGTTCTGAACTGGGATGGTGCAGTGAGCTAAAAAACGGTGATGGATCAAGCCCTGATCTTTTGACTGGGTAGGAGTGTTCTGCTTAATTCAGATACTCTGTCCATCACCACCCCCTTTTGAATCGTTTTGGCCACCACAAGTGTGGAAGGGTATGCTCAGATGTGAGTCCCTTGCTCACTGCACCATCAGGATTCAAGCAAGCCGGGCCGAAGACGGCTGTAATGCCAGAAACCGGTCCCCGGAAGCTTGTTTCCTTTCCAGTAAAGAATTGGCTTGGTAGTTTGGTCTGCCCTGTTCCCATGATGCACTGGGCCAGGGTCAGACTAATTTGCATGTAGCCAGGTTCTGAACTGGGATGGTGCAGTGAGCTAAAAAACGGTGATGGATCAAGCCCTGATCTTTTGACTGGGTAGGAGTGTTCTGCTTAATTCAGATACTCTGTCCATCACCACCCCCTTTTGAATCGTTTTGGCCACCACAAGTGTGGAAGGGTATGCTCAGATGTGAGTCCCTTGCTCACTGCACCATCAGGATTCAAGCAAGCCGGGCCGAAGACGGCTGTAATGCCAGAAGCCGGTCCCCGGAAGCTTGTTTCCTTTCTAGTAAAGAATTGGCTTGGTAGTTTGGTCTGCCCTGTTCCCATGATGCACTGGGCCAGAGTCAGACTAATTTGCATGTAGCCAGGTTCTGAACTGGGATGGTGCAGTGAGCTAAAAAACGGTGATGGATCAAGCCCTGATCTTTTGACTTGGTAGGAGTGTTCTGCTTAATTCAGATACTCTGTCCATCATCACCCCCTTTTGAATCGCTTTGGCCACCACAAGTGTGGAAGGGTATGCTCAGATGTGAGTCCCTTGCTCACTGCACCATCAGGATTCAAGCAAGCCGGGCCGAAGCGGGCTGTAATGCCAGAATCCGGTCCCCGGAAGCTTGTTTCCTTTCCAGTAAAGAATTGGCTTGGTAGTTTGGTCTGCCCTGTTCCCATGATGCACTGGGCCAGGGTCAGACTAATTTGCATGTAGCCAGGTTCTGAACTGGGATGGTGCAGTGAGCTAAAAAACGGTGATGGATAAAGCCCTGATCTTTTGACTTTGTAGGAGTGTTCTGCTTAATTCAGATACTCTGTCCATCACCACCCCCTTTTGAATTGTTTTGGCCACCACAAGTGTGGAACGGTATGCTCAGATGTGAGTCCCTTGCTCACTGCACCATCAGGATTCAAGCAAGCCGGGCCGAAGACGGCTGTAATGCCAGAAACCGGTCCCCGGAAGCTTGTTTCCTTTCCAGTAAAGAATTGGCCTGGTAGTTTGGTCTGCCCTGTTCCCATGATGCACTGGGCCAGGGTCAGACTAATTTGCATGTAGCCAGGTTCTGAACTGGGATGGTGCAGTGAGCTAAAAAACGGTGATGGATCAAGCCCTGATCTTTTGACTGGGTAGGAGTGTTCTGCTTAATTCAGATAGTCTGTCCATCACCACCCCCTTTTGAATCGTTTTGGCCACCACAAGTGTGGAAGGGTATGCTCAGATGTGAGTCCCTTGCTCACTGCACCATCAGGATTCAAGCAAGCCGGGCCAAAGACGGCTGTAATGCCAGAAACCGGTCCCCGGAAGCTTGTTTCCTTTCCAGTAAAGAATTGGCATGGTAGTTTGGTCTGCCCTGTTCCCATGATGCACTGGGCCAGGGTCAGACTAATGTGCATGTAGCCAGGTTCTGAACTGGGATGGTGCAGTGAGCTAAAAAACGGTGATGGATCAAGCCCTGATCTTTTGACTGGGTAGGAGTGTTCTGCTTAATTCAGATACTCTGTCCATCACCACCCCCTTTTGAATCCTATAGAAAATCTGTCTCAACAACGCTACCCAACACCATGATACTCACCATTAATCATAAATCTCTCACAAGGCTCATAAACTAACAAGACAAATTTTGGGCAGCTGAATCATGTGACCTAATTAATCAGAACTATTCATAAAACTATTTATACATTTATATACAACTGCAGTTTATCATTTCTAACCATGGTTTGAAACAATAATCATTTATTTAAGTCACTAAGGTAAATGGATCAACTGATGGCAACTAGACCATGAATAAACAAGACCTGCTTGTCGTTTCAAAATCTAATTTTATTTACTTTATTATTCAAAGAAAGAGCATTTTCAAATAAGAATCTTTATTTATTAGCAAATTATCAGCATTTTATTGAGGAAAGGACTTATTAGACCGACATTTAGAAGCAAATCATTCAGCATGAACTAAAGTAAAAAAAACAGTTTCCATTCCCTTAATCTATTTCCCTGTCTAAAACTCGCTTCACCTAAAAGAATAGTCATTAAAGACTGCTGTCCTTACGTGCGCCAAAGTCCAACAGCACGACACACCCTTCAGGAATCAGGAAGCAAGGAGGCGCCCTCCTGCCCATGGGGCTAGGTTTTATACCTTTCTAACTAACTAATCTCCACTAAGAAATACATTTTTCTTTGCCATCCAGTGTCCTTATTGGCTGACTGATGTCAGTCTATTACTTGTCATCACGTCTTCATACCAAAATCGAGCCCTTTTCTTTAACTCCATTATCCAAATTAATACACGACTTTTGGCTTCCTCAGAAATGCAACATTTATTGAGTAACAGTCCGTTACTTCCTTAGCTTGGCAAACTTGCCGCTTCCTGCCCTTGGATTTGTCTCTCCAAAAGCACGTTCTGCATATTTCATTTTGTCTGTATTTCTTTGACAACTGTCGACGTGGTAAAAGTTTCCACTTCGAATACGTGCAGGGCTCCACTCTGGACAGGATTCTAAACACCATCTTTAAAGCGCTAGGCCTTAAGCCTCTCCCATGGAAAACTAGTATTCAAACAAACACAAGACATTAATTAATTAAAGTATTGAAACTCATTCTGTTACCCACCCCCCTTTGCTAATTATTAACCCATTAATTATGTTACCTAGCTTTAGCACAAAAAGGCAGCAAATTAATATCTACCATCTTCATTTAGGCCGCAGTATTCCTCCACGAGCTTTTGCCACAGAAAAGACATAACATAAGCACATAAATAAGCACATGCGATTAGTTATACAGCCGCATTTAATACTGACAAAGACAAAAGACAAGATTAATTTATTATTTTTCATCGTACTTGCAAGTGCAACAAAGAGCACATAAATTAGTCCCTTGTGTCGTGTAATGCATTTTAAAACTACGTTGATTAGTACTTTTCATCGCAAACCTATTCATACGGTTATTTTATTATGGAAGTTTAACATTGTGAGTTTGAACAAAATTTTGTTCTGCACCTCGCTCCATCAACTCCCTCATCTGGTGATTTCAAAATCACCAAACTACACCCAAAAAATTTAGAAAATTTTCAACCTTGAACATGTTTTGTACATTCACAATATTAGTGTTTCTAAACTCTTGACTCAGCTGTTTGTATGCTACTCTCATTGGGTTCTACGAAACTCTTCTAATTCTATTTTTCCTGTTCTTTTCTAAGTTTATATATTCTTTTCTTTTCCCTAAGATATTTCTTTCTCTTGTGTAACATACAACTGATTTTTAACAAAAGTATTACAAAGACTATAACTAATAAAGGAGTCAGTACTTTGCCTAATATTGAACTACCAATCTCTTGAAACCAGGTTTTGATTGCTGCAAATCGTTTGCTCAAACGTTCTGAAAAATCTTCATCTTCTAAAGGTACAATTTATGAATGTAATTCTGTAATGTTTTTGATATACATCTCAATGTTTTGACTCTTGTCTGGGATATATGTGCAGCAATGCTGGACATGCAAAATTCCACAGACTTCTCCTTCTTGAGCTAGCAGAATGTCAAGGGCAAGACGATTCTGCATTACCATTGATCTCATGGCAATAAGTTCTGTTTCAACTAATTGGAAACCACTAGCAGTATCAGTAGACAACCTATCAACAATTGTGGACATTTTTCTGATTTTGATTGCATTCAGGGTTATACCCACCATAGGTATTACTGCACCAAATATGTCACCCAAAATTTCTGAAAAACTTTCCCTCTTGAACCTATTCAGGTGTTTGCCAATTTCAAATGAACCTTTTGTATTTCTATCTACATGAAATGTCTTCGGAAAGACTAAACCAACAAAACAAGTCCCATACCAGTGGTCTGGGAGATTGTAATATGCTTTGGCCCCACATACAAAATAAATTCCAGGGAAAATTGGATCTTTACCACCTTTGAATCCCCAACCACCCAAAATTTGATAAGTGTCCTCACATTGACTCGCACCTACAAAGTAATTGTCAAAAAGCGTGTTATCTCTTCTAATACAAAGCTTTCCGCTAACAGGTTCATCTATGTGAATAGCAACATTCTCATTTCTACCATTGAACTTCTCATCCTCAATTTGCCAAAACTTAGATTTGGTTTGTTTCAGAATTTCATTTCTTTTATAAATTGCTCTTCTCTCTTCAACCATGTTTAAGAAAAATTTCTCTTCCGATCTCAACTTGCATGTTAGATTATTTCTAAAAGCGTACTCATAAGTAAGTTCATTAGTTACCCTTTATTAGAGAAGAGATGCAGACACCTGTCTATCCTAATCTTGGTCACTCGCTTATTTTTACAACCTCTGACATTGAGTCTGCTCTTAGGCAGGTCCAATCGGGGAAAGCGCCAGGGATGGATTCTATTCCGGCGGACCTCTTTAAAACAAATCTCCAATTATGGGTTCCCTATATAACTTTGATTGCTAATGCAATTACCAAAGGAGCAAGAATTCCTGAATCCTGGAAAGGGGCGGAAATTCTCCCAATTTTTAAAAAAGGGGACTGTTCGGCCCCGGGAAATTACCGCCCCATCAGTCTAATTGATTCTTTACAAAAAATCTTTGCCAGGATGGTCCTTGCGAGAATCCAGGGATGGATGGAGATGGAAAATGTCCTTTCCCCTTTACAGGCGGGCTTCAGATCAGGCATCAGCACCATTGATCAGGTATTCAGACTTACTCTGGTTTACTGGAAGGTGGTGCTGATGGGCGGCGGAAACATCTATGCCGCCTTTATAGATCTGAGGTCGGCCTTTGACCTTGTGCCAAGATCCAAGATGTGGGAGGTCCTGAGAAACCTAGGACTACCGTTGGATCTATTGGACCTTGTGTTCAGATTACACGAGGACAATTTTGCTAAGGTAAGGTGGGGCAATCAGGGACAGGTAACGGATAGTTTCCCTGTAACCCGAGGTGTCCGACAAGGGTGCGTTTTGGCACCGACTCTTTTTTTATTGTTTATCGATCAGGTAGTTAAATTTTTTGCGGAGACCCCAACGGATGCACCATGCTTAGGTGGGACCAAATTTCCAATGCTCATTTTTGCAGATGACACTTTACTCCTCTCCAAGACACGTGGAGGGTTGCAAAAGGCATTAAACAGGTTTGAGGAGTTCTGTAAGCTAAATGATCTGCAAATCAACGTGAGCAAGACCAAATTTATGGTCTTAACAAAAAATCGCCCCATCAAAAGTTTTGTTACGCTAAATGGTGCTAGTCTAGAGCAAGTTGAGGCCATGACTTACCTTTGAGTAACCTTAGACTATCGCCTCCGCTGGAAATCCCAGATTGATGTACTTCGCTTAAAATTTGCTCGCCTCACAGGCTGTTTAATCCGGGAACAAAAACTGTCTCTAACTAAACGGGTTAAACCAGCACTTAGGATTTATGAGGCCAAGATTAGTTCTGCTATTTTGTATGGGGCTGACCTATTGGGCTATAAGGACCTCTCGCCATTGGTCAAAGTACAAAATAAGTTTCTGCGGAACCTGGTAGGTCTCCCACAATCTACACCAACCAAACCCCTCTTGCTGGACATGGGCTGCAAACCGATAAACGAGATGGTGCGTTATCGGCTAGTGGCGCTGTGGAGAAGGATCTGGACGTCTCCAGATCTAAGCCGGTTTGCAAGTGAATTGCTGGATGTGAGATCATTACCGGGTTCTAGTAACATCCCTTGGCTACGAGAGGTTAAATTAATTTTGGAGGAGATGGGTTTAAACGACCTATGGGTCTCTCCAGGCTCCTCCATATTTCCGCCAAAGCAAGCATTTAAAGCACTCTACTGGGCATCTGTTAAACTCCCTTCTATCGTGCAATCTGAGGGTACTAGTTTGACAGGCAGATTTTTGGCCCATAAACTAGACCCTCTCCTGGAGACTTACTGGGACGTCATCACAAAACTCTAGATAAAAAACTTTATCACCAATTTCGAGTAGGGTCCCTGCCAGTGAGATCTTTTACAAAAAATTGGACGGGCCACTCAAATGAGTTTTGCCCCTGGTGTGTTGACCAAAGGGAGAGTCTGGGTCATTTTGTCTTTGCCTGTCCAGCATATCATACCTCCCGAACTAAATGGATTAGGCCTATTTTCTGTAAATTGAAAACTAAAGGAAGTACTGAAGCCTTGCGGGCGTTACGAACTAATACATCTGAAATGGTGGTAATAGGCGTGGCCAAATATTTGGGGTGGGCATGGATTATTCATGCCAGACACACGCAGATATTGGCAGGCACCTGATTGGTAGCATAACAAATTATTTTCCTTTTTCCTTTTTTAGGGTTTCATATATTGGGTCTTTAATTGATTAATACATTGTTTAATTGTTTTTCTTAATGATGAAATGTTTTAGGCAAATTTGTCGTTTTAACTATTTTTGTATTTCACTAATTTTACTGTATAAACTGTCTTTTATGATATAAAAATCGAAATAAAGACTTATGAAACCTGAAACCTGAAACCTGAAGTTCATTAGTTACTATGAAAAATTCCCTCATCTGCTTAGCATGTTTCAGTTTATTCAGGCTGTTGTCAACTTTTAAATTAGCAAAAATGTCGTCGTAGTTAGAGTAGTAATACTCCAAACGACCTGTTTTATAAAACAGACTAGCTATTACACTACATGTTATTCCGTAAGTAAGGGGAAGCATATTATAGGTGACCCCTTCAGAAACGGAAGCGGGTAGTTTCACACAAATGTAGCAATCCTTCACATCCATAACTTTAACATATTCAGATAAGAGCCTTGAAAAAGTATTACTAGAAAAATCACCAACAGATCTATCTTGATGGATCTCTGGTTTGTGATCAATAACTCTGTTAGTTTTACCAACTACATCATGATTATCTTGTTTAAATGCAACTTTACTTGTCATATTAGCTTTGTACGTCTCTTTGTCAAATCCAAAAGGAAAAATTACAGCTAAAATTAACCAAACCAAAATTAATAAAATCACACAAATAGAAGACATTTTACAGCATCTCTTAAGTATTGAACATCTTGAATTGCTATTAGTATAAGGCATCTTTACTTTGAAACAATAGCCTCTCAGAAAAAACAAAAATTAATTTTTTTTAAAAATCACTAAATAATATACACCCTCCTGTTTTTAAATTTTTTTTTTAAAGAAAATCCTACTTTCCAACAGCTTTTCTTCGACCTTATGTCTTACATCAATGTGTTTTTCCCACTAACACAATTTCTTCGACCTTGTGTCACCTAACACAATTTCTTCAGCCTTATGCCAAATACAGATTTAACCTAATGTGGAAACAAAATTAATCATTGTCACTTGTATCATCTAAATCTTCCTGACTACTACTATTCACCTCCACCACAGGTGGGATGATTATATACGTCCACTCAGGGGACTTGTACTTTTGATTAGGCTTTGCTACTCTCTTTGCTCTATTGCTAATCACTTCTATCTTCTTTCCTGCTTGATTTTTCTTGTCTAAGTCTCCTTTTTGACTTGAGACCTCATTAACTTGCTCTTTTGATCTGTTTACTAATTTGAATTTTAGGCATCCATTTTCATTAGGCCAATTATCTCCTTTTCTTGTCAATTTCTTTTTTGGTTCAGTTTGATTACACTCTGCTCTCCAAGCTCTTTTCCTTGAACGTTTCAGTTGCGATTCATCATGACTTTCATCTGTCTCGCTTTCTGAGATTTGAATTCTAGATTCAGGTACTTCTTTACTCGGCAGCCTCACTCTGTTAGGAGCATCATCCTTATAGCTGGTACTTGGTAATTCATCTTCGTCTTCTTCTTCAATTACCTCCAACTTCCCAGTTTCAGAATCTTCGTTCCTTCTTCCAGAGCTTCCAATCTGCTTTTCAATACCGTCCTGAACTTGATTTACTTCTTGTTCAGACTCTTTATCTGCTTCTTTTTCTAGCAGATCTTCATCATTTTCAGAGTCTTGTATCACAATCTCTTCAATTTCTTCATTCAATGCTTCATTCGCATTTGAATCTTCCATATGTCGACCTTCTTGTCGATCTTCAAGATCTGGATTTCTTTCAGGTTCTTCTTCAGAGTCTGAATCTATTGTTGTGTCACCTTCGTCAGGGTTTTCAGGTGGTGCTACACAAATGGTGTGGCTAGCATGAATCCACCTTTTCAAACCTCTGCACTTAACTGTATTTGTTGTGACAAGTATCACCTGTCTTGCCTTTTGCCACCTGGGTACTAGACAGTTTCTTCTTCGGTGTACCTTTGTTCTTACCCAGTCTCCTGGTAACAGATCATGAGCGTGTTCCTTTTCCTTTGTAATCACATCAGTTCCCACCTGATGGAACACAGAAGTCACCACGTCAGATAGTTTTTTGCAATATTCCAATATGACACTATCATTAATGCTCAATAGTTTGTCAAATGGAACAAATGCTTGCCTCATGACTCTGCCCATGAGTATTTCATGTGGACTTAAACCTGTCTTTTTATCTGGGGTACTTTTCAAAGACATCAAAACAAGTGGAAGTGCATCTGTCCACTTCATTCCTGTAGCTAAACACATTTTTGATAACCTATTCTTGATTGTGCCATTCACTTGTTCAACAACACCTGATGCTTCTGGTCTGTATGCACAATGAAGCTTTTGCTTTATGAGCAATGCTTCACAAATCATTTGTAACAATCTGTTTTCAAAATGTGTTCCATGATCAGTCTCGACCGTCACCGGAAATCCATACCTAGGTATGATCTCCCTTAAAAGCAATTTTGCAACAGTAACTGAATCATTGTGACGTGTTGGGAACGCTTCCACCCTTCTTGAAAACAAACAGACTATCACCAATACGTATCTTAACTTGTTATGGGGTGGCATGTCAATGAAATCCATTTGTAATCTGGTAAAAGGACCACCCTCCCGTCCTATGGTTCCCATGCTCACAACTGTTTTTCTGTTTGGATTGATCTGCTGGCAGACCAAGCATCTCTGACAAAAAGATTCTGCAATTATCCTGAATTTAGGATTGAACCATGTCTGTCTAAATAACCTAATCATTGAATCTCTTCCAATATGTCCTGGACCATGATACATTCTAGCCATGTCAGCAATCATGCAGTCTGGCATTACTGGTCTGTCATCCTTGTAAACCCAAATTCCATCTTCTTCTCGCTGTCTACAACCTGCCTTTAACATGTGTTTTTCTCCTCATCATCTGCCTCATCTTGTAAATCTTTTACTCCTTGCCATGTCTCAACTACAGATGTTAGCATAAGTGTTTTAAAAAACATGTTCATTGTCTTTTTTCCGATTGATTGCCATATTGTTCTTTGCACAGAACCTTGCAATTTCATCAGCATAGGCATTACCTTTTGTCATTTAATCCTCTCCTTGTTTATGCGCTGTACATTTCACGACAGCAATTTTCTCTGGTAACTGAATGCCATCGATCAATCTCTTGATCAATTTTGCATTCCTGATAGGAGTTCCTGCTGAAGTTAAATAACCTCTTTGAGACCAGAGCTGGCCATAGTCATGGACTACACCATATCCATACTGACTATCAGTCACTATGGTAATTTTTAACTCTTTTGCTCTTTCACATGCACGAATCAAAGCAATTAATTCTGCTACTCGAGCTGAACGAATTCCTTTGAGACAAGAGGCTTCAACTACGTCTGCAACTGTACAGACAGAATATGCTGCACTTAGAACACCTTCATCTGTTCTTAAGCATGAACCATCAACAAAATAAACAAAATCTGATTCAGCCAATGGGATGTTTTTTTATATCATGCCTAGGTTTAGTGCAATATTCTAAAACATCCAAGCATTCATGATCAATGTCATTCTCATTTCTAATTTCTGATACAATACCCTCAGGCAACAAAGTGGAAGGATTTAAATTTACACATCTCGCAATTGAAACATTATCTGATCTCAGAATAATTTTTTCATATTTTGTTAACCTGTTACTTGTCAAATGCTGTGTTTTGCTTCTGGTAAGAAGAATTTCCACTGAATGGGGTACGTATACTTTTACAGGAAATCCCATTATAATTCCTTCACTTTGTTCAAGACTTACACTAGTTGCAGCTACTGCCTTTAAGCAGCCTGGTAATGCTTTTGCAACAGGATCAAGAACTGCTGAGAAATAAGCAATTGGCTTTCTCAGTTTTCCATGTCTTTGAATTAGAACAGATAATGCACAACCTTCCCTTTCACTGCAATACAGCTCAAATTCTTTCTCATAATCTCTCATACCTAAAGCAGGTGCTTCGCATAAACTTCTTTTTAGTTTTTCAAAAGCTTCTAACTCAGTTTCTGTTAGGATAATCGGGTCTTTTATGTCTGCGTTTGCTTTTGTCAGTCCCTGCAGTGGCTTTGCAATTACTGAAAATCCACTAATCCATTGGCGACAATAGCCAACCATTCCTAAAAACATTCTGACCTGTTTTTGTGTCTTTGGGGGTTGCATTGCCTGAATCATTTTTATGCTCTCAATTGTTACCTGTCTGATTCCTTTTGCAATTCTGCGACCAAGGTATTTTACCTCTTGTTTGCAAAACTGTAATTTTGCAGGAGACACTTTATGTCCTTCATCTGCCAAATGATTCAAAAGAGTAATAGTATCTGTTACACAATTATCTCGAGTTTTTGCAGCCACAAGGAGGTCATCTATGTATTGCACTAATGTTGATTTTCCAGGTAAATCTAGATCTTCCAAGGATTTCTTTGCAACTGATTAAAAATAGATGGACTCTCTGTATACCCCTGAGGGATATGACACCATGCTAATATGCGCTCTTGGAATCTGAACGCAAACATTTGTTGGCTATCTGGATGCAATGGAACAGTAAAGAAAGCATTACAAAGGTCAATAACTATACCATTCTGCATCATGCGGAATTTGATATAAAATTACCGCTGGGTTTGGTACAACTGGGCAACATGGAACAACTATCTGATTAACCTTTCTCAGGTCTTGAACAATCCTGAAAGTTCCGTTTGGCTTTTTAAATCCCATAATCGGTGAATTGCATGGACTACTCTCAATCTCTTTTAAAACATCTTGTTTTATAAATTTGTCAATTACAGGTATGACAGCTTCAATAACTTCTGCTTTCATTTTATACTGAGGAATGTTTGGAAAATCTACTCCTTGTTTTACTGTAATTTTAACTGGGTCTACATTTTTCATCAAACCCATTTCACTTCCTGTGAGATCCCAAATTTTAGCATTGACTGTCTCTTTTAATTCTTCAGGTAGATTATTTTCATCAAATGCAGGAAATAATTTACTTTCCTCTGCCTCAACCATTAACATTGTTAGCTTATAAAGCCCATCTTCCTCTTGAGTTTGGAGTTCAATACCATCTGGTGAGCAATATATTTTGCAGTTCATCTTACATAGGGTGTCCCTTCCTAACAAGTTTACAGGACTGCTGTTACAAACTACAAATCTATGTTTATCTTTAAATTGACCAATTTCAACTTCGACTGGTGCTGTTAAATCTGTTCTAATTTGTTGATTAGCTACGCCAACTACTTGGATACTATCACCAGAGAGAGGTAGGTTTTCTATTTCCACTGATCTAACAGTAGAACGGGTAGCACCTGTGTCCACTAGAAAAGTGATTTCTACATCATTCACTTTACCATTTACAAATGGACCTGATTGGTCTACCTCAAGAGTGGCTCCAAGCACACACACTCCCTCCTCTGTCAGGCACCGTCATAAGTAATCTTCAGAATCTCTCCCTCCATTTTCTTTTAACCAATATTGTTGAGAAACATTTGACACATTCACTCTTTGCGGTCTGTTTACCTGTTCACCTCCGCAGAATCCCGTTTCTGAACTGTATCTCTGCACATTTACACAGTTTGGAAGTGGCGGTTGTGGAATTTGACTTTGCTGATTCACTACCTGTCGCTGTAGCTGTTGCTGCAGATTTATCTCATTCTGCATCTGTGGATTTAATGGTGCATTTTTTAAATTTCTGGGCGGATTCTTACATTTGCGCTTCCAGTGTTCAATTTCGCCGCAATTAAAACATGGGAGTTTTTGTTTTAATTCTTCAATATTTCCCATCAATCTTGGTTTATTAAAATTACCCTTAAATTTACCTTGATTCTGATGAACATTTTTATTTTCTAGGGTTGCTATTTGCTGTTCAGCTACCTTTACCTGTGCCCACATGGCTTTCTCCTTTAGCTTTTTCTGTTTTGCATCTATTTCGTCACTACAATATTTTGCTTTTCTCAGAATATCATCAACTGAAAGTAATTGCCAGCCAACAAACCCGTTTCTAATCATTTCACCAATTTCAGGTCTTAAGCCATAAACAAATCTATATATGAAATGGCTCATGTCCTTTCACTCAATTTTTCATAGCCACTGTATTGTTTAAATACCAGCAGCAATCTTTCATAAAATGAATGTACTGATTATTTTGGTTCTTGATTTGTTCTGTCTATTTTAACCAAATCTACCTCTTTTGGGGGAATCTTGTTTTTTAACCACACAACTACTTTATCATACTAGTCCATAACATCTGGTGATGGAGCACCTGGTATTTTATCTCGAGCAGGTTCTTCTTCAGGCCAACTTATAGAAATTTTACATTCTGTCCAAAGATCCGAAGGGACAACAATGTCAAAGAATCCATCTAGATCAATCCACAGAACGTTTGAAACTTTAATAAATCTATCCACCTGTCAATACCATTCTACAGGTTTGTCTCTCAGCCGAGGGAAATCATTTGTGAACAATAAAATGTCCTGTCTCGTCCAAGGAACATGCACATATCCACCACCTGCTATTTCTCTCAATGGAAACTGATTTGCTACTTCTCCTCTTTCTCTTCTTTCTTACTCTTTTCTTTGTCCATTTTACTCTCCATTTACTTAATTCACCTAATCTTTTTAGGAACACAATTAATTCTTTTACATTAATTATTCTTCCTGTGGTATTCATATTCTCAATATCTTTTTCAGAGAAATCCACTCTGTAATGTTTCTGCAGATTTTTCTGCCTACTCAAATCTACTTCTAGTTCAGTAGCCATTTCCTCTAATTGATCATACTTAGTTTTCGTTTTCCATTGTATGCTTTTACAAATAAACAATAATTCATCATCCTGATATAGCTTTAAACTGTCAGGTCCAATTGTTCCAATAATCAATTCCTCCAAATCTGCTTTTAACTTTGCCACATCAAGTAATTTAAATTCTGAGCTTTGTGGAGAATGTGTTAAACCTATTTTATTTATGCTCTTTTCTGGAGTTTCATTATCAGATTCTGCACCAAATGGAGTTTTACATGGTGAACCTTGATTAAAAGTTAAGTCAGGCATTGTTTTCTCTCGGTGAATCTCTGATAAATCTGAATAAAATTTTTCAGCCACTTTTGGAATTTCTGCATTTAATGGAATAGTCAAAGCTGAGTGTCTAATTTCCCTATGATCAAATACTGGTTGAACAGGTCCAATCGTTACTGGTACTGTTACTGCTTCCATGCCTTAAGTTAACTGTTGTATTAACTCATCTTTTGATCGAAAATATTCTGAGGAATTTGGTAATTCATCACATCTTTCTGTTCTCATTACATTCCTTGGGGCTTCATTTCTCTACACTGGGGACATTTCAAAATCATTTCTAGGAGTTTCAATATAATTTCTATTTTCTCCTGATATGCTAGGATTAGATCTTAACTCTACTCTTTCAGGTGTTTTTCCATAGCTTTGATTTGACATGGTAGATGTCACATCAATAATTTCTCTTGGAGGGGGAGGAGCACTCGGGGAGACTCTTGGTGTGACTGGAACTCTTGGGGAAGACCATGAACAAACTGGTTGATATTGATAAGGGGGCGGTTTCGGTTTTGTGATATAAATCTCTTCTAAAACCGCATCTTCTGAGTCATTTTCTTCATTAATATTATTTCTCTTTTGGACATTATTTTGACCTGGTACTTCAGTAACCATCACTCTTACTGGATACAAACCGTCACACATGTCTGCGCGTCTCCATCTACGCATTCTATCCTCATGAGTTTCCCTATTAATGTCTAATTTTGGACCTCTTGTTACACCTCTGTTTTCTCGTTCGAGTTCAAACATCTCATCCTCCCATTCAACTAAAGCCTCAAATTAAGTAGGTCTAGGCTTTGTCACAAGAGCCATCATTTATTCTCTCAAGTTTTTCAAAACCTTAATAATAAATGACCCGTCTTCCGGCCAGGCTAATACACCATCATCTTTGGTATATTCCATCCAATTATCCATCCAAAGACAAGTATGATAACCATATTCACCTTCCATATAAGCTGCGGGTGTTTTCTACTTATGAAGTAATCTTCCACCTCGCGTTTCAATTTTCTTATCAGGTTTAAATATATTTTTTAATTTCTGAAGCCATGAAAGCTTCTTTTCCTCTTTCTTGTAGTAATAACTCATGTTTTTAATGAAATCCGCTTAATTCTAAATGATCGTAAGTATTTTCTTGTGGTTCCGCAAAACCAGCCAATCCGAGCGCGAAACTCACCAACAAGCCAATCAGGTTAAGCTACGTCACTACCTTGCTCAACCAATAGAATTGCTGCTTTCAGAATGAACCAATCAGCTGTCAGCTCGTCTTAGTCATAGAACCAATCAGCGCACTAGCTGTGACGTATGTTAGCCAATCACAGCGCGAACCCTGTGACGTACACTGCCGCTGCAGCTTCGCTGTCTCTCACACCACAAACTCACCCCTCCTTTACAAAATATTTTCACGGCGCCATTTTAACAATTCTTTTCAATAGAATTCAGTTAGTAACTACAGAAAAACAAACCATTTGTCTGTTTCGCTAAAATAAAGTGATAGCTTTTACAATCATTCAAGTATTCCTTGCGTGGAATAGACAACGCTATTCTCACAGAATATTCAGATTCGTTGATAAAGTAAGTAGTCTTACCCTACCCTTCTAGCAAGTAATAACAAACTCGTTTCCCTCTGAATGCTCATATAGTAACAATTCAAAGTTTGACTCAATCGTAATTACAAAATCATTTACGCATTTTCAAACGGAAGAAAACCTAATCATTCATACATGAATCTTGGTAGGACTTTAACCAACCATAGAAACCCACACTTGCCAGTAAGATAGACAACGCTTCCTTACCCTTCACTCAAGCTTGGATAAATTCTATTACTCTTTTCACAGTGAGTTTTAAAACAGGCTCCAAGTCCCTATACTCGAAAGCTACAATTTCATAGACAATCCTCACTATACATTTAACCTAGCACACCTAAAATCCCTAAACTTGTGCTGTACGTCCACAACACTAATGATATATGACAATACCACTATTTTGAAACAGAACAAATGCACTGTGCAACTTCACTTGTCACACTACACTTTAGCCGGCACAAAACTAGGAATTTTCACACTGCTGGAAAAAACCTTTTCAACAACATATAACAACTTGACAAACTTAACATGTTTTAGTCATGAATCCTATGTAACTACCATGTAGCATGTCCGTTACCATAGTAACCGTAACTCTCCTACCAAGTAATTGATCCAGCGCCCCTATAGAAAATCTGTCTCAACAACGCTACCCAACACCATGATACTGACCATTAATCATAAATCTCTCACAAGGCCCATAAACTAACGAGACACATTTTGGGCAGCTGAATCATGTGACCTAATTAATCAGAACTATTCATAAAACTATTTGTACATTTATATACAACTGCAGTTTATAATTTCTAACCATGTTTTTTAAACAATAATCATTTAATTAAGTCACTAAGGTAAATGGATCAACTGATGGCAACTAGACCATGAATAAACAAGACCAGCTTGTCGTTTCAAAATCTAATTTTATTTACTTTATTATTCAAAGGAAGAGCATTTTCAAATAAGAATCTTTATTTATTAGCAAATTAGCAACATTTTATTGAGGAAAGGACTTATTAGACCGACATTTAGAAGCAAATCATTCAGCATGAACTAAAGTAAAAAACAGTTTCCATTCCCTTAATCTATTTCCCTGTCTAAAACTCGCTTCACCTAAAAGAATAGTCATTACAGACTGCTGTCCTTATGTGCGCCAAAGTCCAACAGCACGCCCTTCAGGAATCAGGAAGCAAGGAGGTGCCCTACTGCCCATGGGGCTAGGTTTTATAACTTTCTAACTAACTAATCTCCACTAACAAATACATTTTTCTTTGCCATCCAGTGTCCTTATTGGCTGACTGATGTCAGTCTATTACGTGTCATCACGTCTTCATACCAAAATCAAGCCCTTTTCTTTAACTCCATTGTCCAAATTAATACACGACTTTTGGCTTCCTCAGAAATGCAACATTTATTGAGTAACAGTCCGTTACTTCCTTAGCTTGGCAAACTTGCCGCTTCCTGTCCTTGGATTTGTCTCTCCAAAAGCACGTTCTGCATATTTCATTTTGTCTGTATTTCTTTGACAACTGTTGACGTGGTAAAAGTTTCCACTTCGAATACGTGCAGGGCTCCACTCTGGACAGGATTCTAAACACCATCTTTAAAACGCTAGGCCTTAAGCCTCTCCCATGGAAAACTAGTATTCAAACAAACACAAGACATTAATTAATTAAAGTATTGAAACTCATTCTGTTACCCACCCCCCTTTGCTAATTATTAACCCATTAATTATGTTACCTAGCTTTAGCACAAAAAGGCAGCAAATTAATATCTACCATCTTCATTTAGGCCGCAGTATTCCTCCACGAGCTTTTGCCACAGAAAAGACATAACATAAGCACATAAATAAGCACATGCCATTAGTTATACAGCCGCATTTAATACTGACAAAGACAATAGACAAGATTAATTTATTATTTTTCAACGTACTTGCAAGTGCAACAAAGAGCACATAAATTAGTCCCTTGTGTCCTGTAATGTATTTTAAAACTAAGTTGATTAGTACTTTTCATCGCAAACCTATTAATACGGTTATTTTATTATGGAAGTTTAACTTTGCGAGTTTGAACAAAATGTTGTTCTGCACCTCGCTCCATCACACGCATCAATGGCACAACAAAAACAAATGGAAATGGATGGGTGTGCTTAAAGCCCAAAGAAGAGAGAATAGCATGGCTTGCAGACAGCACATGGTTTCTGCCTAGCCTCGACCTAAAAAAATTCATTGCACACAGTAGAAATGGACTGTTGCAAAATGTGCAGAAATAATATTTAAATGTATAGTGCTTCCAAAAGTTGTTTTTGTAAGACACTAACTGTATCTAGTGTAAATCTTTTTATAGGTTCAAAAGGATAAATTGTAGATCCTGTCAATTAAAGCATGTTCTGGGTTTCTAGCAGAATTTAGCCTTTCTGATTAACCAATTGTACACATTTACATTTCTTTCAAGTAGCCCGCACCCTGGAGAGAAAGCTTTTTTCAATTTCTTTAGCTGTCTCTTCTTTTTCTCACATCATGGTAGAGAAGTCGCTTCATCTCTTTTAACATGAAGTAACTTTACTGTTTAGGAAGTCATTTAAAAAAATGATTGATTGGGAACTGTGCTGTTGGACTTGGCCCTTTTTGCAGGGTTATCCCAAAACTTTTAGCTTCTTCCTCCTATTTTTCTTGACTTGTGTTTGTTGGTTATAGGACTCTGGGCACTTTACCCCTGCTAATCAGTGCTAAAGTGCAGATGCACCCTGTGTAAATTGTTATTATGATTGGTCCTCCCTGATTGGCATATTTGATTTACTGGTCAGTCCTTAGTAAAGTTCATTGAGTGGGCTGGGGCTGGTAAATCAAATACCACTATTGGGCATGCATCACTGATTGTGCCACCCACATGAGAAGTTCTGAAACGGTAACTCAGACCTGTCACTGCAGTGTCTGTGCGCAGTGTTAACTGCCATGGCGACTTGGCAAGTCAGGCCCTAACCTTCCCTTTTCTTACATATAGGACACCCCTATGGTAGGCCCAATGTACCCCTCTGGGCAGGGTGCAGTGTATGGGAAAGGTAGGACATTTGCTGATGTGTGTAACGTGTCCTCATAGTGAAGTACTGCCAATTTCGTTTTTAACTATTGACAGAATGGGGAATGCTTTGTAACATTTTACAAGCATATCTTCCCATAGGGATAAGATAGAAAAAATAAAGTTTAGGCTCTCTGAACTCAGAATTTAATAACACATCTTTTACTAAAGATGGTGTTTAAATTGTGTGTTTGAAAACGCCACTTTTAGAAAGACATTTCCTTGTTTAACTATTCTGTGTGCCTCTGCCTGTTTGTGTATAGACTGTCTGGTTTTGGAGTGACAGTGGGGGGTGGGGGGGTTGATGTGTGTCCTGCCTTTCCTGAATGATCAGGGCTGGGATGAATAGACCTCTGCTGCATTCAGAGTGGGGCGGAGGAGTACTCACTAGCACCTGGATAGACCTGGTCTGCATGTGAGTGGTGGGTGGAGATTTCTCTTGCACCTCAATAGGGCCTGTCGCTTTACATAATGCTTTCTCCACCTCCTGCCGGGCAACTGCACAAGAGAGGACAGAACTGGTTTGGACTGGGCTCAGAGGCCCTTGCACAAAGAGAACAAAAAACATTTTGGGGTATAAGTATTTGACCTAAAACCACTGAACTTTAGATTACTTCTGAAATCAAGAGGAACCTTTGCCAAGAAGAAGAGCTAGAGAAATTGAGGTGAAGTACTACCCTTGCTGAGTGTCTGGGGTTGGCCTGCGGTTGCTGTTTTCTGCCAAGGAAAGGAGAAGGACTTTGCTGTGTGATGTGTCCCCTGCTTGAGGAAAGTCTCCAAGGGCTTGAGTAGAGCTTGCCTCCTGTTTTGAAGTCTCAGGAACACAAAGACTGCACCCCCAGCTCCCTTAAGCTTCCTTGCTGTGAGTAGGGTTTCCCTTGTGTTTCTCTGGGGAGTTATGACCTGGCAAGAGGTGTCTGTCTTGGGCCTCTGTAGGTTGTTTCTGCTATTGATAGCTGGAAAAGCAACGCAGCAACAAGGAAATTGACACATTGCTCTCCTGGTGACAGTTTTTCCAACGCAACGGCGTGGTGTGAAAAGAATCGCCCTGCATCGCCGCGCCACTGCCAAAACCAATGCAGCGCTTGTCGCCGCGAGATGAAATCGACACATCGAGGGATCGCAGCTGAAACGGTTGACGCAGTGCCGCTCGCCGCATTGTTCGCCGCTGTATCCTGGATTTCCACGCATACTCCCTGTGTGGCAAGTTTTCCCCAAAGCATCACCCGCGGATCGGAGTCCTCTCAGAATTGACGCATCGCTTCCCCCTCCAGACCGGACCCGACGCATCACTCCCCAGTGTACAGGGGAACTGTTGCATCGCAACCACAAAGGTCTGGGGAACGATGCATCTCTTTGTTTTTCGACGCTTCTCGTTGCTGCAGCTGTTTGGCTTGGTGAATTTTGTCACAACAACAGGTACTTTGCAAGAAATCACACATCTATAGTTTTTTATGGACTCAATTGCTAAAACCTTTTAAACGTAAGTTTTCTTAATAATTGTATGTTGGGTTTTTGTTGTTGTGGTCTTGTTAAGTTTAGATGAAGATACTTTAGATTTCTAAACCGGTGTGGTGTCCATTTGTGGTGATATCACTGTGTTACTGTGAGTGTTGGTACAAATACATTACTCATAGCCTTTGGGATAAGCCTGTCTGCTCATGCCAAGCTACCAAGTGGGTGAGCAGGGGTTATCTAAAGTGTGTATCCCCCTTATCCTGACTAGAAGCAAGGGTCCCAATTTGGACAAAGGTACCTGCCTCTGCCAACTAGAGACCCCCATTTCTAACATGTGCTAATTAAATTAATGAAGCATGGGAACATTGTTCCTTTGCCCACTTCGACCTCTGCCATAGACAGAGTATGGTTATAATAACAAGAAAAGCAACAACCTGTGCTTTCCACCCATATGAGGGGCCAGTAACGAATAACATACATTATGTTAGGCAAGATACATGTAAAATGTGGCTCTTTCTAGAGAAATATATCTCAGCAGACAGGATCAATTAGTATTTTTATAGCGCACTACAGTTAGTCATAGGGGTATCTGGGCACTGTGGACACTGCATGTTCGTCAAAGAGCCAGGTCTTGAGTTATCGGTGTCCTGGGGAGGATGAGGTGGTGGGAGGAGGGAAATGGTGGGGAGAGGTCAGAAACCAGCAGAAAGAGGCAACGGTCTAAAATGAGTATATAGAGGCAAAATAGAGGTCAAACAAGCAAAAAGAGGCAACATAGAGGACAGAAACGAGCAGAAGGATCCGAAATAGAGGTCAGAAGCTAGCAGAACGAGGCAAAATAGAAGTCAGAAGTGAGCAGAAAACAAGCAGAGGAGGAACCAGCCGAAGGCAGCAGAGGGTAGTAGACTGAGGGCAAGCTGGACAGAGGAGCTGTCGCAGGGGAGCTGGCATGAGGTCCAGGAGAACTGACACCCACCGTACCCATCAGTAGGCTAACGATATGCAACCAATGCCACGCCCAGGTCCTAGCAAAGTGAGATATGCACACTGCTACCTACCTATAAGTAAAAAAAAACTCTATGGTCCTCACCTCAGGGAGGCTATGCCTCTCTGCTCCAGATATATCAACCTAGAAATTATTCCAACCCCAACTTCCTATTTTGTCTTTCTTCTACAGATATTCATGCTGTGCCCTATCTATGGGCTTTCTATTATTTTAATCACAGGCCTCGAGCAGGTGGTGGTTGTGGGGTTCTACCATTCCATGCGGGTGATTGTTGGCTGAAAAGGTACATGTGTTTTCGTCCCAATTCCTCATTTCTTCATCGTTCTTCCCCTCTCCTGATCTGCTATTGTTTGATGTACTGATGAACTGACAAGTGTGAGCGGGGGATTGTGTAGTATGTCATGACTCGTCTCTCCCTCTCCCGCCATATCCATCATCATCTTTATTTTTTTAGTCTGGAAGAACAGGCCATACAATATACTTCAGAGATTAAATCAAAAACAGCATCTAACAATACTTATTTCCATGTACACAAAAATTGAAAAGCACACCCTCCCCCATTTAATTCTGCATATGTTTAAAAAATGCAGCTAGCTAATAAAGTGCTTGAATATATACATTCAGCCTTATAATACAGTGCTAGTTTCACATCCCAAGTGTGTAACGATTTCCTGACCGTATTAGTCCACGCATGTTTAAAAATACAGGCAACTAATATTAAAGTGCTTGAGTCTATAAGATCAGCCGTATAATAAAGTGCTAGTTTTACATTGTAAGTGCATAACAACTTCCTGCCTTGAGTGACGTCTGCCTGTCTTACAAGCCTTCCAATCTGGTACAATCAACTTTTAAAGATTAACAACAGAGGCATCATTACACTTGAACATCTGTTGAAAGATGGGTCCTTTATGGACTTTTTTGGAGATTCGAAGCTCTTATGTTATTTCTTCCACACACGCCCCTCACTACCCATTGCTTAAGGATTCTCTGACTTGTCTTTTTTTCCAGGGAAGCGCCATGGTTAAATCTGAACAGACTCTCTCTCCCCCTTTGGACTTTTCTACTCAATTTAAAGCTGCTGCTGCTATATACAAGATACTATCCCGTCCGGTGACTGCCAGAACTAAATCCAACCTTGAACTTTCATGGGAAAAGGACCTGGCACAAGATTTTTCATTTCAAACATGGGACTCAATTTGGTAAAGAATCCACACCTCCTCACGCTCAGCCAGTACAACGCAGACTTTATATTATTTTTATAATAGACTTTTTTTCACTCCTACTGACTTTCACAGATTCCTAATTATTAGATTCCCCAAAATGCTGGTCTTGTCACCACGAGAACAGTGACTTTTTTCACGTTTTTTCACTGCCCTTTGGTTATATCTTTCTGGTCTCCAAAATGGCTGAAATTGAAGGACATGTTATCAACTAATGTGTCTTTTGATATCATTCATATATTTTTTTGGGGTAGTTCTTCGCCTAGATAGGACACCCAGAGAAAATGTGGGTGAATTTATTGATTTGTTTTTAGCCATTTCCTTTCAGAGCATCACCAATAATTGGAAGGACACCTCAAAAATTTAGTTGGAAGCTTGGTGGAACTTGCTTTGTCACCATCGCAGACTTGATCGTGCCTATGCCACTTCCACTTCTTTGTTGATCAAAAAAGATTTGTTGTGGTTACCACTAACATCTTTTCTTTACAGGTTTGCTACTTGATTTTGCTTGTATATATGATACCAACTTTTATTTCCTTATATTCTTATTGCTGTTTGTTTCTTTCTATCCTTCTTATTGTCATAAACCTCTGCTTTATTTCTTCCCCCTATTTCCCCCTCTTTTTCCCCTTTCTTCTTTTCTGTCTTCTCACTTAACTTAAAAACTTTAAAATGCATTTACTCTTTGTACAGATTTTACCTTTCGAGGGAGTGTTTTTGGCCTTATAATCACATATATATTTTATCTTTTGTCTTCCTTGTTACATGACTTTGTACTGATGTTTTATTTTGCTTATTATATTAATAAAGCATTCTAAACTAAAAAAACAAATGTATATTCAGCACTAAATCGAGCAAGAACAAGAGGAATTCGGTACTGGTAAGGTGCAAATTCAATTGCAGACACGGCTGGTAGTGGGAGTACCGGCCGGGCGGTGACGTGGGGAGGTGGAGGGGTAAGGTATGGGGTAGTAATGTATGGATTACGGAGTTTAACAGGTATGTAAACATATAAATACATTTTAAAAAATTGTTGCGCGCACTGCATCGCATTTGGTGATGCAGTGCGCGCAACGAAATTCGTTATATTTATTTATATGTTTACATACCTGTTAAACTCCGTAAATCATACATTACTAACCCCCACCCTGCCCCTCCCCACGTCACCGCCCGGCCGATACTCCCACTACCGGCCGCGGCTGTTCAATTGGTTGCAATGTCCAACACAAGTAGTAAAAATATGGGTTGCATACACATTAAGAATATTCCTCCCCTTGTCCTCTGTCCGCGCTACTACAGAGCTACGCTGCTTACTCCGATTCAGTGAAAAGGTCTGGATTTTTTATAGAAGGTACATTTGGATAGATTTCAGTGTGTGATTTGAGAAATCTCTGGAATCGTGCAAGGGTTGTTCGAATGGCATATTCCCTATTTGATTCATGTATTGATCTGTTACCTTCATTTCCCTCAAATTGTAAAGCGCTCTGATATCCTTCGGGATCAAGTCTGCGCTATATAAAACTTTATAAAGAAAGAAAGAAAGAAAGAAATCAGTGCATCAAAATGTAAACATCAAAATAATGACAACTGCATTATAGAAATTGGAAAATCAGTAACTCTATCATATGTCAAAACCCTCTCTATTGCTGGTGGGAGCCATCTAGTGGCCCTCATGGCTACTTATATATAAGAAGATACCGGTTTGAAAATGTATTTGGAATCAGTGCGCAGAGGTGCAACTAGAGTCAAATTTCGGGGGGGGCTGAGAAAAAATGTCGGGGGGGGTGAATCTTTAGGCAATCGGCAGAGTTGAGCTGCAGGGGCTCTTAGAAGGGGTGAAACAACAACAAAGCCCCATTAACATGCACTTCGCCTTTTAAAGACCTGTGAAGTGCTCGGGTGCGGCTGTGAGTGGGCCCGTGAAGTGTCTCATCCCGGGCTGCCACACACGACGGGGGGGCTGAAGCCCTTTAAGGCCAATGGGTGATGCGCGCCTGCATGCATAAACCAAAGTGTCCTTACGACATCTTGATGCCGTAAGCGATGAAAAGGGGGCGGAGATAAGATCTACTAGCCTTGTAAGTAAAAGAGCAAAGCAGCATAAAATGCATGACAGATTCCGTCCCCCTAAACTCGCAACTGTAGGTGGCTCAGCTACTGGTGCTGTTTTCCCAGGTGCTAGTAAAATGTTTGCCTGGCAAAATGTCTAGTCTAAATCTCATATACAAAGCCTTTTTTTAGTTCCGGATACAGTGTGTCCAAGCACAGTTCCAATATGGGAAAAGGTTTGAAAGCTTGAGGATGTACTACCATTTTCCCTCTCAGGTGATTGAGATTATACTCTTGTATATCAGACGGTTGGTGTGCTGTGGTGCAGTGGATCCCTTTTGGGCCCTGTATCAGACTTGTGTCCTTATAGTCTCTGCTCATTGCTGTTGGTGGTGGTTCCCAGTGGCAGGGGGATATGTATGTTACAAATGGGGTTTCTGGTTGGCTAGGGTATGCACCTAAGCCAAGCAGAGTCCACAACTCTTGTCAGGGTAAGAAAGTTATACACCAAAGGTAACCTGTGCTCGCCCTCGGGTAGCTTGGCGCAGAGCAGGTAGGATTGTCATCGGAGGCAATGGATAAAGCGTTTGTGCAACACACTCACACAGGAACACAATGAATACACCATAAAAGAGACTCTAAACAGAATTGTAAAAAAATATATATATTACATAGCACAAGACCAAAACAACATGAATCATAAATACTGTGCATCCAGTGTAATTACTCAGATAATACTCGCTGTCCTGGACAATGCACGGCAAAAGTAACATACATCAGGAAATACTTCTGGCATGAAATGCAGCAGATCTTGAAATAGCACATGAATTACAAAATATTACCATCAGTAAATGAATGCCACATATCAACACATAGGGTGCAGTGTACCTGTGCTCTTACTAAACTTTATCTGTGAATCAGGGATCTCATGTAGGGCACAGAGGCGTCTGCACGACACCTACAGGTAATACAGTAATTCACAATTTTCATTACAAGGCAACTTACCATTGGCGATGGGGGCCTCCTTCGAGGGTCTGCCCCATAATGCTAACCTCAGAGCCAGGCCCCCCACAATGCAGAACCAAAGAACAAGGCCCCCAAAATACGTCTCAGCCAGGGAAGGGCACCCACACTGAGGATGATGGCGTGGAGACCTCACTGTGTCCCCGCATGTAAAATTGCAATGTGGCATCTGCCACCAACACCCGGTGCAGCTGCTGAAGAGCATGAATATCTCATTAGTGACAGTCTCACTCGACCATTGCACATCACAACTGGCCCCCCAACGAGTAGTTACTCGGGTAGGGAACACACAAAATTGCTTGGAGCTGCCACACTGGACGGCCTAAACCCTCCCACGGGGTGTCGGCACTCTTGCTGCTGGGCTTCAGGATCCCCTTTGAGCGGGGCATGGTGGTCGTGATGACGATAGGTGCTTTCCCTGGCGCTGTGGTGACTCCCGGCCCTACTGCAGAGTGCAGCGCGGGACAGGTGGGAGACCCTGTAGAAATGAATACGGGCCTAAGGGACGGAGGCTCGCGTCTCTGGGTTCCAGCCATCCTGGGCTGGATATACACAATGCTGTCCAGGGTGGCAGAATTGGGCTGACTGCTTTAATGTGCCTGGCCTGCACACAGTCACTAGGCAACACAACTTTCCCTCAGCAAGCGAGACTCCGCATGCAAGGCCTGAGCAGCACAAGCCATAAAGGGGTATGCAAGTCCAGGGTGAAGTACATTGCTCCTCAGGGTACTTGGGGCCTTGGTGACACCACATCGCTCACCACTCCCAGAGTTGAAACAAGAAGGAGCAAATATTGCTCACCATGCACTGAGTTGGTCGAAAGCCCCGTGCCAGACTCCTCAATGGTTGAGTGCCAGGGCTGAGGCAGACCGGGGGAATCTTCAATGGCCCTGGGATTCCATGACCAGGAGGGCAAGCCAGCATGCCCTTGGAGAACATTAGGGCACAAAGTGAGGATCAGGCAGGCTAGCACAATAATTCACTTTGTATGAGTGACAGTTCCTCCAGTTTCTGGGCTCCGGGATCCACTGTGGGCAGGGTAAGGTGGTAGTGACTTTGGCAGGTGCTTTCCCTGGTGCTGTGATGACTCTCAGCCCTTCTGAAGAGTGCAGCGCTTTGTGGAGGAAGGAAGACCAGGGTAGAAATTAGGATGGGCCTCAGGAACGGAGGCCTTTATCTCAGGGTCCCAGCCCTCCTGGGCTGGATATAAACTGTGCTGCCCAGTGGGGGGGGGAACCAGGCTTATGCTTGCGTGTGCGTGGCCTGCCCACAGTCACTATTCAACAAGACTTTCCCTCAGCAAGGGAAGCTGGGCATGCAAGGCCTAAGCAGAACAAGACATAATCTGGGCAGGGTGGTCCCAGGATCCATACTCTGCTCCTCAGGGTACTTGGGGCCCAGCGACACAACTGCACTCACCTTGTGCTGAGTTGCAACAAGGAGGAACAAATAACAGCGCTCACCACATGCTGAGTTGGTCAAAAGCCCAGCGCTGCACTCCTCAGTAGTTGAGTCTCATGGTTGAGTCCATACTGGTGGAATCTTCAATGTCCCTGGGATTACGAGACCAGAGGGGCAAGCCAGCATGCCCTTGGTAAACTCTCAGGCACAAAGTGAAGAGCAGGCAGGCGGGGCAGCACAATAGTTTACTATAGCAGAGTGGTAGTCTCTCCAGCAGCCCAGCAGACAGCAGGTCAACACAACAAAGCAAGTAGTCCCAATAGCGGTTCCTCCCGGCAGCACATCAGTCCTCTGGCAATGTGCAGTTTGGGAGCCAGCAGTGTCTGGTTACAAGTACAAGTATATAAAGTGTCTAAAAACATGAGGTCAGAGCCCCTGTACTTGTACTAAAAATATCTTTGATGAAGAGTTGGCTTCAATAGGAACCTGTAGAAGTGTGCAATAGTCACTTTCAACCCAACCATGGCTCCAGACAATCCGTAGGGGCTAAATCAGCCCTTTGTGTGAGGGCAGGACACAGCCTACACAAATGCAAAGTGTGAACGACCTCTCCCAGCCAAGGAAAACCATCAGTATGCAGATGAATTAAGATGTGCCCCTGTCACACTTAGCCCTTCCTGTGTTGTGACTGTCTGGAAAGTATTCACCAAGTTTAGCTGTCACCCAGCCCTTGATGTATAATAGAGCCAGGCTGCAGAGCACAAGAGTCATTAGCACAGAGAAATGCCCATTTTCTAAAAGTAAAAAGAACACTTGGTAGAATGTTGAACAATGTCAATCATTCTCCCCATTACAAAGATCTGGGCCTGAATCCATTGTTTCTTTACTCCCCATGCCATTCCAGTTTAAACCCATCCATATGCAAATCAGTCTTTACCCTGCTCCCCAAAGGGAACAGTCCAGCCCGAACTGCAAGGCCAACTCCTCCCAGGACCATAAACAAGCATCCCTGGTTTGGTTTTGGGGTTTTACCCCTTGTCAGCCAGGCTTGCTTTACTCCAGTGGCATGGTTAGCACGTACCCACGTCTAGGCATACCAGTCCCACTCAGGGTGACAAATGCAACAAGCATTTGCAATGCAATAGGTCTCGCCGTTACACAAGTTTGAGCTATTGACATTGTAAACGACAATGCCTTTTATTTATGTTTTTGTTTTTGAAACAAAATTATAAGGCATTGTTATTTACAATGCCAATAGCTTAAACTCATGTGGCAAAAGAAATGCAATAATTTGCTAGAGTTTTAGCTATTGGTATTGTAAATGATACTGCCTTTTATATATGCTTTAAAACAAACATTTATATAAAACGTATTGTCATTTACAATGCCAATAGCTGAAATTCTCACAAATGCGAGACCTATTGCATTGCAAAGGACCCACTTGTCCCCATTTATAAGTATTTACATTTGGCAAAAATAGTAACAGCAGATTTCAGATAAGGCCCAGTGGTGAAATAAGCTGGTGATGCTTTCACTCCTTACCCGATTCACAGGCTCCCTTCTGCGTCTAGAGGATGGCGGGCAGCCCTTGTTGCAGTGCCTTGCGGGTCTCCACCTTCATTTGCCACACCTCTTGGCACTGTGTGCTCTATCTGCGAGCCAATAGCCGCAGGCAGCCTCCTGACGCTGCGTGAGTTAGGGCAGCCTCTTGGCGCTGCGTGAGTTAGGGCAGCCTCTTGGCGCTGCGTGAGTTAGGGCAGCCTCTTGGCGCTGCGCGAGTTAGGGCAGCCTTTTGGCGCTGCGTGAGTTAGGGCAGCCTCTTGGCGCTGCGTGAGTTAGGGCAGCCTCTTGGCGCTGCGTGAGGTAGGGCAACCTCTTGGTGCTCTGGGAGGTCAGGCAGTCACGACCGCACGCCGCCCTTAGGCCAGCGCAGGCACTGAGGTGTACACCTGACTAGTAGTGACGTCAGAATCTTCTTATATAGTGCCTACTACCTCTTTACACTAGTTTCAAAACACTATGCAGAAACAGCACTAGAGAAGCAGCACTCAAATAAGTAACAACTATACAATTAATACGGGCAAACATGTGCAAAGACATAGGAGACACGAAAATGGCCGTTATCCGGTAACAATTTGCTCATGGATAAAAAGTCTATCCAAATGATTCAATAAAAAGGGAGAAGCTTAGCTATTTGCAAATTTATTAACACAGCGTTGACAGCAGTTAGGCTCAACGTTATTTGTCACTAAATCATTATCAGTATGTAGGCAACAACCAGCAAAGAAAGGGTGAAACATGACAAAAACAGACAAGGGTAATCCTGTGGCCTAACGGCTAGAGCGGTTGACCTCGATGCAGGGGACCTGGGCTTGCGTATCGACAGGGACGCTCTATATCCTGGGATTCTGGGCAAATCACTTATTCTCCCTGTGCTAACAAAACGATAAAAATGAATGTGTCCGTCTGTAAAGCAAGTGGTGCTCTTGTAAAGCTCTCCGAAACCTTCAGGTCAAATTCGCGCTATTGAAAACAACATTCACACCTTTAAGCATAATTTAGCAAAGTTTCTGTATTAGGGCAGCAAGCTGACCTTTCACACCAGTAATGGAAGAGACAAATTAAAAGTGAAAAAATAAAACGTATGACTGTGCAAAAAAGTTGGAAAAAATGCAAGTTTACATTTCAGAGTAAAAACAGCCGTACTGAGGAAGCATTGCTTAATTAAAGAGCTTCCTGGCTAATATGGTTTGACTTAAAACAATACAGAATTTTGAATGGTGTTGAATTACGTGCAGCAACCAATTTCCTGAGGATAAGGGTAAGTAAAGAAAATTATGCATTGTTATGTCGTGGAACAATAAGGATGCCAAGGGGATTTATTTACCTACAAACGAGAGCTGACTGAATATGCTGGCTAAAAACAAACCCAGTGTCGATAAAAATGGAGGAAAAATCTCGAACATGTATTTGTTTCAGGGAAAACGTGACTTCACAATTGAATCACTACATTTACGGCCAACCAACGATCTGTTTGTCTAGACACCTGTGGAAAATCTGGAAGGATCCACTAGCCCGGAACAGACACATTCCCACCTTGTAGGGAGCCCCGGACGTCGCCTATCACACAGACACCATCTCGGACGTCACCGCTCGGAGAGGTCCGCGAACACTCCACCACAGACACCCCTCACGGGTGAGACCGCTCCCATGCGAATTCAGTCACAAAGGCGCCCACCTCACACAAATCCCACCTCCCTGCCACAAACATTCTGAGGTTCTGAATACAACACCCATATGCCCGTCTCTCAGACACACAAGCCTCATATATTCCTCCGAACTCTCTGAAGGTTTTGCAAACAGTAAAAAGAAAAACAAGGTGGGTGCTACTAGTGACCTGTAGCTCGACCTAAAAAAACATTATATAGCGCATACTTTATCTGGGCTCCGACGCTGTGCTCGTCAACAGGGTGACTCAAAACGAAACCGAGGAGGCGCGCGACGTGAGCTGTCTACTGTAGAAGCTCACGCGCGCGACCCAATCCCAAGGCGCGCAGCAAAAGCGCGCACCCAAGGACAAATCTAACACTGAAAAAGCGCGCGTCCGACTCGTGTCCACATTCAAGTAAGCACAAACAGTATACTAAAGTATACAAGAGGGTCTCGATGCTCGACCTAAAAAGGACAATTGATGGAAAGAATGTTGAACAGTGGTAAACATTCACCCCAGTACAGTCTGGGCCTGAATCCATCATTTGTGTGCTCCCCATGCCATTCCAGGTTAAACCTAGCCATATGCAAATCAGTCTTGACCCTATTCCACACGGGAACAGGCCAGGCCCTCCCTGGACTAGAAACAAACATCCTGGGACCGGTTTCAAGGTTTTACTCCTCGTCAGCCAGGTTAGTTTCACTCCAGTGGCATGGAGAGCATGAGACCCATGTCTCGGCATACCTGTCCCACGCGGGGGTGACAAATGCAAAAAGAACAATTGAGGGACAGAATGTTGAACACTGTCAAACATCTTTGTGACTGGGGGTGAATGTGTAGATTATTCAGTATTCTGTCCATCGATTGTTCCTTTTGTCGCCCAAAGTGGGAGGGGTATGCCCTGTCCTGGGTCCCGTGCTCACTGCGCCACTGGATTCAAGCTAGCACGGCTGATGAGTGGTGATGCCTCGAAACTAATCCTAAGATGCTTGTTTCTGGTTCAGGGAGGACCTGGTTTCGCAGTTCAGGCTGGACTGTTCCCATGAGGAACAGGGTCAGGGTCAGACTGGCCGTAGCGGGGACTGAGCATTTCCCCGGTGGGCTGCCAGGTTGGGGGCCTGTTTTGGGCCCCTGGGGGGCCATTTTTGTTACCAGGGGCCGACAATATCTGCCCCCTGTAACAAAACCGGCCCTAGCAGACAGCTCGGCTGCACCCCCGAGTAGGGCCTGCCCAGCAGTTTGCCGGGGCCAGTTTCGGTTCCAAGTCCGGCCCTGAACATGTACAAGACTGATATGTAAATGGCTGGGTCCAAACTGGAGTGGTGTGGTGAGCAAAAGAACAATGGATTAAACCCAGATCTGCGTGACTGAGGGTGAATGTGTGCTTTGTTCAGCATTCTGTCCATCAATTGTTCCTTTCGCTTTCTAAAAGTGGCATTTCTAAAATAGTAATGTATGATCCAACTATACTCGTAAGTAGGATTTATCAGCACTATTTTAAACATATCGCATATGGCAACGCCGCTCCTTTCTGAGCAGGAATTACCACTTAAAAGTATATAAGAGAATTCTCAATGCTAGTTTATTAGAGAAGTAGGCGTCGCAGCAGTGAGAAACAGAGGCTGTTTGTCACTACCAGGACATGCCACACATAAAGGCACATGACTACCTTCACTTACACAGCACCCTGCTCTAGGGCTACCTAGGGCCTACCTTAGGGGTGATCTATGTGCTACAAAAGGGGATTTAAGGCTTGGCAAGTTGTTTTAAATAACAAGTTAAAGTGGCAGTAAACTTTGCACACAGGCCATGCAGTTGCAGACCTGATACAGGTTTGAAAGGCTATGTCAAATCAAATCAAATCAAATCAAAAGAGACTTTATTTCGGTTATATTTCAAACCATAAAAGTACACATATATACAACAGTTTAAAAGCATTACACACATTATTGCCATATATAAAATCATTATACAATACATGTTTCCTTTGTCCCAATATCGATATACAGACAGGATAGTTATAAAGTGCAAACAGTGCTTAATACGATGCAAAAGGCGTAATTAAAGAGGTCCAATGAGTTTGCCAGTTAGACAGATAAAGTTTATAGGGTCATTGATCCAAACAGGTTCTCATTCTAACGGCTAGTTTTAAAAATGATATTACTTGGAGAACACTGTCCTGATGCAGAAGCTGTAGGTAGATAAGAGCTGGTCTGATTTGATTAAAATCAAGTTTTCTTAGTAAGGCAACAAGATAACGATGGCGGGGATATTCATAAAACCTACATAAAAACATAAAATGCAGCAAATCCTGTGGAGACTTCCCGTCGCAGCCACAGGGAGCTGCACATTTGCTAAAAATGTCCGACTTGGGTCTAATTAAAAGATGATGAAAGATGTTGAATCTGAACCTCGACAACAGAAATTTTTCATGTGAACTAAATGATCCTGCCAGGTAGGGCTCTATGCTATCACATGTCTTTAACATAACATATTTCCTAACACTTGACTTCAACAGTTCCACACTTTCTCTATCGGCCAGCTGATACTTACAAAATGCAGTTTTAATTGCTGATACATCCCCCTTTACAATCCCGGTGGGGCGAGTAAACAGATCTAAAAGCCCCAACCTTTCAAAGCAGGATTTCAAGTATTTTAACCAGGGGATGCGCATAGAGTTATCCTGAGATACAAGATCTCTCACAATCTGGTGGGTAAGAGGTATTTCCTCATTTAACCACAGGTTAACCCAACAAGTCAATGGCCTTAGAGCAAAGTTGTCACATAAATACTGTATCCCTAGTTCCTCATGAACCGCAAAATTAGAGGTACTGGGGGGAGGCACATAGAAGACGTTTAAGGAAAGTATTTTCAGAGACCTGTAACTGTTCTCCTGATACATAGCCCCATAGTTCGCTGCCATACACTGCAGTAGCAACTGATTTGGCGTTGTACAATTCAACCATTGCACTAACTGGTTTCTTCCCCAGTTTTGTTGCAAGATTAAAAATTGATGCGTTGACCCTCAACATTTCCCCTTTTTTCTTAGCCAAATGAGGGCCCCAGCTGAGATTAGAGTCAAATAAAACACCAAGATACGAAAATGTTTCTGTAACCGGGATAGGCACATAATCAAGTTTAAAAACAAATTTCCTTTTTGACTGCCGGCCAACATGCATAATATACGATTTAGAGTTGTTGACCAGCAGGTCCCTGTCGGTCATAAAAGCATTAAAAGCATTTAAAAGCAACTGAAGCCCCTTCTCCGTCCTTGAAATTAAAACCGCATCATCTGCGTATAAAAGAACAGGAATACCCCGCCTGCCCACTCTCGGACAGTCTGACTGTACCTTCTGTAAGGCAGCATCCAATTCATTTATGTAGAAATTAAAAAGAAAAGGGGCAAGAATACATCCCTGGCGTACTCCCTTCTTTATGGCAAACTTATCAGTGGTGTCACCATTTGCAGAGTATCTAACGTTAGCGCTGGTGTGATTGTGCATGTCCACCAGGAAGTCAACAATCCCTGTGTCAACTCCCCTCTCCTTCATGTACTGCCACAGCCTTCCCCTGTTGACACAGTCGAAGGCTGATGACAGATCCATGAAGGCGAGATGGACCGTTCCCTTCTGCGCCACCGTATATTTACTAAGAATGAGAAACAAATTAAGACACTGGGTTGTGGTGGAGCGCCCCACACAGAACCCATACTGGGAGATAGACATGATGTTGTTATCATTCGCCCAGCATGTAATTCTCCGCAGAAGAAGTCTCCCCATGATTTTGACCATCGAGTCAATTAAAGAAATTGGCCGATAACAATGGGGGCTACCCCTATCTCCCTTTTCAAATACCGGCAAAATGGTCGACAGTCCCCAGGCCACAGGACAGCCTGCACTGGCAGCAGCATTAAAGACTGCCACTAGAATTGGTGCCCAAAAAATCGGCTTTGACTTAAACAGGTCTGGGGGAATCCCATCCGGGCCTGGTGCCTTGTTTGCTGTCAATCCTTCTATGGCCTCAATCACCTCCCTGTTGTCAAACTTAATGGTTCTTCCACTCTCACCAGTGGCTAGCCCCACGCTTACGGTATCCTCTGAACAATACAAAATTTTAAAATGCCGCTCCCAATCCTCTTTAGCTATACAGCACTCAAGCCCGTCCCCTGGTTCTTCTACCAGAAATGGTTTTTTGACTAGCGCCCAAAATCTGGAGCTGCAGTTAAGGGTGGATGGATCTAATATCTCACACCATGCCTCTTCTCTCAAAAACTCCTTATGAGTTTTAAGGACAGTCTTATAATTTTTTCGACAAGCTCTAATATTCTCCTGAATTCTCGGAGAAGCTGACAAAGCTAGCCTAAGATTACGAGCCGCTTTGGAGCAATCGTGGTTAAAATACCTTGGTCCACATCTCTCCGCACTGTTTTTAACTGGAACCGTCAACAGCTCTGACACCTTCCCCGACAGGTCTTGATAGGCAGTTAGCACCTCCTGCAGATCTGCTCCTTTCCTAATACAATTAGTAATGTCTTCTGAAAAATTGTCCTCAATATTCTTATACAGAAGATCAGGGGTTACCATTGACCATTTAAGTCGCCTCCTCCCATCTGTAGTGCTCAGCCTTCCTTCACTACGGGTTTGCTTTCCTTCAGTGATCCCAAATCCCCTTAGATGAATCACGAGAGGATTGTGGTCACTAAACTCACTGTTATCAATATCAAACGATTCTAGGAAGGGCAACATGGTCTGTGAAAATAACATATGGTCAATGAAAGTGCCCCTGCCATGCCCCTTAAATGTAGGAATTTCAAAGCTTCTTTGCGGGTCCCTGATTGTGATACCCATAGAGAGATCCAAACTATCTAGTAGGGTATTGCACAATTCCCCATCTACTGTGTGTTCCAAGTGTAAGCCATTAATTCGTTCACATTGCAAGTCCCCTATGCATTTCTTCAACGGATCACCACACAGATGCACATTAAAATCTCCCATAATCATTAAATTGTGACTGTACTCCTTCATAGAAGTGGTAATAAAAACATGAAGTACAGATAGGTGATTAGATGCTGCGGTACCATTAATAGCATTGTAAAAATTCACCAGACCAACCCTATTGTTCTTTCCCCTTAGTACTAAACCCTGCACACATGCTTGATGTACATCAATACTATGGATTGTTGAAGTGACCAGAATGGAAACAAATATCACCAGGCCACCCTTTGGCTTGCCTCTAATTGATGGTGTGGCCGGTACATAAAAAGCCTTGTAGCCTTCTAAAAACAAGTCACACTCTACATCCCATCTTTCTTGAAGACAGATCACCTTGAATTGCTTGATGTAAGTGACCCAATTTTCGTCTGCCATCTTTGCAGCCAGCCCCGCGACATTCCATGAGACAACATTCCTATATCCACTTCTATCCTGTGAGTTAATAGTGGGTATCAAATCTTCAATGATTGTCATACCCTGACCCACAGGTATTTCATGTCAATCACACATTTCCAGACCAGATAAAAGCTCATATCTGTTGTGTGTGTTGACATTAAAGCCCTGCTGATGTTGACCACTATCGTTGAGTCTATTATGCATGTTAACAACATTTCCCGCTCCACCTGAATTAACAACATTGTACATAAATCGCATGTCATTAGATGGGGTCTGGGTATCGTACAAAGGTGTCATGAGTCTTTGTTGGGGGGGATTATTACACAAGTGAGCATAAAAATACCCTAGTGGGCGTACACATATGCTGTCCTCATTATATATTAGAGAAGATGCTCTCAAGAGGACAGTGGCCACATGTTGTGGGTGTTTAAAGTTCACCATGATACAATCCCCACTACCCACTTTTTTAGATGGACCCACCCAGTTCACCCTCCTGACCGCCATTACCTGGTCTGAAAACCCAATGGGAAAACCACAGTTTTTATTTAACCACGACACTGTTTTGTTTTTAAGTGAGGTGTGTGACTCTCCATATGGTGAAGCAGGATGAGTACCAACCGGTGGAACATTAGTCAGAACCACCACAAAAGGCGCGTAGTCTGGTGGTAAATTGAGATAGTGGTTATTTCTATGGCATCTAGAAGCAACTTTATTGCTTATAGTTGGATTTGATTGCGACTGCAAGTTGGAGTTTTTAGGCTGGGATTGAATAACTGGTGGTATTTGAGGCCTACTACTCACGATGCTAGATGCTACATCAGCTTTACTGGTATTCTGCTGCTTTTTGCCCTGTAAGACCGCTATCTCCGTGACTTCCTCCGGTTGGGCCCTCAGACCTGCCCTAGCCCTTTGTTGGGGGGAGACCAGGCCTCCAAGCCTGTCCACTTCTTTGACCAAAGTGTCTATTCTGGCCAACAGAGGTCTAAGTGCCTCCTCTAACTTTGTCTCTAGTTTAGACTCCAAGTTTTTAATAAGAGTAGTAAACTGTTCAATATTAATACTTAAGTTAGAGCTGCCTTCCTTATCCCCCGTAAACACAAAGGGGTTAGTTCCTGGGCCAGTATTAAATTTCAGATTAATGGCACCTCCAGTTCTATTCTGCTTCCCCCCTTTTTTTGTCAGCATTTTCCTGCACAACCTTACCGGCCTTGTGGCAGGAGGAACCTCATCCCTCTCTTCAGTAGATATATCATGTTGCTCTATATGTTCTGAGTGTACCTCTACACTGACCACAGTGGGTATTGGGAGCTCTATGCTAATTAAACTATCATTATTAGCTGCCATCACAACATCCCCTGTAGCCAGCGGCTGGTCAGCCAAGCAAGGTATTGTGCTTCCTTTCCCTAGGGAAGCCCTACGTTCACTGTTGATCTGGGAAACCTTTTTAACCATATAGTTATCAAGGACACTTTGACCAGAAACAGTTTTATCATTTTTGCATTTAGACATCCTGTGTCTCTAAAAGGACCTGAGTCTATCTCTATATGGCAATAATAACACAAAAAAATAAGAAGAAAAACGCCAAGTATTAAAATGTCTTACTTTTGATGATTTAAATGAAAATATAAAATGGGAGTCAGTTCAATTGGACCAAAGTCCCTGGCCCAGTCCAGTCTCTTCAGGCCTCTGAGGGCCACAGAGGGCCCGCCCTTTGCCCGGGCTTAGCCCGGCTTCACCCGCGCGCGTCGATGTGCGTTCCCCCGCTGTTTAAGAGCGCCTCCGGGCGCGGGCAGGGCGTCGCCGGCTTCCTGCCGCAAGCACGGCTGGGACCTGTAGTCCCCCTCACTCGGCGGCCGTGGCTGATGTCAGGAGGCTGATGGTGGCGGAGAGGGACCGGTCGCAGTGCAGGGAGCCAGGCGTGAGATGGAGCAGCCCCCGTGACCAGAATGCAAGGCGAGGCAAGGTGAGGCAAAGTTTCCAGCGAGCAGCGCTCACAAAAGTCCCCCCGCTCTGTCACGCTCCCCCGCTGTTTAAGAGCGCCTCCGGGCGCGGGCAGGGCGTCGGCGGCTTCCTGACGCAAGCACTGCTGGGACCTGTAGTCCCCCTCACTCGGCGGCCGTGCCTGATGTCAGGAGGCTGACGGCGGCGGAGAGGGACCGGTCGCAGTGCAGGGAGCCAGGTGTGAGATGGAGCAGCCCCCATGACCAGAATGCAAGGCGAGGCAAGGTGAGGCAAAGTTTCCAGCGAGCAGCGCTCACAAAAGTCCCCCCGCTCTGTCACGCTCCCCCGCTGTTTAAGAGCGCCTCCGGGCGCGGGCGCGGGCAGGGCGTCGGCGGCTTCCTGCCGCAAGCACTGCTGGGACCTGTAGTCCCCCTCACTCGGCGGCCGTGCCTGATGTCAGGAGGCTGACGGCGGCGGAGAGGGACCGGTCGCAGTTTATAGAGCCAGGCGTGAGATGGAGCAGCCCCCGTGACCAGAATGCAAGGCGAGGCAAGGTGAGGCAAAGTTTCCAGCGAGCAGCGCTCACAAAAGTCCCCAAAAGTCCACAAAAGGCTATGTCCGTAGGTGGCACCACCAGAATTGCAGGCCCACTAGTAGCAGTTAATTTACAGCCCTGGTGTATATAATTTACCACTTTACCAGGGACCTACAACTACATTAAAAATGCCAAACCGGTGTAAGCCAATCATAGCATGTTTTAGAGGAGAGAGCACATGCACTTTAGCACTGATTGGCAGGGATGTTTTGTGGCTGTTATTTCATTTTGAAGGCTGGAAAGCTGGGGTACCTGGTTTTAAATGCTCCTTATCCCGTATATCTCCAGTGACACTGGTGCTCAGACATAATCATAGTTATGTGACCAGGTTTTCATTTGCATTTCATTGTCTTGCTTTATTTTCCCCCTCCGAGGTAGCCCCCCACAATAAAGACATAAACAGCAAATGTAACTTGAAAATACACACACACGGACCCCAAACTATATTACACTGGCGGCAATAGAGGCAGTTTAGTTATGGTTAGGTCAGAGTTTTCAAGGAAAGTAATGTTTTTGTTTTCTTAATAACTTTGGCATGATCTGAAGAATACGGAGTTCCGGAAATAAAATTCATCCACCTTGGGTTGTTTGTGCAAGGTTTATGCTGACTTGGCAAGTGGGGGCCAAGAGAAATAAAGTGGAGGGTCCAAAAAATGCTGTTGCCCATTTAATTCCCATAGGATTCTATGGTATTTGATTCAGAAAAAAATGGCTAAACAGAATTACACCGGAACTGACACTATGTTTGAACTTTACTAAATGTGTCTTTTCTTGGTTTCATATGAATCTGTTTAGTAGTATTAGAGAAATTAGCATTTGTAGAGGGGTTGGGTTGGACATGACAGGTTTAAATGATATAACATTTTTACTGATATCTGGACCATTAAGGATTTGCAAATATTTTTCAAACCAAAGTTTAAAAAAATACTCTGATTCTAGTGGCGGAGGGAGTTTTTTTCTCCGATCAGCTATGTTGGAAACACGGATCCAAAGTTGGAACCCAGATCCAAAATGTTCCCATTAGCTAGCCACAAAATGCCAAAAAAGTTGCAGCTGCCATTACGGGACTCAAGGACTTGGTCCCCTTGTCTTGAATGGAAAACTTTTGTGACCAAGTAGATAACCTTCAGGCTGAGCATCATGGACAGTAGGGCCTCTCTCCGCTGGGCCTAAAATGGTGCAGTCAAGCTTTCATTTTCTTGCTAGATCACCACCTGGTCAAGTTTCCTCACTGTGTCAAGCCTCCATCGTCCCAGGATGACCTTCATGGATGAACGACCCTGCTGCGGACGGCTGAAGGCTGTCTGCACTGGGTTTGAATGCCTGTGGGACGAGGGGCCTAGCCAGAATCCGGGCCCTTAACCCCATGCCTGCCATGTGCTGATGCTTTTTCTCTGTTTTAAGTATGAGTCCAACGTGTCTGCTTTGTCCATGTAATGATTTGCCAGTTTGTCTGTGAACTCTAGAGTAATGCGATGAGCTGCTTCTAGGCAATTTGGTTTACGAAATTCATTGAAAATTTTATAAAATTCTTTATTTGCACATTTAGCTTTTTGGATTATGTCTGAATAGTAATTTTTATTAGCTTTTTTGATAGCTGACTTGTACAATCTGTTAATTTTCTGTATGTGAAGTTTGTCTTGGTTGGTTTTGTTTTGAGTCAGGTATGTTGCAGCTTTCTAATTTGTTGTTTTATCTCTTTTATCTCTGTATTTTTCCAAGGTGTTTGTTCTCTTTTGTTCTGTTGTGTGGTGTTTTAGTGATATCAGGATATCAAAAGCTTCCTGTAGCCACACATAGTTTTTTTTTTTACATAATTAGTTGTTTCTAGATCTCTACTGGATGTTAGTTGTGTTTCTAAGTGTTCCAAATTGAGTTTGTTAGACGGCCGATAGGTAGATGCAGGTAAGGTGTTTTTAGGTATGTTGCTTGGTGTTTTTTATGTTTGAAGGCAAGTAAATGGTGGTCTGTCCAAGTGACCGGAAGTCCGCGTTTGAAAGGTAACTAGTTCTGTATTAGCAAACATGACATCTGGGATGTGTCCAGCGATGTGTGTGGGATCGTGGACGATCTGATGCAGGTTCAGTGCTTCTAGGCCAGCGATGATTGTTTTTGGGTGGAGCATATTTGTTTTTTCAAATCAAATGTTGAGGTCACCCAGAACGCATAGGTTGAAGTGTAGTGTTATCAGGTTTGAAAACGTGTCTAGAGGTACGTCTGGGAAAGTTGCCTTGCTAGTTGGAGGTCTTTAAAGGGGCAGGAAGTTATAGGAGGAAGACTTGGATTGCATCTGGTGAAAAGGGCCGCACAATTTTTATGGAGACGTCGTTAACTTTAGTGATGTGTATTTTTGACTGAACACTACTGCTGGACCATCTCCTTTTTTGCCTGTACAATTTTGGGTGATCGTTTGTTAGCGAATGAAAGTCCATTATGGCAGACCTTACCGTCAAGGCAACAGTACTTCGATTGCATTGATGTCCACATAGCATGCTATGTTAGACACACCGCATACTAACACAGTAGTAGCAGTCTTGGCTTGGGTGGCATGAGTTCTCAACCTATCAAGGGGCTTTTTCTTAGCTAGCACATTTTTATGCAGCATATATCCGCTGCCTTACCCTTTGTTGCACCTGAGAAACCCACAAGGATTAGATCCTCCACCCAATGATTACGCACAATGTTATTCATTAATAATGCACTGTGTGCATTTTGTACTGCAAAAGTTTTGCAACAAGAGTTTAAATGTCTGTAATCCAATACTAGACAATATGTATTGTCTGGTTTGGAGACAGGAAACAAAGGATTGTTCATTGGCGAGGTGCATGTTTCAATCACCCCCTGGTATTTAAGTTGATCTAAGATCTCTCTGACCTGTTTTTTAGCTTCTTGCTTAACTTGGTAGTGCCTTTGCGCAGTTGGTTGATTTTTTAGTTTGATTTTATGGTGAGGAGAGTCCTCATCCCATCCTACATGATTTTTGAATAATGCAGGAGCTTGGGCTACTGCCCATTTCCTGGCATAAATATATTTTAAATATATAAGAATATGTTTAGAGAAGGCTGGCATAATGATGTCTTTGCCATGTGGGCACTCCCTGACAAATTGTGGTGGTCAGTCTTGTTCAGCTAGAAGAATGTCATAACTCTGAGAGAGTCGCTCCCAAAAGAGTGCTCTTATTTTTCTTGGTATGTCTCCCTCCATCTGGAGTGTTATTTCATATAACTTATGTGGAGAACTAACCCTGCTATCTGCAGTTTCAACTTGAATACATTCATTCAAGTCCAATGTCTCCAGATGATCCTTCAAGTTCTTGCGTGCTATGGTGACTTCTGCTGCGCTGTCCAACATTGTCTGAGCCCATTCCCTGTTCTTGAGTTGTGTCCTCAATATCCTCTGCATGTCTGATTTTTAGACCTGCTACCTTCTTTTTGGTGAATTGAGTTTCTTGTTTTTTCTGAAAGTGTTGTTCGTCTTTGGACTTCACGCTTTCTTCCTTGTTTTTTGACCGTCCTCTTCATTCGGATTTCTGTGATGAAGTCTGAAAGGTACGAGAGGAACGTGTATCAGTATCTTGATATCTATCAGGTTTTCTCAAACTATCTCTATTCCTGAGGTTGTACCTCTTTTCAGAAGGCTCCTTTTGAGGAGACCTACCTCTGGATTGAGAACGCTTCCCTTTGGAAGTTTGTTTGCTATTCTCCCACTTCTTTTTAGAAGAGGTAGGAGTGTTTTTAGTAAAGAATTTTCTAGGACTTTCAGACAGTTGGGGTTTCACTGGTTTCCCTCCCAGACTGTCTCTGCCTAATTCTTCATAGGATTTTTCAATTATTCTGGCTAGTTCTTGTGGTTGCTCAGTTACATCAAATCCCCTTAATTTCTGGTGGATCGCCACAGATGCTGCTTCACCTTTAATATTCGCTAATATTATTGTTGAGACCTGTTTGAAATCTTTTAGTTTTTTGAATTTGAAGCAGGCTATGCCCCGTAGTCATTTTGAATCTGTTTCAGGACATCAGGTATTACCGCCATAGACAGAACACCATGCGTTTTAGTGTAGATTGCAGCAAAAACTGTACCTTGAAGGTGTTTAGGAATGCCATGTTTGACATAAAGTCGGGCATATGAACGCCATGAATGAACCCCTAAGGAATAGATGTTCATGGTAAACTAACTTAGTTTTTGGAGGAATATATATTCAAGCAAGGGGAAGTCCCTAACGGCTTAAGCTGGTTTTCCAAGAAATCATTGTGATGTTTGGTGAACGGATGGAAGTAGCCATGCCTGTATTTGGGTAGCATGGGCTATGTCTAAATAAGGTCTTGATTTCTATGCCTATATAAGGGCAACGCAAATTGTACCTATATAAGGGCATGAATCGAGAAAATTCAATCGGAACCTAAAACGCCATAAAACAGGATAGGCAGGGCTGGCCCTAGGATTTGTGGGGCCCCCGGCAGGATAGGAACATGTGAGGCCCCTCCAATGTGCATACGATGTAGTATCACAGCAAGTGACATCATAGGAAGTGTTAACTGACTAATCATTTTCTGGTACTGTTGAAGTAGCTTTGCAAGAAGCTACTTCTCTAATGTGTACATCACTTAGATGGCTGCAAATACAAATAATAGCCCTCAGAAAATAATTACAAATACATTAAAGCTCTATTATGTGGAAATGCAACACGCCAAACTGGGTTGAAAAGCTAGGCCTCTATCTCTCAAAAACCAATGTTTCAAGATCAGCACATGATTAAGATTCTAAGACAGACTGCCCCATAGCTATACAGTGGATCTTCAGGTGACTCCTCGATACTCCATTTGCACCAGTGAAGTTCAAGGTGAAGGCATTTGGTTTTGGCAGGCATGGACATCAACATAAAGGGATTCATGCTGGTCCAGGTCAGTGACCTCCCAATGCTCCAGTAAACAACAGAACGCACTAATTGCAGAAAATAGGAGGATGAGATGGCACAGAAAACATACACAGGTTGGGTGGCAGGAGCACCAAAAGCTGGACCATTCCCATAAACTGAATGCCTAAACTCAGCATGTAGTCTCAAACTTAATTTTTAAGAGATGAAAAGAGCGGAACTAACTTAAAGATATAAAGTTGAGATGGTAAGTAAGTAAGTAATCTTTATTGCTTGATTAATTAAAATCTTAGCAGTCTGTACAATAAAACAGATAATATTCCCTTAAAAGCTGAGACACTGTATTCTAAAAACTAGAATTTTACTAGTTAAAATTACATGTACTAAAATTGTGTTACACTTCATTAGTTCAGGCAGAGTCTGTATGCAAGTCTGAGTGTTGAAAGCTAAGACACTATATTCTAAAAAAAACAAAAAAAACAACTTACATTTGACTAGTTAAAATTACATGTCCTAAAATTGTGTTGAACTTCATTAGTTCAGGCAGAGTCTGTGTACAAATCCTGAGCTTTCATCTTCTCCTGGGCCCATGGGTCTTAGTTGGGATCATAGGTGAGCACCTGGCAGGGAACCTCAGGCTCAGTTGAATATACTCGAGTTTCTTCGCCTAGTTTTGCCTGTGCTTCTTCCATAAAACGGACAAAGCTGCAGAGTAGCCTGACGTTGGCCCCTTCGAAACACGCCTTCACTGCCTGTGTGCAGGACCGAATATGCAGTGCATTTATATGTGGTTTTAACAGTTCTCTCCTCTCCAGGTCAAGAGCCTTACAGATACACAGAAGGTGCAACACATCTTCCTTGGTTTCTCGACATAGTCTGCAGAGGGTGGTTATTGATGGTCGTTTCCAAGGGGGCCTATGAGTTTGGGCAGGTAGAATCCCCATCCTCATTGCCAAAAAGCGTTCCTTCAACGTTCTAGAGAAGCTGGTGCCTAGATACGATTGTGGTAAGCGTTTTGAGTAGCTTTGAATTACGAACCAGCTGTGTGCCCTCTTGTTTAGGTCTGCTCGATCTTTTTGAGTAGAGACGAGTTGAGATGGATAAATCGGGACATGGATGTGTATCCAGGGAAAAAGCTGCCAAAAGCTACAATGGGATCCAGTCGCTAAACAGACAAGTAGTAAATTAAATCAACAAAACAAGAGGGATTTATTTTAGCAGACTTGTGCAGTTTTCCCTTACAAGGAAATGAAATCTAGCAGTGTGGAATAGGTTAGGGAGGTGGCGTTTGACTTTCAAAATAAATCACCCAGAATCCCCGAGATTTGCATTTTTAAAGATTGTAAGTCACATTTTAAGTCACAAATCCTTGATTGCTGAGAAGACACTTGCCAAATTGCGTAGGGTCCAGACACATGTCACTTGAATCAAATTTAGCCTAAGAAGTAACATGCACTTACCCTCAGGTAAATGCACTGGATCTTGGTTAAAGTGGCAATTGAATGCAAGATCCTTGAAAGATCTTGTCCATCATCCATAAATTACTCCAGTCGTGCCCTAGGCTACCTAATCAAACACTTTTGGTTCTTCCAATCACCAATACTAGATTTGCCTTCCTAAAACTACTGGCCACCCACTCACCTAGGCTCATTGACTGGCTAATCACTCCATGTGTGATGATGTACTCAATGGTATGAGGCACTCGCTCCTTATTCGGCTCCAGTCTGCAGCCCTCTTTTCCTGTAAACTGCCACTTCTTCTCCCCTCCAAAGCAAGGCTAATCTAAAGTGTACTCCTGAAAAGCAGCCATTTCCCAAGGCTTCACGTCACTCCTTTAGGTTTGGGATAATTTGTAGTGGAAAGAGGCGCACACCATCTTGTGCTTGCCCAGGCCTTCCCACTGTCAGGACCGTGTTCAGGCTATGTTTGGGAGCATGACCAGACTGACCCAGGGCCGGAGCCTGTTAAAGGTATATTAATGCTCTTTGGGACAGGATAACTAGTGTTCTACTGGCTCTAGTTTCTTGGACAGTTATTGACAAATAATATACTTTAAAACACATTGGAGCAGATACCTAACAGGCCTTCAAGTTACTTTTACAAGATATTTGGACCTCTTTACCTTCCCCTTTCCTCAGGGTGTTTTGTTAAATTACACCAAATAGTGTAGATAATGCACATTTCTTTAGTTATTGTTCTATTGAAAGAGAATAATGAAAATACTATACCAAGAAGGTAACCTGGCACTAAGGGATTTCCAAGGAAAAGGTACAGACTATAGTAATGCATGGAAAGGCCAGTTTTACATTTTTTCCCCAGAAGATTTAAGATGCACTGTAGCTCAAGACTGAGACATTTCCTGTCCTGTGCAGCTAGAAAGGAGAAGGATCTACCTCCAATATGTTTCCTCTTAATTTTAGGATGGCACAGGAGCATGGCTGTTACAGAGCGTAGGATTCTGGAATAAACTGAATGACTAATATAGTGCTCAAGAATGAGCGTGCCCTTTTATGCATTGCACAATGGCAAATTGATGGATAATTTGGTAGCGGGAATCAGTAGAAAGAGCATCCAGAGCAGCCTCAGATTAGAATCCTATTACTGTTTTTAATGATCTGAAGGGTACCAAATGCATAAGGTGGGACGTTCAAGAAAGGAAATACTTTCAAAATCTGGTTGTAAGAAGCTAATTGACTGTACACCAGTCTTGCTTACTGACAGGTGAAAATACAGGAATTTGTGTTGCATATGGATGTAGTAGAAGTAGATAACACATCGTTTGTCCAGCCAGGGAGAAAAGACGTTGGAAAATAAATCCAAGATTTTGTTTTTGACGCAACCATGGTGGTTGATTGGCCCAGCTCCAGAAGCCACCAAAAAGCAGTGTATATGTTACCAGGTCCCTTAAAGATGCAGGTGCCTGATGTTTTGCTATATAGTTTTAATGAATTTGTCTTCATCGAAAAAGCAACTGATTGCATGCAAGTCCAAAACATTATCTTGGTTAGAGACCAGGCCTTTCAGAATGGATAGACCTAAAGTCATTCCAGGGGAATACCTTGAATTCCAGGTCATTACAGTTGATTGAAAAGCACCGGATGGGAAACTGATTAATGCAACACTATCATTTAGTAATATAAGGGCTGCTCTGCCTTACTGATCAAGAATCTGGTCAAACTGTCCGATACAGCAAGAAATGCGACTTCCAACTTCAACTGGCTAGTGATCAATAAGTAATTTAGGGCCCGATGTAGGTAAATCTGATTTACCGACTCTAGAATACCGAATTTTACCGATTCGGTATTCTAGATTCAGTAAATCAGATGTAGGGAAAAATTCGGTAATTTTTACCGAATCTGTATGATTCTGTAATTACCGAATCGGTATTTACCGATTCGGTAATTGCCATTGATTTCTATGAGCCTTGAGGCCCATAGGAATCAATGTCAATTACCGAATCGGTAAAAACCGATTAGGTAAAATTACCGAATTTGCAAGGGGGACAGGGTGTCACTTTGACACCCTGTTGCACCCCTGATTTTGGCTTGTGTGGCCTTAGGGCTTGTATGTGTGCCACATGGCACAGGTGTACATGCACAGATGTGCATGTACACAGGAATTTGTTATTTACCATGACATAGTATGTCATGGTAAATAACGAATTCTTAAGGGCCGGTGGCACTGTTTTCAATGCCACCTTCATCCCAAATTTGCGATTCTGTAAATTTACCGATTCGGTAATTTACAGAATCGGTAAATTTACCGAATCTGTAAATATACCGAATCGGTAAATTTAAGGCCCCCTACATCTGAAACTCCAAATACCGGTTGGTAACGGCCGAAATCGGCCGTTACCGACCGGTATTTGGCCTCCTACATCTGGCCCCTAGTTTCTATGAAAGAGATTTGTCAGTTGACTTATTTTTCAAGGATTTTTCAGAAAAAGGCAGCAAAATGATGTTAACAGATGCAGAGAAGCTTTGGGCCTGCTGAAGGATTTTTGAGCGGAGGAACAAATGCAGCTTTTTAGATTTTTTTGTTTTTTTCTACATTGGGAGAGACAGATGATGAGGCAAGGGCGATATTGCTAATGGAGGTCAGGGCATGGGCTATGATCTTTAGATGTCCATTCATGAAAGGGGCAGGAAAGGGTCCCAAATGGGAGCTAGATTTAATAAAATGGTCTAGAGGACTACTAGTACACAGAGAGCAGGCTGCAATTCCGGAGACGTGTTGAGGATGGTTCAAGATCACGAACTCTTGTGAATGATGACACATATTGCAAATATAAGCCACATTTTCTACTTGGAAAATAAAGAGACAGGTAATTGCAAACTTTGGCAGAAGGCTCAATGTACTTAGCAGCGCATGCTAGTTCAAAGACACTTTTACCTCTCGTGCAGCCTCCTACTTTTTTTCTGCGGATTCTGCCAATCTACATCCATCTCTCTTCTGTGCTTTACTTTTTACCTCACCTCTTGCTCAGCCTATTTTCTGCTCTTGCTGGTTCAGCCTCTCTTACATCCACCTCGTTCTGCATGCTCTCCTTTTAACATCTCACCTTTCTCCCATCTCCAAGCCTCTTACCTTTACTCTCTGTTTCTGCCACTCTTACATTCATCTTGACCCTCATACCTCCTTTCTCTACTTTTTACCTCTCATCTTTGCACCTTGTCTCTCATATTCGCTTGCTGATTCTGCCCCTCTTAAATCCACATCTCTCTTCCCTGCCCTACTCTTCTTTACCTTCTCTGCTGGTAAAGCCGTCCTAAATCCAGCTATGTCTTTTTCTTCTCCCCTTTCCTTTTATAGTTCCTTGCTGCTCCTGCTCCATTACATACACCTTTCCCCTTTCTTCTTCCCTCTCTCCTCATGCTGAGTCTGCCTTTCTTACATCGAACTTCACCTCTCTGATCTGCTCTTCATCTCTAATCTCTCACCAAATCTTTCTCTTGCTGGTTCTGCACATCTAACATCTACCTTCCCCTCCTCTCTTGCTCTTCCTCCAACCTCTTACTATCTCTTGGTGGGTCTTCTCTCTTGCATCCACTCCTCTATCTCTTGCCACTCTGCTTATGTAATCTTGCTGGTCCGTCTCTCTTATAGCCATGACTTTTATCAATACACTACTCTCACTGCTCATCTCTCCCCCAGCCTTCTAACTCTTTTCAATGGCTCTGCTCCATTTACATCTTCTCTCCAATTTCATCCTCTTGAACACTCTAATCTTTTTTTTATATTCAATTTGATTGATTTTATAAGGACCAACAAAAGAAAACAATACCAGCCATTAGTACAATTATCAGTGCAAAACAAAGACAGGAGAATTTTACACCAGCATACAGAAACTGACCGGCAAGGAGAAGATAGTATCACACCTGTCCCAGTCCATAAGTGCTCCTCTGAGATTATCAATCCTCTACCACCCGACCCATTTTCCCCACATTCTACAAAACTTCTTCGGGCAGTCTCTGTCCTCATACATGGGCTGCTCCTGTGCAGCGCACCAATCCACCCTCATGTGCCAACGCGCCATGGTGGGTGCAGCCGAGTTCAGCCAGTTGGCCGCAATGTCTCTTTTGGCAACCATCATAGCTGTCTTTAGAAGGAGATTTTCAGCTCTGGAACCATGCATCCCCTCGGTGATACCCAGGAGCACATGGGGTAAGGGGACCTCCCAGCCCAGGACCTCAGTGAGCTTCCCTGTTATTGACTCCCAATAGTGCGTAGTTGCGGGGCAAAGCCATACCATAGGATAAAAGTCAACCTGGGGGTAGTTGCAGCAGGGACAAGATGCATCAGGTTGGAGCACACCGCGTGAAGATGCAGCGGCGTGAGGTAGGCAGCGTGCATTTAGGATATTTGAAGCAGTCGAAGCCTTGCTGAGGCTGTGACTGTTTTAGGAGCCATCAATGCGCCTCTCCAATCAGCGTCGTCCAGGGACCCAAGCCATCTGCCCCTGGGTTGGGATAGGGAGTTGGGGGTGTTATTTGTGATCGAAGGATAGATACGGGAGATTCCACCTTTCCCCAAGTTACCGGTCATGACCTGGGCTTCCGGCGGACCATATTCGGGCAGGGAGGTATCCTCTGAGATATGAAAGTGGAGGGCATGGCGTAACTGCAAGTATCGGGAAAACTGGGAGGCGTGGAGGGAGTACCGGGTCTGCAAGTCCTGAAAGGTGCATATATGGTTCTTGCCCCAGACATACCCCAGTTGTGAAATACCAATGAGATCCCATGCTCTAAAACCTGAGAGATTGGTGACTTCTCGGAGCCATGTACCGCACCACAGTGAGGTATACCGGGTCAGTTTATCCGACCAGTGGGTGTGACGCAGAGAGGCTCGTCAGGCCAGAAGTACCCCGCGCATGACCTCAGGCAAAGTTTGGAAGATGGTGTTCCCATACAGAATCCTCTAAATGTTAGACAAATCCAGATTGTGTAGCTCCATGCGGAATGCCGGGTCCGACCAACCGCCATTATGCCAATCATGTAAGGTAAGTAGCTGAGTCGTTAAATAATAAAGGTATAGATTCGTCATTCCCAGGCCGCCATCAAAGGGTGGGATCCAGCACTGAGCAAGGGCCAGCCTCGGCCTTCCACCTCCCCATAAGAAATTGGTGGCTAAGCTGTCTATCTCCCGGAACCACGGGCGTAAGAAGTAGAGGGGCGTTTTCGGAAGCATATAAAGGAATCTGGGGAGAATCATCATTTTAAAAAGAGATATTCTGCCCAGAGGTTTCAATGGCAGCATTTACCATTTGAGGAGGTCAGCACGAACCCGTTTCACCAGTGGGGTTACATTGAGTGACCAAGCGAGGTGGGTGTGGTAAATAAATAATTAATTACCGGTTCTATTTTTGACTATAATTAATAAACAGGTAGCTCAATAAATAAGAGTCAAGATACGAGGTAGCTGGAGTTGACAGGCTTTAATCAGGCATAAAAGGACTGGAACAGGACAGCCTGCATGGGAATAGGATGGCAGGGCCCGGCAGCTGCCGGGGCAGGATCTGGGAATGGCTAGCAAACTTTAATAACAGTGCACAATATTTATAGTTAAACAAAATACATTACAGTCAATACAGTAGGCGTAGCAGTAGGCGGAGTTTGTAGCAGTCGCGAAAGATAAGGCATAAAGTGGGTGTAACAAGAGGCGTGTACAGGGCGTATACATAGACATGTGATGCAAACGTAACAGAATATGTCATAAACGGGGCGGAAACATGGAGGGGGCTACCTGAGCAGCTGGGACCTCTAACCTAGTGGTGCGCGCAAACTGGCAATGACGTGTTACTAGGGAGAACTGGGGGGCTATGACTTCTGCGCTAGAAGAGGAGACGAAAGTCTGGAGTGTCAGAGCGACATGTACCCGGGCATATCTAGTATCTCGTGTTTAGGGAACATGTTGATAGAATCCAAAAGTTATCAGGGTAAAGGCTAACAGACATTAAGACTGGTGCATACATAATTCTACATATAGTGCGTGTGTGAGGAATATTAAATGAATATTAATACAGTATTTCTCTTACATGGAGACATAAAGGCTAGACCATGACGGAAACTATTGATGCGATTCAGTAGCTTAGGAATGCAGAGAAGGAGGGCTGGACTGATAACTAGAATCATAACATACTCTTGGCAGACTGGGAGGCAGAGCCAGGCCGAGCCGGGTACTGCGAGGCATGAAAGTAAGCTAAGGGTCAGGGATACAGGTGGGGGCTGTATCGCTCCTCGGAGAGGGTTCAGGAAACAGGAGCTGAATCTGAGTCCGGGCCCTTTTGAGGCCTAGAAACGGGGACTTTTCAATGAATTAACGTGCACACTGTGAAACGTGGCAACGTAGGATTACATAGGCCTGATATTAGTTGTATTCACGAAGACTGGAAACTGGCATACTAGAGATGGACACAACTATAATTGCATCTTTAATCGATAAAAGGGGAATACATGCATATCGATCATGCACATATGACATAAGATGGGGAACACGTAGGCACACAGAACATGGCAAAATTTACTTTTCCACATTCCCTCCTTGTGCCCTACGTTTCCATCAGGAAACATCAATATTCATGATACCATCTATCATTTCATACAGCATCATTTGCTCGTCTCGAATTGTCTTGGAACGGGACTTAGGACTAGGAATACAAGAGGTAGCACAAATGCCGCAAATCGCAGGGCCACATTGTATACAGAGGCAGCAACTGAACATGATCGTTACTGCAATACCTAGGAATGACAATACTTTCCATCCCCAGGCAGATATGATACTCCAGAGCCAACCGGACCATGTCCAGGTGCCTGGATTCTGGTGTAACTGATGGGCAATTTTATGAAGTCTGGTTATAGCTGAATAAACAGACGGCGCGTTATTAGGAATGAAAATGCAGCAACTAGATGCGATGACTCTACATGCTCCTCCTCTATCGGCCAGTATGACGTCAAGAACGAGACGATTTTGGAGCACGACAAATCTCATAGCAGATTGCTCTTCGGTTAAGTTACCTAGAGCAGAAGTAGTCTCATTCACTACTGCTTCAAGGGTTCTGGTTAATCTACGTATTAACTTACTATTCTGGACAGGGCCTATAAAGAAGAAGAAACCTTTATTGAAATCTTGATATTGTTCTAGAGCAGTTTCAGTTTGATCGACAATTGGGGACTCGATCTCCCTTTTAGGTCTGACGTGTACTAGATGTGTGTTTCTGTGATAATCAGATGGGGCTAGAAAAACTGGTGGCAGTAGGAAGGCAATGTAACATGTTCCATCCCAATCGAGGGGCAGACGAACATATGCGGTCTGACCACAAACAAAATAAGAATGACGTGAAGCTTTGAAAATAGATTTCCCACTGTCACTATACTCGACAGTAGTAGTACAATCACTATGTCCTACATGTGTGGAACCATTATTTCGGACACATAATTCACCTTTGACTGGTAGTACTGAAATAGCAGGTAAGTCTGGAGTAGTATCAGACTGAACATTCAGGACCATAAAATTCGAAGAATAATTACCTAAATTATAAACTTCATTTTCTAGATCTAACCCTGTTCTATGGGGGAGACCTTGCTTGTCTGGAAAACATGTTCTATTCAGAAGGGACATATCATTTGAAGATGACGTTAACATGGACCATGCTCCACACGAACCATTATGTGAAAACGGATAAGGAAAGAGTGGCAGAACTCCCTTCGGTGTCTGGAAAGGGGGGAGTCGACCACACACCCAACAATTGGTAGCATTGCTGGTCTGGTGTGAATAATGTAACATTCTGATGAATGTATTATTTCTCATAGCAAGACGATAGGATAACTCGTGAGGAGGCAGATCACTAAATGTGTGCTCTACTGTAGCATTAGAAAACTTATTTACATGAGAAATTGGAAAACATAAATGTAATGCATAACTTGTGCAGGTAACCATCAAACTTAGAAACAATCGAAAACTTAGAAAAACGATACATCGGATAGAGTTTTGACTAACTCTCTCGCTATGGGGGTCTATCTCATACATGTCAGATACCTGTCTAACCGTTTCACCCGAGGGGGACTTAGACAATTAAACTGGCTGACTTATTTTACTAGACCGGAGTTTTAACTTATACTCCTGCTGCGGAGTTGCCTCTAACAGGGGAAGCTTGAATTCAGAGTCAATTTTTAGGCAGTCCTTAGAAATGGAACAGTCTTTGGAATTGTCATTAAAAGTCTTTTTTCGGATTCCATAAAATTTCTTGATATGCGACAGATGGACCCAACCCTTGCGGCCCTCCAACTTCACGGCCGTGCGGGTGGTCAGAAGGACTAGTCTCGGCTCCTTCCAGCGAGGCTCCAGCGGACTTGAACGATCAAAATTCCTTATGAATACGAGGTCGCCTGGGATGACCTCATGCGGTTTTACTTCGGTATTGTCTGGAAATGCAGCGGCAACCTGTGAACGACAAGAGTGTAGGGCAGACATCAAGGAAGCTAGGTAATCTGTCAACATATTACTGGAAACATCTGTAATACTGCGGGGTCTAGGTGTACCCCACATGTTTGGGGGGCGGCCGAATACGACCTCATAAGGGGACAGACCTGATCTGGAGTGTGCGACCATGCGCATAAAGAATAAAGCAACTGGCAGGGCAACTAGCCAGTCTACACCTTTCTCTTTGCATACTTTGGCAATACGGATTTTCAGAGTTTGATTATGTCTCTCTACGAGACCGGCTGCTTCAGGATGGCGCACACAATGGAACTTCCACTGGTACCCTAACAAAACAAGTGGCCGAGAAAGGCCCTCCACAGACCAGGAATGTAGCGGCCAAGAAAGACAAAAAGAAGAATCGATAGATAACCTGGTGATTAATATTTCGGATGTCAATCTCACAGAACTTCAAACCAAAACTCTTCAAAAGGGTACATCATTTGTACCAACAGCTCACACCAATCATTTGGAGATAAACATCAGTTTATTCAAACTGATGAGGAAGCTCAGACTTAGGCTCAGACTTAGGCACTTTTTTTCAAACATCGTAGGAGATCAACAAAAGAAGAAGGAAGACACGCTAAAAGGACTAACCACAACTAGTACATATATGGCTCCAATTAGCCATAAAATTTTGGATTTATTTGAACAACTTGTGAAACAGGACTTGAATAAAATTAATTGCTGGAGAAAAACCAAAAACAAAAACCTTACTCAGAAAGAACACGCAATTCTCAGAAACATAGCAAATAATCCAAAAATCATTTGCCAACGAGCGGACAAGGGTGGAGCCTTAGTTATAATGAATAAAGAATACTATGATCAGCAACTGAGGCTTCATTTACAAGAATAAGACACCTACATGGAACTTAACACTAACCCCACAAAGGAGATTCAAGTAACTCTTCAAACTATCTTAGGGGAAGGTGTCTCTAATGGTTGTGTAGACGATAAAATGTTAAAATATCTTACAACGGATCATCCTAAAACACCCAAATTCTATTTGACACCTAAAATTCATAAAGACCCAGAAAAACCGCCTTGTCGCCCCATAGTATCAACTTGTGGAAGCATACAGGAGCCGGTAGGTAAACTTATTGACAAGTACCTTCAACCATATGTCATCACCATGAACTCTTACGTCAAGGACACCACTGACTTTTTGATCAAGCTGAACAACATAACAATTGTGCCCAATGAAGATTTACTCTTGTGTACAGTGGACGTCCAAGCATTATATACGTCCATACCCCATTCCTTGGGGTTAGAGGCAGTGGAAAAAGCACTATTGAGTATGGAATACGATGAAAATATGAAAGTATTTTTGTTAGAATTGATGCATTTCACCTTAATGCATAGCTTTTTCAAGTGTGAAGACAAATGGTATCTCCAAAAAACAGGTACCGCCATGGGAAATCCAGCAGCTCCATCTTATGCGAATATCTTCATGCATATGTACGAAAATGACCACATTCTACATAACCCATCATGGAAAGAAGGTATAAAGTTATACCTAAGGTACATAGATGATATTTTTATACGGTGGAAGCTCACAAAAGAACAACTAATCACCAATATACATCAACTCAACCGTGTGGATGAAAGATTACAGTTCACCTACAATATACATGAAAGTCAAATTGACTACTTGGATGTTACAGTCAAAAAAACAAGAGACAAATTTGAAACCACGCTCTACACCAAGGTAACGGATCGGAACAACCTATTGGCATATCAGAGTTTTCACCCTAGTCCACTCAAACTACATCTTCCCTACTCGCAATTGCTTCGAGTAAAGAGAATTGTCTCAGACCCAGAAGAAACTAGGACGCAAACAAAAATCATGCTTGAGAAATTCAAAAAAAGAGGCTACCCACAAGAAGTATTACAAGGAGCCTTGGAAAGGTCCCAATCCAAAGATAGGAAAACTTTACTCAAACCACAGATAAGCAAAAAGACTGACAGAATCACATGTGTGAGTAAATACTCCACAGCAAGCCCTCAGTTCAAGAAAATTATCAAAAGACATTGGCGGATGTTACAAACTGAACCGGATTTTAACAATGTTTTTTCTGAAGAACCACTATTTGCGTTCACCAGAGCCAAAAACATTGGAGAAATTATTAAACAAACAACAGTGACAAAACCAGCAACCACATTCAAGGGGACAATATCATGTAAAAATTGCAGTAATTGCAATAACATCATGGAAGGTAATTTTATTACCCACCCGATGAGAGGTAACAAAATCAGATTACATGTTAATGGTACATGCGATACAAAAAACATTGTGTACATGATAAAATGTCCTTGTGGTTATGCCTATGTTGGCCAGACGGAACGGAAATTGAAAATCCGTTTAACAGAACATAAGAGCAACATCAGAACCAAAGTGATAAAGTCAGCGCTTGCAAACCACTTCATTGAACACCACCATCAAATCAATCAAATTAAAGCATGTATTTTGGAAGTGGTGCAAAGAAATGAAGAGGCGGACAATAAAAAGGCTCTATTGAAAAGAGAAAATTATTGGATTTACCATTTGCAGACCTTGCGTCCAAATGGGATTAACGAAAGGACAGAATTTAGTTGCTACTTATAAGTGTGGTTTTGTAAAAAGATCGATTGTGTCATTGTTGTGCTGAGCATGTTTTAGTTACACCAGTAATTTGTTTACACTCCCTAATAGGTTGTTGAACTTTATATTTGTACCTTGATCCCTTTTACATCCCGTGGGATCCTGGCCCTTTAAAAATAAGCGCGCGCATTATTTAACAGAGTCCACATACGTCACACGCCAACTTTCGGGTAGAGAGATTGAAGCAGAAGCGTTAAGCAAGCATGTCGCCCGCAACACATCCCGGTAAGAAACAACAGCGCGCCGCGTATTGCAGTCACTGTTAGACTGGTTTTAGAACCAAGACGGCTCTTTGAACTTGACAAAGCAAGTAACATTGTATCCCGGTTACATATCATGATGCGCTATGACAGTGCAACCTCGGTGAAAGCGTCTCAACGATTTTGTTAGTCTGTGTAAACAAAAAATGGCATAAATCAGTAGCGCTTTGCTTTAGTTAAATTTATAACTATATGTCCATCACTGCACAGGAAGGCATATGAGCGCGTATAAACACAGTGACACAAAGGGGTTTAACTCACCTTGAGTAGGAATTTACCACGTATAAGCCGGTATAAAATACATTGTCACTGAGCAACATGGGTTCATCGACCAGGTTCAAGCTACGTTTATTAAATGGGCTACACAAATGTCGTGAACATTACTAACGATATATAGAATTGCTTAATAGTACATAAAGAAGTGTTAACACCCAAATAACTGGGATTACTGGTTTATGTCATTTGTTAGATTAAAGTATATGTTACTGTACTATGGTTTTATACAAGTGAACATTTTGTGACAGATACAATTTTTGCGTTGTTTCACAGATTTCCTTGATGAAGGCCTCTAGGCCGAAATGCATTGGAAAAGGAATGTAATTTTCGTGTATTTTGAAAATTAACTGGATGATGATTGCACATGGAGCATAAAGATTATTGTAACATGGAAAAAAGCTCAGATTGAGTAAAAGAATAAGCCACAAGTATAAATAAAATACTTATGAGACTTTACACAAAAATTTGTTGAAAACTTTATTAGTCTTAACTTGGCTGATTTATTCAGCACAATTTACAGTGCCCTAGGAGACACTCGCACCGTAGGGTGCCAGTGCAACTATTTCTGATTCATATACTCCAAGCGGGGAGTATCCAAAGGAGCACGTTCTAATATCATATATGGATAAACTCTAAGCAGTGCACGACCAATCCCTTTCACCCTAACAAAAGGGAAACATGTTTCATGAGCTCAGATGAGAATGGCTGGCCGTTATCAGAATACACGACCCTAGGGAGTCCATAACGGGGGAAGAATTCACGAACCAACTGCTTGGCAGTGGTCGCTGCTGTGTAATCTGGAACTGGATATGCTTCTGTCCACCTGGACAAAGCGCATACAACTACAAGAACATACTTGAAACCTCGACATCGCTCCATCTGAATATAATCCATCTGGAGGACTTCAAAAGGGTGGTCAGGGGGTTGGAATCCACCTTGTTCCACCGGGACACTTTTACCTGGATTGAACTGGCAACATATCATACAAGTACGGACTTTCTGCTTGGCTGCAGCTCGTAAGTGCTTGTTAAACCAAAGGTTCTGTATACTATCTAACATGGCTTTTTCTCCTAGATGTGCTGGACTATGTGCAGTATTGATAATGACTTGAACCATAGAGTCGGGGAGAAACCATGTGGCTTTTCCCTTCGTCAACCATCCCTGATCTGTCTGGACCCCTCCTTGTTCGGACCATTTCTTGATTTCTTCGGGAGTAGCATGTAACTGTATGTCTATGACATCTTGTGTAGGGTCCTTAACTGTCATACAAGTAGTCGGATCTAGAGTGGATATCTGTGTCTTGTTAACTGGAATATCTGGAGTCTGAGCTGTAAGCTTGGCTGTTCGATCTGCTAGATCATTACCTTGGGAAATGATGTCAGTAACTTTCGTATGTGCTTTGCACTTCATGATAGCGATAGCTGTCGGTAAATGTATTGCATCTAACAGAGCTTGAATGAGGAGACCATGCTGAATCTTGGTCCCATGAGAAGTCATGAAACCTCTCTCCTGCCAGAGTACTCCGAAGTCGTGTACAACTCCGAATGCATAACGTGAATCTGTATATATGTTTACTTTCAGATCCTTGGCACGTATGCAGGCTTGGGTCAGAGCAACTAGCTCTGCTGCTTGAGCAGACAGGGTGTCAATACGGTGTGTTTCAATAACTTCTGTGTCAGTAGTCACTGCATACGCGGCTACTAGTTCTCCTGTACTAGTTCTCATACATGAACCATCCACATAAAGTGTCAGGTCGGGATCAGGTAAGGCAATGTCTGTCAGGTCTTGTCTTGGCTTAGTCATAGTGTTAATAACTTCCACACAGTCATGTGTGACAGGATTTGAAGTAACTGACGGTAACAGAGTAGCAGGATTTAAAACGTTGCAGCGTCTGATTTCTATGTGTGGCTGGAACAACGTCAGTTCATAACCTGTTAAACGTGCAATGGTCAAGTGCTGTGTCTGTGTTCGGTTTAAAAGAACTTCCACGGAGTGTGGAACTTGTACTGTCAGGGAGTGTCCTAATACTATAGAATCACTTTGTCTGATTGCTAGAGCTGTGGCTGCAACTGACTTGAGGCACGCAGGCAAAGCCTGAGCTACTGGATCTAATGTGCTCGAAAAATAAGCACAAGGCTTGTACTGTCCGGCTTGATCTTGTGTGAGAACAGATAATGCAGTACCATTACGTTCTGTGACAAAAAGCGTAAAAGGCTTACTGTAGTTCGGTGTAGCTAGAACAGGTGCTTGGCATAAAGCTTTCTTTAATTCATTAAAACTAAGTGTATGTTCGGATGTCCAAGGGAGGACAGTCGATACGGCTGCCTCCTGTGTTGTTAACTGTATCAGTGGCTTGGCTAGAAATGCATACTGAGGAATCCATTGTCTGCAATAAGAAGTGAGGCCGATAAAAGCACGTACCTCCTTCTGTGTCTTGGGCTGTGGAAGACTCGCTATTAACTGGATACGGTCTGGTGTCAATGCCTACCCCACTTGGACAGTAAGTGGCCTAAGTAGATCACTTGCTGGACACAGAACTGAAGCTTCGAAGGGGACACCTTGTGCCCCATCTCGGCTAGGAAATACAGGACTGTAAGTGACGCTCGCTCGCAGTCACGTTCAGAACGGGCTGTGATCAGTAGATCATCGACATACTGGAGCAGGGCAGTGTCTGTTGGCATGTGAATATTGTCTAGTTGTCTCTTAAGTGCTTGACTGTAAATACTAGGACTTTCTGTGAAACCTTGAGGAGCTCGTGTGAATTTATAGCTCCTTCCATTTAAACAGAAACCGAAAAGGTACTGGCTGTCTGGATGAATCGGAACACTGAAAAATGCATTCTTGAGGTCGATTACAGTAAAAAATACAGCTTCAGAATCAATAGCTGTCAATAGAGATGAAATATCTGGGACTACTGGATACTGGGGTATGATACATTTATTACGTTCTCGAAGGTCAATCACTAATCGATATACCGGAGGTGCATTTGGATCAGTACGTTTCATGACTGGAATGATAGGAGAATTACATACATTGGAGTCAGTTTCTACAACCACTCCTTGAGCAATAAGCTCGTCAATAATTTTGGATAAGGCTGCTACAGCCTCAGGTGGCAATCTGTACTGTCTGATTCGTGGCAAGACTATACCTTGCTTGAGAGTCACACGATGGGGTGTGATTTGCATAAAACCTACATCAGTTGGACCTTGCGCCCATAAATGCTGCGGTACATTGGACAATCTTGGATCAAAATCACGTAATACATAGTGACCTTTAAAATCCCTTAAAAACATACGTATTCCTTCTGGGGAACAGCAAATAACTGCACCTAATTCTTTCAGTGTTTTAATACCTAACAGATTTTCTGGACATGACTTCGTAAGTAACAAATCAGTAGTTCGGGACAATGGACCAACTTCTAGAGTAACTGGCTTTGATATCTCGTTTACAATAGGCTTTCCTGAAAATCCAAGGGAAACATTTCTAGAGCCTGAGAGCGGAGCCCCTGGAACCTCGTCATGACTGATAGTAGTCCTACTTGCCCCTGTATCAATCAGAAACTTTCTGTCTTTCCCTAATACTTGACTGTGTACATAGGGACCCTCTTGATCTACAGGTATCTCGATGAGAGGCAAGCCTACCTCCCTCTCTAGGCTGTTTCATGAATACGGTTGATACTCTGGATACTCTGTCTGGGCATACTGGTACATCTGCTGTGTAACATGCTGTGTTGCAGCGATAGGCTGCGGTGCTGTAACTGTCTGTTGTGCATTCTGTGGTGGCTGAGAAGTCTGTGAAACTTGCTCTTGTCTAGGCGGACGTGGTCTTTATTTAGTTTTACCAGTAGCTATGTTGTGTTTCAGAACTGCACACTCGTTTATAAAATGACCTGGCTGTTTACAATAATTGCATGTCCCTTTAACGGGAGCTGCAGGATGACTGGCTTGATTCGGACCCCTCTTCTGACTGTCTTGTGGAACAGATTGTGCAACTAGTACTTTCATTTTCGTATCTTTCATACGTTTCCTTTCGTGTTCTTGCTCTTCCCTGATTCTATTCTGGTGATACTGGAGCATCTGAAGCATTTGTGACGGGGTACTAGCTTGCCAGGTACTTTCGACTTTCAAAACTCGATTTTTAACTTGTGGACTTGAATTCTCGACTAGTTTAGTAACAAAAAGATGAGGGTATGACTCGCTACCTGTCTTCAAACCACTGTTGATAATGAAACATTTCTCAAATCTAGAATAAAAATCACTAGTATCTTCATCCTGTTTCTGTTTGCATGCTGAGATTGCATCCCAATCTTCCTTTTTCGTGGCTAATAATCTTGGCAAAACCTGAATCAATAACTCTGGTAATTCTTTACATTTCTCCCCAAGACCGGTACCTGGTACTCGTATTTTATCTTCAGCTTCTAGAGCTGTCCAATCAATCTTTTTCTCTCCCACCTCCCATTCTTTTTCCTTGAGTTTCTCATATACCCCTGCGGGCAACAGGACCTTTAACATTTTAATTATATCTGGATACGTGTATTCTCCCATACGGAGCATGTCTTTTAATTCTCGATGGAACCCTGCTGGATCTTTGTCGTGACAGGGAATTCATTTCTTCATCTCTAAGAGTTCCATCTTGGTAATAGGGGTGTAAACAAATACTCGTTGCATTTCACCATCCGGTGTCCTAACTGGATGTACTTCTCGTAACGGATTCTGTCTATCTATGTAGAATGGTTTACTTTCTGGGGGTGAGACGTGAACAAAATGCGGATTCAAAAACGTTCTATATTTGTGGCGCTGTTCTAGAATGACACTAATTAAATCGGTACCTAAACCTTTCCATTTATACTGGAGTAACTCGTTCAGGACATCATGTAACGGACCTGGATCAGAATGCTGACCCTCATATAGTGTAATGAGGTGCTGGATCATATACATACCCACCAGTCGCTGCTCGGCTGGGGGCAGTTTCAGAAACATTTGTGCCACTATTTCGTCTGGAAAAGTGGTAGAATCAGTAGTCCATCGGACTGCTGATCGGACTAGTTCTTGTTCATGCATAGTACTGAGTTCACTATAACCGATTCGTGATTTCAGAATGTGATCGGTAGCTTGAAATACTTGTTCCAGAGAACCTTGTTCTGGTGCTGGAAGGTGAAAAACTTTCTTGTGTTCTAGGCGTAAATGTCGGTCTGGAAATCTAGATTTACCTACATACGCTATTCTGGCAGGATTCTCGTCTTCTACCTCTTCGGTATCAGAGTTACTTTCTTTCTCGTTTACTTGTGCTTTACGATTGTCGTGTAACCTTATTATTTCCTTACGTATTTTCTTGTACATACTCTCTATACTACTGAGTGTCTTGTGTCTACCCTCGGCTATATTATCACTCCACCTTGTCAGGACTTTCATTTCGGTCGGATCTTTAGTCGGACAATCTTGTTCCCTTACTAAACAATTGATTAGAAACTTTAATAACATGAGCTGGGTCTCAGCTTTCCTTAGAGACATGATTTCGCCAATACTTTCTGGATCGTCTCCTGTACGGATGAAACGATATATTCTGTCTAGATCTTCTTTCATATTCGGTAGGGTGTCCAAATACTCGGTCACCCGTCTTACACGCAATGAATTTATAACCATATTATCATCGCCTGGGACTGGATCATAACGGCATTCGGTAAGAGCTCGCTTGATATCTGCAACGGACTGATATTTGGGCGTACGCTGTAACGCACGTTCATGTAACTCGACTAACGTTACACGTTTGTGTGGCGGCGGGGTACCAGGAGGACCTCCTCCCGCGGCCCCTAAACTGGAATCGTCGACTGATACTCTTCGTGCTGGCAGAGTGACCGATGTAGCGGGAACTTGTACTATGGGCTGGACCGGGGGTACCGTAACAGGTGCTGTAACAGGTGCCCCGGTGGCTGGAAGAACAGGAACTACATTATTTACAGGAGCTGGCGGAACAGGATTTGCATATTCTGGGACTGTGTCGTCCAAATAGGACGAGAGAAAAATATCAGCTGCGGTCGGTTTGTGACGTAGCTTAATCGGAACTAATGGCGGCGGAAAATTACATGGTGCTTCCGGGGTTGCTTTCGGCAAGCCCTCGGCAAGAAGAGGATACATACCCTTAATAAGGGCATTTCTCTGTCTGTCTGACTGTTCGGTTTTAACTCGTTCACCTATTTCGATTAATTCCCTTTCTTGGGCTCTTTCTGAGGATTCTCTACCTAACTCAGACTTTCTGATTTCTTTCTCTGTTCTTTTATGAGATTCTTTGCGCCATAACTCGATGGCATCTTTCTGGGACTGTCTTGATTTCTTTTTCCATAATGCTTCTTCTACTCGCATGATGCACTCGGCATCCCATGTACCTGATACAGGCCATCTATATTTCTCTTCTAATTCCTTGGTGTACTCTACCCATAAATCTAGATATAATATGGCACTTATGCCATGCTTATGATACATAAAATGACCTGGACTGTCCCTAGGCGGGACAGGAACTGCTTCCTCGAGCAGACCTTTTCTAGTTTTTAACTGACGTAACTTTGAGAACAGAGGCATAACTAGGCTAGAGTCTGGACACAAATACAATACACGATAAACACAATAATAATAACTGAAACAAATCACTCATACCACGACATTGAAAACACATGAAATAACATTTAAAATAACAGTTCGGACAGAATATTACCTGACATACTGAGAACAGAACACATGAATTTCTCGAGAACAGAACTGACTAGAATGACTAGATGTACTGCTAAAACAGTACGAAACTTACCGGTCTCATAAAGAGACACGTCAGGACCCGCATCCACCTAAGTGGACACTTCGTGTTGGATCTGTGTACCCAAACCCACGGACCAGAGACAAATTAATTGACCCTGTCTAGATACTACCCCAGCAACGGTACTCACCGGGCAGCAAGAACGGAAGGCCTCGGACTGGACTGGACTGCTACGACGACGGACGGACGAACTTCGGACTTCAGTTACAGGTGGGCCTCCGGATACCTCGGACCTTGGACTCTCGGCTTGGGCTCTGGTCGGGACTCGCCGCGTTCCTCCACCGCCTCGTCTGGATGCTGGACCGCAACCTCCGTCTCCTCCGTGGGCCTGAGGGATACTTGAAGCAGAAATATCTGCACGTGCACGGTATGGTTCCGTCACAGCTGCAGAGGATCAGGGGGCCTGCGTGGCTTCTCCGGCGCGTGGGGAAAGGGCAAGTCCCTATTCGGGCGCCATTATGTGGTAAATAAATAATTAATTACCGGTTCTATTTTTGACTATAATTAATAAACAGGTAGCTCAATAAATAAGAGTCAAGATACGAGGTAGCTGGAGTTGACAGGCTTTAATCAGGCATAAAAGGACTGGAACAGGACAGCCTGCATGGGAATAGGATGGCAGGGCCCGGCAGCTGCCGGGGCAGGATCTGGGAATGGCTAGCAAACTTTAATAACAGTGCACAATATTTATAGTTAAACAAAATACATTACAGTCAATACAGTAGGCGTAGCAGTAGGCGGAGTTTGTAGCAGTCGCGAAAGATAAGGCATAAAGTGGGTGTAACAAGAGGCGTGTACAGGGCGTATACATAGACATGTGATGCAAACGTAACAGAATATGTCATAAACGGGGCGGAAACATGGAGGGGGCTACCTGAGCAGCTGGGACCTCTAACCTAGTGGTGCGCGCAAACTGGCAATGACGTGTTACTAGTGAGAACTGGGGGGCTATGACTTCTGCGCTAGAAGAGGAGACGAAAGTCTGGAGTGTCAGAGCGACATGTACCCGGGCATATCTAGTATCTCGTGTTTAGGGAACATGTTGATAGAATCCAAAAGTTATCAGGGTAAAGGCTAACAGACATTAAGACTGGTGCATACATAATTCTACATATAGTGCGTGTGTGAGGAATATTAAATGAATATTAATACAGTATTTCTCTTACATGGAGACATAAAGGCTAGACCATGACGGAAACTATTGATGCGATTCAGTAGCTTAGGAATGCAGAGAAGGAGGGCTGGACTGATAACTAGAATCATAACATACTCTTGGCAGACTGGGAGGCAGAGCCAGGCCGAGCCGGGTACTGCGAGGCATGAAAGTAAGCTAAGGGTCAGGGATACAGGTGGGGGCTGTATCGCTCCTCGGAGAGGGTTCAGGAAACAGGAGCTGAATCTGAGTCTGGGCCCTTTTGAGGCCTAGAAACGGGGACTTTTCAATGAATTAACGTGCACACTGTGAAACGTGGCAACGTAGGATTACATAGGCCTGATATTAGTTGTATTCACGAAGACTGGAAACTGGCATACTAGAGATGGACACAACTATAATTGCATCTTTAATCGATAAAAGGGGAATACATGCATATCGATCATGCACATATGACATAAGATGGGGAACACGTAGGCACACAGAACATGGCAAAATTTACTTTTCCACATGGGGGAGCAGGGCCATCCAGATCCCCAGGTATTTGAATGACTGTCACCAAAGGGGTATCGACGACTGCCAATCAAAGCACTCTCTCTCTCTCGAGGTGGCGGGGGACCAGAACAGATTTGGCTGAGTTCAATCAGAGGCCAGAGATTTGTTTGAAAAAATGCATGGCCCGGATGCACCGAGGGCCCGATCGAGCTGGTATGACAAGAATATCAGGACGTCATCAGCCTAGAGGGTGATCTTGTCCTCTTCCAAGCCGGGCCATCTCCATCTTGTTAGAAGCGGATCAGTTCGGACAAGACGTGCAAAGGGCTCCATCGCCAATGCGAAGAGGAGGGGCGAAAGGGGGCATCCATGCTTCGTGCCTCTCCTGTTGGAGAAGGGGCGTGACAGAGCTCAGTTGACCAGTATCAGGGCCCGTGGTTTACAATATAGCATCCTGTTCAGGTTGCGGAAGGGGGTTCCAAAACCCATTTCCATCAACACTTCCTCTAGGTATCGCCAGTCCACTTTCTTGAAATCCACCAGAAGAGATAAATAGGGGGTAAATTGTTGCTGATTCGTGAGAGCGAGGTGGAGACGTCTGAGGCAGTGTCTGGTTCCCCGGGAGGGCATGAATCCGCACTGGTCGGAGTGGACCAGCTTGTCCAGATATGGACGTATGTGGTTGGCTAGGACAGAGAGGCGAATATTTTGAGGTTTGAATTAATGAGAGAGATGGGACGGTAGACAGAGCAATGCTTCGAGGGAGGCTGAGAGTTAGGGATCACCACAATGGTTGCCAAGTCTGTCTCGGGACAGAAAGAGCCATGGTCAGCCGCTTCATGATACACCTATAAAAGTTGGGGAACCAGTGTGTCTCGATAGGACGCATAGAACTCCTGCGGAGTCCATCTGGCCCTGATGTCTTACCCGCAGCCATGCGTGAAATGGCGTCATTGATCTCTTCTGGGGTGACCGGAAGGTCTATCTCCTCCGCCTCAGATTCACTGAGTTGCGGAAGGGGAAGCTATTCGCGCTGGAGGAGTTCCGGGAGTGAGAGATTGGGAAGCTGTTCAGAGTAGAGAGTAGCGTAATATGTGGCGAAGCATTGGGCCACCGCCACTGGGGTCTGCTGGATCGCCCCATCTGAGTCAATCACCTCAGGGATGATACGGTTGGCCATAGGATAGGTGGCCACATGATGCAGGAGCTTCCCATTTTTGTCCCCCCCACCCATATACTCGTGCTACAGAGGACCTCCACAACAGCTTAGCGGCCTCCAAGGAGGTCTGCTTAATCTCGTCCCTCAGAAATGCTAGTTTCCTATCCTGGGCTTCAGTTCTCCCCTCAGGAGGTTGAGCCTCGATTAGGACAGCCTGGGCCTCCAGAAGCATGAGCCGGGAGTCCTGCTTCGCACACTTAAGTTTGAGTTGGCCTTTGTCAAAGTCCAGAATGGTGGCCTTACAGGCCTCCTATAGGATGCCAGGAGAGGAAACCGATCCCTGCATAGTGGAGAAATAATGACAAAGCTCTTACCCCACCTGATCCCTGAGTTTCTTGTCCTGGAGGAACCAGGCGTTCAACCGCCAGAATGGGCGCAAACATGCCAGGAGGTTGCCCATCTGTATTGTCACTGGTGAGTGGTCCGATAAACCCCTGGGAAGGATGGTGATAGCCTGAATTGTGGGACAGTCCAAGGCCGGCAGGAATACCTAATCCAGTCGGGCATGTGTGTGATGGGAAGCTGATGTGTGGTTGTACATTTGAGTTGTCGGATGCCAGAGCCTCCAGTCATCTCTCGAGGCCTAAAGTAGCAGCCCAATTCGACAGGAGGTTAGAATGAACAGCTCTGGAGATGGAAGTGTCAAGGCTGGGGTCCATAACTGCGTTGAAGTCTCCCCCAGTGACAGTCAATCCCGGGGGCAGGGGGGTACACAGTGAGCAGGTTCAGAGGCTGGTCCGTGAGGTTCCCTTCCAAGATGACGATGCAGCCCTTAGGGTCATGGATTGCTTTATGCACCACGAATGGAAGAGTGCGGCGTATCAGGACAGCCACCCCTCATAATCCTCGAGTAAAGCCAGAGTGCCAGACTCCACCATAGCCATATCGTGCCAGAAAGGGGCAGTGATTCCCTACCAGGTGGGTCTCTTGGAGCAACAGTATGTCTACAATGTGATGCTGGGCAAATCGTAGGACCGCTGTGTGCTTGACCTTATCCAAGAGGCCATTAACATTCCAGGACATGATGTGGAGTGACGCCGCCCTGGTATAGTTGTCAGATATAGGGAGACTGAGTGAAGGGTAGGACACCCAGCATGGGCAGTGGGTGTGGGCGTAATGGTGCATTCGAATGTGGTAGCAGGTGTAATTCTACATTGTCGATCACCGGTGGGTAGGATCGACAATGGGGAACAGGCGCCAACCACGGTTCGTGCGGGAACACAGACAGTGGCCACATGGTCGTCTCCTCGAATCACGATGGGTGTCTGTCAGCTGACGTACCTGGCAACAGCAGGGAGATTACAGTGAGTTCAGAAGCCGTCCGAGTTGGGTTAAGTCAGGCTAAATCAGGGATATGCACTGCAAGGTGATACCACACCTGAGAACCCCTCTCAGACACTATACCCTCCGGCGGCCATCTTCAGTTGCATTGGTCCGGGGCAGATCAGTGTTCTGGGAACTGCAGCCTCTGGGCAGGTTTCAGGGGATGCAATGCTGACCTGCAGCCTAGGGCCCCAATGCCTACTCTCCTGGGCAGGTAGTTTCATTCTCCATGCTTGTATCGACATGAGTGGGCCTCTATATTTGCTACATTTATTATAAAATTCCAGCCTTCAGTTGAATTTTCAACTATTCCTTCACCTTCCTTTTTGCTTTGAGTCATTAATGTGTATACATTCTCCTCAACCTCTTTCATTTTATTGACCAGTCTATTAGTGAATATCTCTCCCAACATTTGACTAACCCTTTTGCAACATCCTATCACTATCTGGAGGACAAAGAAAATCAACATCATTTATTAGGAGAACTGGCACCAAGGCCTCAAATAGTCCTGACATCCAGGATTGTACCCAAGTGAACCACCCTTAAAACCATTTTTCAGGGTCACCCCACTCATGCACCATCTTCATTTGCAAGGTATGAGGAGTTTGTATGGCCTCTGTTAGCGTTCTTTTATCTGCGTCATTGGCTGTACCATGCAGCAAGCAGTTGGAATCTTGGCACATTCTTCCCCCCTTCCATCACCGTCATTAAGTCTAACACATATCTATGCTGCATAATCATTACTCTCATAGCTTGCAATTCTACCTTGAACGTGTAAAGCCATCTTCAATGGCGTTCATGGCTTTAATTAATTTCCAGTGGGTTATCTGGAGCCAATATGCAGTTGCTTTTGCTTGAACTAACAGAAAGATGTTGCCAAAAAAGATCTGTGCATCCTTAAACAGCCTGTGTTTTTGCGGGATGCCTTCCCAGTCTGTAGTACTGAAATATTCTGCAGCTCTCTTCCTCCGATGATGGTGCAGCAAAGTTGTTAGATGGCTCATTGGATGATCATGCAGTTGAGAGATGTCAACTCCTGGAATCACCAGGGAGGCTGTGTGCACGGTCACCAAAGTACAGAGGCGTTTCCAACATGAAGGAAGTCGCTAAGACAGCAACTCGCCACAGTTCCAGTAAGAAGCCATTAGACTGGAGGTGTCCCATTAGATGTCGGCATTAAATATTGTAACATTGCAATTGATGTTGTCTCCCACCAGAACCATTCCATTACCCCTGAAACAAAAAGAAAAGTGTGTGTTCGAGGCATGTGGGCTGCTGAATTCATATCTGTGCATAGATCGCCGCCTAGTGTTGGGTCCGGATGATTGCACATTGTTGTCTTGGAAGAGTCTTCGAAGTATCACGAGATAGGTGACTCCTCCCCTGGACTACAGTGCGCATGGGCATCCTCTCCATCCCCAGATTGTTTTTTTTCCGCCATTGGGTTCAGATGCAAACTCCTATACTCCAACTCGGAATCGAAAACAAAACTTTTTAAGGGCCAAAAGGCCTTAGGCTCCGACGGTATTGTTCTCGTTCGGTACCTCTCTACTCGATTTACACTTCCATCTCGAATCGGTCGTCGACGCGGGCTGTTGGGCCTTTTCGACGCCACGTGAGCCGACCGTCGATGGAAAGAAGCCCTTTCAAAAGGTGCCCACAATGCCACTCCAAGTTCCCACATACTGATAAACATTCAGTATGCAACAAGTGCCTTTCGCCAGACCATAGGGAAGAAACCTGCTCGGCCTGCGCCCGGTTTCGGTCGAAGAAAACTATACGGATCCGAAGGGCCTCTAGGCAAGAAATGCAGCGACAGGCACGGGAACCGGACAACATCTTCGATGATGACCAGGAACTGCCCGACGCTCAAGACTCGGACCTAGAAATCGTCACCGTCGAGGACTACTCTGACTCCGACGACAAAATCCCGTCGGGGCAAATCGTGAGTACAACACCCCCGACACTAACTGTCCCGTTACCAAAGGTTCCGGTCGAGGCATCGTCAAAAGGCCTTAGCCAAGATCATAAAAGACTTTCGACAGCCCCACCTTCTGGCTCGGCTCCGAAAACAAAACCGGAACCGAAACCGAAACCTTCAGAAACCCCAGGGCCCAGTACCATCGCCCCGAAGAAGGTTCCAGAGCCAAAAAAGGTCACCGACCCGAAGGGCGTCGATCCAAAAAAGGCCGCACAGCCAAAGAGTGTCGAGCCAAAAAAGACTGTCGACCCCACAAAGGCCGTTCTGCCAAAAGCTGTCGACCCCAAAAAATCGGTCGACCCGAACAAAAGCACGCAGCCGAAGGGTGCCGAACCGAAGAAGGTCGCCGACCCGAACAAGCCTGCTGTTCCAAAATCCGTCGACCCGGCATCCGGTGCCGTACCGAAACCATCGAAGCCGGACAAACGTGTCGACCCGAAGTTAACAGCTCCAAAGCCACCAGTCGATCCAAAGAAGAAAATCGACTCGGTGAAAGACACTCCTCCGAAAAAGCCTACGGAGCACAAAAAACGTGTCCACCCGAAACTTTCGGTCGAACCGAAAAAACTTGTCGACCCAAATTCAGGCTCCGAGCCTAAAAAATCCAACAGAACTCCAAAAGTCGTCGAAAAAACTAGTGTTGCCGACCACAAAAAGTCAAACACTAAAGCCAGGACTGTAGAGGAAGAACTATTCCACCCAGATCCATCAGACGACCAGGCTAAAATATACATTAACCTAGAGACTGGTAAAGTTACCATCCTGCATAGAAAAAAGAGGCCCTTGGACTTTGAACCTGATTCACCTATTCCACAAAAAAAAAGGACTTTGGGACTTCTCCCTCAAGACCCATCAGCCCTTTTCAACCTATTATGCCTGCCACACCTTTTGCACCTACATCACCTTCTTACCACAAGGACGGTGAGGGAGACGCAGGGTATGAACCACAGCCTCTATATGAAGATCCTCTTCAGGAGGAACCTTGGGAAGAACCAACAGACCCTTATGACACCGATCCCATCCCTGATGTGCCCACTTATACTACTAGGCCATCACCCACTGATGACACAGTAGTTTTCAACCAGCTTATAGACAGGGCAGCACAATTCCACAACGTGGACATGCACAGCGACCCTGTAGAAGAAGACTTCCTGTTTGACACATTTACTACTGCAGAAAAAAGTGTCAAAACACTTCCCATGTTAAAGGGAGTTCTAAAACACACACCTGACATATTTAAGGACACAGCCAGGGCACGGGTAATCAATCCCAGAATAGAAAAAAAATATAGACCGGCTCCTACAGACCCTACTTACATCAAGGGCCAGCTGCCACTAGACTCATTGGTGGCTGCTAACGCACGAAAACGAGCCAACTCTCAGACAACAGGGGAAGCACCTCCCCCTGACAAGGAGTCAAAAATCCTAGAGGCATCAGGCAAAAGGGTAGCTGCACAAGCATCCAACTCCTGGAGGATTGCTAACACACAAGCCCTACTGGCTCGTTATGACAGGGCGCACTATGATCAGCTAGAGAGCCTTATGCAACACTTGCCCGAGCCTTTCAAAGCACAAGCCAATGATCTCATTCAGGAGGGTAAATTCATATCAAACGCCTCGATCAAATGTGCGCTTGACGTTGCAGACACCGCAGCTAGGTCTATTAATACTAGTGTCCTGCTACGCAGACATGCATGGCTGCGTATTTCCAGGTTCTAAGAATGAGGTGCAGTCCACCATTCTTAACCAACCTGTCAATCAAGACTTTCTATTTGGCCCTGCGGTAGACACCATCTTGGACGAAATGAAAAAGGACACAGAAACCGCAAAATCTATGGGTGCATTGCAATTTCTGCAACATAGGGGCTCCTTTCATCGCTCCTCATACAGAGCAAATACACGAGGGAATGCTTCACAAACATCTGCCTCATACAAAGGTAACACACAAGGCTCCTTCACAGAGAACACAGCCAGAGGTGGTTACAGAGGTAACAGTAATAAGGGAAGAGGACGTGGAGGCAAAAACACCAGGGCCTCCACTGCCACAAAACAGTGACTTCCTTACGCTGCCTCCAGACCACTTAACACCAGTCGGAGGCAGACTACAATAGTTCCTGCCTGTCTGGCAAGCAATTACCACGGACAGGTGGGTGAGAGAAATTATCCAGTCTGGTTATTGCCTAGAACTGACTTCTACACCACCAAACATACCACCCAGACATCGTCCGATGTCCACAGAGCATATCACCCTTCTACAACAAGAGGTAAAATGCATGCTGGAAAAGGGGGCCATAGAGCAAGTCCCTTCCCACCAACAAGGGAAAGGAGTATACTCCCTATACTTCCTTATTCCAAAAAAGGACGGTTCTCTCAGACCAATATTGGACCTCAGGCCCCTGAATCAATATATACTATCTGAGCACTTCCATATGATCACACTACAACAAGTGCTCCCGTTGCTACAGCAAGGTGACTTCATAGCAACTCTAGACCTCAAAGATGCGTACTTTAACATAACCATCCATCCAGCCCACAGAAAATACCTCAGGTTCACAATAGAAGGTCAACACTACCAATTCAAGGTTTTGCCCTTCGGGGTTACCTCGGCTCCAAGAGTGTTTACAAAATGCTTAGCGACCGTGGCAGCGCATCTCAGGAGGCAACACATCCATGTGTACCCTTACCTGGACGATTGGCTAATACAAGCAAAATCGTACCAAGAATGTGCAGCACACACATCCCAAACAATCCAGTTGCTACACAGCCTAGGCTTTTCAATCAACTACGCAAAATCACATCTGCAACCTTCCCACATACTGCAATACCTGGGAGCCACTATAAACACCTCGGTGGCGAAGGCATATCCAAACACAGCAAGGATAGCCAGCATGCAGATACTCATTCGCAAATTCCAGCCACAACACTCCCTGCCAGCTCAAGTCTTCATGCAGCTCATAGGCATGATGGCCTCCTGTATATTTATTGTCCCCCATGCCAGACTTCAGATGCGCCCATTACAGGAATGCCTAGCAAGGCAATGGAACCAGGCTCGTGGACAACTAAAAGATCTAGTGTTGGTGGACAGTCGCGCTCACAACTCTCTGCAGTGGTGGAACCCACAAAACCTTTCCAGAGGGCGACTGTTCCAAGAGCCGGTTCCACAACTAGTACTAACAGTGGACGCATCACTGACAGGCTGGGGAGCCCATCTCCTCCAATACACGGTACAAGGGCTCTGGACAACCAAACAAAAAAACCTGCATATCAACCAACTAGAGTTGCTAGCGATATTCCTTGCCCTAAAAGCTTTTCAAAAATACGTGTACAACAAGACGGTGTTGATCCGGACGGACAACATGACCGCAATGTACCATATCCAAAAACAGGGGGGGACGCACTCTCCACAGCTGTCCCATCTGGCGCAGAGCATATGGAAGTGGGCGATTCCAAAGAACATCTTTCTCCTAGCAGAACACCTTCCAGGGAAGGACAATCAAATTGCCGACCTGCTCAGCAGGCACAGCCAACAAATATACGAATGGGAGATTCACCCCCAGGTTCTCCAGCCATTCTTCGAAGAATGGGGTCACCCAGAGGTAGACCTGTTTGCCACAAAAGAAAACTCCAAATGCCAGTACTTTGCCGCCAGGTTCCCACATCCGCTGTCACTGGGCAATGCGATATGGATGAACTGGTCAGGCAGATTTGCGTACGCTTTTCCCCCAGCACCGCTGATCTTGCTGGTGGCACGCAAACTGCGGCAACACTCGCTCACCCTAATACTAGTTGCTCCCACATGGGCCAGACAACCATGGTACATAACATTCCTGGAACTTTCAGTAGTTCTTCATCAAAGACTGTGCCTTGCTCCCCATCTTCTAACTCAGGACCATGGAGAAATAAGACACCCAGATCCCAATCAGATGAACCTAGCGATCTGGCTCCTGAGGTCTTAGAGTTTGGATACCTTAACTTGCCCCCAGACTGCATGAATATCATTAGGGAGGCAAGAAAACCAACCACACGAGCGTGCTATGCAGCTAAATGGAAGAGATTTGTTATTTACTGCAACAATAACCAAATCAACCCATTAGACGCTTACATACAAAACATTATATGTTACCTGCTGCATTTACAAAGATGTAACTTAGCATACTCTTCTATACGACTACACCTTGCTGCTATAGCAGCATACCTTCAAAACAGGCAGCACCTTTCACTGTTTAAAGTGCCAGCAATCAAAGCCTTCATGGAAGGCTTAAAGAGGGTGATCCCTCCGAGACACCCCCCCTTCCCCAGTCTGGAATCTCAATATAGTGCTCACCAGACTCATGGGACCTCCTTTCGAACCTCTACATTCATGCGAATTACAATTCTTGACATGGAAAGTTGCATTCTTAGTTGCCATTACCTCACTCAGAAGAGTGAGCGAACTCCAAGCACTAACAATTCAGGAACCTTTCATGCAGGTCCATGCTAACAGGGTAGTCCTTCGGACAAACCCTAAATTCATGCCCAAAGTCGTATCCAATTTCCATATCAATCAAGCAATTGAACTGCCAGTATTCTTTCAGAATCCACAGTCAGTAGCGGAGAGAGCCCTGCACACACTAAATGTAAGAAGAGCTCTACTCTATTATGTGGACAGAACTAAATCATTTAGAAAGACAAAACAACTCTTTGTTGCTTTTACACCACAACACAAAGGAAATCCTATTTCAAAGTCAGGAATAGCCAGATGGATAGTTAAATGCATTCAAATATGTTATCTAAAAGCTAAACGCACTTTAACAGTCCCCCTAGAGCGCACTCTACACGCAAAATGGGGGCATCCATGGCTTTCCTAGGGAATATTCCTCTCGAAGACATCTGTAAGGCAGCCACATGGTCCACCATACACACTTTCTCTAAACACTACTGTGTAGATGTGCAAGCAAAACTGCGAGCTGATGTAGGCCAGGCTGTCCTCAAAACTCTTTTCCAAACTGCTGCAGCTGGCACAGGTGGCCACCGCTAGAGGAGATACTGCTATTCAGTCCATGCACAGATATGAATTCAGCAGCCCACATGTCTCGAACGGAATATGCTACTTACCAGTATGCATCTGTTCTTGGCATGTAGGGCTGCTGACATTCATATCGCCTGCCCTCCTCCCCGGTGCCTGTAGCAGCTGCAGCATTATCTCTGGCATGGCCATCTCTTACTTTCATATCACTCACTAAGGTAAAGGATTGCCCTGCATAGCGCTTCGCACTTCGCGCTTTTCATCGCGCTGTATTTTAAATTGACCTGTTCACTATTTTGTCTCCTTATTATTTTTATCCCCTGTTTTTAACTTGGGTGTTATCTCTCCCTCTTACCTGCATTATAATTGTGAGACCACCGCTGCTGTAGCGGGTCCGGGTCCCGGGGTGGCTAAATCATCGGCCGCCATCTTTGAGTGGTGTTTGGCCATCAGAGGGGCGGGGATTTCGAGCGGACTAGCGCTCTGTGGGTAGCGGATGTCAGCCTACATAAGGCGACCGGTCCTTGGCTCTTCCTCACTAAGGTAAAGGATTGCCCTGCATAGCGCTTCGCACTTCGCGCTTTTCATCGCGCTGTATTTTAAATTGACCTGTTCACTATTTTGTCTCCTTATTATTTTTATCCCCTGTTTTTAACTTGGGTGTTATCTCTCCCTCTTAAGTGCATTATAATTGTGAGACCACCGCTGCTGTAGCGGGTCCGGGTCCCGGGGTGGCTAAATCATCGGCCGCCATCTTTGAGTGGTGTTTGGCCATCAGAGGGGCGGGGATTTCGAGCGGACTAGCGCTCTGTGGGTAGCGGATGTCAGCCTACATAAAGCTCCCTTGCGAGCGCAGCGGGATCGCGCAGCGGGGGCGCCTCCTTAGCGCCAGAGTCCAGCCCGTCTGCGCCCGTCAGCGTCCCGGAGGCGGACGGGGCTGGACGGTTTCAAGGGGCTTGTCTCGTGGTTTGTATTATCACGGCCATAGCTGTTTGTAACCTTTTAAGTATGCTGACTTATTCTTCAGCGGACCTTATCGCTTTACGCCTCCCTCGAGGAAATTGCTCCCATATCTTCCCTGGTGGTAGGAAACTAAGGAAAGGCTGTCCGTCATGTGCATGGCGTTTCCCGGCTGTAGTTGCAACCGGGCACGTCACCACATCTGTCCCCTTTCAGTGTCTCCTCCTTAATACCAGGTCAGTGAACCGCCACTCTACTGACATTTGGAATTTATTGTATAATTCTAACATCACGTGTTTGTTTTTGACCGAGACCTGGTTGGGTGATTTTTCTGCACCAGATCTGGCAAATGCCATCCCTCCGAATTATATCATCTATAGGAGGGATAGAACATCGGGCAGAGGTGGTGGAGTTGCTCTTATTGTGGATAAGAGTATTTCCTGCTCTACCTTTCCGGTGGAGAATTTGCAGGGATGTGAAGCACTTGGTTTCACCCTACATCTCTCCCCCCTCCAGGCCTGCACTGGGATACTTGTATATAGAACCCCTGGATCAGTAGGACCCTTCATTGATGAATTGCAGGAAGCACTCGCCGTCCCCTGTCTCAGGTCGGATCACTGCATTCTTCTTGGAGATTTCAATGTCCATATGGACAACAGCTGTGACCCCGACACTACAAAATTTATCGATACCACGGCTTCGTTAGGCTTATCTCCTTTTGTGATAGGCCCTACACACAACAAAGGACATACCCTAGACCAGGTATTCTCAACGAGACCCATTTCGGTCTGCACCATTCAGCCAGTACTTTGGTCGGATCACTTCCTAATCTCCTTTTCTTTGCCTGTCACTGCCCTTGTTCGGGAGAGAGAAAACGCGGCCACGCGAACTTCACGCCCGTTTCATCTACTCACTGTGGACATGCTGGCCGAGGCTCTCATCTCCTTTCCCTGCCCTCTTTTGGGAAGTTTGGAGGAGAATCTTGTTCTCCTACACAATTGGCTCTTAGCAAGACTTGAGTCCCTAATCCCCAAAAAAAGAGCTAAACCGGGAGAGCGTAGGGCGTCTGCCCCATGGTTCTCCCCTCGGTTGAGGATACAACGTCAGGAGTGTAAAAGGGCTGAGAGGGCCTGGAGGCGGGCTTATGACCCAATTGAGAAACTGAAATTTCGGGCAGCCATTAAAGCCTATCATCATTCTATCTAGGACGAAAAAAAGGCCTATTTTGAACATCGCATTGATGAGGCTGACAATGTCTGCAAAGAAATCTTCAAAGTGGTCCAGGATTTTATTTCTCCTGCAGTCTGCACCCCCAACCACACTCATACTGATGCGTGGATACAACAACTTGCCACCTTCTTTGTCAGTAAGATTACAGCCATCCAGGCCTCTCTCTCTAGTGCGCAATCTGATCTGAGCCATCTAACGCTACCATGTTCTGTGGAAGACCATGGCCCTTTCCTCACTGTATTCCCTTCTATGGATCTTAGTACATCTCTGGAGCTCTTATCCAGCCTGAAATCCGGCTCTCCATTAGATCCATGTCCGGCTAAATGCTTGGGGAAAGTGGCTTCCGCCATTAACATCTTGGTGAACCCCCTGCTGAATACATCTCTGTCGACAGGGGAGGTGCCTCAGGCCTGGAAGCGAGCCATGATTCTACCGCTGCTCAAAAAACCCACCTTGGACCCCCTGATACATGCCAACTACAGACCAATCTCCCTTCTCCCTGCTCTGGCTAAAGTGGCCGAGCGTTATGTGCACAGGATAATTTCCAGTTTCATCGAAGGAAACGACCTGTTGCACACTTCGCAGTCCGGCTTCCGTGCTAATTTTAGCACGGAGTCGGCTCTGCTGGAGGTCACTGATGCCATCAGGGAAGTACTCGACCTGGGGGGAACGGCCGTGTTAGTCATGCTTGACTTGTCGGCGGCTTTCGACACCGTTCCTCATGATGCCCTCCTTGTAAGACTCTGGGAGTGTGGCCTTCGTGGAACGGTGTGGAAATGGCTAAAATCATTTCTGGCCGACCGCCGACAAACGATCTGGGCGCCTCCTTTTTCCGCTGATATGGCTCCGCTAGAGGTGGGAGTCCCGCAGGGTTCCATTCTCAGCCCTATGCTGTTTAACATCTTTATGGCCCCTCTGGCGGAAGTCGCGGAATCCTTTGGCGCCCAGATCGTGTCTTATGCCGATGACACCCAACTCCTGTTCACATGTGACAGGGGTGGGTCGTTTGATGGCACAAAGATCAGGGATTGCCTAGGTGCGGTGTTTGAGTGGTTTAGAGATCATGGCTTAAAATGCAACTCTGATAAGTCAGAGTTGCTCCTTTTCGGTTGCGCACCGGAACAAGACTGGAAATCCTGGTGGCCACAGGATATGTTTCCTCCTGATAAGGTTGCTGTCAAGGCCAAGAATTTGGGAGTGATAGTAGATTGTGACTTATCCTTTGGACCTCACATCTCGTCCATTGTTGGGAAATGCTTCGGCATCTTACGGATGCTGAGGAAATTTCTTCCTCTACTATCACTCAACCACAGGAAGACAGTCGTTCAGGCACTAATCGGGTCGCGACTGGACTACGCAAACGCTCTTTTTTTGGGTCTACCGAAATATCTCATGACCCGTTTGCAAGTGGTCCAAAACTCGGCAGCCTGTGCCATCTTTGGACTCCCAAGGAGAGCTGGCGCCACGGCCTTATTGAACACCCTTCATTGGCTACCTATCTCCAAGCGAGTCCTTTTTAAATGCCTGACTGTGGCCTTTAAGGCCATACATGGTATTGGCCCCAAATATCTTGGGAAACGATTTTCCCGGTATGTGCCAAGCAGGACTCTCAGATCATCGGGTCTGTCTTTGCTGACTGTCCCTGCAATTCGTCGTGCACGTTTGGGAGGTCGATCTTTCCGCTATTTGACACCTAAGGCATCGAACGAACTACCATTGTCCCTGAGATCGGCCTCCTGTCTTCTTGCTTTTAGAAAGGACTTGAAGACATGGCTTTTTAGGAAATAGTCCTTTTATTTCTTTTATCTGTTGTGTGGTTGCTTTCTATGCTGTTCCTTTCTTTGCCAAAGCGCCGGGATGCTCCTTTGGAGTTGCCGTGCGCTATAAAAGAAATAAAGTAACATAACATATCTCCATCTCTGCCATAATGGTGAAAAACAATCTGAGGATGGAGAGGATGCCCATGCGCACTGTATTCCAGGGGAGGAGTCACCTATCTCGTGATACTTCGAAGACTCTTCCAAGACAACAAAGTGCAATCATCCGGACCCAACACTAGGCGGCGATCTATGCACAGATATGAATGTCAGCAGCCCTACATGCCAAGAACAGATGCATACTGGTAAGTAGCATATTCCTTTCTACCTGTTTGAAGAGTTGTGTCTCTGCCCAAGTCAGTCTAGATATGCTCTTATCCCACACTGCTTCACATTTCTTCTGTCATATGCTATTATCAGCCTGGTTTCCATGCCACAGAGAAAGGACCCTGCACCCAAATGTAGTGCTATTGTGGCAATGACTATGAACATATACTGATCTATTTACTCAGAATATGCCTTTCATGAAAATTGGGCCGAGGTAATTCCTGCAGAAAAGCGTAGGTTGGGATACCCCCAAATCCCTGCTATAATATTTTAGCTCTACATGTTTCACTCTTATACCTCATAAACGATGTCTTGGCCATTGAATCTAACTTCACTACTAGCCCTGCTGCTGTATGTTAGGATGTTCATTACATCTGCTAACTCCTCCTCATATTCCGTAGTGTTTACTAGGAATGCTCCTTGTTTGACCTGCAGTGCTTGCATCTGCGCTTGTATTCTCCAGAGGAAAAGATGTAACAAACACATGGTGATAATTGGTGGTACCTCTTTGGACGAGTTGGACTGAATTGATGGCTTGTGGAATCAAAGAGCAAACAAAGTGAGAGGTATTAAAGTCTGCGTGACTATCTCCATCATATGCTGATACCAAATATTATCTAATAAGCCAGCATGAATAATATGGGATATATTTTTCTGCTCTTGTACAGCTCTCTGCAAACACATGATATTGTTAGCCCCGTACATTAGGTAAAATATCATTGTAATGTAGCTGCCAACATAAGAAGACATAAAAAGAAAAACAAAACAGCATGCATAACTGTCCACTAGTAGAGTCAACAAAATACTCCACTGGTGCTTTGAAGGAAGACATCGTTACTCCTGTGCCTCTCTTCCCTTCACTTGTTCAGCCTCTGTCTGTAGAAGTGTCTGGGGCAAGGCAGGGTCCAGTCACACGTCTGTCACATGGATCCATGATTTCCTGCCATCCATTTTTACTGCAGTGGGTATACTCATTGTCACTGAGAAGGGACCATCAAATTTGGGATCCTTTCATTTGTGGATAAAATACCGCACATAAACTTTCTGGCCAACAGGTATCGGGCTGGTCTGCTGGGCTGAGGTGGTCTTCTCCTTTCGAAATACCTGTTTAGAGAAGAACTTGACAGACTTAATTAACTCAGACAAATAGCAACTTCTTTCATGCCCTTAAACCTCAGCTGGTTTATGGGCATCTGTCTTTTGCCGTGCTATCGTTAAAGGGGTGGACATGGGACGTCCTTTCACTGTTTAAAGTGGGGTTAAATGATGATCGCTTCCTGGCTGATTTCTGAGAAAGTACAGAGCCAGTGGTAGGCTGCACAGCCATTTCTTTTGCAGAGTAGCACATAATTTGCTAATTTTATTGTTGAGGAAGCCATTTAGGTGTTCCACTATGCCATTACGTTAGGGATGATAAACAGATGACAGTTTGTTTTATTCCTAGGGTGGTTCAAATGTGTTGAAATACTGCATTGACAAAATGAGGCCTGTTATCGGAGCAGATTGCTTCTGCTACACCCCACCTTGATATCACCTCACTTATCAGAAAATTAGCTGCTACTTTAGCATCATTAAGCATCTTAAATGCAACTCAGGAAAAACTGAGATTCTGCCATATGGTAAAGGTAATTTGTTTAGCTCCACTATATGGTGGCCGGAAGATGCTGCAGTCCCCCCTAACACAGTCACGGCAGTTAGAAATCTAGGGATCAGGTTTGATGCTACCCTAGCTTTTAAACAACAAGCATTAGCTGTGGCAGGAACTTGTTTTAGGATCATAAAAGGACTAAGAAAATTCTTCGACCTAATACCGCTCCCAGCACGGAAAATGGTTACAGTAGCGCTCATTACATCACGTTTGGACTACTGCAACAGTCTCTATGCAGGGACAAACAGGTCGGTTGGACATAAGCTACAAATGGTGCAACACGCAGCTGCTAGACTGGTGCTGAGATGGCATAGGAGGACATCAGCCACCGAGAAAAATGGATGCCCTCCACTGGCTGCCAATACACAAGAGGGTGCTTTTCAAAATCCTCTTAATCACTTTCAGGGCATATCATGGAAGAGGACCCAGCTACATCCAGAGCATGTTTAAACAGTACAATCCCTCACGAAACCTGAGATCTGCAAATGCTAAATTCCTTACCATCCCCAACTTTAGATTAAAAACTAGGGGAGGAAAGTCACTGGCGGTTCTGGGCTCAAAGGCCTGGAATAGACTACCTTTGCCCCTTCGCCAAATCACATCTGAAACAGTTTTCAGGAAGACCCTTAAAACATGGGCATACAGCCTACCTGACGTCCTGTGCAAAAGCCTAGTCTGAATTAATACACTGGATTTGGCCGTCAGTTTGACTCAGTGCCTCATTCCATCCCTGCCTAGTCTCTCCCGTAGCGCCAAGATGCTCCCTGGAGTGAAGGCCGCGCTTTATAAAAACTCTATTACATTACATGACATTACATTACATTACATTACATCATTAGGTGCAGAGGGTCCTGCCGCAATCCATTGTGAGAATGGACAAACAACTACTATAAGATATCTGTATACGTTAATTTTTTCAATTGGCAAAATCTAAGTGTACATTTTTAAATGTACCTATTAGGCATGTTATTGTTGAGGTGATCTCCTTTAAGTATGGTTTGGGGCTGTACTGTTGATATACTGTGCATTCTGCAATGTACATAATGATAATTTCAGATAATTGTGGAATATAACAATCTGCCTGTAGTGCAGCAATAAGATACTCTTTTGCGGTGTGTGCTGGGAGGGTTAGTTGCTTTAGAACCGCGTACAACAGGGCTTGCGGCATTGCCTGTACTCTCTTGCCTATAAATGAAATCTGTTGGTGACTGAATGCAGCCTCGTTGTTCCCACAACTCCCTTTCGTGAGGTAATGCTTGTTCTTGCAATTCATGCAAATTTAATTTTGCTATCTCAGTATATGGGGCAGGTAATTCTGAAGCATCCTGTTGCCTGCTTTTCATCATACCTAATGTGTGTTCATCACATTGAATATAATTTAGGGTTGTTTAGCTGCTTCTTTTGCTGCCCCATCTCCCAGAACATTACCCCTAGAGGTAAGAGCTTGCTGACTAGTGTGTGCTGCACACTTTATCGATGCTACTTTAAATGGAAGTGTCAAAGTTTGTTTAATTTGTGCCAATAAATATATATGCATCACAGGGGACCCATCAGATGTAAGAAATTCCCTTCTTTCCTATCTGTGAATGCTTGAATGTACAGTGGTGGTAACATATGCTGAATCTGAATAGATGACCTCTCGTCCCTCAGCTCGCTGTGGTGCTTCAATGATGGCCACGAATTCAGCGGCTTGTGCTGAAAAATAAGAAGGTAGTGGTATCTGGCTAATGATTTGTAATGTTCATCTCTTACAACTGCTGCTCCTGTCTAAACCCAGTTTCCTGATCTATGAAATAAGAGCCATCAACAAAGAACAACATGTTCCTTGGGATGGGGTACTCTCCTGCTTTACTTTATTCATCTGATATGTCATTAGCACAGTCATGTATTTGTTGATCGTCAGTAACTGGGTGTACAAAGAATGTTGCTTGATTAACTGTGACAGCAAACTAATGTAAAGATGCACTGAAAGTATTACTTCATATCCATATGCCCTCTGAGTTGTGAGGGCGCTTTTGCTTCTTTACAAAATAGCAAAAACTGCATACTGATGATCTGTGCAGCTAGAAAAAACAAAATACAACTGCAATACATCACTACAGTTCGGTTAGCAGTATCATTTATCAAAAATATTACTTTGGCCATTTTGTTGGTTGACAGTATTAGAAAAGCCAGGTAGGCAGGCCAACCAGAAACATTTCGTAATGGAGGGACAGAGCTATGATGACTCTGAGTTATTGAAGCGCAACGAAGGGGTGGAACAATTGGTAAATGAAGGACATATTGGGTGGCAAATGCAATAGGAGCGTCCTCATGCTACTTTCCGGCCATACTGAACTGTCCTAAAAAAACTGCTGGTGTAATACTGTATAAATAAATGACGATAATTACAAAACAACATTGACAGATGGCTGCGGAGAACCCCGCCTCCCCGTAGGCACAGGGGACCACCGTTACTCCCCCTGCAATGGAGCCCGCGGACTCCCGAACTGGAGCTTCAGCGACCTGGAACGAAAGTCTGTCCAGCTGGCGTTTTCAGCAGCTGACGTTGTTGAATTGCGGTTATGGGATCCCAACGGGAAAAGCCTGCAGTGCAACGGTGGAGGCGGCAGAGTACATGTCCGCATGTTTTTGATCCCCACTGGTGGAGACTAGGGTGAGGTGAAGTGGCATGAAGTCGAGCCTTTCATGCCTCCACGGTGATTCGTGACTGGGGAAATCTCGGCGCCTGAGCCCTGAGGAAACTACGGTCTATGTGCAGCAAGGACAAGCTGGTCTGTAATGGTGAGCCAGCCAGGCAATCCTGGTTTCAGCTGTTAAAATAGGCGAGGGGTTGTTTTGTATCGTCAGCTGCAAGAGTTAGCTCCCTCCTTCCCCTCCTCTTTGGTCGAATGGTTTCAGAGCTGGCAGCTCTCCCCATCTAGGTCAAGTACAACGGATGGAGGATGTACGCTAATCAGGACTTTGAAGACCTCTCAGACTAGACCTAAGATAAAATGGGAAAATATTTGAAATAGTCGAACACCATCGCAAAAGTTGACTCTGCGGCAGGGCTTAAAGCGAAAACTCGCTTAGCTCAAGCAAAAGCGGTGTCATCTGCGGCTAGAGCTGACCATACCCTAAATCGACCTGGCCTAAATTCAAGTTTCGAGAGCTCTGCAGAAGAGTCGTCCCGAGTTTCACCAGTAGGGGGAAGATCCCGGTGCACAGAAGCAAATAGACGGTAAGCTGGGCAACTCAATCAGTGTTAGGAAGGAACAGGTAGCCGAGTCTACAGCAGGGGCAAGCAAGGAGAGATGAAAAACTCCAAAGACTTTCCGTTATTCTCTTAAACAAAAGCATCTCAGCCGGCTCCATCCAAAAGCTATGGCAAAACTGCAGTGACCTATAGAGGGGGTCCCAGAGGGTGCGCCAACTAGTCCCTTGCAGACTTTATTTTCGTTATCACAGGCTCAGGCGCCTTCAATAGTCACTCTGGCATCACAAATGGCTGCTCAACCTCTGCAAGGTCCGACTATACCATCAACACCACAGATGCAGGCTCTGGCGCTTGTCCAGTCACCTCCAGAAGACATCATAGTTCAGCAGCAGCCGGAGGCTCATATACAGTTCCAGATACAGCCCCAGACGCCTAGCAAAGATGGTTCGGAATTCTCAGGCCAGTTAGCCAGGAACCAGGAGCAAGATGGAAAATCACAACAGGGCGAGTCCGAATCGTTGATAGAAGGATCTAACATTCAACAGATGGACATAAAGACCATGCTGAACATTATCTTGGAGGAGATAAGAGATACAAAGAAATCCCAAGAGAATGGGATACTCTCCCTCTACCTGCATCGTGGGAAAATCAAGGAGGCGGTGGCTTGTTTCCCAACGAGAATTCAAGAAGCTGAATCAAGGATTGCTCTCCTGGAGGATCAAATGACCACTAAGCTCCTGAAAGTAAATGAGGCAGCAAAAGATAAAATCGTCCTAGAGCATAAACTAGAGGAACTTGAGAACCACTCTTGATGTTCGAACTAACGTATAGTTACAGTACCTGAGGGGAGTGAGGGTTCTGAAACTCCTCAATGGGTTGAGTTGTTTATTTAGCAGAAGGACTTGCCCAAATTTACTGGAGACCTTACCATAACTAGGGCACATCGAGTCCCCTCACACCATCTACCCAATTCAAATATCCCACGTACTATTTTGATTAACTTCGCTGACTATCGCATTAAAGAGAAGGTTCTGGCTAAGGCAATTCAGCAGAGGCATCCAATCAATGAGGTCTCTAGATATGTTAATTTGCTGATATGTCGGTGGTTGCTGCACGTTTGTGAAACTATTATTTCTTTTTAAAGCTCAAGGGGCGCAGGCTTCAATAGCCCAGCAATCCAATCTATGAGTCCTCGTGAGAGGGAAATTCCATATGTTTTCCACTATAGAGAAAGCCCAGGATTTATTGAAAGAGATTTCTTCCTCAAAATGAAAATATACATAGTTTGACGTCAAGGGTCTCCAGGGCCGGCGGTAGGAGGGGGGGGCAGATGGTCTCCCAGGGTGCAGCACCAGGGCACCCCATAGCAAAGTAGGGGGCGAGATGTGGCCTGCAGGGATTCACACATTTCTTGGTGGGGGTGTGTAGGGTATAGGGGAGGTAGCGGGGGTGTATGGCAGTACAAAGAACAGCAGTAACGGGGCCAAGGAAGAGGAAAACAGGGTTTTGAACTCAAATGATCATTGACACTATATTAATTATAAAAATGGTTAGTAAATGTCGTATTATGTCGGTAAATGTTAATGGTATGGCAAACAAACAAAAATATTGAGGGATTATAAGATGGCTGGCCTCCTTTACACCCTAAGTTCTCTTTCTCTAAGAGACTCCCCTTAAAACAAATTCACCTAAGCTCTTTCTCCCTAGACTGTTTTCAAACAACTTTTTTGCGTCACCTGGGCTGGCAATGAGAGGAGTTGCTATTTATTTCTGTAGAAGTTTTGCATGGGAGTTCGTCCAAGTTCGGAGGGATCCGCATGGAAGATGGTTATGGGTCATGGCTAAATTAAATGGGACTGCATTGAGTTTTGTTAATTATTATGGCCCAATCATGGATGACCCCTCAGCTTTGATGAAGGTTAAAGATCTGCTCAGGGGTGTTCCTGGACAGATAATTTTTGGAGGCGACTTTAACTATATCCAAGACCTTAGAAAAGATACTTCCAATAAAAATAAGAAACAATTAAAGCCAAAGACAAAAAAAAGTCCTAGATGCTATAATACAAGATTGCCAGCTAAATGATCCATGGCGTATAGCCAATCAGGTAGCATGTGATTTTACATGCTACTCTCGTCAATTCTAGACAGCATCTTGTATTGATTTTTCCCTAAAATCTCAGTCTCTGAATTACATAGATGCAGAAAGTGGGGCTTATTCATTTTCAGACCACTCCTTTATTAAGTTAGATCTAGAAATTGAAGAGGGTAAGAGGACGAGAACCAGATGGCAGATGGATCGTCTCCTTCTCCTAGACCATCAATGGGTAGCAGGCTTAAGAGAGTAGATTCATGATTATTTCAGGATCATAGAAGGGACAGCGGAACCATTCTCAGTATGGGGGGTTTAAGGCGGCTGTGCGTGGGCAAATGATCTCCTTTTGGCTGCTCAGTCCAAAACACTACATATCAAAATAGCCGAACTCCAGCAGGCAGTTGATAGTGCCTCGATTCAGAGAAATGCACCTCTACGAGGAGATGAGTTAGCAGTGAATCAGCTGAAAAAGGCAAAAAAGGCATAACTCAATGTACCTTTTCAAGTCGGGAGAAGCAGGACCTATCTCAGTTAGGAAGTAAGGCTTTAAGAGCTGCCAATTTTCAACAGATTCACCTTTTTGTCTCATGGATGGCATACTATACACCTAAAGCACTCAGTAAAAAAGGTAAAAGAGTAGAGAATAGATGCTTCCACTGTCAGGCAGAAGGGGAAAGGGCATGGCTACATATATTTTTTACGTGTCCAAGGCTAGGGCTATTTTGGGGCAAGATTCTTTCGCAAATAAAGCCTGGCGTTCCAGAAGAGGTTAGATCCAGAGGTAGATGTAGCAATCTTCGGCATTACTACATCTAGGGTAAATTTGACAATGGCAAAAGCGGAGGAGACCTTTCTAGCTATTGCCTCCCTTATTGCTTGCTTCCTAATTCTTAAGAATTGGAGTTCGGCAGAAGCACCTTCATATTCGAGGTGGCCAAATAAGATGAAAGGAACCAGGAATTTCGAAGAAGCATGGCGGGTGGGTGCTAGAAAAAAAGTTCACAGCGGTTTGGAAATACCCAGCGAATCTTGAAACTACGACGGAATAGGATCCTTTTCTTCATCCTGGATTAACTAAATTTTAATTTACTGTAATTTGGTATATCGAGTATAGTTATTTCGCTTGTTAAATGATAGTTTGTTCTGGGTTTTCCAGTGTACTTCAGCACGTTAGAATTGCATATCTGTAAAGAGTTGGGATATTAACGTCTGCACTCTTAAAAAAAGGTATGATGCCAGATTATTGTTGCAATATGTCTCTCTGCACTTGTACTGTATTTGTTTTATTCATGAATTGTATGTATTGTTCAAATGGCGCTTTTTAATTCCCTGTTATTTATTACCGTTGCGATGCCCCTTATGCTCTGCTAAATACATTTTCTTTTTAAACAACATCGGGGGGGGGGGGGTCTACCATGACTATGACATTCTCTCATTTTACTGTTTAAACATGAGCAAGAAAAAGAAATTATTTTCAACAAACATGCGTAGATTAGCTTACATCAGCATGCAATCTTCACAGTACAGTACGTGTCCTTTTATCTGTTCTTAGTCTTACAGTACTAGTCCCCAAGATAAATAAGGAGAGGTTACATACAGGAGGAAGTCAGTTATAGAAACATGAAATATAGAAAAAACACTAGGATAATGCAGGGATTACAAGAATGTAGGAAACCTTACATGGAAAGAAGAGTAGGATAAGAAAGGGACAAGCACAGTTACAAAAAAGAAAATATTTTTCACAATGAGGAGAGGTAAAAATTAGGGAAATGATAATATTAACAGGGGGACTTTCTGGGGCCAGCAGCTCCATCAGCCACAGTGCTGGTGGTGGTACCCCTGGCTCACTGATCCAGATACAAATGAGTGGTACAGTTAATCTACCCAAAAATATTTTTACAGCCAAAGGTAAACACAGTAACATTGTACTTTTCTAAATCAGATCGCCTAACGTGCTAGTACTGATTTGACCTATTCCTAATTTTGGAAACCTAGGCCCTATTCCAAATTTCCTAAACCTAACCTACATTTGGAACTACTAAGGCATTTCAACAAATGATCTTTGCTTCTCATCTCCTTCTCAACCCCCTTTAATGGGCCAACTGTCTCCCATTTTTTCAATTCATAGATGCATGCTACATATCACTTGAGGATTGCTTGGGACTGTATGAGTTACATAAAGACAGGCACAGAGAATGCTAACTCACTAGACAGAGCGCCCATACTTCCTGGTGGTGCCAATACTCGGCGGCCATCTTACTAGGTTGACGCTCCAGTCTTCCTCGAGCCCTGACTACTTAGGCTCCCAGCGCGGACGCGCCGAGTAAATCTCGAAACTGATCACTCCTGCGCTAGCGCTCTGGGTGACAACACCGTTTGTGTATTGCTGCATGTGTTTTTAAAGTGCATTCCTGTGTTTTTAAAAATATTGCTGTTGCTGCTAAAAATAGAATTGTGCGCTGACTCCCCGGTCCACCGCAGCGATTTAGGCTGTTTGTTGTGGAGGGAGAACAGAGCGCCCATACTTCCTGGTGGTGCCAATACTCGGCGGCCATCTTACTAGGTTGACGCTCCAGTCTTACTCGAGCCCTGACTACTTAGGCTCCGAGCGCTGACGCGCCGAGTAAATCTCGAAACTGATCACTCCTGCGCTAGCGCTCTGGGTGACAACACCGTTTGTGTATTGCTGCATGTGTTTTTAAAGTGCATTCCTGTGTTTTTAAAAATATTGCTGTTGCTGCTAAAAATTGAATTGTGCGCTGACTCCCCGGTCCACCGCAGCGATTTAGGCTGTTTGTTGGGGAGGGAGAACAGAGCGCCCATACTTCCTGGTGGTGCCAATACTCGGCGGCCATCGTACTAGGTTGACGCTCCAGTCTTCCTCGCGCCCTGACTACTTAGGCTCCCAGCGCGGACGCGCTGAGTAAATCTCGAAACAGATCACTCCTGCGCTAGCGCTCTGGGTGACAACACCATTTGTGTATTGCTGCATGTGTTTTTTAAGTGCATTCCTGTGTTTTTAAAAATATTGCTGTTGCTGCTAAAAATCGAATTGTGCGCTGACTCCCCGGTCCACCGCAGCGATTTAGGCTGTTTGTTGTGGAGGGAGAACAGAGCGCCCATACTTCCTGGTGGTGCCAATACTCGGCGGCCATCTTAATAGGTTGACGCTCCAGTCTTCCTCGAGCCCTGACTACTTAGGCTCCCAGCGCAGACGCGCCGAGTAAATCTCGAAACTGATCACTCCTGCGCTAGCGCTCTGGGTGACAACACCGTTTGTGTATTGCTGCATGTGTTTTTAAAGTGCATTCCTGTGTTTTTAAAAATATTGCTGTGGCTGCTAAAAATCGAATTGTGCGCTGACTCCCCGGTCCACCGCATCGATTTAGGCTGTTTGTTGTGGAGGGAGAACAGAGCGCCCATATTTCCTGGTGGTGCCAATACTCGGCGGCCATCTTACTAGGTTGACGCTCCAGTCTTCCTCGAGCCCTGACTACTTAGGCTCCCAGCGCGGACGCGCCGAGTAAATCTCGAAACTGATCACTCCTGCGCTAGCGCTCTGGGTGACAACATCGTTTGTGTATTGCTGCATGTGTTTTTAAAGTGCATTCCTGTGTTTTTAAAAATATTGCTGTTGCTGCTAAAAATCGAATTGTGCGCTGACTCCCCGGTCCACCGCAGCGATTTAAGCTGTTTGTTGTGGAGGGAGAACAGAGCGCCCATACTTCCTGGTGGTGCCAATACTCGGCGGCCAACTTACTAGGTTGACGCTCCAGTCTTACTCATGCCCTGACTACTTAGGCTCCAAGCGCGGACGTGGCGAGTAAATCTCGAAACTGATCACTCCTGCGCTAGCGCTCTGGGTGACAGCACCGTTTGTGTATTGCTGCATGTGTTTTTAAAGTGCATTCCTGTGTTTTTAAAATATTGCTGTTGCTGCTAAAAATCGAATTGTGCGCTGACTCCCCGGTCCACCGCAGCGATTTAGGCTGTTTGTTGTGGAGGGAGAACAGAGCGCCCATACTTCCTGGTGGTGCCAATACTCGGCGGCCATCTTACTAGGTTGACGCTCCAGTCTTACTTGAGCCCAATCTATATAAGCTCCCTGTTCCGCCGCGCAGCGGCACGCGCAGCGGGAACGCCGTAGACGCGCCGAAGAGGCGCCAAAGAGAAGCCAGTCTGCGCCAGTCCGCGTCCTGACGCGTCCTGACCCAGCCTGGCATTATGGTAGGAAATCGCCTCCTATACAGTGCCTCCTCCCTGCACGCTCTACGCCCTACCGTCAACCCACTATGTTTGCACTCGGTCCTCCCCATAAACACGAAGGCTCGTTATAAAACATGTAACTGGGGTTTGTCCAAATCAAGTACTGGGAAACCTCCCCTTATACATATGTGGAGGATTTTCCTTCTCAACTGTCGGTCGTTGCCGAAGCACTGTACTGAACTGGCCATGCTGATAGAGGAGCTCAATCCAGACGTCTTCTTTTTAACAGATACGTGGCTCCAGCTGGAAACTGATCCTGCAACAGTATGGGCCACCCCTCAGAGCTATACTCTAAAGCGACTCGATCGCAAGATAGGCGGAGGGCTGGCCATTATTTATAGAGATAACTTTAAGTGTCGTGTCACTCCCTCTACCACGCCAGCTTGTGAGAGTTTACACTTCACTCTCGAATTTACCCCCACTACCACCTTCTCAGGCATTCTAGCCTATCGTCCACCTGGTACTCTTGGCGACTTTGTCACAAAGATGACGGATATAGCTGCCAACCTAGTGCTCACCTCGGCAAATCTTACCCTGCTGGGCGACCTGAATCTGCATGTGGACAATCCACTTGATCTAGCCGCCAATAGTCTTCGACTAAATCTCCAGGCCATCAACCTGCTCCAGAAAGGTTTTCACTCGACGCATATCAAAGGGCATCTCCTAGATCACATTTATAGTAATCTGGACAGTCTAAATGTTGAGCTACCCATACCATTGCCCTGGACCGATCATTTTTTAATACCCTTCACATGGTCCACGAACACCCCCTCCATCTCACAACTTCATAACAAACACTGGGGGAGAAAATGGGCTTCATTACCCTTTTCCAAATGGAAATCGGTTCTTACCGAACACCCACCTCCGAAGGTGACAAACCCCAACACAGCCACTTCCAATTTTGACAATTGGATCCTTAATACCCTCGATCAAGTTCTTCCGAAAGAATCGCTACATTTGATAAAAAGATCTAAAGTTGCCCCCTGGTACTCCCCCGCCCTCAGAATTATGAAACAATCCTGCTGCAAACTAGAGAGAGCGTGGAGACAAGAACACTCGCAATCTAAGAAAGCTGAGTACAGAGCCGCAATCAAGTCATACAAAAATGAACTAAAATCTGCACAAGCCCTATTTTATGACTCCAAAATCAAACTAGCGGCTAATTCCCCTAAAGAAATCTTTAAAATTGCCAAGTCTCTAATTTCTACTCCCCCTGAGCGTCTGTCGTCTGACGGTGCGCAAATCCGATGTGATAACTTGGCCACTTTCTTCTTTCAGAAGATCCAGGCCATTTACTCCTCATTCACTACCGGCAGTGACGATACGGAGACTACCGCCGTCTTAAATACCGACTTTTCTGTTCCTTGTTCGCTTGTTGAGTTCACTCTTTTACACTCTGTCTCATTAGACAGAATGATCCCGAAAGTCACCTCGGGATCTCCTAATGATCCAGCACCCCCGCGACCCTCATTAAGGCTATTGATGCCATTCGTCCGGTCATTCTAAATGTCCTTAACTCCTCCATCACCTCTAGCTCTGTCCCCACCCCGTGGAAATGTGCGATGGTGAAAGCTCTTCTGAAAAAGCCTACCTTAGATCAGAACAACTTGGCCAACTTTCGCCCAATTTCCTTACTCCCCTGGATGAGCAAGCTGCTTGAGAGGCACATTAATAACACCTTAGCAGACTATTTAGAATCTAACAATCTGCTATGTGCCTCTCAGACGGGATTCCGCCCTCAACATGGAACCGAAACTGCTCTTCTAGCAGTGACGGAAGAAACAAGATCCGTGCTGGACCGGGGAGGGAAAGCAGCCATCATATTACTAGATATCAGTGCCGCGTTCGACTCGGTTAACCATGCCACACTATTACATCGTTTGGAAGACATGGGCGTGTCGGGCGCGGCCCTGGAATGGCTGACCTCCTTCCTGGATGAGCGCTTCTTCCAGGTGTTCGAGGGCGAGGTTGTCTCCTCCAAGCAACCACTCAGTTGTGGGGTTCCTCAGGGCTCTGCCCTGAGCCCCACACTTTTTAATGCCTACATGATACCTCTAGCAGAGATAGTCCATCCCTTCGGTGTGCGTATTGTCACCTACGCGGACGATACCCAATTGGTGGTCTCCTTGGACCACACTGAGGGATCGTCCAACACCCTGGGCCCCTGTCTAGAGGCTTTAGCCAAATGGATGCAATCCTCCTGTCTTAGGCTCAACGGGGAGAAGACGGAGATTATGCTGCTGGGCAACCCTGCACCGACCACTCTGACTTCCATCTGGCCCACATGTCTCGGCGCTCCCCCTTCCCCTAAACCTCAGATAAAGAGCCTTGGAATCTGGCTCGATAAAGCGCTAGACTTTTCTGTCCAGGCCATTAGAACGGCATCTACATGTGTCGGGCTAATGAAAATGCTCCGGAAAGTGCTCCCTTTACTTCCATTCCTGGCGAGGAGAATCATGGTTCAGGCCCTAATACTCTCCCGCCTGGACTACGGAAATGCTTTATATCTAGGAGCCCCGGCAGCAGTGACCAACAGACTCCAGGTCACCCAAAACTGTGCTGCCCGATTATTGTTCAACATTCCCCGGTGGCAGTCAGCCAAGAAAGCCCTAAAAGAACTACACTGGCTCCCAGTGGTTGCCAGAATACATTTTAAGGCCATGTGCATTGTGCATAAATCCTTCCATCGAACTGGCCCTGCCATCTTGTTTCCGCTAGTGGTGCCCTACACGCCTTCCAGGGCCCTTCGCTCTGGTGCATTGCGTCTAGTAACCACAACCAAAATCAACAAGGCTCGCTGGGGCGGCCGTTCATTCTCGCACATTGCTGCGAGAAGTTGGAATTCTCTCCCTCTGGACCTCAGAGAGAATAACAACCGGATGGCATTCAGGAAAGCCTTGAAAACCCATCTGTTTGCAAAAGCGTGTTAATCCACCCTGTAGCCCGCCACAGTAATCAGTTAAAGCGCTGCGAGGCCTCCGGGTAGTTACGCGCTATATAAATATAATTTTTGATTTCATTTCATTTTCATTTCATTTCATTTCACTAGTATTATTGCTATTACCACTATCTTAGTGACAGGGCAGAGGGGTCTGCATGGCTTCTTAAATAATCAGCCCAAGCGAGCGCTGACGAGTATGATTAGGAAGTGCTGAGCACCTGGCAAGCTGGATCACATAATATTCATAACATAAACTTAACGCACCTCTGAGTGGGAGTGGCATACTATTAAATTATTTTTTTAGCATTGTAGAACACAACAAACAAATAATTACTCACAGAGCCCCGCAAACTCAACGCCCAGCATTTCCTGCTCCCTGTCAAGGATATTGGCCCAGCTGTGTGACAACTGCTGTTGGGTGTGCTGAGCCCCAGTGTTTTGCCAGACACATGGGGCACCCTCCCCCACAGCAGTTGACGCTCCCGGAGGACGTACCCATTCGCAGGCCTGCCGCCAGTCGCCAGCACTGTGGGGAGGTGGAGCTGGGTGGGAAAAATAAAAGAAATAGGAAAAGAAAGGAAATACAAGTAGATAAATAACGGCAGTATTGGTAAACCAAACCAAAGCACAAAAAAGTCACAAGAAAATTAAAAAAGACAAAAACATAAAATACACAAAGACACACACTAATAAAATAAAGGTAAATGAGGGGTGGATGAGTAGGATGGGGCAGGATTGTAAAGATTTAAGGAGAATAGGAAATTAGGCCCAGCACACGCACAGAACAGGAAACCAGGTAAAACAAAATTACCGTGTCCATGCGGACCATGTGGTACCATTAGCGCTGCTCTTGTGGCACGCTGGGAACGCCAGAAAACAACATTTTCTCTCGCCTACACATACTTTTACTATAGGTCTGACAGTTTAACTAAGGCATAAATAAAACATAAATATTGACATAAGGGACATACTCTCACCCAAACTGGAGAACCTATAATTAAGAGACTACTTCCACTGAACAGGAGTACTGACATTTTTAAATAGGCTACTAGGAACTCCGATAATCTACCCCAAACCTTATAATACAAAATGATTTGGGTTTTAGCTTCCTGAAAGATAGGGTAGGCCTGGTTCCTATTTTACTATGGATTAAAATTTCGTCTACTCTTGAAAGGGCTTTTTCACGCAGAATAGTAGAGGACTGTTCATGGCAATGCATTTGGACAGCAGTGACATGGCTTAAACATGTTAAAAATAGCTTTCCAGAGCCAGGTTTGAGAAGTCTTTTTGAAATTCCAGGTAATATTACTGCACACTGTAAGGTCCAGGTCAATAAATAAAGAGGATACTAAGATCATGAAAGCACTCGATATGATGACCATTAAATCATACATCCCACTTTAAACCACCCAAGACATAGAGCAATACTTAACATGGATAAAGGCATCAGAACGTAGATTTTATCTTACATGGTTAAGAGTGAATACAATTCATTACCTAGTGGCTTTCCATATTGCTGACATCTAGTTTGTGTCGTACCGTGTTGCCAGTGCTATAGGAAGTCACTTCAGTCAACTAAGCACTTTGCTATTTTGTACCCTGTATATCTCTTTTAGAAAACAGTTCCTTTGCCCTATAATCAGCAGATCATCTTTTAATACTCCTCGTGAAGGTTTGCACCATTTACAGCGTCTTGAGCCTCTGATATGCAACTTAAATCACTCAAGTGCTGAGATTAAGAAACCAATATGAACTGTGATCCCTGTTTTTGACTTTGATGCAGGTTCACGTTGATTGCTCAGTATAGATTTGGTTGTCATTAAGCGACTCCTATAGGCAATGTGAAATTTGGGTACAATCAACTTTGCCGTGCCATTTGTATTAACGTAACTTATTGTTTAGGGGGGCAAATATTTTAGCTCAAATGTGATATTTTATTACGATTTTACTGAAGTGTGAAATCTTTGTATGTGATTTTATGCTTTCATGGCCAATATTGACCGAATAAAGATGATGAGGAGGATGAACAGTAGTACTCTTGAATACTTCCCAGTGCAAAATATGGATCCCCCTTATGAAGCCTGCCTGCGTTCATTATTCTATACGAGTACATGAATATATGTTAATTCCATAAGAGATATGGCTGTTTCTTCCATGAGTTTTGTACTTCTGGTATGCTTCTGGAAATCGTAAAACACTCTTTAACTTCTCTCACTCCCTCTTTAGTGTGTTGCAGAGAGACTGAAATAAAGAAAAAAGACAAGACTTCTCTTTGGCAAGGCAAGCACAGCTTTATACTATTGCAACAGGGAGAGTAGCTATATTCACACAGTCAAACAGCTGGCCTCAATCGGCTGCTTCACAGGCAGACACTTTAATACTTAGACATACAATGTTTGTTACAAAAGATTAAACAATTAGTTACTTAATAGTTACATGTATGTTACAGAATAACCATCACCTGTGTTCCTAAACTTTAATCTAATTCTCTACACATTCTTTATTGTAATTCCAACAATGCTTAACAAACTAACCATTCTTTACTCTTGAATGCATGGGCATTTGCATGTGTGTTTTTAACATTCTGCTCCCAAAACCTCTTACCACATTCTGTGTGCTCTTGGCTAATTCAGTCCCCTGCTCCTATTGTTTAATTGTGTTTCAATCGTCTGAGAACACAAAATATGTCCCTGTGTGCTAAAACCATACATTCCTTCAAGCTTTCAAACACATGTTTTCCTTTAACTAAGACCCTGGAGGTCATGCACTCTATTTTCAAGTGAACTCTTCATCTCCCCGACATCAGCATAACATTTAGGCCTGCGCTGCTTTTTTACCACATATCATTTGATGTCATTTTGTACTGGTGTCTGTTGTAGCGTAATTTCTCTATATTCTATTCCCTCTATAATAAGTGTGTTAGCTATCTATGTTGTACCTGTCCCATCTTATGAGAGACTTGCATTCTGTGCCTTCTGCTATTGCCTCCTCTCCCTAACTTAGGCCCACATGCATCAAGCATTTTTGTAGTCGCAAACGGTGTGATTCCTTAAAATCGGCCGTTTGCGAATGCAAAAGTGCTTTTTGGGATGCATGAAGCAATTTTAGAATTCGTAACATGTTTGCAAGTTCTAAAATTGCGGGTGCTTTTAAGAAGTCGCAGATGTGCGATTTCTTAAAAGCAATGCATCATTAATTTTAAAACTGTAAATTCGCAATTAGGGTGCCAAATTTACCGAGTGGTTGAACCACTCGGTAAATTTGGAAAAAGTGTTTAAAATGCTTAAAATGTTTTTTTTTCAACATTCATGTTTCACACACACATGTCCTTAGGACATGTGTGTGTGAAACATGATGCGAAAAATACATTTCAGGGGTGCATGGGGGGTCCTTTGGACCCGCCCCTGCACCCATGAAATTTTGAAAGTGCCACTCGCAATTCCCATTGACTCCTATGGGCCTTTTGGCCCATAGGAATCAATGGGAATTGCGAAAATTAACTTAAGAATTCGGTATTCATTTGGGATTCGGTAAAAATTGCGATTTTTACCGAATCACAAATGAATACCGAAAATAATGATGCATAGCATTTTGCACTTCTTAATTTGCGATTCCTTATTTTTCGCAAATTAGGAAATGCAAAATGTCACAATGATGCATGTGGGCCTTAGTACTTCTATTATGGAAGGTTGTGTTGCTGCTAGATATGTTGTACCTTTATTGTGTTGGGTGTAAAACCTTCTGCTACACATAAGAAAACATTATTGCCAATACAATGCATGATGTGAGTGCAAGAGGGAACCCTCACAAAATATGTGCGCAGTGTTTACCTTTGGATTTACTCGTTAAACCATTTTTTTAATAGAGTTGGCGACTTGCTAAAAGTTTAAAACATAGCTGACAAGTTCTGGCATGTTAGCCCAAAGCACATTGAATGCTGGAGGTTTGAGTCCATGATGAAACTGTTAAAAGCAAAACTACCAGCCCACAATGGTTGGGAAGAACAAACAGATGATGGTAACATATGCCCTAGCACCAAAGTGCAGTGTTGCGAAATGCAAAATAAAATGTAGTTCCTGGCTTTCTTTCCTTGTAGGAAGTCATAGGTTAAACAGCCCAGTGAGTGAGAGGGCAGTGGTAACATTTCCAATGTAAATGCCTGCATCTCACAGCTAATGGGTTAACAATATGAACACTCCCAGGAAAACCAGCAAAAGGCATTGTTTACCACAGGAATGTGGAAAGCAGTAGTTAGGCGTGTCTAGTGACATGCAGAAAGAAAGAAAAAAGTTGTGTTGCCCCTATTCCCAAACACATCCTTGGACTAGAACTTTGTGTGATTTTGATGGTGAGCTCACAACACTACTGTGTCTCCCTGCAATGAAGAAGTGCAGCACATGCCGTAGGTTCTGTCTGCAAGTGCAGCCAGTGATAGAGGTTGAAGAGGGCAGGAACTGATGGGAACCACGTCGCTTTACCTTTCCTCAGCATGTATTTCAGGAACTGTCCATTCTGAATGATTGAAGGCTGCAAGTGAACATTCTTGAATCAGCAGATCTTTCATTAATTCTGCTTGGCTGCCATCAACCAATTGGAATTGGTATCCACAATTGATCCATTCTGTTTCAGGAATGGCCAGGCAGCTATTCTGAATAACCCAGAACCCCGCCCCCAATTCATTGTCCTTATGTCAGAATATTGATGAAAGAAATATCGTGCTGCAAATATATTGTCGAAAAAATATTGACAACCATAATATTAAGGAGGTAAGTCTAGATGTACTGTTCTTAATTTAATATCTATGTGCTATGAACATATACATATTGTCATTTCATATGTTAAATATGGTAAACCTATACTCACTATTTAATATCTATGTACTTTGAACATATATATATTCTCATTTCATATGTTAAATATGGTAAACCTATACTTACTATAGATCCTTACCATAAAAATATTTTGATGCTGACATTTTTTGCTATAGTATTCTTATAATATTTAAATCCTAATATTTGGGCTGGCAGTTTCGCAGCCAGTTATTTCTTAGGTTAACCTGTGAATAGTCAGTGAGGTGGGGAAGAGTGTGTCACGTTTCAAGATCACTTCTTGCTAGGTCTAGAGATGTTGGTCGCATGTCAGGCTCTCCTTTGGTTGTAGGTAGTGCTGTGACACAATGAATACTTGATAGGTCTGGAGCAAAATCGTTCACATTCCAGACTTGCTTCTGATGTTTGATTGGACTGTGGCCGTAGAAGTCATATGTTAACATGTGTGTTCTGAACATCAAAATACATCACCAAGCTCGCACTCAATCGTCAATTTTCAAAATCAGGTATACGTACTCTTTTTATCTTCAAGTTGTATTTATTTGTTCATAATTTTTTCATAATTTTTGACTATTTAAATCATAGTCTTTTTATTATGTTCTTCATTTTCTTCATTGATCGCAGCTGTGTCTTGTGCTTTGTTCGCGTCTTCTGGAAGACGCGAACGAAGCACAAAACACAGCCGCGATCCGTCTTAATAATCGAACGAGCACGTTTAAGATTCAACAAACAGATGCTACAAAGTCCCCCGATGAAGGGCAGTGCGCCCGAAATGCATTGGGCTCAAATCTGAAACATAAATCAATGAAGAAAATAATGAAAAGACTATGATTTAAATAGTCAAAAATTATGAAAAAATTATGAACAAATAAATACAACTTGAAGATAAAAAGAGTACGTATACCTGAGTTTGAAAATTGACAATTGAGTGCGAGCTTGGTGATGTTTTTTGACGTTCAGAACACACATGTTAACACATGAATATATAATCCTTGTGCCCAGAAGGATTTCCAGCCCAGCACCACCCACCTTGAGAAATAGGAGACATCTAGACAAGGGAGAGTGCGACCCCACATACCAATTGGCCTAACGTAGAAGTCATATGTCATCTTGCCTCTAGATGGTCAGTAGGCATGGGCAGTTATATATGTGTCCAATTGATGTCAATGGGCGTAAAGAAAATCTTTGATTGCAGCTGCCAAGACTCTTTCATTGTTTTGTGTACGGAGCTCGTTTCTAAATAAGAGCTCATTCCTGTATGATAACCTTTATTTCTCAAACTTTAGATGTGAAGACAAAACATTTACTGGCAGATGCATCAAAGTAAATACCGGGAGCAAATGGGCAGATTCTCAGAATCTGCACCTTTGCTCCCAGTATTTTTGCATTTGGGATGCATCATCCCAAATGCAAAAATCGCAATTTAAGGAATGTCTAAATTGAGATTCCTTAAAATGCGATTGCATTTAAGGAATCCCAAATTGAGATTCCTTAAATGCAATGCATGAAAGTAAGAAAAATAGCGAATTCGCTAATAGGGGGAGCAAATTACCATGAAGTTGGACTTCATGGTAATTTGCTAAAACTTTGAAAAAAGCACTTTTGTGCATTTTTCAAAGTTTCATGTTGCGCACACACATGCCCTTAGGACATGTGTGTGTGCAACATATGTGCATAGATCAATTTCAGGGGTGCAACAGGGTGTCATTTTGACACCATTGGACCCTTAAAATTGCATGAGCAATTTGTGAGTACCTACTGGTACTCGCAAATTGCTCATGCAATCTCCAATACATTCCTATGGGCCTGTAGGCCCATAGGAATGAATGGGACAGCATTCCTTAATTGCAACTAGCAATTTGCGAGTAGCAATTAAGGAATGTTAAGGAATCGCTATTTTAATAGCGATTCCTACATGCATAGGCTTTTGCTATTCCTAAATAGCGATTCCTTAAAAATCGCTATTTAGGAATAGCGAAAGGCTACGTTGATGCATCTGCCAGTTTGTGCATTAAATAAAACTTTAGGTGGTCGAGTATGTGGTCCATATTAAAGGTCAGAGATGCAGTAGTTGCCTAAGGTGAAGCACGGTGTAGATATAGCTGAGGTCACATGTTTTTAGTCTGATTGAGATTCTGCGTTGTGAGGTTCTGTCGGGTTAGGCACTGTCAGTTGATGCGCTGTACTGACCCTGGCTGAGAAGAGGAGCTAAGGTGCTGGTAACACAAGTTATGGCAGTTGAGCATCAGTTGAAAATCCCCCATGAGGTGTAGGTGAGCCGAGGGGAAGTCCCACCACAGTTTTATTTCCGGTGAGCACAAGGCAGTATCCGGTTGAGGATCCATGTCAAATGTCTGTTTTTTAACAGTTTGTTTTTCTTTCCAGCTTTGAAATCTTCATCATGTCTCAGAGACGACAGAAAAGGTGAGTAAATGTTCACGAAGCTGCTTCAAGGGTCATTGTGATGGAGAAGGGAAGGGGCAGTAAAGATATGGTAGTGAGATGCATAATGTGCATGCTGCAGCTCAGGAGGCATCATTCCATCAACCTTCTTGTTTATGCAAGGTGCCATCATGCCAGTTACATGCATCCTGTTGGGAGACGGAGATGGAGATTCAAACAAAGCAGCATGTGTTAAATCCTATGGGGTAGTGTGTTCTAGATATATGATATAGCTAGATGTAAACCAAAGTGAAATGACTACGCTTGCAGCATGACTTTCTTTAAAAGTGCGTACAGCCGGTCTGTTAGCGGCTACACCGCTGCGGCACTTGATTTGATTGCAGTGCTGATGTGTCCTAAAGCAAAATAACTGATCTTTTTAGAAATGGCTGTACAGTGGGACATTTTCAAGGCAAATGTGTCTACGTATCTGTGCTGTTTAACTTGAATACACATGGAGACCGATTGATGCTCAGCTACAGTTTGCTTGAGTTGAAGGCTGCGTCCAAAGGGGTGTTGAGTTTAGAGTCTGAGGGTCCTCCTCTATTCTATTAGTTGGATAAAGATGGGACTTCTATGCAGACAACGGCTGAATCAAAATCACCACATACTATCCTGTCTCCAAGTGTATTTATTGGAGTGTGTGAAAGATTTGAGTTTGTTATATATAAGTCTTGGGGGTAATGGATATGTTTCCATAGCAAACAGGATTTATACAGTAAGACCCTTAAGATTAAAAATGTGGAGGCTGTAAGAAAGATATATGTTGCGAAGAAGGAAAGTACGTTGCTGAGGAGTTGTCATGAACCGAAATGGGGCATTGTACTGAGAATGGACAGCATGAAGCCAGTGGAGCGGATCATAGATGGGATCACAGCATAAACAGAACAGTGATATCCAGAAGTGTTCAAAGAAGTCCATGGAAAAAATTGAAGATGTTAAAACACAAGATTGCTTTGTGCAATGGTGAGAACCGGTGGTACTCAAAGTACAGTACGAAAGATACCCATCACTTCGCATCATCAGCTGGGCAAGCCCAATTGTAATAGCGCAAACTTGTAGTGACTATGTAGTGTATTTTGTAAAGTGCACAGCTGCCCCAACGGGGCGTCCCGGCGCTGTGGAACCCTTCCTGGCTCTCCCTGTGAGATGCCCCTCCTGGGCACCCCCAAGGTGAAGCCAGGCATCCCAGTGTTATAGGGGCCGTTGTGGAGATTAAGCAAGCTATTGCCCAGAGTTGCAGCGTGGGACCCATGATTAGAGTAGGCATTGAGGTGAGAATTATCGAGTCCGCGGACATTGAGCCCAAGACCATGCCGCGTCGGGACTTGAACCCTGGTCCGGGCCCGATCTCTACTTCAGAGTCTGCCGCTCTAACCAGTGAGTCACACTTCTCCACCTATCTGACTATCAAGTACATGCATCAAGGTAGGATTTTACGAGTCCTTAATTGAAATTATTTAAGAATCACAATTAAGGACTCGCAAAAGCCTATCCATGTAGGGATCGCTATAATAATTGCGATTCCTTAACATTCCTTAATTGCGACTCGCAATTAAGGAATGGCTCTCCATTCATTCCTATGGGCCAAAAGGCCCATAGGAATGAATGGGACATTGCATGCACAATTCGCGAGTACCAATAGGTACTCACAAATTGCGCATGCAATTTCAAGGGTGTCAAAAGGACACCCTGTTGCACCCCTGAAATTGTGATGTGCATATATGTTGCGCACACACATTCCCCAAGTGCATGTGTGTGTACAACAAGAAACTTTGAACAATTCACTTTAGTGCATTTTTCAAAGTTTTTGCAAATTACCGACCAGTTTAATTGCTTGGTAGTCTGCAGCCCCAAATAGCCAAATCACTATTTAAAAGAGGTTCTTGCATTGCATTTAAGGAATCTCAAATTGTGATTCCTTAAATGCGAAATTGCAAAAAATTGTGATGACCTAAATTGCGCGTCCCCAACGCTTTGATGCATCCAAAAGGCCATTTGGCGATTGCAAACGGCCAATTTTTGCGAATTGCACCGTTTGCGCTAACAAAAACCTTTGTTGCATGTACTCCTATGTGTAGATATGAAAGACGTGAGCATGGCAATCTGTGGCAATAGGCTTCCTTTGCCCAGCATTAGTATCCCGCTGAGCGACAATGGAAAAGGCACAGAGGTTCAGTACAATTGATTTGTCCTCTGAATATCTCCAAAGCAAATTGAAAGAGGAAACCAGATATTAAACATATTTTATGACTGTGCAGCAAGCAAAATGTAAAATTGAAAGATTTAGGCTGAAAGATGATTTGCCAATGGCCACGATGCATTTTCCTGCTTCGAAAAACTAGCAAGATGCGATCTTTTTTGATTTGGGGGCAATAATGATACTGCTGTGGGAAATCTACTAAGATGACAGCGGCTGAGGGCCTGTGGAGGCAGAAATAAGAAGACTTTAGCATCTGTGCGTTTAGCATCTGTGCTAGCTGGAACCATCCCATTGAACGGGAAACATCCTTTACAACGCAACTTTTACCATGCAGTGCTTTTACATCGCAACTTTTACAACGCAAACCATTACAACGCATTGTGCTGGGGGGCGCTCTAGGATAGGGAATAGATTTAATTTACTATCCAACACCTTCCCTAGTGTCCACGGGGACTGGAGGTGGAATTTTAAATTAAAATATTCACTATCCAGCACCCCAAAGCGCTATGCGTTGTAATGGTATGCGTTGTAAAAACTGCGATGTAAAAGCATGCGATGTAAAAGCATGCGTTGTAATGTCATACATCCCTTTGAACTGCGGAGGGCAGGGTGGAGAAACGGAGATAAAAATGCCTTAAGATGGCGGTAGTAGGGCACAGGAAAGCAATGCCCGAAGCGAAGAAACATAGTGGAAGCAGGGGAACAGAGAAGGAGAGACTGTGGAGCCAGAAAGAGGGAGGAGAGAGTAAGACAGAAGGAAATGGTGAGAGAAGGAGATGGAAAGAGGGAGAAAGAAAGGCAGATGAAGGAAGAAGAAGGCAAGAAAGTGCGAGTCCTCACACACTGTTTCCTCCAGCTGGGCTTGTATTCTAAGCTTTTAGATCCAAGCCTGAATTCTCTGGTTTGCTCACCTCTACCTAAAGCCTTAATTAAACACTGCCTCGGTTCTTTTATTTATTGATGTAGCTTTTTGACATTTCCAGGAAGGCTGTTGTTTTAGAGTCTCACACTAGTAAGGTAAACAGTTCTGAAGCCTCTTGACTCCACAGTGCTCGGTGGACTTCTGGCGTTTCCCTCTTGATTACACACTGTGACAGTGGCTTCTTTCTGAACCTCTGCCACAGCCGCTGAGCCAGAGGAGCTCACTCACTTCTGTTTATGCCCTGCATCAGTTCTTGGAGTGTGTCATCATTGCAGTGTAATAGAGATACAGTCAATACAAGTCTCTTGGAAGGGAGGGGCACAGCACAGACCCCTTATATTGTGTGAAAAAAGGCCGCTTTATTGAAGCAGGTGCACATCACAAACTTTACCTGGGCAATCAGCCTTAAAAAACTAAAAGCTCTTTATACATCAAATGAAGTATCCAATCTAATTTATAGTGCATTTTAACTTTAACTTTCTCCTATAGTCTATGACTGCATTTAATTAACCTCTAAGCAATTAAAGTGGATGGATGAAATCGCCTGAATAACATCACACCCTTCTCAAGCACAATATCATTTTCCCCAAGATGCACAACCAGAACATCCAGGCATCTTGTCTCAGACAGAATGCCATTTAAACACTGCATCAATTCCCTTCATCTCATTCCCGCTACACCCTGGCACATAATTGTAAATAAACCCCATGTCAAGGCCCAAATTCGTAAGGTATACCCTCTGCGCCACTTGCCGCTTGGTCACTTGATGAACAAGTGGTCCAGCACCCAAGTGGCCACGTCCTCTGCTGCCAGGCCAGCCTCCGAACCTGAAACAGTATCAGTATTCATACAACAAGCCCTTCAGGGGTTCCCTCCTCCCCCAGTCAAGCGCACATATCTCAGAAAACATTCCCATGACTTGCACCCCAAGCGCATTATGTCCTCTTGCGCCCAGCCTCTATTACTAGGCTCAGTCGCAGCTGCAATTTTAAATGGATGTGTGCCATACTCAGCCAGGGGGGCCCGCCGCCTGAAGCGCCTTACATAAGACCAAAAGGAGTTGGAATGCCATAGCTGCACCCCAGACTGTCACCTTTACACAATGTCCCCACCACCCCCACAGAGCACTGCTGCCCCCCCCCCTCAAGACACTGGGCATTGGTTGGGCTCTCTCAAAACTTGGAAAACCAGTCTTCCCTATTCTTCTCTAATAAGTCTTTGAAAAATGCAGCCGTGTCTCCAACTGAACGGCCCTCCTCGTGACCTCCTCAGACAGCAATCTGCCTTGACCCATGCAACCCAGAAATTCGGACATGTTAAATGCAACAAAGAACATCCACAACATCAGTGAGGAAAATAAACTGACTTCTGCCTCCCACAACACACCCTGGGTAAGTGACGCTTAACCTGCCAAACAGCTGCCATAACAACAGCTTCCGAATCTCCCAGCACACCCATGCTCCCTTGCCCAACCTTCGAACGTTCTCTGTCCCAATTCGCTGGCTGGCAGGGCATACCCCCACAATAGTTTACCCATAAAAGCAATACCCGCAAGTTTTCCTGCAATTGTCACACGCGACGTGCCCCTGTCCATCAATTCCAGTATGAACTAAAGCATGTCCTCCACCACCTCATCGTCTGTACACCCTACATCAGGAATTCCATCATGGCTTGCCCATATGCTCTTTGGTTTGACTCAGCCAAAGACTCTACCACAAGTTGGATGAACCCTCCTTCGTTACCTGCAAACCAAAACTCTTCCGGCATGTGAGTCAAAGCCTCCGCAGTGTCATTGTCCACACCCAGAACATGTCATGCCCTGAACAAGATATCATACTGAATAAATCCCGGCACAAACAACTGCTGCAGTTTCAAAACCTGTGCATCTCGTGCAGACTATCTATTCACAACCTGAACCACATACATGTTGTCCACCCTCAACAGCACCCTCTGGTGTGCCAACTCCGCTTCCCACAATGTGAATGCCACCACTAGCGGAAAGAGATTCAAGAACTCAATGCTACGCCCCCACTGTCTTCCACTGCACCACCCATTCCTCCATGCACCATCTCCCTTGTCAGTACAAACCAAATACACCTCCACCTTGCCACATTTGAGAAAATCAGGGCACCCAATCTGAATATTCTTGCTTGGCCAAAGTCATCCTGTTGAGGGAATTCAAGAAAACCTTGCACATTCTGCGATCTTCCAGAACCCCACTGAGATGCACACATTGGGGCAGGGAGAGACCCTAAAGAGCCAAACCCAGCATCCTACAAAATATTTTTCAAACTTCTCCGCACCCTGCATGCAAAATTTAGGTGCCCCAGCTACACTTGAACCTCCCTCCCTTCTCCTTTTCTCTAGCTAACAAGCTAGTCAACAATGCCTGCACCACTTCCTTTTTTTCTGGAAGAGCCTTGCTTGCATTCTTTGTGATTCGATCCCCACGAAGGACAATATTTTACTCTGGCCACCATTTTTCTGGTGCCGAAGAAACCCCCAGTTTATTCATCAGCTCTTGAAAACTTGCCAGACCGCCGAGCTGGGCTTCCGTCAACAGCTTATGTCCCATACATCATGCGAAAAACCGATGCAAAAATAAACTCAAACATTCTAACAGTTCACATGATATGGAGCATCCCATCGGCAGTGCCCTGTCCACGTACCAAAAGCCTTCAAAGAGTATACTTAACCATTGAAAAGCATCCTGAGGTACCGGAACAGCTTAAAAGATGACTTCACATTGCACTTTGCCTATTAGGCACCTGAGCCCGCCGTCACCACCAGAGACATGGCCACGAAACTGAGGAATATGATACCGTGGACATTTCCTCCAAAATGAAGTAATTTACAGACCTGCCTTCTGGCCACGATAGATGCTGAATTAAACAAAACTGCCCTTTTTCCTTCTTATGCACCACCCCAATTGGTGACACAATCAATGCCTCCATCGGTCAATCTTCAAATGGCCCCAACATTCTGCCCTCAAACACCTCTGTCCAGTTTGTCCTGTACTCCCTGTTTGTGTTCCCTCACTTAATGCATATTTTCTGCTGTTTCCGAACCCAGTGGTCTTCAAAACTCAACGAAACCCCCTTTTGAACCCCTCCCACAAAACCCATGCGTCCTTCGGCCAATCGTAAAACCCCAGCCAGTACTCCAACCTGTCCACCTTAACCCATCTATTCCCATTGGACTGTTGCTATTGTTGTGTTCCTGAACCGCCGGTATAGGACTGCCACTGTCCTGTACTATGTTCCTGGGGCCTCATTTATGAAAAGTGATGCATCGCTGGGTGAAAACAGCGATGCGTCACTTTTCACTGCGCACTCCTTGCGACAATCCTGATGCGTCATATTTAAAGTATGACGCATCATGTCGCAAGGAGTTACAGATACGTCAGTATTTCTGACGTATCTGTAAGCGCAAAAGTGACGCATTGCTGGAGTGTGTCACAAAAGTGACGCAACTCCAGCAATGCCTCCTTTCACATGGGGCAAGCCCCATGTGAAAGGGACTGCGTCAGTCCTACGCCTGCTGTGAGGCAGGCGCGAGATTTTGACGCAACGGTGTCCTAAAAGTGACGCAGTGAAATCTCATAGATTTCAAAGTGTCACTTCTACGACCCTTCCTTGCGTCAATACGCCCCCCTTGCATACATTATACCTGGCATAGGTATAACGTAGTGCAAGGGTTTACAAAGTGACGCATCTACCTAGATGCGTCACTTTGTAGATATGGTGCAACAAGGCAGATTTTTTACGCTGCTGGTGCGTCACAAAAAATGACGCACCGGTGGCGTAAAAGGCACGCACGGCCTCATAAATGAGGCCCCATGTACCTTCCTGCAGCCCCAAAGCAATGAATGAGGGCATACCTGCCTAAGCATTTGGAGCTCTCATGCCGAAACCTGCAGTACTCCTGTATAAACATCCCTTTGTCGAAAGCCTAACAAGTTCCCCCGTCGCGTGTTGTCATTTGGCTGTAGTTCCCATCCCTTCCTTGGTGGCGTGCCCTTGAAAAGGCAGATATACTATAGTCAACTCACTGGTTGTGAAAATAGTCTTCCCCAGCTTGGTGGCCCCCAGTGTATGTTGCCATAATTCTGTGTCCAGCTCCCCTCACTTTGCATCTGGGTCCCAAGCCAAGCATGCCCAGAATTCCTTGTCAAACTGGGCCCATGCGTACCCCCCGCCCTGAATTGCACTTTGCGTATAACATCCATATACCTAAACAATGTCACGCAGCGGTCTGGGAAATTCTCACAATATACATGTAAATAAGAAACACAGCTGTCCAGTTCTCTATTGTCAGGGGGACCCTTGGCTGCTTGGCCAGCTCATATTCCTCTTCCTTTGACCCCTCCTTGGAACGCAGCTCCCGATGTAAGAGTTTGAACATCTCAATGTATTCTCCTTTGCAAATTCTTTCTTTAGTAGCCAACATTAAGTGTGCCCCAAGGGCTTTGTCACCTCCATGTAGGGCAGTTTTTTGATCTTCAGTGCTTTGCTATCTGCCCCACTTTTGTCACCTCCTTACCATTGTTCCGTGTAACACTGCTATCCCTACTACATTCTGTTGCCTTTTCATGGGCGGTCTTTTCACTGTCCATCATTTTGTCCATATCCATTCCCACGTCAGCCACGTACCTACCCTTATGGAGCCACTCCCCAGCCCCTGTCTTCCTCCCCCATATGTCCACACTCATATACACCATCACCGTACCCACGCCGGCGTCCTGGTCCTTACTTGGCTCCATGGTCAGTGCCCGTACAGCTTCATGCCGCCTCACCAGTGGCCATCTTGTCCTCTGTCGGACCTCTCTTCCCTGCATCACACTAGAAAGTAACACATTAGCCTGACACTTGTGGGGTCTAAACCATGCCTCTATGGGCTCCTCTCGCACCTCGCCTTCCTCAAGGCTGTCCCCATCATAATCCAGCAGCAACTCAAGCAGAGAGTGCTTCTTATGGACACTACCCGAGCCTTCACTTACACTCCAATGTGGGACCGAAGCTCCTGCCTTAGTAGTGGGCCAATGCGTGGAGTCCAGGGGGGCCGTAATAACCCCCCATACCACTCTGCCAATGCCAACCATCTGTCCGATGCGCCGTAAAAGCCGGATGCTGCCTAAGACCTTCTAGCTGGTAGAGCAGGCTAGGTGGCTCCGGACCTGCTTCTGCCAGCTGCGATGGGGACCCCAGCAGACGTCAGGTGAACCGCACTGGGCCCTGCCATCTCTTCTCGGGGTAAATGAGCCGCTCCCAGCTCTTCTGAGTCCGGACACCTGCGCCACTCCTCCATCAGAAAGAAAGACAACAGGACTGGTTTGCTGGCCCACTTAACCTGGTCCCTTGCTACTCCAGAAGCCCTCGACCAGCTACCCTCCTCCACGTCACTGTACCACCTCACTCCCCCTCCTCTCCACCCCACTTACCTGACCCCCCATTTACTACCCCCTCCACCTCCCCTGCTCCTCAAATTTCCCTTCATCCTCCTCCCTGCTCCATTCTAACATTGCTGTAACTAAAGGGGATGTGGGTCCCTGGCTGCGCCCCCCCCCCCCTCCTGTCTCAACTATGCCCTGCCCACCCAACTACGGCACCTGACTACTGCTGGTCCTGGCCTATCTGTCCACACCCCTGAGTGGTGCCCCAACCCCCAAGGGCACTCCACTGCCCAGTGTACTTGCAACCCTTTCGGGCTCTCTTTAAGCAGTCCCACTGGCCTAGACACAAGCTCCAAGTCACTTCTACCTAAAATGGTGGCAGGGAGCCCAAAAGAAGCCCCCTATAAAGCTATTGGGCTATACTGGGCTACAAAAGTAAACTAACTACAAGATGGCAGTCATGGACAGCACCACTCTCCCAAACTCCCTGGGGAACTGACCTCTCTGTGGCCGGCTGCCCCCTGAAGCCCTCTTGCCACAGAAAGCAGAGCTAGGAATCTCCAGCGGCCAATGTCGGTTATTTTTTATTAAAAGTGCGTCCAAAGTGAGACGTCCTAATGCTTACACCACTGGTCTGTACAACAAACTTCAAGCTTGTGATGCGAAGCAAAATGATAGGGCAAACCAGCAGAATGTGAGGGCCCACTGAGTTTCCCTAATCTCAATATTCATTGTCCTTGGGTTGGATAGGGGCATGAACCGTGGTGGTACTCCTGGGATGCAGGAGTCTACATTTTGCATCTGCCTAGAACAAATGACGCAAAAGCTGTATCCAGGCTCGGATGCAGCGGTATCAGACAGTCATTGATCCGTTGGTGAGTGAGCAGATGGTGAAAGGTAAAAGGCACAAAGGCAGGAGCTACAGTGGCGTAGGGGTGGTAATCATGTGGCAGTACGTGTTTGAGTCCAGCTAAGATTATTGTGGCAGGTTACAAGAACAGTTCCATGGCGGCTAGTTGTAGCAGAATCCCCCACCTGTGTTTCATCAGCTCAGCTGCTGTATTCAAAGCGCTGCCTTGTCTCTTGCACATGAAAAGCAGCTGAAAGACCTCGCCTAGGTATGATCCATCTGAGTGCAGTATGACAGACCGTCATGCCCCATGCCTTCCAGATAATACCCAGCATTACTCATAGTCCTCGTCTTTCTCCTTCTAGTGAGGTTTATCTCATTCACCTGACAGGATTTACCGATCATACCTTTAAGTGTTGTTTTTTGGATTCTACCCATAAAACCCAAGATTTACACATAACCCCTGAGTCAAACCTCCCTCACATCACTCTCTTCCCCAGGCTGGAAATAACAAATTGCACCAGTGCAACTTCTTTGGAAACACCAAGCCCTCTGAATGCTCTGTGGTCCAGCCCAACATGGCAGGTAGGGCAGGTAGGGCGAGACACCTGGATTGTGGTGATAAAGACTGGGGGACGGAGTAATGTACCTCTTCCTCCGTCATCCTAGTTCCATTCCTTTCTAAGTAAGGATGTATCACAGCTGAACAGGAGCAACCACAGGAAGCTGGAGAAGATGTCACATGGATGTGGACTCTGGTACCCCCAAGTGGAAGACCAACCCTACGGTAAGCCACCTCGGCGAGGCAAGGATGCCAGGAGACCACTATATATCCATAACCGAACTCATGATTAGAAAGAGTGGAAAAGCCCAATGCAGTGCATGACAGATGCAAGTGATCAGCCTGAACACCGCTCAGGTGGGCGACCCACCCGAAAGGGAAAAATGGGAGTCAACCTACAAAAAACAAAAACCGAGGCCCATCAGAGCTGTCAACCGCAGCATCAAGTCAAAGGACGAACCCAAGGGACCTCCGGCAGAAACCCAAGTCTGGCCAAAAGACCACCATGGCCAAGAACCTGTAAACAAGTAATCAAATACAAGAAAGTGCTGCCTGTAGCCCAGACTGCTCGAAGAAAGGCTCCCGAACAAAGCACCAATGTGTTAAGAACCAACAATAGTACTGCTCAAGGGATCTACCACCCTGTAATCCTCCGAGGCCAAAAGGCATAGAAGCAAAGAGGACAGGAAAAGAATCTTTGGAGAGGTTAGAAGAAATTCTCAAGAATGAAAAGCCCATCACCAACCAACTTTTAAATCCCAGCGATGCAACCAAGAATGCTGCAGAGGAGGCAAGATAGAGCCAAGTCTCCTATTTGTGCGCACCAAATCACATGGGTTGCCAAGGATATGCATAGAAGCTGACAGACTGGATTGCACAAACCAGAGCCTTTACCTGCGAGCAACTCTGTATGCAATCTGAACCACATAAGACCCTGGACCCTTAGAATGAACCACTGAAGAGCAGTAACCAGTAGCATAGTGATCTTGGGGACAGAAGCACAGCAGCCAAGGTAGCCGGGCAGCTAAAAGATGCAGAAGGGGGAAATCAGGGCCAATGGCACAGGTGCCAGAATTATACTAAAACCCTGTAAGGCACGGAAAGACCTTGGTCGCAGCACTGAAAAAAAGATTAGAGGATTTAAATGGGGCATAGGCTGCTGTAGGCAGATAACACCTAACCACGGGGCACACTGAGAACTAGTGGGGATGGCAGATAGTGCGAGACACCAGGCAGAGGGCCCTGCCCAGACCACACTAGAGAATGGAGCACCACCACACTGCTGCAGATAAAGACAATAGAGGGAGAGCTTCAGCATTCTGTCCGAGGCATAGCAGCAAGCAAAAACAGAAGCTATCTGCTGTGAGAATCCATTGTACCAGCAGAACCTGAACCCATCACTTGAGGGCCTGAGAGTGAAATTAGTTTCTCATGTACAAAGACCCTCCAACTGAGAGGCACTTTTGACCCCTTTCTGATAAAGGGTGAGGCTCCTGACCCCATAGAAGCAAAGGGGGGTTGAAGGGGGCGCTGAACCAGCATAACAACTCGAGTACAGGCACAGGGAGCCCATGTGGAGAATATTTGGTCCCGAGGAAGAGGAGATATCCAATATTAATTATGAGCTCAGCCAGAAGACCTAGAATAGATGGAAAACTGAAAGTGACACATGTTCAGGACCCTCAATAGATGAATAGCCAAGTGAACACAATAACAACACACCAGTGTCCGGTGTCTCGCCACCCTCCGCCACCCAGGAAAATTCAAGTACACCCAATTCATGAGTGTCGCATGATCAGACACTGAGACTGATAATATTAACTCTCCACTGATTTGACAGATTCTTGAAATGCTTTGTGATAGAACAGACCTTCAAAGAACACAAGTTTGCAGGGTTAGAAAAGCAAATGGAAGTTCCCTCGCGAACAACAAAAGATGATGTTCAACCCATCACAACCCAACACCCACCTATGCAGCTACACTGAGCAAGCTGTGAGAGCAGAAAGAGATCAGCTAGACAAAAGAAAGGCAACTTCAGCATAAAACACACACCAGGGAGCTCCCATCGAAATAATAAGGGTGGGCAAAAATCCCTGGAGCATGGTCAAGCAGAAAGGTCCACTGAAGGAGAACTACTACTGCACAAATCATCCCTTTGACCCCCATAGGAAGCACTCCTCTGATCTAGTAGAGCTGCAGGTAAACGCAAAGAATGACTGTTCGGAATTATGTTGTTTATTTGACTGGGGTGTGAGCTCTGGTCAAATAATCCCTAGTCAGGCCAAAGCACCAGCAAACCCCAAATTAACCTGTGCACGGCCTCTGGTAGCTTGGCACAGAGCAGTCATGCTTAAGTTGAAGGCAATGTGTAAAGTATTTGTACAACACTTCAAACAGTAAAAAGTTAAAACACCACACAAAAAGATCCCACACTAGGTTTAGAATGCTAGGGTAGACTTAAACAAATAAAACAAGACAAAAAAATACAAACTTCTAATCAGGGCAATCAGAGATATTGAATTTCAAAGTTTTAGTGTAAAACAGCACCAAAAGCACAAAGCGCCAACAAGTTATATGTGGTAGTGCTGAACTGGGACAAAGTTCAGACCAACCGCGATGGACCTCGGGCAGGGCACATGATCCAGTTAGGCCAACTGAACAAAGTACCTTAAATCCTGGTTGCCGATCGTTGAGTGGATCCAAGACGAAGAAGCGTTGTGCAGTCAAAGAGATCCGTTGGTTCTGAGATGCAGCAAGACTGCGGTACGAGGACCTGTTGATATGGAGGCCAAGCGTCGTCATCTAGCTGAGGTTGACAAGAGATGCGAAGGTGGGGGATGCGTTGTGCCTTCGGCAATACATCGGTTCCAAAGACTGCAAGGGTGATGCAGACCGCACCGGGCCCAATCCACGCAACAGCAGCAATGCGTCGGTTCTGCTCAAGGATGCGCCTCTCAGCCAAGGAGATGCAATGGTTCGGTTTGATGATGCACCGCTCAGCAGAGAAGGTGAATCAGTTCGACTGATAAGCACTGTAGGCCCACTTGGAAGGGTCCGGTACTGGGGTGGCACCACATGGCAGAGTAGACTTCCATATGGCAGAGTTCAGGTGCAGATGCAAGGTTGTTGAATGCCTGTTATGTCCCTGAGGCTTCAAATCAGGAGGCCAGACAACTAGCCCTTGCAGTCACTCTGGGTTCTGGGCTCAAGAGATGCAGGTCCAGTCCTTCTCACCAAGGCAAGAGAGCAACAGGCAGCAGGTCAGCACAGCAAAGCAGGAGTCGAGCAAAGCAGCAGTCCAGCAGAGTGGAGGTCCTTACAGCAGCACAACAGTCCTTCCTGGCAGAGAATCCACAGGTCCAGAAGTGTGCTCAAGTTGTTGTATCGGAGGTCCTTCTTTTATACTGAATTGTGCCTTTGAAGTGGGTTGAAACTTCTAGAGACATGCTTTTGAAGTGCACAGATGCCCTGTCAGCCCCTGGCTGAAGACGAAGACCAACTACAGGGTTAAGTAGCCTTTTGTGTGGGGACAGGACATTGCCTATTCAGGTGTAAGTGAGGCTGCATCCAGCACCTCCCTCCCAACCTGTCAGGATAGCCCACTCATTCACACCTAAGCTCCCATTGAGTGTGGTTGTCTAGGTGGAATACACAAAGCCCAACTGCCAACTACAGCCAGTCATGTGATCCAAAACTGGGTGCAGACACCAAATGACTAAGGTAAGAAACTGCCAACTTTCTATAAATAGCATTTTCAGAATTGTACTTTAAAATCCAACTTCACCATAAGTTATGATATTAAATTGAGATTCCACAGACCCCAAACATGAACCAATTATATCTTCTCATTTAGAAATTACACTTATAAAATATAATAAGGTTATCCTAGTGCTACCCTATGGGAGATATAGGCCTTGCAGTAATGAAAAACAAATGAAGGTTTTTCACTACCAGTACATGTAGATCTTAAAAGTACATGTCCTGCTTTTTAAATACATTGCACCTTGCCCCCTGGTCTGCCAATGGCCTACACTATGGGTCACTTATCTGTATTAAAAAGGAGTTTTGGGCCTTGTAAGAGATTTAACATACCAGTTTGGCATGGCAGTTGAAAACTACACACACAGGATCTGCAGTGGCCAGTCTGAGACATGTTTATAGGGCTACTTAAGTGGGTGGCACAATAAGTTCTGAAGTCCCACTTCAACGCATCCAGAACGCCTTGGCACGTTTGATTCTCAACACCCCCCGCCGCAGCCACATCCCTCCCCACCTGAGACACCTGCACTGGCTCCCCGTCGGCAAGAGGATCACCTTCAAACTCCTCACCCATGCACACAAGGCACTCCACAAGACCGGACCAGCATACCTCAACAGACGACTCCCCTTTTACACCCCACCCGCCAGCTCCGCTCCACCGGCCTCGCCCTCGCCCCAGTCCCCCGCATCCAATGAGCGACCTCCGGCGGCAGATCCTTCTCTTTCCTCGCCGCCAAGACCTGAAACACCCTCCCCACCCACCTATGGCAGACCCAAGACGTACTCATATTCAGAAGGCTCCTCAAGACCTGGCTCTTCGAGCAGTAGCAGCACCCCCCACCCCCAGCACCTTGAGACCCTCACGGGTAAATAGTGCGCTTTACAAATACTGTGATTGATTGATAGTGGCATTTAATTTACAGGTCTTGGGCACAGGTAGTGCACATTACCAAGGACTTATAAGTAAATGAAATATGATAATTGTAGATGCTACCACTTTTTTCAAAATTAGCACTGGTTAGCAAGTAAAGTGCACAGAATCCTAAGGACAACAAAAATTAAGTCAGCAAAAACAGGAGTTCTGTAGGCAAAAAGTCTGGGGAAACCACGCCAAGGATGATAGGTCTAACACATGTCACCCCCAGTTGAAAGTGGGGAGGGCTACCTAACACCTTGGGAGTTCTCTTCGCTAAGGTGAAGTCCATTCCCTGTAGGGAGATGGACCACCTCACCAGTTTGAGATTCTCACCTTTCATCTGCGGTAACCATCAGAGGGGTCTGTGGTCTGTCTACACCCGGATGGAAGTGAGCACCAAATAAGGTATGGTCTCAGCTTCTTCAGCAACCAGATCACAGCAAAGCCTTCCCTCTCTATTGCACTCCACCTCTGTTCCCTGGGAAGTAACCTACTGATGTAGGCTGCAGGCTGATCCAGGTCCTTTTCGTTTAGCTATGAGAACACGTCCCTGTGACATGCTCAGAGGCGTCTGCCTGCATAGTAAACTCTTGGGAGAAGTGAGGGGCCATGACCACGGGTGCTGTGCACATGGCCTCCTTCAGGGTGTCTAAAGCTTTCTGGAATGTCTCTGTCCAGATCACCTTAAGTGGCTGCTTCTTGGATGTCAGCTGTCAGGGGTGCCATACTCCTTGACAAATCTCCTGTAATAATCAGTGAGGCCTAAGAAGGCTCTCACCTTAGTCTGGGTCTTGAAGGGTTTCCAATCCGGAATGGTTTAAAATTTCTCCTGGAGGGGCTGCACCTTGCCTCCTCTAACTTCTTGACCCAAGTAAACGACTGACCCCTTCCCTACCTGGCACTTACTGTCCTTGATAGTGAGGCCTGCCCTCTGCACAGCCTGGGGCACTTCGTTGAGGCGGCACAGGTGGTCCTTCCAACTTGAACTGAAGACCACAATGCATCTAGGTAGGTGGCACTGAAGTTTTCCAACCCATTGGGGAAATGGTTGACCAACCTCTGGAAGGGACGTTCTTCAACCAGGAGGGCATTACCCTGGAATTGGAAATAACCTTCAGGGGTGGAACACAGACTACTCGTTGACTCCCTCAGTCAAGGCAATCGGCAAGTACGCAGACGTGAAGCCAAATGTGCTGAGGAACGTGGCAGCTCTTAGCCAGTCAACAAGCTCATCAGCTGAGGGGATGCTGTGTGCATCACTCTGGTGACTGCATTAAGCCCACAATAGTCTACACAGAACCTAAGTTTGGGTGTGACACACGTAAGGGAAGCCTTGGGGACCAACACCACTGGGCTGGACCACGGTCCATTTGAGGGCTCAATAATCCCTAATATCAGCATCTTGGAGACCGCCTACTTGATGCTGGCTTTCACCTTGACAGACATCCTGTAAATTTTACTATTCACTGGAATGCTGACCCCAGTATTATTATCAAGGGCACACCATGTAGTGAGTCCTCTGGTATTGGAGAATAAAGAGGCAAACTGCCCCAGCAACTGATGGCAGTCTCTCTGTTGGTCTAGGGTCAGTGTAGGGGAGAAACTCAAACTCTCAACTGACCCATCCTGCTCCTTAGAAGAAAGGAGGTTGGCGAGAGGCTCACTCTCTTCTTCCATCCTATCATCAGTGACTAGGAGAAAAGTCAGCTATGACCTCTCAAACTGGGGCTTCAGGCAATTGACATGAAGGACCCTTTAAGGGTTCCTAGGAGTCTTTAGGTTCACTATAGAGCTCTTTCACCTCATAAGGCCTAGCCTGGAGGTCTTGCGGGCCCTGGGCACCCAGGTGTCCATGACTTTTTGACAAGGTTGAAACTCTACCAGTGTCAGATTCTGGTCATAAAGCTGTTTCATGTTCTCCTGGGTGGCCTCCAGATTTTCCTGTACGAGCTTCTAGAAGCGAGCTGACCACATCCTCCGGGGCCTTCCTGGGAGCTTGCTCCCGTCCCTCCTTCATCAAACTGAAAGGTCCTCTTACAGGGTGCCTATACAGAAGTTCAAAGGGGCTAAAACCAACCCTGTTTTGCGGTATCTCCCTATAGGCAAACAAGAGGCATGGCAGGAGGATGTCCCACTCTACCTGATGGGCTCTGGCAGGCCCATAATCATACCCTTTAGGAACTGTTGATCCTTTCAACAAGCCGTTGGTTTGTGGGTGGTAAGAAGTGCAGAACTTGTAGGTTACCCACACTCCTTCCACATGGCCGGCCTTCATGTACCCTGACATGAAGTTGGTGCCATTGTCGGATACCATCTCCTTGAGGAAGCCCATTCAGGTAAAGATCCCCATCAGTGCACTGGCCACTGCGGGCGCAGTCACAGTCCTTTGAGGGATAGCCTCTGGGTACCGGGTTGAATGGTCTACCAAGACCAGAGCTTCTGACTCGACTCCTAATGTCCTCGATAATTTCACTCCCTCTACGGAAGAAAGATTAGTGAAATTCATTGAGACAGTTAAGTCAGGTTCCTCTTTGGGTCCTTGCCCCCCTTATGTATTGCAAATGGTTCCTAGCACGGTTTCAATTCACCTTGCCAAACTATTGAACAACATTTTGGTTTCTGACCATTTTCCGGTGGCTTTGAAAAAGGCCTCGGTGCTTTCTCAATAAAAAAAACCCAACTAAACCCGCCCCCTTCCCTTGACCCAGGTGATACCAAGAATTACAGGCCTATTTCCCACCTACATTTTTCCTGCTAAAATAGTGGAAAAGGTTATTAATGAGGACCTGATGTACGTTATTGATGCCAACAATCTCCTCTATCCATCACATCATGGTTTTAGACCTCACCACTGCACAGACTCAGTCTTAGTTGCTGCAACACAGGAGATTAGAATGGTGTTAGAAAAGGGAGGGAAGGCTGCGCTGATTCTTCTCGATCCCTCAGCCACGTTTGATACGGTACATACTCTTTGCTTATCAGCTGGCTAGAGAGAATCCTGATTAGAGACGCAGACCTCACCTCCTTTCTATCCAACAAGGAATAGGTAGTTGCCTTTGGGGATTTCACTTCTGCAACTTTTTCTCTTCCTTTTGGGGTGCCCCAGGGATCATCTTTTAGCCCCACGTTTTTCAACATCTGTTACCCCTCTGGCTAAACTTATTTGGCCCCTACCTGAAAAAAAGTTCCCCCTAAAAGTACTTTATAGGTCTAGGAGAAAGGGGGGAAAACCCAATGAACCGAAAAGAACTCCCAAATGACCTGTATTTTTTCTATGTGGGCCTGCTAAAGCTCCATGGGCTGACCATTACTCGATTCATTGAGTCATAGGCATATACATACTGCTGTTTGTCTTTTTATTAAGATATCAAAACTTTTTTATATACTTTACAGATGTTAATTTCTTTTGTCATTTCATTATACCAAATTACATTGTTAAAAACATGTAATGAGACAACAACAAATCCAGATACTTGCATGCAATTCTTCCACATGGTAACCCATAGAATAATTTTCTTATACAAATGAAACAGAAAGACAATAGTACAAATGTGATAAAACTTAAGACAATTATTGTAAAGAAAGCTACCCCCTTCAATCAACCACACCTGAACAATCTCACCTTAAAAACACCAACACACTATCATTCTCTTCTCTTATACTTGGCCTCCCCAACCAGTTGCATACACTGCTGAAATGAATAGTGGAAATATATCACGAGAATTTTCTGTTATAGTGTTGTAGGTTGGAAGAAATTCATCCAGGTCGACTCCCGTTTCGGTGGACTTTCTAATTTGTAGCCACCTTCTTCAGGACCACCCCTTTATCTTTTTTAAGTTAAGTGGAGGGGGTATCTGTGAATAAATAAATAAATAAATAAATAGAAAGGTATTTCACATGGTCTGCCCAAACCAATAATATATCTTTTGCAGAGAATTTATAATATGCCTCTAGGGTTTATCCAGAGGAGATGGTGCCCACCACCGCAATGTGATTAGTGATTTGAAGTTGTCCCTTGTATATTCTACCCTAGTTTCCCTTGTGGCAGAGAAAGTGTCTCTAGCAAAGTGCAACTATGACTACGTGGAGACAGAAAAGGCACAAAACCATCCAAAAACATAGCCCATCAGTCCTGCTTACTAATCATCAGACCCCTGGAAGCTGCAACTGCAGAAAAATGTCTAAGTGGTACTATTTTGCTGCAAAAGCTTGAGGACAGATAGCATAAAAGGCAAAAGGAACTATGTTGACACAACCCCGAAACTTATATGTGCATATATAGTTTCTAAATAGAGTACTAAGGGTGCGTCTGTAGGCAGACTCCTATATTGTACAGCTTCAATATTTTCGAGTCTCGAAATAGGGGACTAAATACATGTATGAAGAGGCACCAAAGGCCTATATGTTCCACTCACATGCTACGACTACATCCTCGCGGCCAGAAAAGAGCATGGGCAATATGAATGATTCTCATTTGAACAGTTAATAAGAGTTGACTACAACTGACCCGTTGTAATACGTACTCAAAAAGCATCCCCACGAACAGAACACAACGTGAGTGTAATAGGTAAGAATAATGCTAAGGAGACAGTTAACATAGCAGGTGAACCTTTCTGCCAAACTAGGACAGGAATAAATTCAACTATCAGACAACGAATGCGCTCGAGCGCACGTTGTAATTCTATGTCAGGACCAGAGGGGAGGATTATGCATTACTTTCTTCACTTTTTATTAACATTGTTCACTTTTTATTAACAGCACGTTTAAAGATACACATCACTGAACTACAACTCCCATGAAAACCAGGAGTAACCATGGCCACCAACAGTCCAATCAAGTAACAGTCCGATAGTCTAAATAATACTGATCATGCCATAGTCCTTCCTCTTTCTTCACTGCTGCCTCGTCAGTTAAGTTGCTTTATTTCTTCTTCCTGACTTGTTGGGATCAATAGGTTTAGGGCTTGTTTAACAATTTACTGTTAGCTTACTTGTTGGTTATTTGATATTGCTCTGCAAGCGCTTCTTTCTACTGCAGCGTCTCTCGGCTGCCAGATACTTTTAGCCTGCTAGGCTGCTTGGCCTGAGCGCGCCTTTACTTACTGCGTGGGTGCTCAAGGTACTGCACATTCGCGCTTTCAAACGCACTCTCCCCACCACAGAGCAGCTCGTCAGCGCTCTTGGTGTCGCATTCCGCCGGGGGAATCAGAGCAAACTTGCACTCAGTGCCTGCATCTTTTCCAACCCTCGCCTGACACCGCGCTGCGGTAAGACAAGAAGGGCTTAGCCCAGCAAAATATATATATATTCACTGAAAAAACCATAGGTTATAGACCATATATAGTTAGGAATTAGCATTTACAAAACCTTGAAAATTCACTGAAAAAACCATAGGTTATAGACCATATATAGTTAGGAATTAGCATTTACAAAACCTTATTTTACTCACACAAAACCATTGAAATTCCATATATAGTTAGTTGCACTAACTATATATCGCGCACCCGCAATCCACTGCTGATGATGTCACATATTACATCATTCATGACATGGTCAGTGACATCACTGATGACATCACTGATGACATCTCAAATGACATCACTGATGACATCTCATTTGACATTACTGATCACATCACTGATGACATCATTCATGTGATGATACGATGAACCTCTTCAGACTCTAATATAACCTTAGATACACTCAGTGTAAACAGACACTCACAGACTGTCACTCATCCATGGAGTTACTCACACACCTAGTCAGTCTTGCAAAGAATCAATCACACCTCCATTTCCTCAACTATATAGTTATACACACCTTACTTATTGAAACATGTAATAACACATATTTACTCTGTTATACAATCCCTGATACAAGTTCACAATAATCCATACAGCCACTCACACATTCACTGGCTCTTATGCACAGTTATTTATATATGTCAACTATCACATGTACTGTGTTTTACATATGTACTTACTTTGACATGTAGCACTGAGATATCCATTCACTCACCAATACACTCATGCACACAGTCAACCGCCCATACAGCTGTTTCCACATGCACTTTTGAACCCATACATCTAGTGAATCAACTGCTCACACATCTATGCACAGAGTCATACACCTCCCAGACACCCACACACACACTCAGTCTCCCATACAAATACTTGGCCAACCAATCAATAACCCATATAGTTAGTCATATAGCTAATGATCAACACATGCATCAGATTACAGAACAACAGACACAATGATGCACAATTTAAAACAGTTTAGTCACTAACCCATGCACTCAGTGAGACACATTTAATCACTCACTTATACAGTCAGTCATGCACCTACTAAATCCTTCATCCAGACACTTATACATCCACTCATTCTTCAATATGTAAGACATATTTTAACTTTACAGAAACATACAGTCACTGGATGTTGTCATCAGTGATGTCATCAGTGATGTCATTTGAGATGTCATCAGTGATGTCATCAGTGATGTCACTGACCATGTCATGAATGATGTAATATGTGACATCATCAGCAGTGGATTGCGGGTGCGCGATATATAGTTAGTGCAACTAACTATATATGGAATTTCAATGGTTTTGTGTGAGTAAAATAAGGTTTTGTAAATGCTAATTCCTAACTATATATGGTCTATAACCTATGGTTTTTTCAGTGAATTTCATTGGTTTTTTAACAGCTAATATCTGTAGCTGTAAAATGTATTTTTCTTTAAATCCAAAAATATATTTTATATGTTTATGAATAATTTTTTTTTTAAATATTTTTTTTTCTTCGTTCCCGCTTCGCGAATCGGGAAGCTTCCCGTTAGCTGACCTTGATGCCGCGAAATAGACCGCGAGCCGGTAAACGTTTCTTTACCGCAACTGCCGCGTTAGAAAACAACATCGTGACGCCTCCCGTCCGCATGACGTTTCGCGTTGTCGCGTGATACGTCATATGACGTGCTACGTTAGCGAACTGGTACGCGAAGCGAGTCGCAAAGCGCAGGTTTCTGGAAGCAAACCGGGAGGCCCTGCAAAGCGCTTAACGTAAACACAGCAGGTCATGTGACTTGGTAATAACACTTTTCATTGGTTCATTTCACTTTTGGTTTCCTAATGATGTAAGACTAGGTCATATAATCTAAAATGAACACTTTTCATTGGTTGAGAACTCTTGTTTTTCCCAAATGATGAAAATCCCTCCTTCTTTCCTCACTCTGACTTTCATCATTGTGAGAGAAAGACCCTTTGTGATCACTGAGCAATGGCTTCTTTAGTAGCTTCAGCTGGTGCTTCCCCACCACCTCCACCACATCCAAGGAAGAGTGGACCACCTGCTCAAGTTATAATTCAACAAGAAGAGGAAGAAGAGGAACAGGACGACGAGCACGAAGAGAGGCAGTTTTTGCCTGAGCAGCCCAGGACGTCTCACCGGAAAGAAAACTTCATTTGGCAATTTTTTTAAATTCCCAAAGGTCAGAAAAAAGTAAATGCAAGATACGTAACTTGCCTTATATGTCAAGATAGACTGTCCAGAGGAACCGAGAAAAAATACAGTTTCGGAAACTACACAATGCATCGCCATATGACTAGGTGGCATCCTAACAACTACAGTGCTGCACAGTTTCGGAACGACCTAGATAATCTCCCTATTATGGCCAGAAGATCTGTTGTACCGGAAGTAACGGGACCAGAGGGCAGGGAGATGGTGCCAAATATACAAATGAAATTTGGTGAAGTAAAACACATCTGCGTATTTTGCGATGGATTCATTTGCTACGGAGAAAGAAGCATCACTCTGATCAACAGAGCTATTGACTATCATATGCAAGTTTGTACGAAACGCCCAAAATAATAAATACTTTTTTTTTGTTTTGTTGCTCCTGTTGAGCCCTTTACAATGAATCGTTTTCATTGCCCCCTCCAAGAAAAACCCAAAAAAATATAAAACTGTTCAGAAAAATTCAAAAAAAGTAAAAAAATGTTCCGAAAAATAATAAAACAAATATAAAACAACAAAAACAATAAAAAAAAAAGTTCTTTTCAGAACTACCTCCCCGTTATTAAAAAATTGGTACAATATTTGGAACTGTGCCAACCTCTATTTCTCTTAGTTCGCTTCCCAGTTCGCTCGCCGGTACGCGAACCGGAAGCGAACCAAAAACAGTAAGTATAAGGGAAGGAAACAGACACTTATGTTAAAAGAAAGACAGCTATAGGGGAGTAAACTAGAGATACTATTACCCGTAATCCACTGCTGATGATGTCACATATTACATCATTCATGACATGCTCAGTGACATCATCAGCAGAGGATTGCGGGTTTTTTGGCAACGTGCCTTATCCACGGTTTAATAACGCTGCCTTTTGCTTTATATAAGTTTTCAAATTGTATGAAATATATACCAATAGGTCGTTATGAACCTTTAGGTAGTGCTTTTCTTCATGAGGTCTGGTCGCTTCCATACACATACAGATGTTTCAAAGATGATCAAGAAGTTTATCTGAATGGAGAGGAATGCACTGAGACGCCAGATCATTCACTAATGTGTAGGCACATACAGTTACACGGTTCATGCAACAAACACCGACCAAATATGGCTTGCGTGTTGCAAGGCACGCCAGTTCCTGCTATCATCCCCACGTTCAAGTTGTTGGAAAATGGTAGTTATTTGATGCTCAATAATGAAGATTGTTCTGGGTTAATTAAAAGTATTCCTTTTATCGTAACAGTAAGTGAACGGGTTATTTGCTGCAGAAATGTTCTATTTCCTCCCACACATGAACATAGGGAGTTTTCAATCTCGCCACAAATACCAACCTTGGGAGCAGATTTCAACGGCATGGCAAGAATAAGAGCTCTTTTGTCTCAGAGAGAGGTGGCCTTGAGTTCGGCCCGTGAAACTTTCGTGCTTCACATAGCGAACACCCGTACAGAGGTGCAGACCCTTTTCAATTCAGATTTGCCTTTCCATTTCAGCAAGATGGTTCGGACTATCTCTAACGCATCCTCCACAAAGGCCCTGGCGCACTTTTTTAAAGTTGTTACCAGTGGTCTCGTGACTTCATTTGAGAAAATCTTTGGAGTCATCCCTGCTTTCTTTCATTGTATTTTTTCCACTCTGCTTCGTGGATTGCCATTTTTACTTGCATTACCAGCGGACGCTCTTGTGCTTTTTTACATTTTTAAATATGGATGTCCCTCCTATGCAACCTCCCGCCCTGCAGCTGCTGACACTGTTCCGCAATCGCATGCTAGAATATTATGGCACAATGCCGTTGGCGATATTAAGCACGGCATATGGATTATCTTTTCGATTCTCCTACTTCACCTGTGTCCAGCCTGTATTTCACTGCCTGACCTGTGATTTCGATTGGGCCATTGATTTGTGTCTCTGCGGACCGGTTTCTCCTGACGTCGACTTTAATCTTCTGATGACTCCTATCATTACTCACAAGTTGGTTTGTCCTGGCGAAAGGATTATGGCTGTGGCATTGATGCATGGACTAATTGGTCCCTGGAATTTACTGGCGGCAACACAGTCTTTCTTGGAACAGAGCTTTCTTGAAAACCCACCGAGCTGTCCTCTGATGGTGATAGAGGATCCGGTGCTGGGAGAGCACGTATGTTCTTTTCCGCTTTTAAATTGGATGGCTGAACTGTTTTCGGATGAAGACGGTGACTTCCTATTGGAGGCTGTTGCAGCTTATTTTGCATACACAGTTATGTCATAGACCTTTTTCATGTTTGATATGCTGAGTACTAGCATTTCATTGACAATTCATTGACTTATTTGTCAAGTTTTTATTATTTACCTTGCCTATTGTCTTAAGACTCGATAAAGTACTTGGCTGTTTTATTTTTCTTTAGCATTAAATTTTCCTAGTTTTTAATGCTTTACCTTGCGGACCGTCCACATATAAACTTGCAATCTGCTCTCATGAGATGGCACTTCTATTATCTTATTCAGTTCGTTTCCGGATCATGGGGAGGTGTCATCTAGGTCCTGGATATCTTTACACCGTGTTAAGTTAGCATGGGCTCATTACCGGTTTAAACGCCATTTTTCCTTTTTTGCAACTTCTGCACACGACACTTAGTTGTTGCTTTAGCTTTCAACCTAGTAGTTCATCGTGGTTTACATGAGAATAATATGTTATTGCTCTACTATCTGCTTTGCTTGTTAAACTATATCTGTACAGCGAGTGCTAAAGTTTCAAGAACAACACGATACAGATTATGAGGTCTGATCTCCACGACTTCATACTCATAACATAAGTGCAACTTCTGCCAATTCTGGGCATGAGGCGGGTTTTATATTGCTTTGCCGAACACACATACACAACACTTGATGCGGTTCACATGAAGAGAGAGCTGGTGTATGCTGATGTGATTCCTTCAAATCTAAGACACTAAAGTATGGGCACGCCCTAAACCAACACAAAGAGACCTTCTTAGCAAATAATATAATATGTGTATTAGGGAGGGTGAGATATAAGCAGCCGCGGGCCGTGGAGGGAGTTACGGTGAGGCAGGGAGGCGGGGAGGGGGAGAAGCAGGGTGGAACTTGGCAAAATTGTAGGGACTGGTAGCCCGATGTGCCTTTGCTATGTCTCAAGATATATGCTCCAGTGGTTTTTACGAAAATTAACTTTGAAAAATATATATTGGGCTACATTGGCCTATATATATGTTGGAGCCCAAATGTAGCCCAATGTAGCCCAATGAAGCCCAATGAAGCCCAATGTAGCCCAATGTAGCCCAAAGATGGCCGCCAGAGACGAAAAAAAACAAATGTAGCCCAAATATCAGCCAGATGTAGCCCAACTATAGCCCAGTGACAGAATGACCAATCAGCGTCGCAAACCTCCGTTACGCGAAGCGGAGCGCTGTTACAGATATATATCTTTTTTTGAACGTTAATTTCTCAAAATCCACTGGAGCACATATATTGAGACCTAGCAAAGGCACATCGGGCTACCAGTCCCTAATATTTTACCAAGTTTCGTGCAAATCCATTCAGCCGTTCGATTATTATTATTATTTTTTTTTTTTTGCCCCGCGGGGCCCTTTTAAAACCTCCACATCAAACCTAGGGGGTCAGCGAGGATCTACTATTCCCCCTTATGGTCATTTGCCCCTTCGCTTTCGCCTCCTCTTGTCTCTCGATCCTACCGAGAGACAAGATGGCGGCCGCTACGGACTGTTTGGAATGTTGACAGACGCCGGAGAACCAATCAGCTTCGCTTCACAAAGCTCCGTTGCGCGAAAAGTACGCGTCCTGGAGCGCTGCCCGGTCCGCTGTTACAGATATATCTTTTTTTAAACGTTAATTTCTCAAAATCCACTGTAGCACATATATTGAGACCTACAAAAGGCACATCGGGCTACCAGTCCCTACAATTTTGCCAAGTTTCATGCAAATCCATTCAGCCGTTCGGGCTAAAAGTGAGGCCAACCGCCCTATGGAAAACTCAATGTTAAAAACACGTTTTGGGACCCCCCTTTTTTCTCGGCCCCCCCTTGACGAACCCCCCCCAAATTTTCAAGGGCTGCTCAGAAACAAAATGTGCCATTTTCCTGAAAATTTCAGCCAATTCCGTCCACAAACGCCAAAGTTATTAGACATAGAATTTTCAAAAATCCCATAGAGAAAAAATCCTAACTATATATACCTACTGGCGACCGCCAGTAGGTAATATATATATATATATATATATATATATATATATATATATATATATATATATATATATATATATATATTTTTTTTTTTTTCCAAATCCTGATTTCTGTATTTTTACTGAGCCCATTAGTGTTGTAAATACATTTGAAGGTATTTCAGAGCAGCGGTGAGAGGGCTGCCCGTAATAAGTTTACAGGGCGTAAAAGTGTTCTCACCCTCCAATTATGCAGTCCCATCAGGACCACGACTGTGTGTCCTTACTTGCCTATGAGGAGAGATAGCCCCCCAACAATGCATTCCTGCAGGGATTGATAAGCTCCTCTCCAGTGCCATTTCTCAGGTGCTTCCACCCCTGCAGAAGAGCGTTGCTAAACTGTCTGCCCAGGTCTTCAAGGGCATAGGGATCCTGGGGGACTGTAAGGCTGGGCCTAGTGGGGTGACCCTGGTTCCATCACGTAAGGCAGGCAAGCATGAAATAGGGCACCTGGAGGGCTTTAGCCATCTGACTGAAGCCTGCCATAAGAGTGTGCGCACGCTCAAGAAAGCACCCTACCAGGAGGAGGATATAACCGGGCAATGGGAGACAACATCACAACAGACTTCGACCACGAGGAGGGGTCTCTAATCCAGGGGGGTGGTGGGAAGGGTGACAAGGACGATGAAGAGGGATCCTCTAACGAGATCCAAGCTCGGGCGGGTTTTGGCACCCGTACTCGGCCAATTCTGACTATTACAAAGGGGACACTGCCCCTCCAGATATGTTCAACCCAGAGGGCATTTACCGACTGCGCTTTGCGGAGAGGGTCCCCAAAAGGAAGGTGGCGGAGTACGTAGGTAGCAAGATCCACCAGCCACCGAGTAAGGAAGTGAGGGACCGCCTCCGGGCGGGGTGTCCGAGACCGTCATTAGCTGACAAGGTCACAGCAACCCCTGAGATTGACCCCAAACTGTACACATTTTTCAGCAAGTATATGATGAACCCCAAAAAAGGGGATTGACCGATCCTGGAGAGCTTGGCAGGACAATCTTCTGGACGTGGTGGGACCCCTAACGAAAATTGAGTTTGCAAAGCAGTCAGGCCAACCTCTCCCAATGGACAATGTGGCGGGTGGGTGCAGAGGGCGGTATGCTTCCTTGGCAATGCCAACTGCACCCTCTCTGCAGAACGTTGTTGTTCCCTCCTGTTGACAATAGATCCCAAACTGGGGGAATTTTCATCCCAGTAGACAGGTCCCATAGCCCAGGGCACTCTCTTTGGCGACCCTTTTGTCAAAGAGTTAGGGAAATTTGTGTCAATGCCACTTCAAGATGCAGGCGATCCACCTCCTCAGGGATCTACTTCTCCAGGACGAACGGTTAGCGTGTCATGACCTCAAAGATGCCTACTTGTCAGTTCCCATCTTTCCTCCCCATTGCAGGTTTCTCCAACTTGAGTGGAGGGGGCAAGTGTTCGAATTCTGGATGCTCCCATTTGGCCTATCATTAGCACCCTGGTGCTTTAACAAACTTCTCAAACCAGTAAAAGAACACCTCCGGACACTGGCCATCAGGCTGATTTTTTACTTGGACGACATCTTTCTGAGTCATCAGTCCTGAGACCAACTGGTGGCTCATCTGAATACCATCATATCTCTACTCCAGAGTTTAGGGTTCATCATCAAATAACAGAAGTCGGACCTGGTTCCACAGCAGAGCATGATATTCTTGGGTTTCTGCATAGACTCCAAAGCAGCGACATTGAATCTACCGGAGTAAAAGATCTCCACGATCAAGAAGGAGCTGAGGAAGGTTCTCAGATGGGACAGAATCTCTTTGTGTCAACTGGCCAGGATTGTTGGTTTGTTATCGTCCTCGATAAAGGCCATCTTCCTGGGACCGCTCCACTACAGAGCCCTGCAGAGGCTGAAGGCATCCCACCTTCGGAGGGCTCGCACGTATTCCGAACTAGTGACTCTGACGCCGGAGGCCAGGATCGAACTCCAATGGTGGATCGACCACATCGAAGCATGGCATGGTCGGGCAATTTTTGGCTCCCACTCGTACCTGGTGATAGAATCCGAAGCCAGCCATCTGAGGTGCGGTGCCAGGTGTGGATCGACCTCCTTGGGAGGCAGATGGACAGAGGAAGAACTTGCTCTCCACATCAACTGTCCCCCGCTCCTGGTAGGATTGTTTGCCATTCAATCCCTTACGAGGACCAGACTATCGTGCTTTGTACTTCTGCAGATGGACAAAACAACAGTGGTGTAATATATCAACCGACTGGGGGGCACCCGATCTCGAGCTCTAGCGGGATTAGCCAAAGACTTCTGGCATTACTGCCTCCAACAACAGATTTTGGTAACAGCGGAGTATCTTCCAGGGTCACAAAACTCTGTAGCGGACAAACTCCAGATACCTCAAGGATGCCCGGGGTTGGAGACTCGATCCGAAGGTATTTCATGCACTGATAATAATCTGGGATCCGTGCCAAGTGAATCTGTTCCCCTCCTGATGGAACACTCAACTTCAGCTGGAGACCAGATCCGGGGGCGGAGGAGGTGGATGCCTTCCTTCAGGATTAGTCGACAATGCAGACTTATGTCTTCCCTCTGTTTTTCTTTATCGAGCAAGTAGCAGCGCAAGTCAGATGCTAGAGAGCCTTGCTGATCCTGGTGACTCCGATATGGAGATCACAAGCATGGTTCCCCTCTGTACTGGAGCTGGCATGGGCCTCCTTGGTATGACTTCCATCATACGCAGAGATCCTGTTGGATCCATTGAGCCAACCTCATTCCCTGGAGCTCCAGGGCCATCTTCATCTCATGGCATCTAGGATTTCAGGCAACGCTGGCAGGACATCAGACATTCGCAGGGAGCTGAATTCCTTACCCAGCAGCCGTAGGCCCCTGGGACCACCAAGAAGAATAGATTGGCTTGGAGGAGATGGGTGCGTTGGTGTGAGGAGAGACATCTTATTGAACTTCCTGGCTGAACTTTTTCAAGAATGATTGGCTTATTGTACCATCAACTCTTTCAGGTCGGCTATTTCACCGGGGCATACACTGGTGAATAATGTTCCAGTGGGGTAACACCGATGGGTAAGTAAACTCCTCAAGGGTATCAGGATTTCCCATCTCCCAGAACCTCGCTACGTGGGTCTTTGGGATGTAAATTTGATCCTGTGCTTGTTGTTATCATGGCAGGACAATCAATATCTTTTCAAGAAGGAACTCTCAGTGAAGTTGGCAATGTTACTCTGCCTCATCTCATACAAGAGCACTTCTGATGTAAGGGCATTAGACCTGTCAGCTATAATCTTTACCCCAGAAGGGGTTACTTTCAACATCTCAAGGAGGACAAAGGTGAGTACCAGGTCGGTATCCTATCCATCTTTTCCTGACGCTCCTAAGTCGTGCGTGGTCAGATGCCTGACGGCATAAGTACAGAAATACCAGGACAGGGGATATCCACCTGAAATTTTGCAGGAACAACTGAACAAAGCATCACAGATGAACAGAATGGAATTATTAAAACCCAAGACGAGCACAAAACAAGATCGAATGGTATTTGTGACCAAATACACAACTCAATCACAGAAAATTAAGAACATCATCAACAAAAGGTGCGAATTATTATCCATGGAACCAGACTTCCACGGACTATTCAAAGAACTGCCATTGCATGTATACACCAGAGGATTGAATTTAAGAGAGAGACTCAAATACAGGCAGCAACCAGCACCCACAACGACATACAAAGGCACCAACAGATGTCTTAATTGCACAAATTGCAACAATGTCATAACAGGGAACAAATGTACTCATCCAAGAACTGGAAAACAACTACAGTTAAAACACAGCAGTGATTGTAACACGCAAAATGTGGTCTATGCCATAAAGTGTCCGTGCGGAAAAATGTATATAGGCAAAACGGAACGCAAGATAAAAACGCGAATAACTGAACATAAAAGTCGTATTCGCAATCAAAACATGACCTCACCCTTGGTGCAACATTGGACACAAGAAAAACACAGCATAGCCCAGCTGAGATTTTTTATTGTAGAACAGGTACAGATCAAACAAGGGATTGACAACCATCGGAGGTTATTGCAGCGAGAACTATTTTGGATTAAAAATCTCAATACAATGGTACCAATAGGTCTCAATGATAAATATGACCTTGCATGTTACTTATGAACTGAATATTAAGTGCAATGACGTAATCTTAAGTTACAATATACATAGGATAAATATAGGGCAAATTTAATCAGAAGTTTTGCCATTAGACATCTAACATGTACAGCATGAAATGTTGAATTGATTTTGTAGATAATTGAAAGTCACATGATAACTTTGTCAATATACACACATTGGCATCACCATAAGGCATACTTAACCGAATAGCTTGCCATTAGACATCTAACATGCACAGCACAAAATGTATAATCATTTTGGTAGATGACTTAAAGCCACGTGACAACTTTGTATACATCGGCATCACCATAACTTAATAAAATGTGAAGATACCACACAGAAAAATCACTCGACAGAGATATTCAAGGTGGATTACATATAATCATTACAAACAAGATATGTAGTGAGCAGACAGGACCAGGAACAACATTCCGAATACTGAGGTACACGCACCATTTAGAGGTGTAAGCCAGAGTATAGGTTTGTGTGCACGGAAATATAGATCAGATGCAAATATTAAGTATAACCAGTTATGCATCATGTTTAGCTCATATCAACAGGACATAAGAATTTTTGAAACGTTTCGAGTTCACAAACGTAATGAACAAATTACCGATATTCGCCACACTAAGATGGCGCCTAGTTAACCTAGTGAGCAGCCACAGTACTTCGAGACAGTCCGTCTTTAGTTTTTAATATCACGCGAGCAATCGGAGCACACAGAGTTTTAAAACTTCGCGGTCGAGTGGCGGTAAACAGAGGCGTCGAAAGGATTGCGGATTATTGTTTGAAGGGAAGAGCAACAAACACAAGGTACGAGCAGTAAACCTTAACAGTTAGGGTAATGGGAATCAGGAGAGACATGTTATTAAAACCGTGGCATTGTCTCTGATTTTTTCAGAAACGCGAATCATAGTGAAGACAAGGTACGTTGTGAAATTACCTACTAACAACGTAATATATAATGGTGATAGGCGTAGAGTATTAAGCATTTGAATGTTTGTTATTACAGAAACATCATTGATGATCAACACGAGGTACGTGATCATACTAGGACCTTAACACCAATCATATAATAAGTAACATATGATCCATTACAGTTGGGATTTCATTTTTGTTTGAACAGAATATTGGCTTTTGATGAAGATATAACCACAGAAACATCATTCCATGACAGGAAAGATAAGGTATGCATAACATAGATTACATCTCACAAGAACCCCCATGCACTAGAAATAAACACTTACACGCTACATTTTTATATTTCTTCACAGATTTGCCCCTGAGGAAGGCACAGCTAGGTGCCGAAATGCATTGGGCTCCTCAAGATGCAACTAATATAAAACGCTATGTACTATGTTGAAATTGCTCTGAAAATTGATGTGTTAAAAGTATAATGCAATGTAAGAATGAAAATTGTTATGAATATGAATAACAAAATGAAATGCAAAAGAGAAAGACAATGATTAAAAGTCAAACTGAGAACTATGGTAAATTGTTTGGTTGACAATTAAGCAAAGAAGGTGCGGAGCACCAGGTGAACAGTGCACGATTAGGTGGGCACTACAACCCATCATAATTCACTGATATAATAGGGATTGACAACCCTTGTTAATCGTAGCACCAGTGGGCAAGAGTCTAAGAACAAGTTTCATAACGGAGTGCTCCTTACAATCCCAACTAATTCATACTTATTTAGTCACCCCAGTAAGGAGGCACCCAAAACAGAGAAAATGCAGTTCGAAACCATCACGGGACTAATCGATAACAGAGCAAGCACAATGGCATATACAAATGATCAGGCAGACCAAATCTATTCACTTATTAAGGAAGTGAAAAGCATGGACGTCCATGGGGGATCTATAACACAGCAACTTAAACAGCTAGAATACCTGACACGAAGACAAGTAAATCAAAGGATGCATGCATCAACGCTCATACAATATCATAAATCAAAACGGATTCCAAGAGGCCTTCGCTTATCAATAAAACCCATGTTGTTCCGCTTTAACCTTAACTCAAAATTCATGGATAAGTGGTACAGTATCCTCAACAAATGCTCCTTGGATCTCATTTTACTTATAATAGAGGAACTGGCCAAAATGATACGAGACCTAGAGGAGGAGATTTACAACTTGAAATCAGAACTGGAATCAAGGATGGAAACTGATACGTGGAAGATCAGCCTGGATGGCATCAATTTGAAACTAGACAAATATGAGAAAGAGCTACAAGAAGGGAAGTTACGCAAGTATAAAAGAGACACCATCGACTACAAACTCAACGAGGTGTACACCTGGGCAGACATATACGCAAGACGACAATTCATTCCTAGAAAAGCAACGCAACCAGCTCATTCCTCTGAGGAAAGTTTAGTGACAGAGAAGGAAACATCAATCCGGAGGGGGCCAGTAAAAACAACACCAGAAGGCACAGTCTTAAATACCAATGGCAGTCAACAAGCAACAACAAGTAGGGATGCAGCTTTTTTATTACAGGGACAGGATCAAGGACAACCACCGACGTTACCAGTGGAGACACAGGCCACAAGCGAAAAACACGGGGAGGAAGCGGCAGGCAAATCACTACGGAGTGGACGGACAGTAATCTGATTATCAACATTTCCTCTACAACACTAACAAAACAAGAAACAACAGTTTTAAACAAAGGTCTCTCATTCGTACCAACAACATCAATAAATGAGATGGAAACAGAGGGTGCATTTTTTAAGTTCATGCGAACATTGAAATTAAGGCATTATTTCGAGAATATAGCAGAACCAACAGAGACACTGAAAGAAAAAACAGAAAGACAATTTAAACCCAAAAGTATATACCAGGCTCCAGTATCACACAAAATGTTAGATACATTTGAGATAATGGTAAAAAAAGGCCTTAAAGCTCTGGATTACAAAACATCACGACATAACAACCTGACCAAGATGGAACAAAACATTATAAACAACTTTGCAAACAATAAAACTCTGACTATACAGCCGGCAGACAAAGGAGGGGCGCTAGTAGTCATGGACACACATTTCTACGAACACAAGATTAATGAACATGTGGCAGATACAAATACATACTTGCTGTTACCATCAGACCCCACAAATGTGCTCCAAACTATGTTAAATGGGATATTACAAACAGGCAAAGAAAATGGATGGATAGACGACCAAACACAGACATATTTAACAGAAAAAAATCCCAGACGACCAACATTATACATGATCCCGAAGATCCACAAGCATCCCACCAATCCGCCGTTCAGACCTATTGTATCAGGGTGCGGGTCAATATTTGACCCCCTTGGACAATACATTGACCATTTTTTGCAGAAATTCGTACAACAATGGGGGTCCTACATCAGGGACACTACGGATTTCCTGAATCAATTAACATGGATACAAGAAGGTTTTCAAAATCATTGCATCATGTGCACCATTGATGTGGTGGCACTTTATACCTCTATACCACACCAAGCAGGACAGGAATCAGTCGAGTGGGCACTACTCAAAATGGATGAATTATCTACCAACAAAATTTTTTTGTTACAGCTACTTAAATTTTGCCTTTATAACAGTTATTTTACCTGGAATAACAAATATTATGCACAACTGAATGGAACATCCATGGGCTTTGCAGGGGCTCCTGCCTACGCTAGTACATTTATGGCTCATTTCGAGGCACAACACCTGATGACTTCCAACAAATGGTTACATGTGAAAATGTACTGTCGTTTCATCGACGTCATTTTCTTAATTTGGGACGACACTCCAGAAACACTTGAACAACTAATCAGAACCATGAACCAAGCTGATACAAGGATCCAATTCACCCATACAATCAATAAAGAAGTCATAGACTTTTTAGATGTGAGAATCACCAAAACGGACAGTGGATTTGAAACAGAACTATTCACAAAACCAACTGATCGGAACAATGCACTATATTTCAAAAGTTTTCATCCCAGAAGTCTCATCAGAAACCTACCACTGTCACAATTTATACGGATAAAACGAATTTGCTCTAAAACAGTGAAATGTGAAAATGCCCTAACTAAACAAGTACAGAAATACCAGGACAGGGGATATCCACCTGAAATTTTGCAGGAACAACTGAACAAAGCGTCACAGATGAACAGAATGGAATTATTAAAACCCAAGACGAGCACAAAACAAGATCGAATGGTATTTGTGACCAAATACACAACTCAATCACAGAAAATTAAAAACATCATCAACAAAAGGTGGGAATTATTATCCATGGAACCAGACTTCAACGGACTATTCAAAGAACTGCCATTGCATGCATACACCAGAGGATTGAATTTAAGAGAGAGACTGAAATACAGGCAGCAACCAGCACCCACAACGACATACAAAGGCACCAACAGATGTCTTAATTGCACAAATTGCAACAATGTCATAACAGGGAACAAATGTACTCATCCAAGAACTGGAAAACAACTACAGTTAAAACACAGCAGTGATTGTAACACGCAAAATGTGGTCTATGCCATAAAGTGTCAGTGCGGAAAAATGTATATAGGCAAAACGGAACGCAAGATAAAAACGCGAATAACTGAACATAAAAGTCGTATTCGCAATCAAAACATGACCTCACCCTTGGTGCAACATTGGACACAAGAAAAACACAGCATAGCCCAGCTGAGATTTTTTATTGTAGAACAGGTACAGATCAAACAAGGGATTGACAACCATCGGAGGTTATTGCAGCGAGAACTATTTTGGATCAAAATTCTCAATACAATGGTACCAATAGGTCTCAATGATAAATATGACCTTGCATTTAACTTATGAACTGAATATTAAGTGCAATGACGTAATCTTAAGTTACAATATACATAGGATAAATATAGGGCAAATTTAATCAGAAGTTTTGCCATTAGACATCTAACATGTACAGCATGAAATGTTGAATTGATTTTGTAGATAATTGAAAGTCACATGATAACTTTGTCAATATACACACATTGGCATCACCATAAGGCATACTTAACCGAATAGCTTGCCATTAGACATCTAACATGCACAGCACAAAATGTATAATCATTTTGGTAGATGACTTAAAGCCACGTGACAACTTTGTATACATCGGCATCACCATAACTTAATAAAATGTGAAGATACCACACAGAAAAATCACTCGACAGAGATATTCAAGGTGGAATACATATAATCATTACAAACAAGATATGTAGTGAGCAGACAGGACCAGGAACAACATTCCGAATACTGAGGTACACGCACCATTTAGAGGTGTAAGCCAGAGTATAGGTTTGTGTGCACGGAAATATAGATCAGATGCAAATATTAAGTATAACCAGTTATGCATCATGTTTAGCTCATATCAACAGGACATAAGAATTTTTGAAACGTTTCGAGTTCACAAACGTAATGAACAAATTACCGATATTCGCCACACTAAGATGGCGCCTAGTTAACCTAGTGAGCAGCCACAGTACTTTGAGACAGTCCGTCTTTAGTTTTTAATATCACGCGAGCAATCGGAGCACACGGAGTTTTAAAACTTCGCGGTCGAGTGGCGGTAAACAGAGGCGTCGAAAGGATTGCGGATTATTGTTTGAAGGGAAGAGCAACAAACACAAGGTACGAGCAGTAAACCTTAACAGTTAGGGTAATGGGAAGAAGGAGAGACATGTTATTAAAACCGTGGCATTGTCTCTGATTTTTTCAGAAACGCGAATCATAGTGAAGACAAGGTACGTTGTGAAATTACCTACTAACAACGTAATATATAATGGTGATAGGTGTAGAGTATTAAGCATTTGAATGTTTGTTATTACAGAAACATCATTGATGATCAACACGAGGTACGTGATCATACTAGGACCTTAACACCAATCATATAATAAGTAACATATGATCCATTACAGTTGGGATTTCATTTTTGTTTGAACAGAATATTGGCTTTTGATGAAGATATAACCACAGAAACATCATTCCATGACAGGAACGATAAGGTATGCATAACATAGATTACATCTCACAAGAACCCCCATGCACTAGAAATAAACACTTACACGCTACATTTTTATATTTCTTCACAGATTTGCCCCTGAGGAAGGCACAGCTAGGTGCCGAAATGCATTGGGCTCCTCAAGATGCAACTAATATAAAACGCTATGTACTATGTTGAAATTGCTCTGAAAATTGATGTGTTAAAAGTATAATGCAATGTAAGAATGAAAATTGTTATGAATATGAATAACAAAATGAAATGCAAAAGAGAAAGACAATGATTAAAAGTCAAACTGAGAACTATGGTAAATTGTTTGGTTGACAATTAAGCAAAGAAGGTGCGGAGCACCAGGTGAACAGTGCACGATTAGGTGGGCACTACAACCCATCATAATTCACTGATATAATAGGGATTGACAACCCTTGTTAATCGTAGCACCAGTGGGCAAGAGTCTAAGAACAAGTTTCATAACGGAGTGCTCCTTACAATCCCAACTAATTCTGACGGCCTATGAAGACATAACATTAGATGTTCGACCTACAGGGGAACAGCAACTACTGATTGCCATTTAAAAACCCTTCAAGGTGGTATCGTCCCCGACCACTGCTAGGTTGATGAGATGGTTCATGACAGAGGCCTGCATCGATACCAATGATTTTGAGGCTCATTCCACTAGGGGGGCTTTGGCTTCCATGTCAGTCCAAGTAGGGGGTAGATTGGAGGATATCATGTATTTGGCGTATTGGTCATCTGATTCCACTTTCAAGAAGTTTTATTTTAAACCAATCCATGACCCAGCTGCACTGGTGGTCAGTAAGCTATAAGAAAGCACAATCCTTGCCTCCGTTCCTGACATAGAATGAAAAATGTCCTAGTTAATATGAAGGAAAGTTTCAATTCTATTAGGGATGCAGATGTGAGGATTATCTTCCCCTGGCATGCTATCTCTATGCCACCCTCCCTGGGGGATGTATGAAATGATATACATGCATTTTAAAGGTTAGAGAATGGTAATCTCTGATTATCAGGGAAGTATTGGAATTTTACTCTATATCTTTATATTGTTATGCACTGTTGTTTAAGCTGAACACTATTTTCTGCCTGACAAACAGACATGTTGTGTACAATGGTGTATAATGTGGATATTGGAAGGCCTATCCAACAGTATGATAATGACCATCATGTCCCTTAATATCCTTGGAGTGTTCAATATTTTTTTCTTGAATGTTTGCATGCAATTATGGAAAGTGAATTACGTGGGAGAATTTTAAACCTTCTCTCTATATTCTCTTACATTTGCATTCTAAGACGGAATAAGGTCCAGCGGGTTTAACTTCCTCCAGTGAAGAAGAGGAAGGACTACGGCATGATCAGTATTATATGGACTATCGGACTGTTACTTGATTGGACTGTTGGTGGCCATGGTTGCTCTTGGTGTTTATTTGAGTTGTAGTTCAGTGATGTGTTTCTAGTTTATCTTTAAACATGCTGTTAATAAAAAGTGAAGAACGTTCATGAAAAGTAAAGAAAGTAATGCATAATCCTCGTCCCCGCGTCCTTTAATAGAATTTAAACTTCAATTCCATTAGACGAGGACGTAGTACGAATGCCTGTGCCAGTTGGAAGGTGACAGTCAGAACTTCAAAGACCTCGTAAGACCATGTGTTATTAATTCGCTACATACCTCTTGGCAGGAAACATAGATAAGCCTCGACTTAGCCTTATTCGTATGTGGATGTACAACAAGATTGATGATTAATGATAATAATAACATACCCCTGGGTTCACCCCATCATGACGAGGCTTTCCTATATGGTGGGTAAAGGAACTTGCTTGCCCCCAAAGAGGAATATTAACAGGTAGGAGGCCAAATCCTCTGCGTAGCTCATTTATACAGAGCTAAACAAAATGTGTGAACTGATCACAAACGGCACAGGATCTCCCTCTCTATTATGAAGATCAATTATGAAGAAGGTTATCATGAGTGCCATCTTGGAATATATGTCTGCCAATTGGTAAGATACAAAGCAGTACGGGCATAGACGCAACATCGACAAAATGAGCCCCAGATGGTGTATGTTGAAATGTATATTGATCCCAGTTCCATGGATTGTGATACAAAGACTAAAAACTGCCAAAATGGTGAGTGACACAGGCCATGTGGTTTTTTCTGCTGTCTCTAACACAGACGACACACACATAGTTGTGTCAATTTCACCTGATGTCAACGAGGTTGCCAACAAGTTTAAAAACTGTCTGGCACACATTGTAACTTGGATGAAGGAAAACTGTTTCGAATTTAACTCTGAGAAGAGAAAGGCGCTCATCTTTGGAAATAACACTGTTTCTGGAATACTTTTTGGTGACACTTTAATCTTGGCCCTCTTCCAACACTTGCTAAGAGTCAATAACTTAGGGGTGATATTGGATAGACAGCTCTGCTTCACCAAGCAAATCAGTCAAGTCACCTTCTCTTGTTTCTATCTTCTTAGGATCTTGAAAAAAGGCTTCCTTATATCACTCTAGATCTGCAGAAACTGTCTCTTGTCGTTTTCAAAATCGATTACTGCAATGCGTTGTACCTGGGTATCCAGAAACGCTTGCAGCTAAAGCTTCAGTCTCTTCAAAATGCTGCAGCTTGCTCCTTTTGAAAACCCCTAAATTCAGTTCTATCTCACAGAGCATCTTTAGCCTTCATTGGCTTCCTGTGTGCAAGAGGTTCAATTGTAAGGCTTTGTGTCTGTTTCACAAGTTGCTTCATAAGACTAGCCCTCTCCATTTTCAGATTTGTTTTTTCATGGTATGTCCCCAGATGTACCTTCATGTCAAGTTCAGCTAAATTAGTGGCCATTCTGAGGATCAACAAAACAAGATCGGGAGGCAGAAGTTGTTAATTTTCAGCTTGAAAGCTTTGGAATACCATGTGTTAGAAATGGGGTCTCTGGTTGGCTAGGGTATGCACCTAAGCCAGGCAGAACCCACCACTCTAGTCAGGGCAAGGGAGTTACACACATAAGATAACCCCTGCTTACCCCTTTGGTAGCTTGGTGGAGCAGTAAGGCTTATCCCAGAGGCAATATGTAAAGCGTTGGTGCAACACAGTCACACAGCAGTGACAACCTAGGCACACCACAAAAGAAAATCCACACAAGGTTATATAAAAATATCATTTGTATTGTCCATAAAAATACATTAGATCACAATCCTATAATATTACACTGTGCCACCAGGCACTCGTCATGACTTCACCGGGATTACATAAATCACTAGTTCAATCGGGCCACTGTTATAAGCATCTGTTAGCACAACCCAGTAACTACTGGTAGGAACTGTACTAAGCATAACACATTATGCATAAACATTTTCAGCAGTGCACCATAGTAAACACTTGTAGCAGGGCCCACATCATAAATACATCATGCCCACCTTAGGCATATGCCGATCACCATAGTGGAGCGTGGGGTGCCAACTTTACCAATGTAACCCAACATACATGTGAGCATCAGGCATTAGGCATAACCATCATTAGTGAACATATGAAGGCCTTTCCTGACAATTGCAAGTTATGAGTCACATCACATCAGGCGACTTCCTGAAATAATAAGCAGTATCCGGATACTGTGTTGGAAATTACACCAAAATCTCTGTATCGGGACAAGTGGTGTGTAGTGGCAACTTAGGACTGCGTTCCTTGTACACCGCATCTGATCATAAAGTCATGTCCCTGAAGGCGGAAAGACCTTACACAGTCCCTTCCCACCTGAAAAATGAACCCAGGCAGTCCCACAGGTATACAGTGTGACTGCCAACAACAAATGCGGCAGTCCAATAATGTTTGGGCTTAAGCAGGTTCACCACACATGAGACCTTCCCTGATCTCCCCCACTAAACTGACCTGGGTGCCCAGCTGCAGCGGTATGGGTTTCCTCTTGAGGAAACCGCCTCCATCGGGCAGATTCTCCACTCTCGTACAGGCAAAAGCCTCCATTGGGTTAGGGTCTTCCGCCCTGGCTCCTTGAACCGCGGCTGCCCACAACCACGCGATGCAGCTGCTCCGGCCTGAAAATGGGGAAGCGGTCGGCAGAACATGCAGTGAAGTCTCTGTCGACTCCACTGTCTCCGGCCCTGCCCCTCTGTGACGTGGGTGTTGCTGGCCACAGCGAGGACCTCAAGGGACAGGATTCCTCCCTGCTTCCCCACTGTGTGTCAGCCTGGGGCCACGCAGCAGAGCCCCAGCTGCAGCAGTCTGCGCTAGTGCACAAATCTGATAAGAAGAGCACTTCTTTCCCTCAGCTCTCCCCTCCCGCTTCCCGCCACAAAAGGAGAGGGCTGTGCCAGCCACGCTGTAGGGCAATGGGACAGTGCTCCTCCCTGGTCACACAAATTGAGGCCACTCCATGGGCAGCAGGACAAATTCTAGCGCTCACATAAGGCGTTCTGTGGCAATAAAAATAAAGTGCTCAGCCTGTCTCCACCATGGAGACACGAAGCATGGACCAACAGGGGCCCCTGTATAAGTGGATAAAACCCTCACAGGGAAATAACTTACTTGGAAAACAGATTTTGCACCAGGTTCAGTGCACTTGTAGGACATGTCACACACTCATATATTTGGACCACAATGAGAAATAGAAAACATATATATCTTGAAAAATATTTTATCTTTTTATTTTTTACTTCATTTGTTATACAATCAAAAATATATTTTGTCAAAAGTCAAAAAGGTACATACATAAATAGATAACATAAAAATATATTCATTGATAAGAATAATTCATAAATACATAATGAAACCTGTTTCAACCACCAGACAATATATAGTGTGTCTCCACCCCAAAAAAATGAAAAGGGTTAGGAGACAAGACCTGGAACAAAATACCCCTAAAGAATATAGTTGACACGTCACAAATGTAACTAAACATATGTGTTTAATCTTGAAAGCACTGGTTGCAGATGTAAAAGACCAACACGTTTCAGCAAAGCCTTCCTCGGGGCATATACTTCATACCAGTGGTTAACTAATAATAAAAAAAGAGGGACAATACAATACATATTAATTGTGGTCCAAAATAATTGTGCTATATACAAAGATTCAAACACACCGCCCAGTGGGCAGTCAATTATTCTGATTAAAACCCAGTGGGATCTGCATACCCGACAGAGAACAGAGTCTCAGGCACATTCCAAGTGTTTGTCTTACTCATACATTCACAAAATAACAGTCATCTGTATTTCATCTATGGCTATCTCCTGCTAGCCACATGCAGTTGATTTTTCCAGATCACGACTATTGCTTTTAATGTGTTCTAACCCAAAACTAAAGGATTGTATATCTGTGGGGACATCTAATATGTTTTATAAAATATTAATGGGGCTCCTTAACCCCTTCGACGCTCATGACGAGCCCAGCTCGTCATGGAGTTTCCATTGGTTTCAATGGAAATTGCATTGAAGCTCAGAAATGAGCTTAGCATCCAAGTGGTTAAGTACAATGTTCTTACCAGGTTAAATAAGTATCCAGGGATCACAAAAACATCCCTATTCCAAATGTATACCTGGTTATGATTGAAGCCAGTTACCGTTACCATGGGAAAGCAGATAGCACTACGGTGATTAATCAGATTTCAGTTGTTACCTAAATACACATAAATGTGCGATGTATTACCTAGGGCACCTCTCAACTTTTATCCCAATAACTCAATTTTAATATCACTAACCTTCGTCCTATCTGTTATTATTGCCATGCTTTAGTCATGTGGACGTAGAGACAAGATTATGATGTAACAGATAATTTCCCGTATGTCTATTCAATACGAGGGTCAGGTACACACTGTCCGTTCTAAAGGGAAAGGGATGGAAAAAAGATGAGGAGGGGCACACAAGGGGAGAGGAGGATACAAAAATCATGATTTAAAAAGGTCCTATTTATAAGTTTATACAGCTAAACTGAACTCTATAAACCCCCATGGTTTAAAGACTAATGTTCTTACCAAGAGTAGAATCCCTCTATATATGAAAGGAACGGTTGATAGCCAAGAGGATGCTGCATTCACTAATCTCTTGCAAATTTCTCAAGGCCGCAGTCCGTTACTGATCTAACAAGTATTAAAAACAGAACACAGGGAGGATACCCCTGATTAAGTATCCAATAGATGTAGTGATTCGCACTCCACAGCTAATCAACTGAAGTTACATGAACAAATTCAATAGACATGTCCTTACCTATATTAATCTTGCTTATAGGAAAAAACCCGACCGAGATTCTCAAATATAGTAGTCTTGCATCTTGTCAGGATCACCAACAGTTAGCGATCTAACAGATATAAAACACAAAACACAGGGAATTACCCTGGTTAGGTTTGTAATGGCGGTCGAAATTAAAGCTCAATATCGCATCAAACGCAATAATGGGTGGGATATCCAGAGCCACGATCTTACCTATGATAGTCTGACTTCTAGAATAAATCAGCAGCACGCCGTTCCGATGCGGTAGCTTCCTCAACAGAGGCACGGTCACCAAACAATGTGCTTTAAATAGTTTGACCTGCCATACGATTATACCAAGCTCCACCCGTGCACGTGTATAGTCAAGGTGTGCTCGATCTAGCCACCTAGTAGCTCTATGGTGTTTCGGTGGATTGTAACCAGGTCATTGATTAGTCTGTTTCAAGAGGTCACTGAAAGTACTGGATATAATAGGACACCACATCCGGGGCGGTGGAGTGACATTTGAAAGTGGTGGGGCGCAAAGTGATTTGCATACAGCACCGTAGCGAGCGAGCGCAGCGAGCAAGCCCGAACACCTTTACGGGGGGTTTAGGGGGATAACCCTCCCCAAGAAAATTTTGAAAAAAAGAAGAAAAATCTCAGCTCTAAGAGTAGAAGAAGTTGCACAGCAGTTGGGAGACAGCCTTTACAAAGCCCTCTGTCCCACTCGTTTTTTGTACCTTTCTGCCCCCTGTTCCACTCATTTTTGTGCCCTTCTGCCCTCTGGCCCACTCGTTTTTGTGCCTTTCTGCCCTCTGTCCCACTCGTTTTTTTGTGCCTTTCTGCCCATAAGGGGGGTTCGGAAAATTTTGAAAAAAGAGAAGAAAAATCGTGCATTTTCAAGCAAATTTGAGAAAGCAGGAAGGTTAATAAAGCAATTGTGAAAGTGCAGTTCAGTTATTACATTACAAACACACGCCCACACACAGAGACACGCTTTCACATACAGACTCACACACACACCCACACATCAATCCACACACACACTCACACAGACACCCCCCCACACACACGCTCACACACACATATCTAGATAGATTCCACTCTCCACAGTCACTACATGAGGTGCCAGCTCGCTACCACACATGCCTATTCTTTCGAAAAGGCAAATAAAGGATCTAGCATACAAACAACAGACACACAGAACCGCCTGATTCCAGTCCAGCCACATGTGGCCTCATGCAGATATCGTGCTCGGTCCCCTTGACCTTGTGATAAACAATGAGTCACTGTCAGCTCCAGGAGGCTCATGAACCTATGACGGGGAGTAACCAGCAATAGCAGCCCACTACTAACTGTATCTGCAGAGTATCTATCTTTGAGGGATCACATCAGCCCTGTAGCCCATTAGGCAGTTCCCTGGCAGGCCATGTGTAGGCAGCGGGCTCACCTCCAGTTCCATTCAGGCTGAAAACACGACGGTAATCGGGGCCTCATTCAGGCAGGTCACACCCCGTAACGGCCCTCTCAGAAACTGGGGACAGATTCGGTCCGAACTACAGTTTGTTTTTTAGACATTACTGTGCACGCAAATAGTCATCACCGGGACCATAAAAAGTAAGCACAAACACAGAATACAGACATTAATACAATGTGCCGCACCTTCTGTGGACTCAGGTTCACAACAGAAGAAACGCAGGGAAGCCCAGAAAAACACAAATCAATCAGGCCAGCTCAGTTCATTTTTGAGACAGGAGAAAATACAAACATATCCTCTTTACCAACATGTATACAGACTGATGTATTGCGAAAGGGTAACACCAGCCACATAAAAGTATTTAAAAACATCATCAAAAAGGTGCATAATATGTTTGTTGAATGCCTTGGTTCTTTGGCTTTCCAATTGGGGTCTCCATAGTGAGTGGCCCAGTAGCAGTGTTCCGCTGGGTCCTCACAAAAAAAGAATAATAGTAGTAATTAAGTCAGGGAAAGGGAAGTCAGCAAGGAAATCATGTGCTCCCATGGAGTGCTGAAAGGGAGTGAAAAAATAGTCCCCTCAGAGCAGTGAAAGGATACAAATCAACCTAAAAATGATTATAGAAGCTATGCTGCAGTGGGGGGACAGCATCAAGAACATGGAAGAAAGCAATTAAGAAGGAGCAGGGAACTGAGACAGAGAAGAAAGTCATTCAATCATACACTAGGTTCTGGCTTACTCTGTGTATTTTGTATTGGAGACAATGGATCATTGACAACACACAGCTAAAGCTGTTTGTACGCGAGGCCTAAGAATTGAAGATGTGAATTTAAAATAGCAAAGCGTTAATGTGTATATCAATGAAAAGTTAACTCTAGCTGTTAGTATACCGCTTAGGAGAACACACATTACAAACAAAAATCAGGCAGCACCTAACAGCAATTTTACTAACAACCACACGACTCTAAATGTAAATAAGACGACTGATGCATAAGGGATGCTAGTTATTGTCTGAAGCTTCAGGGAATGCTACAGCATATTCTCCAGAATGCCTTGGCAAAATGAGTGGAATTTACCTTTAATCAATTATAATGATTAATGCATATGGTTTTAAGCAGATATTTAGCATTTACACTGAAAAGAAAATATGTGCAGTGTTTTATTGCTAAAGTAATTTACAATGCACGAAAGTGGTGCAAATATATCCGTTCGCAGTGAAGCATTTTATAAATGTACCCCATCACTGCAAAGCGTTCCTACGTAAAAAAACATCTGTTCTGTTACTTGGTGGAAGTTTTATTTTTGAACTGGTCGGGGATGCATAGTCAATACAAAAGAAATGCACAGGACAGCGTACAATCATCCAGCAAAAAGTAAAGTAAGAACAGAAATTCAAATTTGATATTTTCAGTGTTTTTACCTTTCTTCCCTTCGGAATGTCTGTCTCATTGGTAGTCTTCTTTGATGGAATAAAGGAACTGTCATGGTGATTGGACTCATACAGAGACACAAGCACACACACAGGCACACACGCTGACACACCTCACTCAGACACAAGCACACACACACACAGGCATCCACACAGAGACACACACAGGCGTATACACAGAGATATGCCCAGGCACACACAAAGGCACGCACACGCAGACACACCTTAAGCACACATACAGGCACACACGCTGACACACCTCACTCAGACACAAGCACACACACAGGTGTACACACACAGACATGACTCATTAAAGAGTTATTTTTAAAAGTGTCCCTTCTTACAAGTTTGCAAATTGTTTTAAACTATGTTTCCTAGACATTACAGACGTGTTTGCAGACAAAATGCTACAAAGGAAACATTGGTTGGTGAACTCGTGCTCTGCAGCGGGGATAGCTCCGACTGAAAGCAGCAGAGCTCCGACTGAAAGCAGCAGAGCACGTGGAGCGCCTGTGGCGTGTGTTTTGAACTCTCGCTGTCTGGAGCGGTCACATATGTGGGCAGGAGAGTTCAGAGATTAAGAGCCTGCAGCAGCAATGTGGGCAGCCTGAGGTTTTAAACATGGAGGCTGGGCTCTGCCTTTTACCATCAAAGCTTGAATAATTCCACATGGTTGGATACATCTAATATCTTTTAGCACAATGCGAGGAATGCGAAACTGGTTCAGCCAATCGGAATGCTTAGAACACTGGCATGGACTACCAATGACCGAGCGCATTATATGTTCAGTGAGCGCGTGAGGCAGTGTCATGACGCTCACTGGGACAGTGGGCCCATGGACCTGCTTGTGATAGGTAAGATTGGGAGTGGGTAGGCACGTGCTGATAGCCATATTGTCCACGTGCAGTCAGCCACAAACAGTTGTTAGCTTCCGCTCCAAACCATCATTGTGGGGCGGAAAATTAATCTGAGTTAATTTCATGAACAAAGGGTGTTCCCTGCAGTTAGAACCTGAGAGTACAATAATGCATAACTTATCAACCGCTTTAGAGACTCAAGGCTGGGCTAGTGTTGCCTACGCATACCTCATTCTTTTATTTTCTCTAATCGATAACTTTGTTGTCACCGAATGCACATTTGTATTTAAGAGAAAAGCCCGAGCAGAAGTGGTGGACTTAGAGCAGTGAGATAAAATCACACTGCACAACCAGGGACCAGGGGAAGCTCCATTTATATCTGGACACACCTCTCAAACACATAAATCCAGTTAGTTTCGGGCTCCCCTTTCTCCACCTACCCTCACGTACAAGCTCTCGTTCTCCAGTGCTCTCCTTATTCACCCAACACTCTATCCTCTAAACTCCCTCTCTAGGTTTCTCTTCCTGCCCCTCTTTCTTTCCAGCTTCTGTCTCTCTTCTTCCTCATGATACTGAACACTAACTTTCTCTCATTCTATACCTCACTGCCACTGTCCTCAATCCTTCTCTTTTTAGCCTTCCTCTTTACCTATCTACTGTTCTCGCTCTCACACAGCACCAGCACTTTCTAAGACACTGGCAATTGATCATCGGCACTTCCTATGATCATCAGCACTTCCTATGATCATTAACTCACGGGCACATGCTAATATGATCGGCTCTTCCTATGATCACCGCCTTCCTATAATCATCAGCACTTCCTATGATCATCGAATCACCGCCACCTCCTATGACGATCAGCAGTTCCAGTGATCACAGCCTTTTTATGATCATCAAATCTAAGGCACGTTCTATGATCACTGGAGCTTTCAATGATTACTGCTCTCCTATAATCATCTACGCTTCCTATGAACATCGGATCACCAGCATCTTCTATGACGATTGGCACTTCCAATTACTACTGCCTTTTTATGATCATCAGCACTTCCTATGAACGGATCACTGGCACTTCCTACAATGATCATCAGCGCTTCCTATGATTAGCGGTTTCCTATAATTATCGGCACTTCCTATGATCATCGGATCACTGGCACTTCCAATATGACCGAAGGCACTTACTATGATCCCTGGCTTCCTACAATCCCTGGCACTTTCTATGAAATGTAATTGCTTCTTTCAGGGCCAACTACACCTTTATTACACCACGAATGTAGGTCACAGTCACACAATACCTTGGCCGAAATTACTCCCGTACGTGTTAAATAAAGGACTGCATGGATGCACCGGCCACTGGACACAACAGTGCTCTGTCACACGGGAGGGGCCCAAGTCTCTAGCAAGCAGAAAGCGCAGAGCTACGTCATGCTTTACCCTCAGGGTTTTGTTTTTCTCTCTCGCAGATTTATATAGCGTGAACTAGACCCGAAGGTATTGGAGCGCTTTTGAGCACCAGTTACCTTACACAGGGACACATTCATTTTCACAATTTTTGAAATACCGGTCGCTAAAACACAACTTCGCCTAAAATTGTGCACCGTGACACAGTCAAACCACTCACCGTTCACAGGGAAGGAGTCCTTCATGCACACGGTCCACACGAGGCGAGAATGGTGGCGAGTAGATGATCTGACGTAAGCTCTGCAGTGCCGCAAAATGGCCAATCACTGTATGACTACATGAAGTCACACACAGTGATTGGCCATTATGCAGTGTGTGTGTCACCACCCACGCGCGGCATCCAATAATGGATTGCCCTGCCCTGCTGTGCGGTGACCGGCCAATCCTGGCGCTGCAAGCAGCGCCAGGATTGGCTAGGGGGGCTCACTGACTGCTCGCCCTGTGTCGCCTCTGTAAAGCCGGGGGCTGCGGCCAGGTTTAACGAGCATCCCCCCTGGTCACTCTCTATGGGGGACCTTTCATGCGCATGCTCGGGCTAATTTCTGCCCCAAGCATCACTTGCGTGCTAGATACCTTGGCTGGCCTGGCTGTCTGCTGATGCAGCTGAGTGATTGCGCCACGTGGACTGTCACTCAAGCTGCGCAGCAGTCCAGACCAGCCCCCCTGCGCACCGCTCTCCCAGATTACTCGGGTGCTTCCCGGATTCCCGGCGGCGCACGCACGACTTTCACTAAATGTTTCATCAGTCAGTGTGTGTTCTTGCAGCAGCCGAGCAGCGTCGTCCATGGGCTTGTGGGGCTACGCCCCTACGCACCACATTAGTGACCTCACAAGGGGTAACACCCACATCATTACGTTCTCTAATCATACGTAAATCGTTGAGCGTCAAATGTCAAAAGGCATAGTTATACGCCCGCCATATTAGAGTGGACCATTGTCAATGCTGTACCCCTTATAAGCGTCTCACACAGGCATAATTAAAATCAGTGGATTATACAAGTTATAAATACCGCAATCATATCGTGTGTCCAGTGTTAAACTTTTGAAAATAAGAAAAAAGGTAAAAATATTCTCTAAGGAAATCCAAGTCCAACGTTAACTAATTTTTAACCTCAAAATACGACAATCAATATCAACCACAGAGGGTTACCCACAGTAGCAAAGATCTCAAAAATATATCTACTGTGGCCGCCATCTTGGGACGGGATAAACGCAATCCATACCTATTACGATATTGTTGTATCTCCCAAATCTCTCTACGGTTCATTTCATATAAGGCAATTCAATGTAAATTTATCAAAGAGTATATATATAAGATAGAGAGTCTCATATAGATGTCACAACGATCAATACCAACCACAGTGGGTTATCCACAGTAGCAATGATCTCAAAAATATATCTACTGTGGCCGCCATCTTGGGACGGGATAAGTCTAATCCATATCTATTGCGAAATTGTTTTATCACCCAAATCTCTCTACAACTCATTTCATAAAATGCAAATCAATGCAAATTTAGGAATATGTATGTAAGATTGAAACTCTCATATAGATGTCATAAATCCAATTTCAAATCTGCTAGTCATTCAAAGGGGATAGTATATTTTGTGCCACACATACAGTGTAAATCAAGCACATAAATCAGGCAAAAGGAATGTAGAATCCCATGCGTATCCAATGTGGCTAGGATATAGTCCTATTTCCAGAGGTTAACTCAGGTCCATGTATGACTATCCTTGATACGTTACCAAGTATAATATTCATATTAGGGTAGCTATTAAAGTTTGTCTGATACTCGTCCCTATATAAATACAGGACAACCCAACTATGTATGTACTTAATTGCCTGCTCCCATGGTATTTCTAAATTCAAACCTGTAACCGAGGTCCCAAGGATAAAAATCCAAAAGCCCTCTCTCAATTTCCTAGTTGTTTCTAGTGACTTGCCTTCTTTTGGGTTGATTCTCTCTAATACATACCACCGTATATCTTCAGGCATATGTCTTTTCTCCAGATAGTGATTAACCATGGGGGCTGATATTTTATGTGTTCTGATAGCCGATCTATGCTCCGTTAGTCTTACATTAAGGGATCTACCAGTTTCACCAACGTACCCCAAGCCGCAAGGGCAAATCAGAAGGTAAATCAGGTTTGATGTTTTACAGTTATTCAGATTAGTAGGTGTTATAGTACGTCCATTGAATTCTAAGAGTGGACCTTCTATTGCCGAGGCACAAGATTTACAACTGGTGCATTTGTACGTACCTGTCACTCTGTTTGTACCCAAAATACTCATTTGTTTGGGAATCTCCACAGTTTTCATGTGTGAATGTACAACATGATCTTTTAGATTTTTATTACGCCTATAGGCGAACATCGGTTTGGGAATGGTTTCCGACTTGTCAGCATTAATATTCCAAATATGCCAACTTGAAAATACTGCCTGTCTGATCCTCTCATTTAACATGGAATGCCTTGTTATAAAGATTAATGGGGGATCTTCCTTAGGTTTTATTTTGTGTAGCAAATGCGGTCGATCAAAGAATCTTGCTCCTTTAAAAGAGTCTCTGACTATCTTCTTAGGATAACCTCTATCCCAAAATTTTTGTTTCATCATTTCTGCCTTCTTGTCGAAATCACTGATGTTAGTGCAATTTTGCCTAAGGCGCAGAAATTCACCAAAGGGTATACTGTTTTTTTGTACACTTGGATGGTAGCTATCGTAATGCAGCAAGGTGTTTCTGGCAGTCGGCTTCGAAAATAAGTCGACCACCAGAACACCCTCACTCCATCTGACCACCACATCCAAATATTCCACCTCCCTGGTGCTGATTTTATGTGTGAAACGTATGTTAGCGTCACAAAGGTTAATCCATTCCACAAATTCGAGCAGAGTTTCATAGCTGTCGTTCCATATGAAAAAGACCTCGTCTATGAATCGCGACCATTTGGTCACTGACTCATAGAACGGTGCGATTTCGTTAAAGACAAATTGTTTCTCAAAAAGTGACATATAGATATTCGCCACCGTTGGTGCACATGATGCGCCCATACTAACGCCCTGATTTTGTTTATAGAGTTTATTATTGAACTCAAAGATGTTATCTGACAAGACGATTTTAAGGCACTCCAGGAAGAAAACTGATGGGCATTTGATCTTATATGCATGGATGAACCAATGCACTGTTGCTAATGCACCTTCTATGGGTATATTGCTATACAAAGCTTCTATATCCATTGTCACTAGAAACTGATTTTCCGGGCAAAATGTCACATTTTCCACCAAGGTAATAATGTGACGCGTATCTTGTACAAAAGCTGGAGTTCTTGGTACATGTGGGCATAAAATGGCATCAATATACTTGGCCACAGGCTCAGTAGCTGAGCCTATAGTGGTCACTATGGGCCTAAGAGGTGGGTCTTTTGCATCTTTATGGACCTTAGGGAGGCCGTAAATACTGGCCATTCTCGGTGTTTCCACATTTAGATAGGTCCACTCTTTCTCACAGATGTCTCCTTTCCGAAGGGCTCGGGTACTTAACTTGCGTATCTTAGTCACGACATGTTTAGTTGGATCTCTATTGACTGCTAAATAAAATTTAGTATCGCGAAGCATGTTTTCCATTTTGGCCACATATGTGATCGTATCATATACCACAATGCCTCCACCCTTGTCGCAGGCCTTAATCGTCTTGTCTGTTTTCACTTTAAGTTCCCCTAATGCCTTATATTCATCACTAGTTAGGTTGAAAGGAGTCTTTTGTACATATTTCGTCATATGAACAAATTTATTGTATATGACTTTTTCAAATATAGCTACTTCTGGTGGTAGCTGGTCAATAGTGGGAGTAAAGCTAGATTTAGGCATAAGTCCCGAAAGGTTGGTATTATCTGCTGGGAGATCTTGACTGGCAAAGAATACTTTAAGTCGTATTTTTCTCAAGAAGCACTGTAGATCCATAAACAACTCAAACTTGTGAAGGCCAGAGTGACGAGCAAATGTCAACCCCTTCGACAAAACTGAGATGATTGTAGGTGACAATGTATCCTTACTCAGATTGACTATAGGTATATTATTTATTCTCTCCAATACCTCTTGTTCCTGGTCTCCAAGTATTGGTTGTAACGAATCTGTGGATTTACCTGGAATTGGTTGAATCCCAACTGTTGGTTGGACTGATATTGATTGTAGTCCATTGGTTGTTCCCCCGGAAATCTGGCTTGAAATGGAGGCCTCCAATTGTTTCGCCGATTCGGGCGCCTTCCTAAAAAAGATTGAGGTGCTCTAAGTCCACTATTTTGAAATCTTTGGGCTTGATAAGCATTTGAACTAGATTGACCACACCCCTCTGAATCCAAAGAGTCAGAAAAGGTTGTTACCTTTTTTCCATAGGTAAAGTACCTATTCGTCTGTTGTTCGTAAGGACCACTTTGATTTGCTGTATGATTATAATAGTGTTCTGACAGGTACGGATAGGTCGTTTCTTTGGAAAGAAATCTTATGTCTTTATTGAGTTTATCAATCTTGCGTTTGTTTAAGTAATCAGTATATGAATCTAGGTCTCTCTCAATGTCTTCTAGTTTCTTTTTAAACTCCTCCACTATGCCTGAAGATTTAATCTTATTCTCAAGGTCTAAAATTTCTGCAATTAGCTGCTCGATCACCTCTCTGGAGGTTTCGACAATGAGCATCATATAATCACGAAAACAGCGATTCGATATCATAGCCCATTTTTTTTTTAAACTCCTTAATTTTTAATGAATAGGCCAGGAGTATTTCTAACTCGAAGGCCTTGTGGAATTACCCCTGCCTTTAAGTAATCCAACATAAATTTACCATGTAGCGCTATGTTCTCTTCAGCCCAGAGCAGCCTGCAGGAGCAGTCCACAGAGCTCCTTTCATGCTGGGCTCCCTGAGAGCAGTGGAACACTCCGGTTAAGAAAACAGGCAGCAGGCCAGCACACATGGTCCCTGGGCATAGACGCAGCCCCTACAGCAAGCAGATCCCAAGGCAAAGTCCCAGTGGTGGTTCCCTGCCAGCACAGTTCTCTTGTCCTACACAGTGTCTTATTCTATCAAATGGGTTCACAGCTCCTTTAATTATAGTGCCCATGTCTTTGTTCTGGGGGCACTTGGAACATATTACAAGTACACAAACACCCCCCATTCTTAGTGTAAGCCCTGGCCCCAGACACAGCACAGGGGGGGCAAAGCCAGCATTCTGGAAGGCAGGCACTGCCCTATTCAGGTGCAGATGCTACTCCTCCCACCATTCCAAATGCAGACTAGGCCTCCTCAGGGACAACTCCTCCTGCTACTCTAAATTCGTCCAAGGTCTATTGAGCCTAGCGCTAAGTCACCCAGGCAGGGCAGGTCACACCTCAACCCACCCAGGGAATGGCTGGAGTGAATGCACATCCCTTCTCCCCTGTCAGTCAGAACCAGACGATCGATACACAACAGGAAGGGCACAAAGTCATAGAGCACACAGAAATGCCCACTTCTAAAAGTGGCATTTCAACATAAGTAATAATAAATCTGCTTTCACCAAAAAGGATTTATCACTACTATTCCAAGCATACCAAACATGGTCACACTACCCCTCTCATGTCAGGAATTACCACTCAAGAACATATCAGGGAATCCCCAATGCAACCCTATGAGAGGGCAGCCTCACAGCAGTGAGAAACCAAATAGGCTGTTTGTCACTACCAAGACATGTCACACGGTTAAGGCACATGGCCAACCTTTTACCTACACCGCACTGTGCCCAGAGACTATCTAGGGCCTACCTTAGGGGTGACCAATACGTAGTAAAAAGGGAGTTGCAGACGTGGTAACCACTTTATATACCATGTCACAGCAGCAGTAAACTGTGTGCGCAGGCCCTGCATTGACGGAGGCCTCAGACAGGTTTGAAAGGCTTCTTCAGTGGGTGGTACAAGCAGCGCTGCAAGCCCACCAGTAGCATTAGATTTACTTGCCCTGGGTATATTGGATACCACTGTACGAGTGACTTACAGGTAAATTAAATAGGCAAAACAGGTATAGACCAATCTTACCAAGTTTAGAAGAGAGAGCACATACACTTACCACTGATAAGCAGTGATAAAGTGCCCAGAGTCATGAAACTACCAACAACAGGTCAGAAGAAATAGAGGAGGAAGGCAAAAAGTTCTGGGATGACCCTGCAAAAAGTCCAACACCATGTCTCTCTACTTGAGACCTCAACCAAACCTGACACATTTGAGGAAAATATTAAAAACATGGCTATTCTCTTCTTTATCCAGGCCTCCGTTTCATGGTTCTCTTAGGATACTAGCGCCAAGATGCCTTAGGGCATTTGAGCACTTTTATAATTTTGTTTACTTAATTACATGTTTCACATGGCTGTCTTGGGGTCCAGAGGCCAAACAATGTTGATGCCTACCCTTTCAAAGAGGGTGCCAATGGCGGGAAAAGGTTGCAGGGGAGCCTTGCACCTCCTCCCTGACTTGCCACTGGCTTGGCAAGGTAAGACGGGACCAGCAGAACGCATCTGAGGCCTTCCTCATTTGAGACCAGTAAAAGTGGGGAACACGCCTGTCAGAGGTCCTGTTCTGTGTCAAATAATCTGCCAGGGATACATCATGACCAGCTCCAGTAGGAAAGCCCTGTAGCACTTGAGGACCACCAACATACAGTTGCACTAGGCACAGGAACCTTAGGCTTAAAATACAGGATCCATTCTCCCAGTAACCCAGGTGCTCCACAGATGTGTTGCCAGCTGCCCGAGTCTCAGCCTGCTGCTGTAGACTCACAAGAGTAGGGCATTTCCTCTGCGCCTTACAGAACTCTTTCCTGGTGGGACCCCTTTCCTGCTGCTAGTTGCATAGCTCAGGTAAGTTCCCGAAAATACCCCATTCAGCCACATCCACCCCTATGTGTCCGCCTCAGGGTCAGCCTTCTCCCAGACCGTGGGAGTTTCAATAGCAGGTTTCCCAATTCCCTTGCCCTTCTTGTCAGGTACCTGAGCCATTGGACCAGGCACTAGGGCCTCCTGACTACCCTCTTAAACTATAATGTAATGAGTAGGGTATGAAGGTACTATACCGAAAATTAATAGAGTACGGTGAACAGGTCAGTCAGTGGGAAGCTTAGCTTTGTAGGAGCAAGTACCCTCACACACCCAGAAAGGTGGCATGCTTCATCATTGGGTGAGCTCCACGTCGAGGTGGCACTGCAATGCCCGACTGACACCCACAAGAGGGCTCTTTACCTGAGATCTCTTCGGTATGCCATTTTGAAATGTATAAAATCTAAGTGTGGGGCCGAATAGTGTAGATTGGTGTGAAGTGATTATGTGAACTGTTAAAAATAGGTCATTAGGTCCTCTAAAATAGTTTTAATCAATGAGTCCCCTAGCCTGTATTAAAAAAGGTGTGTGCTAGCAACAGAAATTGTGATCTATGATAACTGGTGGGTCAACGTGTTCCATGCCCTGGTCTGTCCACAAGGAATCTGGTGGCAATTTTTCAAGACCTATACATCCTAATTTACACAAGTTGTTGGAATTAGTAATTAATAAATTACCCAGTTTCCAATCACCAAGCAATGGCCTGTATTCGTAATAATACCTTTAAAATGTATTTAGATACCGATCTGTAATCAAAAAATAAAAACATGAATAGTGACAACTTGAAGTGAGGGAGCTGGTTGGTTTATTGTCATTAAGTACTGCATTCCCTATGTTGATTGGTTGCAGGTGTAGGCAGTCCCATACTGCTGAACCGCACACGCGGAGAAGCATCACACAGTCAAAGTGATGCGTCGGTCCCAAGATGTGCCGAGGTTGCGGTGCAAGGTCCTGTTGCATCGTCGACGAGGATCCTGTTGACGGGGCTTTTTATGTGAAGTCCAGGCTTTAGGATGCAGTGCGCAGCTGGAAATATGTTGGTCCAGAGGAGCAGAGCTGCGCTCTGCAATGCAGAGGCCGATGTCGTTTTTGAGCTGCTGTCGACAAGAGATGCGAGGACCAGGGTCGGAGATGTGCCATGCCGTCAGTTCGGAAGACTGCGAGGGCAATGCAGACTTGCACCACGCCGAATCCAAGCAACTACGGCAATGCGTTGGTTCTGGGTGAAGATGCACGGCTCTCCCAAATAGATGAATTGGATGCACCACTTAGCAGAGAAGATGCATCGGTTACGCTGATTATGGCCACTTCCAATCATCCAGGAGTGGGGTGGCACCACTTTGTAGGGTAGACTCACAGATTGCAGAATCCAGGTGCAGATGCAATCTTGTTGGAAGCCTGCTTTGTTCTGAAGCTTCAGATCAGCAGGCCAGCCAACTAGCCCTTGTAGTCACTCTGGGAACTGGGTTCAAGAGATGCAGATGCAGTACTTTTCAACCAGGCAAGAGGACAGCAGGCAATAGTTCAGCACTGCAAAGCAGGAGCCCAGCAAAATAGCAGTCCTGCCGAGTGTCAGGCCTTTTAGAACTACAGCAGTCCTTCTTCCTGTCAGACTATCTACAGGCCTAGAAGTGTATTCAAGTTGTGGTGTCTGCGGTCCATCTCTTATACACAGTTGTGCCTTTGTAGTAGGAGGAAACATCTATAGACATGTCTTTGAAGTGCACAGATGCAAGGCCCTGCCAGCCATGGCTCCAGATTAGCTACAGGGGGTAGATGGCCTTTTGTTTTGGTACAGGATACAGTCTATTCAGGTGTGATGAGGTTGGGTCCGGCTCCTCCCTGTCAGGATAGCCGACTCAGTCACACCTAAGCTCCCATTGTGTGTGACTGTCTAGGTGGAATACACAAAGCCCACCTGCGGAATACACCCAGTCATGTGATCAGAGACCTGCTGCAGGTACTAAATGGCTAAGGCAAGAAAATGCCAACTTTCTGAAAGTGGTATTTTCAGATTTGTAATTTAAAATCCAACTTCACCATGAATTCAGATTTTAAATTAGGATTCTAGAGACACCAAACATGACACAGTGATATCTTCCCATTTGGAAATTACGCGTATAAAATGTAATAAGGTAATCTCAATGTTATCCTATGGGAGATATAGGCCTTGCAGTAGTGAAAAACAAAATCAAGTGTTTTTCACTACCAGGACATGTAAAACAAACAAGTACACATGTCCTGCTGTTTAAATACATTCTACCTTTCCCACTGTCCAGGGGCTACCCTAAGGGTGACTTATCTGTATTAAAAAGGAAATTTTGGGCCTGGCAAGAGATTTAACTGGCAAGATTGACCTGGCAGTTTAATACTGCACACACAGGTTCTGCAGTGGCAGGCCTGAGGCTGGTTTTGCTTACGTGGGCGGCACAATCAGTGTTGCAGGGTCACTAGAGAGGCCCTGGGCACAGATAGTGAACATTACTAGGGACTAATAAGTAAATTAAATATGCCAGTTGTGGATAAGAAATTGTTCCACATTTTAGAGAAAGAGTGCAAGCACTTTAGCACTGGTTAGCAGTGGTAAAGGTTGCAGAATACTAAGGCCAGCAAAAACATGGTCAGCAAAAGCAGGAGGTCTGAAGGCAAAAAGTCAGGGGAACCACACCAAGGAAGCCAGGTTTAACAATGACCAAGAAATGCGCCTCTGCTTGCAAGGCCATGATAGAATAAGAAACAGACCTCCCCCTATTCTCCTCAATCCCATGCTGTCTGGAGCAAAGCTGCAGGAGTAGACCAAGTAGGGTAAAGAAACAACTGCACCGGTAGATAGAGTGGGATATAGAAACAAACAATCCTATGTAGAACAGTTATTGTACCTTTTTAGAGACGGGGAAAACAGCAAAAGTTACACTAGTGATGCCTATTGGTAACATAAAGGAGGGGATGAGCTTCAGATATGGTCTATATGTAAGTGTTAGTTTCTTTGGGGGTAGGATAGGTAAATGTTGTATGAACCAGGCAAATCTTACGTTCTAAGGACCGTGGCATGGATGATGATCAAGGAGGGGATGCTAACAGTACAGATGTTTTGTTATGACTCCCCTCCTAGGCCACCCACACCACCTTATGGAATAGCTGTGGGACCACTGCATCCCTTTCTTCTTGATGTTCACTGGCCACTCTTCTCGTGTTTGCAGAGTAGAAGGAGGTGGCATGGAAGACTTTGCTGTGTCCCTCTCTCTAAGACCATCTTTTCATTTTCCTTTGATTTGTAATGTATATGATAGTTATATATTTGGTTCTTTCAGGGCCCTCTATTTTTTCTGCTGTTAGTGCTCTGATATTTTGAGCGTCCTGCCCTGCTACTCAAAACCCCCTATTCACCAGACTAGTTATCTGTGGACTTCTGTTGGGAGCCCATAAAGTGTGATATTATAAAGTTAAACTGTTTATAAAAATAAAGCACACAGCCCTTACATAAAAGTAATCACCACATAGTTAAGGGCTTGGTAGAAAGTGTCTGATCCCAGAAATACAGCCCAATTGGGAGGTACACCAGTCAATCTGGAAGTTAGTAAGCAAACTAGTATGCCTACAACATGGGTTGACTCTTATCAGTTGGTGCCAAATTACTTCTTTTGAATAGTGTCTATTGAATGGCCAGGAAGAGCCAGGGGACCCACAAAATTCAAAATGCCTTTCCTAGTGGCCTGACATTTGACATTTCCTTTATTCTCTGGCATGTAATGTTGGTACAGAGGCAGTCCACCTCTGGGGCTGACATGATGCCTATCGCAAACCATACGCAGTTGCGTGCAAAAGCGTAACAAGGTCAGTTGATTGTGTCAGTTGACTACATGTGGCATCAACTTTAACCCCATGGTTACTGTTATGTTGGAATCTTACCTGTTCGTAATATTCTGTGCACGCTCTGTTCATATTCAGTGTTCTTTGTAGAATGTCAGGTATACGACACTCGATAGTTGACAGTTGTTCTGCGCTGTCGAGGTGATCGGATGCCAGGTTGCTTTCTCCAATAAAACTTACCTGGAAAGTCCTGCATTGTCGGAGTTGTTCTTCCCTTATGTGAAGAGGCATCACAACATTTTTGGCGACGGATTCCTGATGTCCTCCACTTTCCACGGACTCGTTTGACTCGGCACACCGTTTGGAGAACTACACGACTTCCCGTCTAAAAAGCAACCTGGTGATCGCATGTCATCTCCTTCGGCGCTGTGTGTCCTGCTGTTCCCCGAAGTTTGACTCTGCCCGTTTTGAAGTGATTTTGCCTTCGTTTGAGGTACTGTCTCTTAAATTTTATTTCTCTCGCGCTTGTTAAACCCCCAGCGTTCCAAGCCTTACAGTTGCCTTTCGTCACTGCACCGCATTTGACGTACTTGAAGCGCTCACGCTGTTCAACGTGACTCACGCTCACGTCTTCCTCTGACGCTCAAACCCCCTGATCCAGCGTCACTGAAACGCATACGTCATTTGGGCATTATTACGTGTTGGAACGCTCTGCCTCCTGATAGGCATTGTGTGCGTCATCTCTTCTGCTGCTTCTCACCGCGCTCCACTGTGTTCTTTCACGACTTCAGCCTGACGCCTTACAGCTGTTCCTGTCCTTCTTTTGCCATACGTTGTCAATTTTGCTACGGTGATCTGCTCACCTGTTTTTGCAGACACTTTCACGGTGATTTGCACACCTCTAACTCCAAGTTTGTACACTGATTTGCACAAACATCTTTGTTTTAAAATTGTTGTGCCTTTCTTTATTTGGGTAATCTCATTTTACCATCATGGCTTCAAATATTGTTATGCCCCCAAAGCTTTTATCCTCTCCAGGTACACCTTTGATAGACTGGGAGGACTGGGTTGAAATGTTGGATAATTACATCGTTGCCCTGGATGGAAAGAATTTTCACCCTGAAAGGAAGAAGGCACTTTTGTTGAGTACACTTGAAAATGAAGGTCAGAGAGTTTTTAAATATTTACCTGTTGCTCTGGGTCCCAATGACCAACCTATGGATGACCCCTATAAAGAGGCCCTGAAAAGGCTTGAGACTAGATTTGCTAAAGAGGTCAACTTAGTTATGGCAAGATACCGTTTTTATACTCATCCACAGGCTGAGAATGAGAGTATTGACGATTTTGTTTCCAGGTTACGTGAACTTTCTATCAAATGTCGTTTTGGCAACATGGCTGATGAGCTGATTCAGGATCAGCTCATCGTTCAATGTCGACACAGAAACATTCAGGAAAGGCTGTTGGCTGCCAAAGACCCTTCCCTAAAAGATGCGATAGACATGGCCAAAGTTATTGAAGAGTCACAAAAGTGTATTCAAGAGTTAGAACGCAGAGACAAGATTTCTTCACAGATTGGGAGTGTTGAGTTTGATGATTGTGAAGAGGGTTATGAAGTTAATTCAGTTTCGAAACGTTTTAACAAAAATAATCCAAACAATTTTTCTTCCAAAATCAAGTGTAAAGAGTGTTGGCGTTGTGGAAGCCAATTCCATTTAGGAGATTTTAAAAAGTGCTATGCTTTAGACCAGACATGTAGGAAATGTGGTCGCAAGGGTCACTATCTCAGAATGTGCAAACAGGGTGACAGTGGCGATAAAGTCAAATCTTCTGATAGTCTTGAAAAACTCAAATCTAAAGTAAATGTGATAAGCAATAAAGTTTTGATGATTCAGCAACTGGAGTATGATTTTGTTAATGTAACCTATGATTCTCGCAGGTTAACAAGACCCTCCGCTCTCTTCACTATTTGTGGTCAAAATGTTTCACTCATGGTTGACTCTGGCTCCTTGTTTACCATAATTCCTGAATCAACTTTTTCTTCCTTATGGCATGATGTTTCTTTGGCCGAAAAGGACATTAGTCCAGTTGGGTACCAAGGTAAACTCATTGATGTTTTAGGTTACATGTTTGGTGCTATTGTATTTAAATCCAGGAGTATCAATGGCAAAGTTTATGTTGCCAGAGAAGGTCCTCCAATTTTGGGTTGGATGCACCAGTTCGATTTAAACATTGTGATCAATCCCAATTCACCTGATGTAGTCATGGTAATTGAAAGTGATATTCAGGTTAAAGATATTTTAAATGCTGCCCATAGAGTATTTGTAGATAAATTGGGTTGTGTCAAAAACTATGTTCATAAAATTGTTTTGAAGCCCAATGCTTCGCCTGTGCAACACAAACTCAGGAGAGTACCTCTATCTGTTAGGCAGGGTTTGAAAGATTTGTTACAAGACATGTTGGTTTCAAAGGTTATTGAACCTGTCGAAGCCTCTCCCTGGATTTCTCCAGTGGTAATTACTTTGAAATCCGATGGCCGTTTGAGATTTTGCATCGACCTCAGGTCTCTCAACCAAGAAATAATAACTGATACCTTTCCCCTTCCCAATATCAATGAGGTGTTGCAATCAGTAGGTGGGGGAAGATTTTTCTCTAAAATCGATTTGAGAAGCGCCTATCATCAAATTAGATTACATCCTGACTCCAAATCACTGACTGCCTTTATTACTACCGAAGGTACGTTCCAATTCACTCGTATGCCGTTTGGCCTCGCCTCGGCTGCGAGTGTTTTTCAACGTATGATGTCCAACATGCTAAAAGGCTTGTCAGGTGTTGTCTATTTTCAGGACGACATTCTTGTCTCTGGGAAAAATGTTAATGACCACAATATAGATTCGCGCCAAGTCCTATTCAAGTTAGAAGATACAGGTTTGACTGTTAATAAAGATAAATGTGTCTTTTTAACTGAGAGCATTGAGTATTTGGGTTATACCATCTCCTCTGGTGGTACTGCTCCCAAGAAGAACCTGTTGGTTGCCATTAGTCAAGCTCCAGCGCCTAAAGATAGAGACCAACTTCGATCCTTTTTAGGGTTAGTCAAATATTATTCGAAATTTGTCAAGGGTTTTGCGAATTTGTATGAACCACTGAGAATATTGTTGAGAAAGGGCAGTAGATTTATCTGGGAAAGATTGCAAGAGGATTCGTTTCAACAAATTAAGGACAATATTTGCAATGCTGGGATTCTAGCCCCTTTTGATCCTGCGTGCAAATCCTTTTTGACTGTGGATGCTAGTTTAACTGGTATTAGGGTGGTGTTTTCACAACTTCAACATGGGGTTGAAAAAACCATTGCATTTGCTTCTAGGACCTTGACTCAAGCTGAGAGGAATTACTCGGTCATAGAACGAGAAGCGTTGGCTGCTGCGTGGAGTGCTGAGTATTTTCGTGTATATTTGTGGGGTGTGAAGTTTGTTTTGAGAACCGATCACAAGCCCTTGTTAAAGATTTTGTCAGGTGGTGGTGCTGGCAAAGGTTCAGCACGACTTGCCAGATTTGCTGCCAGAATGCAGGAATACTCATATGAAATTGTTTTTCTTCAAGGTTGGAAAAACGTTCAGGCAGATTGTCTATCTCGTTTGTCTGTTGATTGGAAATTGGTTGATCAAGATCTTGAGAAGTCTAATACGGATGAAGCTGTTGCTGTGGTCGGTGATGTGTGTGAGTCTGCCTTGGGTGCATTTTCTAAAGATCAGTGGTTGTTTGAAATGGAGAAGGATTCTATCTTGAAGGAAGTGATTCTTCTAATAAGGAGAGGTGCTTCCAGAGAGAGTATGTTGCCTGTTGCTGTTAGACCTTATTGGAAACTCTTGGATGAATTGTCTCTTTCTGGTTCTGAGATTATAATGAGAGGGGATCGTTTTGTACCACCTGTTGGTTTAAGGTTGCATATTTTCAAGTTAGCCCATGCGGGACATCTTGGTCAGGGCATGACGATTAGGAGAATAAAGCAGGAGTTTTGGTGGCCAGGCATGGATGATGTGATCCGAGGTTGGGTAGAAAACTGTAATTATTGCAAGGAGAGTGAGAAGAGGTTAAGAGTTGGACTTCAAAGCAGTAAAGGTCATATTACAGATCCAGGGAAACCTTGGTATAACCTTTGTTTGGATTTTATTGGTCCTCTTTCTGGTTTACCTTCAGATATGCGTTTTGCTGCTGTTGTTGTTGACTTACAATCGAAATGGCTTTGTGTTGAGTTTCTTAGAGATATCACCACTAAGTCCACTATTGAGGTATTTGAGAGGCTGTTTTCTCAAGAGGGTTTTCCCAATATGGTTTTAACTGACAATGGCACTCAGTTAACCTCTAACGAAATTAAATGTTTTTTTGAGAAATGTGGCGTCAAGCACTCTTGTACTTCATTGTACAACCCCATGGGCAATGGTATGGTTGAAAGGTCCAACAGACTCATCAAAGGTACCATCCAACTTGCTTTGGCCAACGATTTAGATCCCAAACGGTTGGTTCAGGACATGAATTGGTCGTACAGGACCTCTCTTCACAGTGTCACTCATCAATCCCCTTTTCAGGTTATGCGTGGGCGATCTCCAGGTTCTAGAATGGTTCCAGCTTGGTTGAAGGATTGGGTACTTTCTGATGGTGAGAGTTTTCCGCTGGTTGTTGCTGGCAAGATTGCGATTGGGGATTGGGTCAAAGTAAAGTCTGGTAGAACTAAAGCTGGTCCGCATAAGTTTAGGGGCCCATTCCGTGTCGTTTCTGTTAACAAATTTTCCCTAATTGTTGAAGGTGGGGATAGGTGGAATTTGAGGAATGTCGCTCTTTATCAGAAAGGTGGTTCTCTCCATGTCCCAGCTTCCAAGGGTGAGGGTTGTTCGGGTGCGATGTTCATGCCTGACTCTGATTTCAGAGATTCTGGTACACGGAAGTCCGCATGTGAATTCGATGCTCTTCGTTCTCATGATGAGAGTTTGTGTGCTGGACGTAGAGTATGTAAACCTCCAGTGTATCTTAAAGATTATGTTACTTCTTAGTTTTTCTTTCTCTCCCTTAGGAGTGGGATGGATACTGTATCAATTTATTTTATCTTGTTCCTCAGTTTTGTTTTTTTTTTGTTTTATTTTTGTTCTCTAGGAAGGAGGATGTGTTATGTTGGAATCTTACCTGTTCGTAATATTCTGCGCACGCTCTGTTCATATTCAGTGTTCTTTGTAGAATGTCAGGTATACGCCACTCGATAGTTGACAGTTGTTCTGCGCTGTCGAGGTGATCGGATGCCAGGTTGCTTTCTCCAATAAAACTTACCTGGAAAGGCCTGCATTGTCGGAGTTGTTCTTCCCTTATGTGAAGAGGCATCACAACATTTTTTGCGACGGATTCCTGATGTCCTTCACTTTCCACAGACTCGTTTGACTCGGCACACCGTTTGGAGAACTACACGACTTCCCGTCTAAAAAGCAACCTGGTGATCGCATGTCATCTCCTTCGGCGCTGTGTGTCCTGCTGTTCCCCGAAGTTTGACTCTGCCCGTTTTGAAGTGATTTTGCCTTCGTTTGAGGTACTGTCTCTTAAATTTTATTTCTCTCGCGCTTGTTAAACCCCCAGCGTTCCAAGCCTTACAGTTGCCTTTCGTCACTGCACCGCATTTGACGTACTTGAAGCGCTCACGCTGTTCAACGTGACTCACGCTCACGTCTTCCTCTGACGCTCAAACCCCCTGATCCAGCGTCACTGAAACGCATACGTCATTTGGGCATTATTACGTGTTGGAACGCTCTGCCTCCTGATAGGCATTGTGTGCGTCATCTCTTCTGCTGCTTCTCACCGCGCTCCACTGTGTTCTTTCACGACTTCAGCCTGACGCCTTACAGCTATTCCTGTCCTTCTTTTGCCATACGTTGTCAATTTTGCTACGGTGATCTGCTCACCTGTTTTGGCAGACACTTTCACAGTGATTTGCACACCTCTAACTCCAAGTTTGTACACTGATTTGCACAAACATCTTTGTTTTAAAATTGTTGTGCCTTTCTTTATTTGGGTAATCTCATTTTACCATCATGGCTTCAAATATTGTTATGCCCCCAATGCTTTTATCCTCTCCAGGTACACCTTTGATAGACTGGGAGGACTGGGTTGAAATGTTGGATAATTACATCGTTGCCCTGGATGGAAAGAATTTTCACCCTGAAAGGAAGAAGGCACTTTTGTTGAGTACACTTGAAAATGAAGGTCAGAGAGTTTTTAAATATTTACCTGTTGCTCTGGGTCCCAATGACCAACCTATGGATGACCCCTATAAAGAGGCCCTGAAAAGGCTTGAGACTAGATTTGCTAAAGAGGTCAACTTAGTTATGGCAAGATACCGTTTTTATACTCATCCACAGGCTGAGAATGAGAGTATTGACGATTTTGTTTCCAGGTTACGTGAACTTTCTATCAAATGTCGTTTTGGCAACATGGCTGATGAGCTGATTCAGGATCAGCTCATCGTTCAATGTCGACACAGAAACATTCAGGAAAGGCTGTTGGCTGCCAAAGACCCTTCCCTAAAAGATGCGATAGACATGGCCAAAGTTATTGAAGAGTCACAAAAGTGTATTAAAGAGTTAGAACGCAGAGACAAGATTTCTTCACAGATTGGGAGTGTTGAGTTTGATGATTGTGAAGAGGGTTATGAAGTTAATTCAGTTTCGAAACGTTTTAACAAAAATAATCCAAACAATTTTTCTTCCAAAGTCAAGTGTAAAGAGTGTTGGCGTTGTGGAAGCCAATTCCATTTAGGAGATTTTAAAAAGTGCTATGCTTTAGACCAGACATGTAGGAAATGTGGTCGCAAGGGTCACTATCTCAGAATGTGCAAACAGGGTGCCAGTGGCGATAAAGTCAAATCTTCTGATAGTCTTGAAAAACTCAAATCTAAAGTAAATGTGATAAGCAATAGAGTTTTGATGATTCAGCAACTGGAGTATGATTTTGTTAATGTAACCTATGATTCTCCCAGGTTAACAAGACCCTCCGCTCTCTTCACTATTTGTGGTCAAAATGTTTCACTCATGGTTGACTCTGGCTCCTTGTTTACCATAATTCCTGAATCAACTTTTTCTTCCTTATGGCATGATGTTTCTTTGGCCGAAAAGGAAATTAGTCCAGTTGGGTACCAAGGTAAACCCATTGATGTTTTAGGTTACATGTTTGGTGCTATTGTATTTAAATCCAGGAGTATCATGGCAAAGTTTATGTTGCCAGAGAAGGTCCTCCAATTTTGGGTTGGATGCACCAGTTCGATTTAAACATTGTGATCAATCCCAATTCACCTGATGTAGTCATGGTAATTAAAAGTGATATTCAGGTTAAAGATATTTTAAATGCTGCCCATAGAGTATTTGTAGATAAATTGGGTTGTGTCAAAAACTATGTTCATAAAATTGTTTTGAAGCCCAATGCTTCGCCTGTGCAACACAAACTCAGGAGAGTACCTCTATCTGTTAGGCAGGGTTTAAAAGATTTGTTACAAGACATGTTGGTTTCAAAGGTTATTGAACCTGTCGAAGCCTCTCCCTGGATTTCTCCAGTGGTAATTACTTTGAAATCCGATGGCCGTTTGAGATTTTGCATCGACCTCAGGTCTCTCAACCAAGAAATAATAACTGATACCTTTCCCCTTCCCAATATCAATGAGTTGTTGCAATCAGTAGGTGGGGGAAGATTTTTCTCTAAAATCGATTTGAGAAGCGCCTATCATCAAATTAGATTACATCCTGACTCCAAATCACTGACTGCCTTTATTACTACCGAAGGTACGTTCCAATTCACTCGTATGCCGTTTGGCCTCGCCTCGGCTGCGAGTGTTTTTCAACGTATGATGTCCAACATGCTAAAAGGCTTGTCAGGTGTTGTCTATTTTCAGGACGACATTCTTGTCTCTGGGAAAAATGTTAATGACCACAATATAGCTTTGCGCCAAGTCCTCTTCAAGATAGAAGATACGGGTTTGACTGTTAATAAAGATAAATGTGTCTTTTTAACTGAGAGCATTGAGTATTTGGGTTATACCATCTCCTCTGGTGTTATTGCTCCCAAGAAGAACCTGTTGGTTGCCATTAGTCAGGCTCCAGCGCCTAAAGATAGAGACCAACTTCGATCCTTTTTAGGGTTAGTCGAATATTATTCGAAATTTGTCAAGGGTTTTGCGAATTTGTCTGAACCACTGAGAATATTGTTGAGAAAGGGCAGTAGATTTATCTGGGAAAGATTGCAAGAGGATTCGTTTCAACAAATTAAGGACAATATTTGCAATGCTGGGATTCTAGCCCCTTTTGATCCTGCGTGCAAATCCTTTTTGACTGTGGATGCTAGTTTAACTGGTATTAGGGTGGTGTTTTCACAACTTCAACATGGGGTTGAAAAAACCATTGCATTTGCTTCTAGGACCTTGACTCAAGCTGAGAGGAATTACTCGGTCATAGAACGAGAAGCGTTGGCAGCTGCGTGGAGTGCTGAGTATTTTCGTGTATATTTGTGGGGTGTGAAGTTTGTTTTGAGAACCGATCACAAGCCCTTGTTAAAGATTTTGTCAGGTGGTGGTGCTGGCAAAGGTTCAGCACGACTTGCCAGATTTGCTGCCAGAATGCAGGAATACTCATATGAAATTGTTTTTATTCAAGGTTGGAAAAACGTTCAGGCAGATTGTCTATCTCGTTTGTCTGTTGATTGGAAATTGGTTGATCAAGATCTTGAGAAGTCTAATACGGATGAAGCTGTTGCTGTGGTCGGTGATGTGTGTGAGTCTGCCTTGGGTGCATTTTCTAAAGATCAGTGGTTGGTTGAAATGGAGAAGGATTCTATCTTGAAGGAAGTGATTCTTCTAATAAGGAGAGGTGCTTCCAGAGAGAGTATGTTGCCTGTTGCTGTTAGACCTTATTGGAAACTCTTTGATGAATTGTCTCTTTCTGGTTCTGAGATTATAATGAGAGGGGATCGTTTTGTACCACCTGTTGGTTTAAGGTTGCATATTTTCAAGTTAGCCCATGCGGGACATCTTGGTCAGGGCATGACGATTAGGAGAATAAAGCAGGAGTTTTGGTGGCCAGGCATGGATGATGTGATCCGAGGTTGGGTAGAAAACTGTAATTATTGCAAGGAGAGTGAGAAGAGGTTAAGAGTTGGACTTCAAAGCAGTAAAGGTCATATTACAGATCCAGGGAAACCTTGGTATAACCTTTGTTTGGATTTTATTTGTCCTCTTTCTGGTTTACCTTCAGATATGCGTTTTGCTGCTGTTGTTGTTGACTTACAATCGAAATGGCTTTGTGTTGAGTTTCTTAGAGATATCACCACTAAGTCCACTATTGAGGTATTTGAGAGGCTGTTTTCTCAAGAGGGTTTTCCCAATATGGTTTTAACTGACAATGGCACTCAGTTAACCTCTAACGAAATTAAATGTTTTTTTGAGAAATGTGGCGTCAAGCACTCTTGTACTTCATTGTACAACCCCATGGGCAATGGTATGGTTGAAAGGTCCAACAGACTCATCAAAGGTACCATCCAACTTGCTTTGGCCAACGATTTAGATCCCAAACGGTTGGTTCAGGACATGATTTGGTCGTACAGGACCTCTCTTCACAGTGTCACTCATCAATCCCCTTTTCAGGTTATGCGTGGGCGATCTCCAGGTTCTAGAATGGTTCCAGCTTGGTTGAAGGATTGGGTACTATCTGATGGTGAGAGTTTTCCGCTGGTTGTTGCTGGCAAGATTGCGATTGGGGATTGGGTCAAAGTAAAGTCTGGTAGAACTAAAGCTGGTCCGCATAAGTTTAGGGGCCCATTCCGTGTCGTTTCTGTTAACAAATTTTCCCTAATTGTTGAAGGTGGGGATAGGTGGAATTTGAGGAATGTCGCTCTTTATCAGAAAGGTGGTTCTCTCCATGTCCCAGCTTCCAAGGGTGAGGGTTGTTCGGGTGCGATGTTCATGCCTGACTCTGATTTCAGAGATTCTGGTACACGGAAGTCCGCATGTGAATCCGATGCTCTTCCTTCTCATGATGAGAGTTTGTGTGCTGGACGTAGAGTATGTAAACCTCCAGTGTATCTTAAAGATTATGTTACTTCTTAGTTTTCTTTCTCTCCCTTAGGAGTGGGATGGATACTGTATCAATTTATTTTATCTTGTTCCTCAGTTTTGTTTTTTTTTGTTTTATTTTTGTTCTCTAGGAAGGAGGATGTGTTATGTTGGAATCTTACCTGTTCGTAATATTCTGTGCAAGCTCTGTTCATATTCAGTGTTCTTTGTAGAATGTCAGGCATACGACACTCGATAGTTGACAGTTGTTCTGCGCTGTCGAGGTGATCGGATGCCAGGTTGCTTTCTCCAATAAAACTTACCTGGAAAGGCCTGCATTGTCGGAGTTGTTCTTCCCTTATGTGAAGAGGCATCACAACATTTTCGCACAGGATTTGCTGATCCTGAATATGAGGACCTTTTTGGCTCTGCTAAGACATCTAACTGAGTCAGGAGGTTCCGCAAGCCTGCGATCACTCTACACTGAAGGCTGAGGTGAAGTTTAAACCTGTTTGTCATTTTGAAGCTCCCAGAGCTAGATTAAAACGGAAAATAAATTTACTATCTAATGTTAGGATCTTTGGATTTGTAAATGCAAATATAGTGAAAAAAAGTATTTGGTGCTCGCTGAACAGATACAAGGATGACACATAATTAGAATATTGTAGAATAACCAGGTTTTAATTCCTTCCAGAAATATCTGTGGGTATCTTTCTGTCTCAGCGAATCTGCCACATAGTTGCACAAAATTGCAGTCTGCAATTAGAAAGTATGTGCAAGTTTTAATAACCTCTGGAATCCCTTTAGCTAAGTCTGTTGCTAGAGTGGAAGGATCAAGTGGACTGTTGTGGCCAAATTTCTCCGCTTTGGAAGGCTAGGCCCGTGGGAAAACTGTTTCTGTGAAAGCGGCAGAGTGCCTACCATTGTACATGATCGACAAGAAGTCAAGTGACCACAGTGGAGGAGACAGAGGAGTTTCTGCTATGAGAAGTATTCTGCCAGCATCATTCTGGACTCACTGAAGTCGAGCAAGATAATTGTTTGGGAGACCAATTAAATGCTTCCATAATAAAGCTTGCAAGACACAGTCATTGTCTTTAGAAACAAGATGGCGGCAATAAAGATGATGCAGAATTCTGCTTTTGATAAAAGCATGAATTTAAAACAGCGCTGATCTGCTACTCCGAAGATGCAAAAGTATTCTCACTGAGGCCACTGGAACAAGTCCAGTGAGATTAGGCCTATGGCAAGATTATGATGAAAAGATGATAGTTTCAAAAGCAAAATATCCCCTGTTCCACCCATTAGGGTGAAGAAAAAAACTTGGATATCCCATAACTGACCATGTCACCCACATTTCCCACCCCTGCAATCGCATGGGACTTTTGTGTCACTAATGTACAGAAAGGAACATGTCTTGAACTAATGAAGCACTATTAGAAAAGGGATGCGGGTAAAAGAAACAAAGGGGATAGGAAGGAGCAGCGAGGTATGCCCTAAGAGAGATCTGAAAATAGATTAAGAAGAGGTTTAACAATACTCTGTTTATGATATGAGACGAATTAAGGTATCCTGAACCAGGCCTGAAACAGGGTGTGGATGTAACGAGATGGTGCACATTGAGTAATCTTGTGTCCACACGCTTGATAGGGAATGGAAGCTGTGAAAGGGGAAGGAAATTCACAGGTCTGTCAAGCCCAAATGTTTTTTCTATAATTATATGTTTTCAGTCCCTCTAAATCTGTTTTCAGGCATAGCCTCTAAAACCTACTTGTTAACACCTATCTAATGGGTACTTATACCGACAGCTTCTCTTCAGGGCTCTCAGCTAGCGCCAGGACGCCTCTTCAGAGCCAGCTGTGCGCTCCACAAGTGCCAAGTATTGAATTGAATTGAAAGGTTCTGTAGTGCACTAGTGCTTCTTTTATTTACAACTGACTCACGTCATTTCTGCAAAGAAGATGTGTGCTTACCATGCTGCCAAAAATTGAGCCGCTTTATAACTTCAAGAAATCCTGTGCCAAGGATATAATTTATGGATCTCCAGAATTACCAGATGGTATTCCTTAAATCTTGGCGAATTGAGTCCATGGTTCTACCTGACCTTTCCAAACCCACAGCTTGGTGACACTGCTCACTTATGTGAAGAAATTGAAAAGCAGCCCACTAATAGTGCTTTGTGGAATCACGGTGTTTGCGAGATGGGTTGGTTTCCTGACAATGGTAAGAAACTGGGCCTTTGAACAGTCGAAAATCATCTTTGCTGGGGGTTGCGTACTTTCTCCCCTATTTGAAAGGATGTCTCTGCACACGCACATGCAATAGCTGGTCAGAGATTGCACACCCACAATCTCTGACCAGCTATTGCATACGTTTAATAATACACTGTGCAGTGATGTCATTTCGATTGTGAAAGGCAGAGAAGGGTTATAATGTGAATTTGTGAAATATGGATAGAAATATAATGTTATTACAAAACCTCTTATTAATGGGGCGTGTTTCTTCTCCCCTTTTCAGAAATAGGTTCGCTCAGAAGTCTCCCCCATTCTTGACATATCTAAAGAACATACTGCGAAAATACCCCGATGGAGGACAGATTTTAAAGGTAATTTGCCTTTTATTCCTAATTATGGCACTTAATAAACATGAATTTACCAGTTAATTTAAAGTAATTACTTCTTTCTAAAACCACAGAGGGACTCTTGTGATAATCATGAGGCAAACAAGGGTTAAGTGTTGATCTGTTTTTTATAGTTCTCCATTTTGTACGTACTCAAGAGCAGCAATAAGGTACTACTACTATCATACTCAAAAGTGTTTTATTCTCCGTAGAGTGACCTTCAGATCTGGAGCATATCATCACCCAGACGTGTGTAATTTCCTATGCCATTATGGAGTTAACCACTATGCATTACTGCTCACTGTAAAAGGATTTTTGAATGAAGGCCCAAAATATAAAGGATAAATTATGGCCTTACTACCCTTTATCCCAGAACTCATCCTCTAGCCCCTGTCCAACTATACCACAACAAATCTACGAAGACCGCAAATGCTTCATGGGTCATCTAGATTAAAGGGGGACCTAGGACTAGTGATACAAGAATCATTAGATTGCATGGCTTGTATCATCTCATGCGTACCAGCATCCTATTCTCCAGACTTGTGGAAACATTTCAGAGCCTTCAGAAATGTAGAAATGGGTGACAAATGTCAAGGAAATTCTAGAAGCCAAACCAGAATTCCCGAACATAGCTTGGTCAAATTCTCATACAATCTAGATGTAACATTCACTAAATAGTGCTTGCAGAAGGTGTGGAGGTCTGGTTTTCAAGGCTGAAACTGGAGTTTCGTACAAGGAGTCTGTATAAAGACCTGAAGGTGTTTGCATGATAATATAATCCAAGGAACCTCCAAATGTTCAAATTGTGTAGGGCACCTTCAACTTCTGAAGAAGGGTTTGAAAAGAGAGCAAAAGGAAATATGTGTTGCCTCTTGTGAGCATATTTTCTTAAACCAATTGGGTTGGTGAGGAAAAAAACGAAGGGCCTAATAATGAGTTTGGCGCAGCGGCGCCGGCTCCAATGCGCCAAACCCCGCACATGGACCGCCTGCCGTATTACGAGTTGTAAAAGTACAATTCGTAATACAGTCGGGGATCCTTTGGTCTTTCCCATGGCAGTGCCCTAAAAACTGCAATGGGAACAGATAAAAAGTTCCAGCATGGCATGGACGGTGATGTCCATGCCGTGCTATAACTGGGGGGAATACACGCGGGGCATCGCCGGACTGTAGCAGCCAGGAAGAGCAGCAGAATGTGGACCGCCAACCGGAGGTGAGACGAATCGAATGAGTCCATGAACGGCAACCAGAGAACACAACGGGTAAGCCCAGAGGAGGAGTTCAGGCCCACAATCGGCATGGGGGTTCCGGGTTCGACTAGCACCAGCACCAATTTGGAGTGCGGCTGGGCAGACACCCTGGTCGGAGAACCTCGTAGGCCCAGAGGCCGTTAGGAATGTACCCCCCAGGCTGCAGGAGGGCATGCAGCCGAGACGGGGGAAGTAAGCGGAGCCAGCTTGGGTTTGCCTGAAATGAGGGAGCGGAGAGGGCCACACCTGAGGCTACAAGAACTGAACAGGGCACCAGGAGCCAATTGGCCCTCACGACGCAGGAGGCCCCAGCATAAAGGAAAATCCCCAACATAACCAAGTAAGAAACCACGATTGAGACTGGACTGAGGGGGCACCTGGTCAGCCAGAGCTGAATGGTCGGCCGTGGGTGCCCCATTTAAGCGAGCAGCGAAGGCAACCCAGACTCCGGTGTGGGGCATAGTCGGAAGGACTCCTGAGGCGATAGGACGGTGACCTCCAGGGGCCAGAAGCATACGAAGATCTCCCCATGCTTAAGAAACTCAGAGTAGAGCAGTGAAAACCTGAGGGGCATCATAGGAGCCGGACCAACTTCAACCACCACCTGGCCAAGGGGACACGGAGGACGCGGCAACGCGCAGAGATGGCAACAACTAAACTCGCACTCCAGTGAGATGGTGTAGCCCAAGGGACAATCACAAACAAACAAGATGGACAAATATGCAGTCCCCAGGCAAAACCTAGAGGCAGGGTCCAGCTCAGAGATACGGCCCCCTCCCCCAGGGCCTTCACCCGGGGCCATAATAGCAGCAATAAAAGACCTTAAGGCCTCTCTCAAACCAAAAATAGACTTGGTCACTATAGATGTGGGTCTTCTACGGGTGGACTTCCGAAAGATGTCTGATAAGGTGAAAATGGCGCAGAAACATATTCACGACCTTCAGACATCCTTTAAATCTTTGTAGGAACAAGTGTGTAGACTAACGAAACAGCAAGAGATGCTAGTGGTGAGAGTCTAGGACCAGGAAGGACGCTCCAGGCGCAATAATATACAAATAGTAGGGGTACCGGAGGGAGTGGAGGCTCAAAGTGTTGACCTGTTTGTTGAAGACTTGATCATGACACATCTCCCTCCCAAATGCCTATCAAAGATCTTCTCGGTCGAAAGGGAGCATAGAGCATAGAGCACCGATCCCACAGCCAAGACCTGGTGCCCAGACGTACACTATAATAGCTAGAATTTTCAACCATAGAGATAGAGATGCAATTCTGAGACCTAAAATACTACAATACGCTTCTTCCCTGACTTAACTCTCGAAGTTCAGAAGCAACAAAAGAGTTTCGAGGAGATCAAAAGGGCGCTCAGAGATAATGAACTGAAGTATATGATGCTGTTCCCTGCCAAGCTGCAAATCCTCGCCGAGGGGAAATCCTGTTTTTTCCACTCACCAGCAGAAGTCTGGGACTGGCTGGGTGCATGGCGAATGCAGTAGGGTGGATCCCAGAGGGCCCTGTGAAGGGCCCACCCCTGCAACAGCCGTGATGGGGGTTCTCAGAGTGAAGAAGAAAACCGACAAGACGATGATGTAGACCCAGGAAAACCTTAAAACTTGGACACAAGAAAAAACTGCAAGTAGGTGGGGTCGGACGAAACGAGGTCAAGCCCAGCTTTTGGGGACTTCTTTGCTCTTCCAGGCGAGATGGACCGGGGGGTGGTGTCGCCCCTCCTGAGAACTTGGAAATAGACTTGGCGCTCCTGTTCCCACAGAGGGTCAGCAGGGCTGCAAGAGCTCACATTGTAGACAGGGTGGAGCGGGCAACTGCCTAATATGGTTATGTTACACTTGAGGGTGACAGCTGCTTGGGGTGGTGGGCAGCTTAACAAAAAACGGGGTAACCCTGTGTCCCTCAGAACCTGGGTATTAGTGGTTAAACAAACAAATGGTTCTGTTGGGTAGGACAAATTTCTTAGAGAAATGCTATTCTATGCAAATGAAACAACAATGAGAGCACTCTGATACACATATGCAACTGAGAAATCAATGCTCAAGCTGAGAAAACAAATAATATAGCCTGGTTGTAGAATTCATAAGTATTTATATTTGGAATTCAATTGCGTATTTGAGTATTTACTGAATTACTTCATTCAGTGACAAATACAGTTAATACAAAATGCGACCATCACACATATATACAAATAAGTGACAATTGGTGAATAAAGTGCTCAAGTGCTGAGATATATATACACAAATTAATACAATTATATATACAGATGATAAATAGGCCAACAATGAATTGATCCCCAATGAATCCTGGTGTTTTATGGCGGAATCATGGAGTGTTCTGGACCTAAGGTTAGCGTCGACGTTTCGACACTAGTGCGCCCCACGTATGCTAGCCAAAATTTGTCTTAAATCCACAGATTTGGCTAGCATACGTGTGGCAACTCTTCAGGCAAATCTTCCCCCTGATCCGTGTGAGTACTCACTGACTCACTACTAACTCTATTATAGCTCGGATTTGCACAATACTCTCTCTGATACTCAGCCTTTATGTTACAGACTGTCACCGATCTCATCCTGTCTTGATAAAGACCCGCAGCAACCACCAATTGGGGCGCACTAGGGTCGAAACGTCGACGCTAACCTTAGGTCCAGAACACTCCATGATTCCTCCATAAAACACCAGGATTCATTGGGGATCAATTCATTGTTGGCCTATTTATCATCTGTATATATAATTGTATTAATTTGTGTATATATATCTCAGCACTTGAGCACTTTATTCACCAATTGTCACTTATTTGTATATATGTGTGATAGTCGCATTTTGTATTAACTGTATTTGTCACTGAATGAAGTAATTCAGTAAATACTCAAATACGCAATTGAATTCCAAATATAAATACTTATGAATTCTATAACCAGGCTATATTATTTGTTTTCTCAGCTTGAGCATTGATTTCTTAGTTGCATATGTGTATCAGAGAGCTCTCATTGTTGTTTCATTTGCATAGAATAGCATTTCTCTAAGAAATGTGTCCTACCCAACAGAACCAATTGGGGTGGTGAGCAGTTCAAATCCCACAGTGCAGGGTAGCAGGTAGGGGGGACTTGGGGAACAGTTCAGTTACACGTAGTTTTAGTAGCAGTTGTGAGGAATTTAACAAATCAAAAGATATCTCAAGAGATGGGGAGGAGCCTCGAGTCTACAACAGAACCTGTGATCCTGACCAAATATTATGACAATTATTGTAGTAATACTTGGCATGGGCACCCAACCAGTCTGCACATAAAATTATGTTCTGGAATGTAAACGGACGGGGGGCAGAGATTAAGCGTACACTAGTACTGGAATATATAAAATGCCAAAAGCCCGACCTAGTTTTCCTGCAGGAAACCCACCTAAGGGGACAGACATGCAAGGCCCTGGGTAGGTGGGGGTACACACTCATTGCACATGAGGGCTACTCCTCTGGGTCATGGGGCACGGGTATCCTACTCTGGTTGGCAACGACATATACCCCAGAGCGAACCTGGAGAGTCACCCAAGGTAGATTTGTGCTTCAAACGAGAAAGTGGGTGGGGCAAGTCCAAAATCCGGGTTCAGCCTATGCCCCACCAGCAATACAGAGAGGCACCCTCACCTCCCTTTGAGCGACCCTACTAGACCTGCCAAAGGGATTCCTGATCCTAGGAGGAGACATGACTGACGTCATGTCCGCAATGCTAGATATATGGCCTGAAAGAGGGGAGATCAGGAGTGGACCCCCAACCCCCCCTTAGCACCTTCACGGAGGCAGTGGGAAGGGCTGACTTATGGAGGTCCCAAAACAAGAGGGAACGGCAATACATGCACCTAGCAGCATGGCATGGCAGCCTCTCTAGACTAGACTG